>NC_082694.2:14577354-15191954 GCF_949987515.2 Delphinus delphis | reverse complement strand
CCACAAAATTCAACTCCAGGCAGACAGTAGACATAAGCATGAATGGGCAAACAATAGAGCTGCTTACCAATGATACAAGGAAATACCTTAATGACCCTGGGGCAGCCAAGTAGTTTTTATACAGGACTAGCCATAAAAGGCAAAGCCTGGTGAATTATATTACATAAAGAACTTCTGATCATTAGAAAACAGCATTAAGTGAAAGGGCAAAAAGGCCAGCCATCAAGCAGAAGGAATACACATATCTGGCAATGGACTTACACTAGAATATATTTCTAAAACTCTTACCTAGTAATAAGAGAATGGCATAGACTAAAAAAAAGGCAAAAGACTTGAACAGGCACTTCACAAAAGATGAGATCCCAGTGGCCATAAGCATATGAAGAGGTGCTCAACCTCACTTGTCATTAAGGAAATGTAAATTAAAAGCACAATAAGACACCACTACACACCCATTTCAAGGGCTAAATTTACAGATGGGGGAAAAAACAAAAAATAAAAGACACCCAAACGAAATGGGACAATAATATGACGTTCTGCTGAGAATAAGGAGTAACTGGAACTCTCATGCCCTGCTGGTAGAGGTGTAAATTGCTACAAGCACTTTGGAAACCTGTTTATTAAACTCTTTATTAAAGTTGAAGGTAGATCTTATGACTCAGCAATTTGATTCCTTGGCATTTAGTCATCAGAATGCATATATATGCTCAGCAAAAGACATGTACAAGAATGTCATTGTAGCCCTATTTGTAATAGCCAAATGAAGACGATCGAAGACAACCCAAATGTCCATCAACGGTAAAATGGACAAATGTATAATGGTATATTCATATAATATAATACCACACATCAACAAAAGTGAATAAACTACCACCATATGTGACGACATGAGTGACTCACACAAAGAAATGATTTACTCTATGATCCCATTTTTGTAAAGTTCAAGAAAAGACAAAACTTACCTATAGTGTTAGAAGTCAGGTGAGTGGCTACCTTTGGGGAGGGGCAGAAATTGAGAGGGGCCTGGAAGGGTCTTCTGGGGGTGTTGGTGCTATTCTACTTTCTGATCTAGGTGACGACTTATGTATTCACTTTGGGAACACTCATTGAGCTATATATGCTCGAGATCTGCAGTGACGGGCAAATCTTCTTCCTTTACATGCTCTCTCATTTTCAACACATGGTGAGAGACCTCCGGTTCTTAGGTGGAAAGAAAACCACTCGAGAGGCTGTATAAAATGCCCTGGAGAAATAGCCTAACACTTAATTTGCTAGGGCAGTACAAATAAACTTCCCAAGCTAAGTTGCTTATTTCCTGATTCAAAACATGGCTTTTCTCTGTAGAATCAGACTGAGTCACTAACAAATTCTTGTGCAGTGCCGTCACTCTTCCCCTTTTCATCTCTTTGCAAAGAAATAACAGCCTGTACCAACCTCTCAAAAAACACTGAAAAATCTCAACTGCAACAGAAATAAAACCTGGGCCTATTTTCCAATTCGATTTCATTATAAAATAAGCATAGGCCAGACATGGTAAACAGTGAAAAAGAAATTATTCCTAACACAAACCAAATTACTCTATCACTTTGATCTTTTTTATGTCAAAGGTTTTGCTCATATACATTTTTAACACGTTCCAACTGTGATTACACATAGAACTGTGTAGTCTATTTCTTCTTTCAACATTATGTCAGAGAATTTTCCAGACGGTTACATAACTTTTTAAAACCACTATTTTAAACAACTACATAATATCTTAACAAATGGATGTCCCACAATTTACTTAGCCCCAGTGCTGGGTATCTAGGTTTTTCTAATTTCCACCACTATAAACCACAATGTCATGGACTGCATTTTTCAAGTTATTTTACTATACTTCAGATGATTTCCTTAGGCTGGATTCTCAGATTGAAGGGAATGAACATATTCGTAGCTCTAGATATACAGTCTTTGTCAACTATTTGGTTCTATTTTGAACTCACTGCTTATGTTTAAACAAAATCCTAATAAATTCTGGACACTTACTTAAGAATTAAAATCCCTTTAGGTCCAAGATAACTTGAGATGACTTACAAAATAAAGACACCTAAAAAAGAAATAATAAAAAGAATATAAGTGGACAAATACATATAACCAGCTGAACTGGGGGCTAGCAAACTACAGCCTATAGGCCAAATCTGGCCCACCATCTGTTTTTGTAAATAAAGTTATATTGAATCGCAGTCATGCTCATTCATTTAAGCCTTGTCTATGTCTGCTTTCACGTGACAATGGCAGAGCTGAGTAGTTGTAACTCAGAGACTGGATGACCAACAAAGCCTAAAATATTTTCTCTCTGGATTTTACAGAAAAAGCTCACCAATCCCTGAACTAAACTTAACTGCAAAATTCCCCATCTATTCTGTTAAATCAACTTCTGTTTCTGGCCAGGATAGAACAATGGTGACCTGATTTCACATCCACTAGAAACAAAAACAGTAACAACAAAAGCAGACATGAACATGAAACATGAATATAAAACAAAGGTTTTCGATACAGTGACCTTAGGAAGTGAAGGACAGGGATCAGCAAGGATATAGTACACTTGAACTATCTATCACCTGAACCTGACTGACATTTGCAGAGCACGCCATCCAACAACAGCGGAATACATATTATTTTTAAGGACACACGGATCATTTACCAAGACAGACTGTATTTGAAGTCATAAAACAAATCTCAATAAATTGAAAAGGATTCAAGTTATCCAAGGTATGTTCTCTGGCCACAGTGGAATTAAATTTGCAATCAGTAATACAGACATCTGGAAAAACCCCTAAATATTTGGAAACTAAATCATATACTTCTAAATAACTCAGGGGTCAAAAAAAGAGAAATTAGCAAGTATTCTGAAGTGAATGTAAATGAAAATACAACATGCTTAGGGGAAATTTTATATATAAAATGCCAATATTAAAAAAAGGAAAAAAGTTTCAAATCAGTGACTTCTGTTTCAACCTTAAGTAACTAAAAAAGAAAAGCAAATCAAACCCAAAGTAAACAGAAGAAAGGAAATAAAGATCAAAGTGAAATCAATGAAACAGAAAAATAGAGAAAGTCAATAATAGCTGGTTCTCTGTGAACAATAAAACTGACAGACCTCTAAGCAAACTGAGCAGGAAAAAGAGAGAAGACACAAATTACCACTATCAGAAATGAGACAGGAGACCCACCTTCAGACTCTACAAATAGAAAACGAAAGTAAAGGAATATGATGAGTAACTTTACGCCTATAAATTCAATAACTTAGATGAAATTCCTTGAAAAAACAAAGCAGTAAAGTTCCTCCAAGAAGAAAGAGATAAACTAAATAGCCCTATATGTATTAGAGAAATAGAAATTTTAGTTAAACAAATCTTCCTAAAGAGAAAACTCCAGGTCCACATGGCTCCACTGGTGAATTCCACCAAACATTTAACAAAAAAATAATATCAATACTACACAAACTCTGGGGACTTCCCTGGTGGCGCAGTAGTTAAGAATCCGCCTGCCAATGTAGGGCACACGGGTTCGAGCCCTGGTCCGGGAAGGTCCCACATGCCGTGAAGCAACTAAGCCCGCAAGCCACAACTACTGGGCCTGCACTCTAGAGCCCGCGAGCCACAACTACTGAGCCTACGTGCCACAGCTACCGAAGCCCACGTGCCTAGAGCCTGTGCTCCGCAGCAAGAGAAGCCACTGCAATGAGAAGCCCACTCACCGCAACGAAGAGTAGCCCTCAATAGCCGCAACTAGAGAAAGCCCATGCGCAGCAGTGAAGACCCAACGCGGTCAAAAATAAATAAATAAATTTATTTTTAAA
Source organism: Delphinus delphis (assembly GCF_949987515.2). Lineage (NCBI taxonomy): Eukaryota > Metazoa > Chordata > Mammalia > Artiodactyla > Delphinidae > Delphinus > Delphinus delphis. The sequence goes on along the minus strand of NC_082694.2, from coordinate 15,188,113 downwards.
AAAAATACTATACAAACTCTTACAGAAAACGGAAGAAGAGTAAATACTTCCCAACTCATCCTATGAAGCCAATGTTACCCTGATACCAAAACCAGGCAAACATATGACAAGAAAACCACCTATCAAAATCCCTCATGTACACAGAGGCAGAAAATTCTACACGAAAGTTTAGCAAACACTACCTCATAACCAAGTAAGGTTTATCTCAGGAATACAAGTTGGCTCAGTAACTAAAAAGCAGTCAAGTCCCAGGTCCACAGATTTAAAGAACTGCAGAGCTAGGAGAGACCTTAGGGCTCGTCAACCTGAACCCTTTTGTTTTATAAATGAAGAGCTGAGGCTGACAGAGCCAAGGTCACGTAACTGATTAAGTATAGTATGATGGCCTGGGTGTTAGAAAGTCCTGGGTTTGAATCCCAACTCTGGCTCCTATGGACTTGGGCATGTAACAGCTTCTCCAAACTTCGTTATCCTCATCTGCTAAATGGTGATAATGATGGCTTCTGCATCGCAGGTTGGTTGTGAGGGTTAAGTAAGATAACATATTTGAAGCACTCCCAACAAACCTCAACTACTGCTACCATCAGCACCACTGCCTATTACCACCATATCTGGATTCTGAGGACACGGAGTTTAAGTTAGAGGCAAAGGACAGAGACTATGCAGCTTACGCTTAGCAGACACTCCCTTGAAACCATCTACACCCAAAAACCCCATCAAAGAGAGAGTCAGACTATTGTTTGATTTGTCATTTCTGTTTCTGGCCTGGGCTCTCCTGGGAACCAAAACCTCTTTACCGACTGGCCTGTTTCCTTGTTTTATAGCCACCGTTTGTTTTCTCCCAATTACCTGCTTTCCTGTCCACAGCGGACAGGGCTTCAGGATGGCAGGAGGAAAGAGCTTCACACGCCCCACTCTGTCTGTGAGTCCTCGGTACACCAGCTCCATATACTGCTCCCGGCTGAAAAAGCAGCCTCGAATGGTCATGTTTGCACCCGAAACCATGTGATCTTGGATCAGCCCTGCCAATGGTTGGCCATCCTATAAACCAAAACAGATAAGAGGAGAACAAAGAAAAAACTGAAGTCGCATTCTAATGCCTAATCCTGTGCTTGGGAGTTGCCCGCTAGCAACAGCCCTCCTTCACATCCCCGTACTGTCCCGTCTCTGAGCCGCACCAGGCCGGTGCTTGGGCTTCCCATCTTGAGAGCAAACTGCCTACCATAAGCACATGACCAGGGCTTCCTGACCAGCTCCCACCTTTGCCTTTTGCCCACTGTTCTGTATCAAAACTGCTGCAAATTCATCCAGGCCCCCAGCCTTCTCTCCATAATCCTATCTGTTTCTAGTTACTCCAGCATATTTCTGGCATTTATGCATACATTTGGTCTGGCTGCTGTTAGCTGTGTCCTTGTTTTTATATTTTGGTTTTACGCTTTGGTATTTTTCACACATTTCTGGCCTGGTTCTCCTCTAAATCAGTCATCCATTCAACAAATATTTACTGAGAGCCTACTGTATGCCTAGGCACTGGGTCAGACCTTTAATCTACTCCAGTGGCCCAAGCAGACACGATCCTTCCTGATGAGAAAGAGCTAGACAGTAAACAAATGACTGGACAGATACGTTATCACAAAGAGTTTTAAATATGGGAGGAAAATAACAGGATGGGTCATCACATAGATTTGGGGTGAGGAGGCTGGTCAGGAATGGTCTCTCTGAGGGGCAGTATTGCAGCTTGGCCTGAGGAGTGACTTGGAGTGGGCCAGCGCAGGGAGGGTGGGGTTCGGGCAGAGGTTCCTCAAGAGGGTTGTGGAGAGCTTTGACGTGTGTGACTACAGAAGGAAAGAATGCCTGCTGTCAGCGTCTCTTCATACTGCAGCACGTATTCATGGCAGGCTGTTATTTACCAGATGTCAAAACAAGGGCCTTTATAAAAGCCCCAGTTGGGTGGGTACGTTCATCTTTGCACAGCCTTTCTGATCCCCAGCCTCCTGCACCCTATCTGCAGGTGTGCATTCATGGCAACATAAGGCACACTAAAGTAAACATAGCTGTGCCCACTGACATGCTCTAAGAAGCAGTTTCTGCAACCTTTTCAATGTTTATGGGAACTTGAGAAATATCTGTGCCTTGGATCTACAGATTGTTATCATTTGCTTATTGGTTAAATACTGTCCAATATTATGTCCATGTTTCATAACTAAGGAACTCACAAGTGCAGCCATGGAGAAGCGCCAGGAATTTAACCACATGCACTAATTCAAAGGCTAAAAAGGATGCTTGTTAAACAGTCTCAATACTGTGGCAACGGGCTTTACGTAAACTCAAAGATAATTATTACAGATGAGCTGAATAGGTGGTGCAGACGGAAGGCAAGATCAGACGGGGCACGTGGCCCTTCTTACGAAGGCTCTGAGTCATGAACATGAATAAAAAACTACACTCTGTGTCTTGTTCCAAAGACAAGGTCTTATTTTGCTTGGAGGAAAAACCCAAGACAGTATTAGGCATTTGACTCATCCCACAGTCTTTGGGGGCAGATATAGATTTTCCCTTTTGCTTTTTTCCTTTAAAGAACATAATTATAAGTTATGGGATCTAGTCAGTGCCTTCTCTCTCCATCCAGACTTTTCCATGACTAAAAAATTACCTTAATGGCTAAATTGCTTTCAATGCAATAATCATGAATTCTAGGGAGGAATACTGATTAAAGCAATTTACTAAGGGTCTACTTATAATTCTGAATTTCCTAAATCTGCTTAGGATCAGAAAGACCATCTCTGAATCAAAAACCCAGGTAATTGTCAGCTATCCTATTCCACCTAATATCACAGGAAAATGAGATGTCTTTGGTCAGGATGCTTTGAGAATTAGGGTATTCTGTGACTTGAATTTCGTAGCTAAGTGAAAGTCTGGAAACTATGTCTCAAGCCTTGTTAAAAAAACTTCCATGAAGCATTGGCCCTCAATAGAGACAACAAACAGAAGAAAAAAACAGAATCCACACAGAAACATGTAAATGAAAAGTGTAACTGTTTTCTTGAACAGAAACAGCTAAAGTTCCATTCCTCTCCTATTTTAAGTAAGAAGACAAACTCCAACCCTGTTAAACACATATAACCAACAATAAAATGAACTTAAATCGGGGACTATGGTTAGTCAAGGAAGAGAACCTAGAAATAGAGAAGAAACAGAATAATGAACAAAGAGAAACAGAAACAAAGGGAAATAAAGACACGCCAAGAAAAATTACCCAAAAATGGCTTAGGAAAACCAGCTCTTGTCCTTTTAGGACTTTGCCAACAAAGTACATGTTTCATTTTTATAACCATTAGCAAAAAAATAACAATTCCACCTCGGCATTCACACTGAGGACTAAACAAAATTTATCAAGAATCAAAAGCTCTTTACCTCTGACAAAAGAAATTGTCTGAGGGAATTCCCTGGCGGTCCAGTGGTTAGGACTCTGCATTTTCACTGCTGAGGACACGGGTTCAATCCCTGGTTGGGGAACTAAGATCCCAGCACACCGCACAGAATGGCCAAAAAAAAAAAATTTATCTGAAAGTAAAGTGAACCCTCAGGTCATCCCCTAGAAGTGTTGTTTTTTGTTTTTACTCTTTAAGAATTTAGTTTACTGATGTAAGCGTATTGATCTGTGTTCTCCCTGTCTCCTGACCTAAAACTCATAGGCAGGTGAGCATATGAGGAGGCACATCTGGATTTTACATAGTCCAGCCCTGCGCAGGACATGCCGTGAGCAATGAGGTCGCCTATTCTACCTTATTCAATCAAAATCAAGTATAGCACATCCAAATTCATTGGCCTGAGAACTTCGGAGCACCCCAACTCCCCATGCGGCTAAAGTCCAGAGGTCACTCTGCCGGCAAAAAAATGAACCATCTGCTGCTCGCTGGTAGTATCCCCTGTGGTGAAATGTGACACTCCCTTTAGAGAGCCAGACAGCCGGTTCAGTCCTGGGAACCACTCACGGCCACGTGCCCTCAGCCAGGCCCAGCCTCGCCTGTCAGCGGGGCTAATCACACACGAGGCTGAGCACACAGGCTTGGGAGGTCAACGGTGCTGGGTTCAAGTCCCAGCTTCGTCACTGGCTGGCAAGCCACTCACCGGTGTTTCCTCATCTGAAAATTGCACCCACCTCCTAAGGCTGTCGTGAGGACTAAGTGAGAATGTTTGCCAACTGCTCAGAGCAGTGCCTGAGGCACAGGGAGCGCTCAGCGGACGGTGGCAAAGCCACCACCGTCATAGCTACCATGGATATGATTTACATAAAAAGACAAAAAGCCAATTTTCAAATTACTCAAATTATTTCCTTCTAATTATTTCTTCTTTTTCTTCTAATTATTAGTAAAATCATTACTAATTGCTAGTAAAATTATTAGTAAAAATTAACCAAATTATTTCTTCTAATTTCTGGGGGACCTGAGTGGGCCCCTAAACCCCTCCTGCCTATTGTCAGCCCCTTCACTCACCAACAGCCAGCTAAGGTGGGTGGAGAAGGGAAAGAAAGTTATATTCAAATAACTGAGTCCAGGATGAAGCCACAGTGGTGTGTCTGGTAGGCAGCGAGGCTGGGACGCTCGGACCCTGGCCACCTGCCTGATTCCCCAGGTGGGACTTGACGGGGGAAGAGAAGTTCCCAGGAGGAGAGGTTACTAATCGATGAGGGACATCTCCGAGCAGCCTCTGGTGCCTCCTGGGTGCAGAGGTCTCCCTCTCTTCTGTGGAAGGGCAGCAGGGCCCACACAGCCAAAAAGAACAAGCCACAAGGATCTGGGAGTTCCTGGCCCTTCCTCCTCCTCAGCTCTGTGCCCTTCGGTAAGTTATACCATTTTTTTTTTTTTTTTTTTGCTGCGCCGCGCTGCATGTGGGATCTTAGTTCCCCGACCAGAGATGCAAGCTGCGCCTCTTGCAATGCAAGCAAGGAGTCTTAACCACTGGACCAACAGGGAAGTCCCTACACCGTTTCTTCATGTGTAAATGTGGACGTTAGCAGTACCTACCCCAAGGAGTGCGGGGAGGAAGAAAGGAGAGGCCTCCAACGTGCTTTGTAGTGTCTGACACTGAAAAAGTGTTTGGCAAACGGTAGCCATAGTTCTTGATTATTATTACTACTCCACACTGCAGCCCAAATGAACGATGTATCATTGTGAATCACTGTGACGCAAACGGCTCATAAAGGAAGGGATTCACAGAGGAGATTCCTCATGGGCTGGAGGGGAATTTCATCTGGACCCTTGTGGTTACATTGTCTCTTAAAACTCCTGCTTGTCCAGACTCAAAGGATCAGAGTCATCTGTGGACCTCGGGGACCCTCACAGCTGGGATGCTAATGCTTGCCAGAGGCTAATAAGTTGTCGAATCCAAACAGACTGGAAGACAAGACCTATTATGCAGCTACTAACCTCAGCGTTCTGGGATGACTGTTACAACTTCTTTCCTGCCACCTTAAGGGGCAGCAAGAGAGAACCCTTCCCCTGCCTCTAGCCACTAGAGAGCTGAAGACCCCACCCGGAAGAAGCCAAGACCTTCTGTTCCACATGCCCCTGCCCTAGAGCCACCCACTGACTCCAGGAGCTGGCAAGGGCCCAGACCTGGACTGCCAAGTTGTGCTGGCGATGACCATGGAACCGCCTCAAGGTCAGACCTACCTTGGGAACGAGGTACTGCTGATCCGTGCAGGCCAGGACGTAGGCCTCGGCCCGGCCCAGTTCACTCTGAGGGAAGTGGGCGTTCATCTCGTCTCCATCAAAGTCGGCGTTGTAGGCCTTGCAGTTGGCATAGTGGAGCCGCAGGACTTTCTCCTCGGGCAGGATGCGGGCGCGATGCGCCTGGATGGAGGGCCTGTGCAGGGTGGGCTGTCGGTTCAGGAGGAGAATGTCCCCATTCTTCACGTGCCGGCATACCTGGGGGCACAGGAGAGAACAGGGTGAGCAGCAGTGACTTCGGCAACATCGCCACTATTCCAAGGGCTCACCTTGGCCTGGGCTGAGTGTGCCTTCTGTCTGTCTCAGGTTTTATTCAACTAAATAAAAGGAGAACTTTTAGTCTGGACTGAAACCCTAGAAATCTTTGAGAAATAGCTACTAAGCCCCATCTGGTACTATGAGAAATAGCTGCTAGCCCAGCAGAGTCCTGTCCTGGCTCTGGGCACAGAGGCATATGCCAATGAGGCTACAGGCTCCTGTCCAGTAATCTCTGTCTTCTTCAGAGATGCATAACCTTTCCGGAGTTTGAATTCCTCTGCGAATTAATCTGAAGAAAGAAAGAGACACATCTGAAGACAGCATATCTACATATAACCATAAAACTCCTGGTCTGCCAGATCTAGAAGGATCTGGCAGACCTCTAGAATCCCCGCCAGGGCCACATCTGAGTACGTTATTCGAAACGTGAATTCCACGTTTTAGAAATACTTGCCCAACAGAGCAAGTCCAGCAGAGCCAGGACTGAAACACAGGGTTCCTGATCCCCAGTTCAATGCTCTCTGCAAATGTTTTATTGCACTTAAAAATTAATAAGAAGTTTAAATTGCATGGTCTTCTGGGAAAGCAATTTCACAATAGATTTTAAAACATTTAAAACTTATTTCCTTTTGTCAACGCAAGGTTCTAAGAATGTGCATGTTTATGCAGCAGTGTTAACAGTGGCAAGAACTGGGAAAAACCTGGCTGCCCCACAGAATGGGCATTGGTGGCTAAATCATGGTATGTACTATGGAATATTATATAATGATGAAAAAGGATGACTTAACCCTATAATAGTCCTAAAGCGATGGCAATAATGTATTCCGGTAAAAGAAAAACAATCCAGGTGCCATCTAAGGTGATAGGATGAGGCAATTTAAAACTCAACCCAGGGGTCTCCCCTGGCAGTCCAGTGGTTAAAAGACTCCAGGCTTTCGGCGCAGGGTGCGTGGGTTCTTAGCGAACTAAGATCCCACATGCCACGTAGCACGGCGAAAAAATAAATACATAAAACCCAACCCAACTCTACGGGTTTATATACACGAGGGAAAAGGGCACTTAGATCCTCACTGAGCTGTTGCTATGCTCTCCTTGAGGCAGGGACACACGGGAGGAAGAGTAAGGCACAGATGATCACCTTTACCTTTATACGTCTTAGTGATGTTCGTGTTACAACGAGCGTGTACTACTTCTATGCAATTTCTTTAAAAGATCTTCAACTATTTCTAAAGAAAGCAAGAAAAACTGCACAAGTGATGCTTACTGTGGGGGAAAGCACAGAAAATACAGACAAACTTAAAGAAGAGAATGAAAACCACAAGTAACTTTACTCCTTAAAGACAACCAACGCTCACGCTTTTTTGTTCCTTACCAATATCAATATGCCACTGGTCACGTCCTCCTGACAGAACACCTCCTCCCACAAAGCTGACTTTAGTATAAGGCCCTTAATCTTACGCTATATTAATTACTGGGCTTCCCAAATGATGAACAGAGACGCCACTTTAAAAAACAAATGCAGGGTTCCCTGGTGGCACAGTGGCTGAGAGTCCGCCTGCCGATGCAGGAGACACGGGTTCGTGCCCCGGTCCGGGAAAATCCCACATGCCGCAGAGCAGCTGGGCCCGTGAGCCATGGCCGCTGAGCCTGCGTGTCCGGAGTCTGTGCTCCGCAACGGGAGAGGCCACAACAGTGAGAGGCCCGCATACCGCAAAAAAAAACCCCAAAAAACAAACAAAAAAACAAATGCATTGGAATTCCCTGGCGGTCCAGTGGTTAGGACTCCACGCTCTCACTGCGGGGGTCTGGGTTCAAGCCCTGGTTGGGGAACTAAGACCCCACAAGCCTTGCGGCACGGCCAAAAAATTTTTTTAAATAATAAAATAAAAATAAAAAAACAAATGCATGAGGCAACTGCTACCCCAATCATTCTGCAGGCTGCCCTTAGCAGCCCAGAGGAATTGTGGAGACTCAGTGAGGCCTCCCCCCATCCCAAGTCTCCCCTAAATTATCCAGCAGATAACCGGTTGGGGGGAAACAAATTACTCCAAGTCTGGTTTCTTCTTATGTCATCCACATTATGAAGTTGTATCAGAAAGCTGGCTGCAGAAAGAGGCTAGAGGTCAACAAGAGATGCTCCCCACCCACCTCCCCGCATCCGTTTGGCTGGGCTGACAGTGTCCCCCAACTCAGGGAAGCAGGGAGCACACCCCTCAAATTCTAAAAGGCAGTCCTAAAAGCAGCTAGCGGGGAGGCAGTCTCTCTGCTCCCAAGGAATTCAAACCCGTCCTCCCCCCACCCCCATGTCCGTGTTTCCAAGGAGACCTGGATTCTGAGGATTCCCAGAAGTGGCTGCCTAGGGCACGTCAGGGAGCCTGAACTGACTTTCAAGGTCTATTTCTTTAGCTTCTCAAGGAAGAAACTGCCGGGACCTGTGGCTTGCGTCCCAAACCCCGGGCTCGCCTCGGATCTGAGTCTCTAAAATTCGAGACATCCTCCAGCGTAAGCAAACCCCACAGCTGGGAAGGCTCGCAGGCCCGGCCAGCAGGCACCAGCCAATCCAAACAGAAGCCCTGGAGCACAGGGTGCTCCCCTCGCCAACCCAAACCTGAGGCCCTTCCTTTCTCTTGTCTCTAAATAAATACCGCAGCGAAAATTAGTGTGCCCCAGTGCCCGGGTCAGAGTTCCCAGGGGCAGAGCCGGAGCCAAAGAGCTGCTCCTGGCTGACTGCTGGGCCGGGAAATGAGGCTTGGCCGCCCTGGCCACTTTCTACTCCATTTACCAGGCCCAGGAGAAGGGGCAGAGACTTCACCCCTCCCAGGGGAAATGGCTTCTTCCACTCCCCCCTCCCCCTTCTCATCTAACCTGCAGTTTGTCCTTTCCTGGACCTGGGTCTGTCCCCCCCAGTCACGTCACCTGGCCATTTGGCCCAGGTCCTGATCTAATGTGTTCCACAGGAACACAGTAACCAAAAAATTACTTTACAAATGACAAATGAATTGTAAATGCACACATATCTGACTACATATATAAACCTTACATGTGACATCATTGAGATTCTTGGAAACTAAAGATAATCACCTTTAGACCCCAGGTCCCAATATAAGGACCACTTTTGTTTCCTAAGTTCCCTTCCTGTCTTTGCCCCAGGGCCACATCCTCAGGTCAAATGTGGCCCTCACACCTCAGAGCCTCCTGCATCTCATCCTGGACCCGTCCAGTCCACAGGGGTTTCCCAAGTGCCTCCTACATGCTGGGTGCTGGGGACAGTGGAGGGCCGAACACCCTGCCCTGTCCTCACGGGGTTTAGGAACTCGAGGTCAGTCAGATGGGGGTACCTGGAGTGACAACATAACGCAATGAGGGTTGGGGGGGGTGAGGTGGGACACACCGTGGGGGGGGGACCCCATTCATGTTGTAAAAGTGGCAAACTGCAGGCCACCTGCTTTTGCAACTAGAGTTTTTTGGAACACAGCCGTACCCACTGACTTTGTACTGCCGTGGCGGCTTTCACGCTACATAGGCGGGGCTGAGCAGCTGCAACAGAGACCGTGTGGCCCGCAAAGCCTAAGATATTTACTATCTGGCCCTTGGTTGAAAAAGGCTGTGGACCCCTGCCCTAGAGGAACGAAGGCTTTGCAGAAGGACGAGTGGGCCACGGCTGGGGAGTGTCGGGGAGGACAGAGTATTCCTGGCAGGGACAGCAAGTTCAAGGCCTGAAGGGGAGAAAGAGGTCCACATCGATGGGACGCCGAGAGGTGGGGCTGGGAGACAAGGCAGGGACAGTGTGCTTGGGATGTGAACTTAGGCTGGGGGACAGGCCACTGGGCCAACCTCACTCAATCTCCCGGCTGCTGAGAACTCGCTTCCCACGAGCTGACCTGAGTGTGCAGTGAGGCCAACCTGCCCTCTCCTAAGCCCACCCCCAGCCCCACAGACGTAACAAGGCCACGGGAAGGAAGCTCCCCTGCGCGTCTGCCCATCCTCACTCCCCACTAATGTCAGAAACCCCCGTATCCTTTTGCTTTTGCTCCAGTCATAGATGAAGCTACTGCTTCGCTGCCTCATCACAAAGGCCCTGAAGCCCAGCTCCCCCCACTTTGTTCCAACGGCTCTCCTGGGTCACACGTGACCTTCATGTGGACAAATCTGCATCTTCCTTCCGTTTCCTCACTCTTCTTAAACTTCATATTTAACTCCACAAACACCTAGTAAGTGCCTCTGGGAGATGCAAACATACTCTGGGGCTGGTCTTGACCGGGAAGAACCCCCCCAGCGCAGGTGGGAGACAGATGCAGATACCGAGAGCGAGCCCTCTCTCCCTCGGCGTCCTCCCCTACCTTCCTCCTGCTTCCACAGGTGCCCCCACTGCATTTTCTCTCTGTTGTACTTTGTGCTCAAAGAGTTTAACTCGGATAATTTCATTTTTTTTTTTTTTGACTGCCCCACGTGACTTGCGGGATCTTAGTTTCCCGACTAGGGATGGAACCCGTGTCCCCCTGCAGTAGAAGCTCGGAGTCCTAACCCCTGGACTGGCAGGGAATTCCTGATGATTTCATTTCTTAACTCTATGCCCCCCTAACCTAAGTGCCACATTTCTACCTTTTACGGGAGACTAGCTGGCCCTTAAGATTCTCCACCATGGCCTCAGTTCAGAAGGACCCAGACACACCTCCTTCCAGGGCACTGGAAACCACGCTTCCTTCTCACCTTCTCTCTTTTACAGCCCTGACATCCAGCCTACAGCTAAGCCCCCCTACTTCAAGGTCCCCTTGAAACACACCCTGCTTTCACCCTCGGTTCCCCTGCAGCCCCCGGGCTGGCCCTCAACTGCCCCCTGGTGACTCCAAACTCGCCCTGCATGCCCACCCTGCCCACAGCCCTCTTTGCTTCTCCAGCTTCATGCGGGTAAAGTCACCGTCCCCCGTCGCTGTTCCCTTGTGTCCACCATGCCACTCAGTAGCGGTGACACATTTATGGTCTCATTCCCTGGGGGTGCCCCTACCAGGCCGTCCACCCCGAGAGAGCAGGATCTCATCCACGGTGCCTGGCAGAGTACCTGACCCCACTCTGCTCTCTTCTCTCAATTTTTTTCTCAAAATGTCCTACTGAGAGACTGTTTCACATGCTCGACTTGAATTAGTAGGAAGATTACCAGTGTTTGCCTTGCTTCACCATGAATTATGAAAAACACACCTTGATTTCTCCTGCATCTTTCTCACAGCTCCTAGCAAAACAGTAGGCACTTAAAAATGGCAGAATAGTCCCGTGAGCCTGAACACAAACCTCACTTAATGCACGAGAAAAAAACCAAAACAGGTGATTAGATTTGCGTCTGCATGTGCCCCCTGCCACCAAACCAGAAAACGCATGGTCTGTTCCTGCTTGACCGCAGGACAGCGGTGAGATGGAGAGGAAGCAAGAGGACAGGACGCGGTGAAGAGCAGCGGGGACCAATGGTCACCGTGACGAGGCTTCCTCTCCCCCTCTGTCCTCCAACCAAAGTTCCTTCAAGGACCAGTGGTCCTCTGTAGAGCTCAAACCCACTAAAGAGAAGACCTAGTCGGCCACTGGGTCTGGATGTGTCAGAAGGCAAGAGGAGGTCTAACAAGCGTGCAAGTGGGTGTGGGAGACACACTCAGTCATCCCCTGATTCTGGGCAGTCACCATAAATTAATCCCAAATCCAGTCCATTTCACTCTAGCAACTTCCACCACTGTTGCCTGGTTAGCCGTTATTTGCTATACCCCTCCCAGCAGGAATGGTTATTATTTGACACAGACACAAGTGATGTCACCCACCCATCTGTCCTCAGCAGACATTGCTAATCCATCATATACTCTTTCCGGTGAAGCCCAGATAAAGCCTCAGGATCCCTTAACCCAGTACTACAGGCAAGAACTAGCAGTCCCCCGGAAGTGAAGTATCAGATGAAACCTGTCAGTTTTCAGTTATCAGACACAGAACGTTCCCTTCCTTTAGGGCAGTTCTCAAACTTTAGCATGCAGAGGAACCCTCTGCAGAGCTGCTTAATATACAGATTCCTAGGTTCCATTCCCAGAGAGACTAATTCAGGGGTGGGGGGGAGGGAGAGGGGAAGGAACGAATGTGCAGTTCCTACCAGCCCCGGGGATGCTACGGCTCTGAGGACCACCCTTTGAGCAGCCCTGTTCAAGGGCAGCAAATCACAACAGAGTTATAATTCAAGAGCGTTTTTCAAGCCCCGACATGTACCCAGAATTGCGCTGCATGCATGGGATGGCCAAATGGAGTTTTATTCATGGTGTTCAGGCCCTAGGGAACACCCACGTCTGGGGGCAGCTTCCCCTGGGGGTGGGGGGGCGGGGAGAGGGAAGGGGAGGCAGGAACTGCTCTCACAGCATTCCTGTATCTGCAGTCATTGAGGCCACAGCTGACAGCCAGCAGTCATGGGGAGCCAACAGCAGGTGGCCGAGCCCCTGACCAAATCTGCCCATTACTCACAATTTTTGTCCCCTGGGGCTTAGGTGCCCCCATGGCTGGTGTCAGGAGCTGTTTGGCCACGGCCTCCCGCTGCGTTAGGTTCGAGGCGCTCAGGGCCGTGCGGCTGCCATCCTCGTTGATGACCATGGAGGCTCCTGGGTGCACACTGGGGCCGTTGATGACCGCCTGCCTCAGTTCCTGAACGTTCCAGGGGGTGACTGGCTGAGGGTAGGTCAGCTTTGTGGCAAACACCTGGAAACAAGGAGTGGATGTGAAAATTCAGGGTGGGCAGGAAGGTTACATGGACCCCCAGATCCAACTCAACAGGCTGTGTTACTTTTTCCCTAAGATGCAAAGGTACTCTCTGAGCCAAGAAGGTTGTCCTTCAGCAAGTAAAGCAGCATCCTCCCTGTCTTTTCCACATCTTTCCAGACCCGCTCCCTTAAGGAAAGAGATTGGGTCTCCTTTTCTAGCAGAGTCTGCTCGAAGACAGTAATCTGAGTGTTGCAGTTTACGCAGAATTTTTTTTAACCCATTTAAAAATTTCACCATTTCCTGGTCTGCCAATAACACTCATTTAGTCCCAAAAGAGAGAAAAGAGCATGGAACGCTAGCTTGAGAGAGACAGCAGATACCCACCCTCAAGTACCATTTTCTCCCGCCAACACTTCCCCCACGCCTCCAGCAGCCATCTCTAACTGAAGGTGGCCCATGCCCGGAGCCCAGACATGCCATTCAAATCTCTTTACTTGCCCTGAGATGAAACTGATTTGGTCTCCTGATACATGAGAAAACTCAGTGCTCCATTTGACACACCGGACCTGCACCACACTCCAAGAAAAATGAATTCCCTGGTTAAGCGAGTTCTGAGCTACTGAATATTAAAACCCTTCGGTGCTTCAAAAGGCACGTATAAGTACATGGGCAACTCTGAGAAGTCCCAGGTAAAGGAACTTGCTAAATGCTGGCCAGGTCTCGAGGTGAGTGGCTCTGTGTGAGAGGCCCTCCCCGCCCCGTGGCCCACTCCACTTCTGCCAATGCACTGACCACTGCCTGACAGAGCGTACATGTACAGACTGTGCCCGACTTAGGATTCTGGGGGCTTTGCAATGGTGCAAAAGCAACACGCGTTCAGTGGAAATTGTACTCCCCATTTTGAACTTAGGTCTCTTCCTGGGCTACTGACACGTTGTATGATACTCTCCTGAAGCAGGGCGGGGCAGCAGGCGGCAGCTGGCAGTCAGCCCCGTGATCACGAGGGTGAATAACCCACACACTCAGAGCCGTCCTGCTGTTCACTTTCAGGACGGTATTCAATAACTTAACGAGGGACATTCAACACTTTATTGAACATTATAAAATAGGCTTTGCATTAGATGATTTTGCCCAACTGTAGGCTAACATAAGTGTTCTGAGCACATTTAAGGTAGGTTAGACCTAAGCTATGCTGTTCAGTAGGTTAGGTCCGTTAAATGCATTTTCGACCCATGGCATTTTCAACTTACGATGGGGTTTACAGGGATATAACCCCATCATAAGTTGAGGAAGATCTATACTTGTGTATCTGTTGATGCGTCTCCACTGCTGTAATGTAAGCCTCACGGGGGACATGCTAAGTCTGCCTGGTTCCCTGCTGGGTCTCTAGCTTACTTCCCAGACTTTGCCTCCTCTGCTTCTGTTAACACCTGTCCACAATGCTAGATGAGAAGGGCGTGCCACAAGGAACCAAGAGGCAGTTCACACACTCTGCTCCTCGCGGCTATCCTGCGAGTAATACCCCAGGCCACCATGGCCCTGAGGCTTGGGGCAGGCTGGAGATAGGCAGAGGGGGAAATTCAGAGTCCCTCCATTACCAAATGAACCCGGATCCAAGAAAGAGAGGACCTTTGAAGGTGGAAAATGGAGCAACACTAAAGGTCCCTCCCACAGCCGGGGACCCTGAAGGCACCATGAGGCCAAAGCCAAAAGGGGCAGCCCCTGCCCTCTGTCCAAAGAGAGCAGCGAACAGGTCTCCTCCCAGGGCCTCGGACTCAGGAACTTCCCAATGCCTCTCCCTGCCACCTGACCCAGCTTCCAGATGCAAAGACCCCTGGGTTCCCAGGAGGCCATGGGCACCAGACTGGGCGTTCTCTGACTCTTGTCCCCCCCCACAAGAACCCTTGCCCCGTCCCACAAGAGCCCTTGCCCAGGAAGCCCATGTGTGCCCGAGGGAGGAGGCGGCAGCAGGTGGGAGTCCATCGGAACACTTGAGCTCTGCTCTCTGCTGCTCACCAGTCCTCCCAGGAGAGCGGCAGGGGGACCATGCACAAGGAAGTGAGCCTCTCCGTGGAGGGAATTAAACCATCTTCTATTACTGACATCAAGGCCCATTAAGGAGGAAGCCGATTAAGGGGCCGCTGCTAACGAGCACCACAGCTTGTCGTGGTGGGGGAGTGAGAAAAGGAGGCTGGCTCCTTGAGGAAACACTAATGGGTGGATGGGGCAAACCGCCTACCCCTGCGGATCTGGGAGGATGGGCGATGCCTGCTCTCTGGGGCTCCTCCGCTTCCTGACTCCTGATGCCGGCAAGTACACGGGACGGAGACACCCCTCCCTTCCCCCCCCTCATCTCTGTCATGTATTCAATCTCACTAGGAAGGCTTAAAGATTAGGCCAAGACAGGCAGGAAGAAGCTAGGCGGGAGGGATGTGCACCCTGCCGTCTGCTTCCTGGTGGCCCGGGAGGTGGGTCTTCCTCGTGGGTAGAGGGTATTTGGAGACCAGGCAGGGATTGAGAGCAACGCTACCCCATGGCCTCAGGGTCCCCTCCGAACAGCTCGTCGGGGAAGAGGCAGAGGCTGTCCCCACCCAAGCCACTGCAGTCGGCCACGTGCCTTCTCCCCAGCCCTCCTCGCCACTCCCATCGCCACCTAACAGCACATACCATGGGAATTCCAATTTCATTGGTGTTGATGTACATGTCCGGGCAGATGACTGAGCGGGCTGCATAGTCTACTCGCTTTCCCATCATGTGCTTCCGGAATAAACCATCTTTCTTCTCCAGGATCTTTATGGGGGAAAAAGTCCACAGAAAGCATTAAAAAAAAAAAAAAAAATCAAATATGTTTATCATTTTCTTCCTTCAAGACAAACATGTTTACTATTTAGCCCCTTTGGCTAGCAATGGGGATCCAACTCACGGCTCACCTGTCTAATGCCAGGGTACTTTTCCATCATTAATTTGTCCATCTCACTATCAAACACGATATTGACGTGGCTCTGAAGGCGAATCCAAATGTTGTAAAGCTTGTCTGTGAGGGACTGGCCTGGAAGTAGACTCAGAAAGGACCGGTCCATAGCGATCGAAGAGTCTTTTTCCTGGCCAAGACACAACCAAGAAAACAGGCGTGATGGAAGAACCTCAAAAAGGCCAGGCCTGGTTCCATTTTTCTTTCTTACTAGAGCTCTGACAAATGATGAGCTCTGGAGTTTGCCTTTATGTCTTTTGAACTTGACAGATCAGTGGCAAAAGTAGTCCTAAATCTCTCTTGTCCACATGCATCAACAAAACATCAGCCCCACTACCTATTTACCAGCCTGTCTCTTTCTGGGAGTAAAATGAACTCAAATTTCTAAGAAGTCCTTCCTTTCCTTTTAAATTGACACAAAATTATTATCTCACAGTTTCTGAGAGTCAGAAATCTGGGCACAGTTTAACTGGGTTCTCTGCTTCAGAGTCTCCCCCAGGCCACAATAAAGGAGTCAGCCAGGGCTAGGGTCTCATCTGAAGGTTCAACTGGGGGAGGACCCACTTCTAAGCTGACACGGCTGTTAGCAGCATTCAGTTCCTTGAGGACTACTGGACCAAGGGCCTCAGTTTCTAGTTGGTTGTTGGCCAGAAGCCACCTTCAATTATTTGCTGCATGGGCTTCTCCAACATGGTAGCTTATTCCCTCAAAGTGTGCAGGCCAAGAAGATAATGGATGTATCTGCTAGCAGCAGCTGAAGTCCCTTGGTATCTCATTCTTAAGGCAACGCTAGAAATTCTTCCCATGTCAATACTCTTCTTATGTAGCTCTGTTATCCTGCGAGATAACTGATTCTCGTATAGAGCTTCAGCTTTATTTATGGTTTTGGAAAAACTTAATCCAAAGCACTCATGAAGATGCAGGTGAAGTAATTTCTTAAAAGGAAAAGTGCTTGCCTTATGATTTCCTGCGCCATCAACTGAGATAAAGGCTATGTCAAGTTACTGGCTGATCTCCAGGCCTCAGTGAAGTATTTAACCAATCCTTTCAATATTTCTGTCCCTGGCTCTGCCTCTTCCTCTTCTCCCACACCCGCCCAGGTGACAGGCCTCAAGGCAGTAAGCGGCCCTAGAGCACCACCTACTGACACTGTCTGGTCTCATGGGGCTGGGTACGGCACAGGAGAGAGACACATGGTCCTTTGTCCCAGGGTGGGTCAGATGAGAGAAGAAAGGTGCCAGCACTGAGGAGGGAAAGCGGAGGGTGGGGAAGACCCAGTAAATGAGGATGTCTTGGAACCCATTAGTGATAAAATGGGCTTGTCCTCAATCCTGAGGAACAGCAGGGTCTTCTCAGTTACAGGGAGGACAGGCCTATTTTCTGTTCTGGCAGAAGGAGCCTCACAGGGAGAGATGGTCACCTACGTGATGACAGAGGCCCTGTCAGACTAACTCACTTCTTATGACGTCACCTGACTCAGGGCCATGTGACTAATTGGGAAATGAGTGAGACCCTGTCTCACCTTGTATATTCTCGGTGCCTGGAGCGGCGCTAGCCCACCCACACAAGGCATTCACGATTCGTGAGAGGGCCGCCATGGGAATGGGATGTTGGGCGCAAGCGTGGGAAGAAACAACACACCCTGTTAATCAGATGGCAGGAGGGCACTGGGACTTCAGGTAGCAAAAGGACCTCAGGAATCACAGAGGACACGGTTCATTTCTGCAGAGATTTAGCTTTTTCTCGTGGACAAAAGGCTGCCCTAGTTTCAAGGGATGTCAACGCAAAATCCTTAGCCCTAGTCACTGGAGCCGGCCATCCTAAGGCCTTCCCTCTGAAACTGAACTAGGACCTGCAGATGGCAGATTTCTCTAATACTGAGGATTTTTAAAAGCACATTTGCCCCAGCAGATCAGAAAACTTAAGCAAAACCAAAGAAACCCCAAGCAGAAGGGCTGAGTAACCCAGAGCATGGGCGTCCGGGACAGACAGTGGCGCCACCTGGCGACAGGCCTGTCCCAGCAGGGGAAGGGAGCCTGGAAGCCCTGACTATCTACTCAAGGCTGAGATGGTCCTTCCCATTTGCATCCAGAGAGCATCTTAGAGATGAGAAGGATGTCAGTGATCTCAGCAAACTTCCTGAGCACCTGACTCATCTTTTTTTTTTTTTTTTTTGCGGTATGCGGGCCTCTCACTGTTGTGGCCTCTCCCGTTGCGGAGCACAGGCTCCAGACGCGCAGGCTCAGCGGCCATGGCTCACGGGCCCAGCCACTCCGCAGCATGTGGGATCTTCCCGGACCGGGGCACGAACCCATGTCCCCTGCATCGGCAGGCGGACTCTCAACCACTGCGCAACCAGGGAAGCCCCTGACTCATCTTTATACCCACCGAGGACCTGGCCCACTGAAGGGGCTTGGGAAATGTCTGCTGAAACAGGAATTCAGCTCCACCGTTTACTGGAGAGGAAGCTGAGGCCCCAAATCTGACAGTCCTATTCTGGGAAATTCCTACAAATGACAACACTGCCTTCCTGACCCCAGTGCTGGAGACCTGCCTGAGCCAAAACCGGAGCTGGGTGGCATGGGCTCTGGTACCATAATGCAGGAGGGACGTTCTTGGAGCTGAGGGCAGCAGACTGGTCTTTCTAGAGCTGCCAGGGAGAGCAGGCGGCCCAGAACACACCACATATAAAATCCCACCCCAGACCACACGCGTTTTATAGTGGAGACAAGACCAAGAAGTTAAAGCAACTCAACCAAGGTCACCCCGGGCGTGATCGCTGGGGCCACGCTCAGACCCATGCTTTCCCCCAGACCTCGCCTGGTCCTCCCAAACCCACGGCTCACACACAGCTGTACAGAACTGCTAACAGGCATCTCCCAGGACCCAGAGCGTAGGGAGTCAGAACTACGACATCAGCTCCCCTGACCTCATCTGCGGCGGGTGCTGCCACCTCTCTTGGCAGCTCCTGTTCTTGGGCCATCAAGGCCAGAAGCTTTCGGATCAGAACCACATCCTTCATGACAGCCTGCAGGTTCACCGTCTGGCCGTTGGTGAACATCTGGTCCCCGAGGCGGCTGACAGGGCGATACCTGTAGGAGGACGCATGGCATCGGTGGGTGCTCAGCATGAAGGGCGTGTTCCTCAGCCTCTCACCCACCCCTACTTCACCACCACACTCAGAAAGACACCCACATTCTTCCTGCACTCAGGAAGAATGGAAAGGAAAATGCTCCTACCACCTGCCACCTGGGAGTGGAACAGATGCGCTAGTTCTCAGTGCCCGTGACCCTTCCATCATCCTCTCCCAGAGGTCATTATTCAATTGTCCCAGAAGCCTTTGTCAGGTGAAATAAAGCCAACGAAAGGGCATTACCTTGAGGGTGGCACCACCAAGAAATCCAGAAAGAACATACTGGGATTGAATCCGGACTCCATGCCAACATCTTCCAGTCCCAGAAAAAGGTAATTCAGAAAGAATCCTGTGTTTGAAATAAACCAAAAGGATCATTTAAATCTATATGTAAGAGCATGGAAGGATGACCACGGAAATTTTACTGAGTGGAAAAAAAAAAAATCCCAGAATGTAGGACAATATGTAGAGTAAGATCACACTTGTCTTTATAAAAACTAATGAGCAAAAAAACAGTCTCTGGGTGCTGTGAGCCTACACACAGGGGAGATGATGGGTTTAAAGACGGGTGCTACAGGGATGACAGTGCTTAGCCCAGGGGCTGCGATGGACAAGGATGGGAAACAAAAACTTTCACGTCCTTCGGGTTACGTTCCTGGATCATTAGACTCACGCGCACGCGTGCACACGACACGCTTATTACTTTGCTATTTATAAGAAAATGTATTTGAAATAAACAAACAAAAATCAAATCAAAAAATAGTTAGTCTTCTTAAGATGGGTGGGATGGGGGGGTAGGTCCAAGAGGGAGGGGATATATGTACACATATAGCTGTTTCAATTCATTGTACAGCAGAAACTAACACAACATTGTAAAGCAACTATACCCCAATTAAAAAAATAATAACAACAAAAAGAAACAAAATAAAAAACCCTCCACGTAGATACTACCAAGATCGTCTATGGATCAAAGCTGTGTTTCAGGTGTCTGGTAACCCAAAAAAAAGCTACAGAGAGAATGAATAGGACATGTCAGGGCCAACAACACTCATACTAACTTGAGTGCTATCTTTTTTCTGACATCACTTATCCCCTTAGCAAGATTTTCATTTTTAAGTGCTTGTCATTACACAGCAGCTACATTCAGTGTTCCAGAACACACTCTCAGAGGGTGGGGGATATGTGGGCTTTGCTTATAAATTCAAAGACTAATGGAAGACTTTCCTACTTGTAGGGAATTAAAATGTATGAGAATCCTAATTTAATAAAAACAGAGTTCATTTTTTTGATTCACAGAAGGAATTCCCATAGAAACCTTAAAAAAAAAAAAACCAACTTTTATTTATGGGCATTTAAAATAAAGTGAGTCACACTGAACCTTCGAGACACATGTCAAACTGTATTAGGCGACGCCCACCTGCAGCTGTCATTTAATGACCAGGCTCAGTTACAGTCACTGTCAAGTTCATGCCTTCCCCACACTATAAGGCATCAACAACAATGTACCCTGAAGCCTGCCCCAAATCTACTGTTCGATTTCAGGAGAGAGCCACAAGAATCACAATTGTGAAAGCATAAAAATAGAAAGGCAGGGTAAATGAGTCCAGGAAAGCAAAGGGCTATTTCTTTAGGCTGGTAGAGCACCTTCATTATTCCAAAGAGCCGTGAGATGTTCTTGAGCGCTGGTGGGTGTCAAGTATCCTCGTTTTCCCATCTGAGCTTCCTCAATTCCTGGAGCCGAAGAGGGGAATCAGAGCACAGTAAGTTAATTACAGGCACTCCCTCCTTAATGGGATTTATCAAGTCTTTTCCCCACCCTGCCAAGCCTGCAATCTAACCACAAAAATCAATCTCTAGGACAGCATACTCTCTGCTCTGAATTTTTTCCCCTTTAATCTAATTTCTAAAGTAATGAAAACCATATAACTAGTGTATGAAATCTAAAAAAGTAGAGCCAAAGGGGAAAAAAAAATCACCCACGATTTCATCATGTTAACACGATTACCACTTTTATATATTCTTTTCTGGTCCTTTGGTTTATACAGTTTTAGATCATTATAATCTCAGGTGTGGATTTATTTTGCACTACTTTGTTCATTTACTGTCATCTTGTGAGCATTTCTGCATGTTGCCCTATAGCTTTTGCCCTATAGTCTCACCATTTTTTTTTTTTTAACCCAGACTGAAACCTAGTCCTTTGTCTCTATTTTGTCTATTTTCCCAAGAGATGTCACTGTTCCAGAAAATAACTTAAATATCCTTGGAGTGGAGGTAGTCTCTCTCTTCCTACTGGGATGTCTTCTTGGCTCCTTTCCCAAACTTGGCATTGAGACCGAGACCCAAGAACACGAGCACAGTGCCCACCCACGGCATGGGGCTGATGGGGTTGGCGAAGAGGATAACAGAGGCCAAAATGGTGAAGAACTTTCGAGTTGTGGTGATCATGGAGCAGGTCAGGGGACCAAAATACACAACTGTCATGAAGATGAAGCTCTGGCCCAGGGCACTAGTCAGGCCAATCACCATCATCTTTAATGGCTGCATGATATCCCTCGGAAAGGATGTTTCCCGAGTGACTGAACCACACTGCGATAGTTGGATATCTGAGTTGATCCCAATCTTTTTACTACTATAAGTTACACTGTGATAAATAGCTTTATGCACATGGCTTTTACCAGAAAGCTTCACAGCAGAATTATGGATAAATGAGGATGAATATTTTTATGGGTAAACGTATACTCAATTTCTTCTTACAAATATCTTGCTGGTGCGTAAGAAGTAGTTTCATTTTGGTCTCTCAGATTAAGCAAGATCACTCTGGGATAATGTTTATCAGCTATACCCAGAGTAAGACAGAAAAATCACACTTGGGGCTGCCATTCAGGAGGTGTGGCCCCAAGCACTGAGATGATTAACAAAGATAAGTAAGTAATGTGACAGTCTAGGTTCAAAACTATCAACTTCTTTTGGAATACATTCACTGAAATTAAATATTGCTTGGGAATTCCCTGGAGGTCCAGTGGTTAGGACTCCGCACTCTCACTGCTGAGGGCCCAGGTTTGATCCCTGGTCAGGGAACTAAGATCCCACAACCTGCACAGGGTGGCCAAAAAAATTTTTTTTAATTGCTCAGTATTCTTTTTTTATGTACTTATCAGGGCAGGAACTGTGACTTGTCTGTGTTCCTAACACCTAACAGTATCTAGGACCCAGCAGATACTAAATTTTCACTGGCTTGAATACACATGTTCGAAATATCGTAAGATAAACTATATTTAAAAAACCCTACTCTTCTGCTTTTTTCCACGTTTGTAAAATCCAGCTTCATTCCACCTCCAATTCTCTACTTGGTTTCTTTACCAACTGCAGAAGACACGTCACTGAAAGTTTTTAGAGAAATCTGTAACTTGGAGAACAATTAATAGATGTACCATAATTTAATTACTCTCCATTAAGAGGCACTGAAGTCATTTCCAATTTTAAACGACTTAATACTGTGGGCATGCCTAATTCTTAGGATAAAATCATTAAAGTGGAATTGCTAGGTCAAGAGTTTACACGTCTAAAATTTTGATTCCTATAAAAGCAAAACACTTCAACTCATTAATGCAACTGAAGGAAATGTGGGGAATGCAATGAAGAGAGGCTCTGACCTTCAGGGATAAACCACAGACTTAGAAAGCTATGTGCGTTCAGTGGAGAGAAAAGACCCCATTAACCTAAAGAACCATTTTGCAGGCACTTTTTTTTTTTTTTTAAGATTATGAATGTTTATTTTTTTATTTTATTTTTTTGCTGTACGCGGGCCTCTCACTGTTGTGGCCTCTCCCGTTGGCGGAGCACAGGCTCCGGACGCGCAGGCTCAGTGGCCATGGCTCACGGGCCCAGCCTTTGCACAGCATGTGGGATCTTCCCGGACCGGGGCGCGAACCCGTGTCCCCCGCATCGGTAGGCGGACTCTCAACCACTGCGCCACCAGGGAAGCCCTTGCGGGCACTTCTGGAAAGAACCCCGCTCTTACTAAACTGGCTTGATGAGCTGAGGAAGATGAGCTGCATCTGGCAGTGCTCTCCAGCTCCTGACCCAGAGCTGCCAGTGCAGGAAGTGACCCCACCAGTTCAGTCACAGACTAGAGCAGACTGGCGTTTTTCCCTCATTGGGTTGGAGTCAGAAGAGACCTGTGGGATGCCACCTCCTCACACGGACCGCACCCTTCCTAACGGGACACTTTTGCAGCCTGCAAAACATGAAATCTGCCTCGATGGGACCTCAGAACGCCCTAATGTGTGTTTCGTTTAGCTCTAAGAGCTGCCATGTCAAAAACAAATGTCGGGAAGTCAAATAACTTGGGGAAGACAAGATCACAGTGGGTGGAGTACCTGGCTTTAAGAATTCTCATTTGAAAATGCTATCATCTTGGGGCTTGAGGAACACTCTGGAGTGAACGTGAATTTCACAAGCTTATGGCGCCCCTCATGGGATCACCAGTGCGTGGAGATCACTGAGGCACAGGCCTCGCTGCTTGGCCCCCTTCGATACCAGGAACGTGGCCAGACCCCTGTCCTAATGCTCACCTGCCTCCACATCACCTCCCCCTGGGGTTACTGACCTGCGTCACCCACAGCCTCCCCCAAGAGCACAGGCCACAAGGTCAGGTCTCCACTTTGGCACTGGACTCGGCCAGAGGCTGGGTCCTGGGCACGAGGCTGAGCGCCCAACAGGTAAATGTCTGCTAAATACTAAAAACCCAATCCAAAAACTATCGAAGACTAGGGCTGACTTGTTTCTAATGCACAGAATTTTGGGTGGCACGATCATATTCTCATAGCTGCAGTGAAGATTACTTCAAAGAATGGATTTGCCAAAGGCTACCTAACTTTTAGATATTTGCCCCAAAGAAACAGGTATCCTCTAGATTTCTGACCATCTTTGTCCTCAATCTGTGAACATTTTCTAAGGTGCCCTAAGGGCTAGAGCAGCAGTTTCCAACCTTAAAAATTAGTTTAAGGGCTATATATAGTGTAGAAAAATCCACCCTCGTGGTTTACGGTTAACCATTGAACAGGCTTTCTAAATGCATTGTGGTATACTGGATTGGATCCTGGAACATAAAAAGGGCATTACTGGATAAACTGGTGAAATTCAGATAAAGTCTGTAGTTCAGTTAATAGTGACCAATGTTAATTTCTTAGTTTTGGCAAATGCACCATGGTCATCTAAGATGTTACATTAGGGCAAACTGAGTAAAGAGTACACAGTAACTCTCTGTACCATGTCTGCAACCCTTCTATATGTCTAAAATTAGTCTAAAGTAGAAGGTTTATTTAAAAAGTAATAATAGGGCTTCCCTGGTGGCGCAGTGGTTTAGAGTCCGCCTGCTGATGCAGGGGACACGGGTTTGTGCCCCGGTCCGGGAGGATCCCACATGCTGCGGAGCGGCTGGGCCCGTGAGCCATGGCCGCTGAGCCTGCGCGTCCGGAGCCTGTGCTCCGCGACGGGAGAGGCCACAACAGTGAGAGGCCCACGTACCGCAAAAAAAAGAAAAAGTAATAATAAACACATTTGCTATTGCTATGGTCTCAATGTTTGTATTCCCTCAAGTTTCCTCAAGTTTGAAATCCTAACCCCCCAAATGGTGGTGTGTTAGGAGGTCGGACCTTTGGGAGGTGATTAGGTCATGAAGGTGGAACTCTCGTGACTGGGACTGGTGCCCTTATGAAAAGACCCCAGCAGAGCTCCCCTTCCTCTCTCCACCATGTGAGGTTACAGGGAGTAGTTGGCTGTCATTGAGGAAGTGGGCCCTCACCAGACACCGAATGTGCCAGCACCACAACCCTGGACTTCCCAGCCTCCAGAACTGTGAGAAATACACGTCTGTTGTTTATAAACACCACTCGGTTTATGGTACTTTTGTTACAGCGGCCCAAATGGGTAAGGCAGTTACTTACTCCAGGCCTTGCCACAGTCCTCAATGCAAAAGACAGATCATGCAACTCCAGGAAGAGAACTTACTTCCTTGCCTACTCTGTGTTCTTGAACTCTGGAATAAGGTTTAGAAACAATATGCTACAGACTTTCGCACATGAAATTTCCTCAACTCTGGGCAAGAAGTTCTGTCGCTGCCACTACATAAGAGTTGGAAACCCAAGGTCCAAGAAGAGACCTTCTCTAAGCCCCTCAGAATAAGCAGCAGAGTGAGGTGTCCATCACAGGTGATGCTTTTCCTGCCCTGGCACATTGACTGTATAACAAAAAACAAACGGTCAATATCTACAGAGCACGTAAGACATAGCAGGCACTGGTCTCAGTACTTCAAACGGAACACCTTATTTAACCTTCACTTCAAGAGAAAAGCATCTTTAAACAAACTTACAACTACAAAAATGAAAAAGCAGGAGTACCAAGTCTCTCAAGTTTCTTCCCAGGTACCCCCAAGGGCAGAGCAGAGCTACTCCAGCGATCTGACAGGACAGTCAGAAGCAGCCTGCAGGAGGCGCTAACATTCTTTGGCTGCTCACAGCTTTTCTTTAAAATTCACCAACACTTTACTTCAAAATAAATCCACACTTGTTTGACAACAAAATGGCGTGAAATATTTGCCAGGTAAATATCTTAAACTTCTTCCTCAAAAATCTTTCAAAAAACCAACCACCTGTGGCAAGAGGTGCGTCATTCAGCCTGTGAGGAGCTGCCTCGCCCTGCAGCCCAGCCGTCAGTTCTGCGCGAGAGGCCAGGGCTGGGAGCTCGCCAGGATGCCCACTGGCCCTAGGGCCTGGACACCTACCATCTGCTGGCCCACCACAAACGCGCAGCTGAGAAACACGTGGTGCGGAGGACCAGGGATCCCCAAGGCTCGGGACACGTCTGATGGTCACATGTGAAAGACATGCCGAGGGCCTCCTGGGGCCCGGCCTGCTTACCCGGGGGCTCAGTGTCCTTCTGGTCAGCTTTCCTGTGCACCATGGCCGGATACGTGATTGTCAGTTTGCTGTTGTGCTCCTTTCGGACAACTGACCGCCCGGTTCTGGACATGAGGACAGTTTTGAGGAGAGAAAAAAAACCAAACAATGTGAAATTTAAAATACGACACAAATGAACGTATCTGTGAAACAGAAGCAGACTCACAGATATAGAGAACAGGCTGGTGGTTGCCAAGGGGAATGGCAGGTGGGGGAAGGAAGGATTGGGAGTTTGGGATTAGCAGATGCAAACTATTATGTATAGGACGGGTAAACAGCACAGGGAACTATATTCAATAACCTGTGATAAACCAAAATGGACAAAATATGAAAAGGAATATATATATATATATGTATACATATATATATATAACTGAATCACTTTGCTCTATAGCAGAAGTTTATACAACTATACTTTAATAAAATTTAAAAAAACAACAGAGGGGAAGGTACTCACTTGCAGTGGGGACATCGCTTAGCAGTCATATGTGCCTTCCAGAAGAAAGCAATAAGTTTGCTTCTGCTCTCACAGACATTTTTTACCTATTAAAAAAAAGCAAGGAAACTCAGAGTGCCATTCTGAAGACAATCCAGTAGGTATTCATTTTGTGGTTTTCACCTTTTTTTGAAAAACCAGAGGAAGCCACCCCTTTCTTAAAATTTCCCACAGAACCCTAATATAGACAAACGCTACCAATCACTGAGCGACTTCTTTCCTTAAGTTTCCTCATTCATAATATGGGAATGAGAATAATAACCACCTTACCAAGCTGTTACTAAGATAAAGACATCATGAATGCAGTGGCGGGGGGGGGGGGCTTGGAATACAGCAAGGATCAATAAATGCTACTTTAATTTAAAACAAGCCTGGACTTCCCTGGTGAGACAGTGGTTGGGAATCTGCCTGCCAGTGCAGGGGACACAGGTTTGAGCCCTGGTCCGGGAGGATCCCACATGCTGCGGAGCAACTAAGCCCGTGCGCCACAACTGCTGAGCCTGCGCTCTAGAGCCCGCGTGCCTGGAGCCCCTGCTCCACAGCAGGAGAAGCCACCGCAATGAGAAGCCCACGCACCGCAACGAAGAGTGGCCCTCACTCGCCGCAACTGGAGGGGGCCCACGTGCAGCAACGAAGACCCAACACAGCCAAAAGTAAAAAATAAATAAATTAAAAATAAATAAATAAATAAAACAAACCTCTCTGGGGACTTCCCTGGTGGTCCAGTGGCTAAGGTTCCGTGCTCCCAATGCAGGGGGCCCGGGTTCGATTCCTGGCCAGGGATCTAGATCCCACGTGCCGCGACTAAGAGTTTGCATGCCACAACTAAGACTCTGCATGCCGCAACTAAAGATAATGCATGCCACAACTAAAGATCCCACATGCCACTACGATGATCCCGCATGCCTCAACTAAGACCCGGCACAGCCAAATAAATACATAAATGTTAAAAAGAAAAAAAGAAACCCCTCTGGATGCAGCTGCTGCCTCCCTTGAATGGACCTCAAAGTTCCGAGGGAAGGCACATCCACAGCTAAGCTACACTAGTGGTTCTGAACTGGCTGCAAATGAGACCCACCCGGGGGGCTTTTGTACCCTCCCCTGGGGCCGTACCCTAGACCAATTAAATCAGAATCTCTGGTGTGAAATTTGGGCATGAGGTGAATCAGATCTCAAGATGAGCCCTGCAGGTTGATTACCTAGACAACTCATTCCCTGAACAAATTAACACTTACACAGGTGTGATGGGGGGACAGGGAGGCAGCAGTCATTTAGCAGTGTTGGAAGGAGAAAGCAGCACAGGGCGTGGGCCTTATTCTCCAGGTGAGACCGTAAGCCAGAGCATAAGCCTCACTGGATGCTGTACCCAAGCCACTAATTCCACCTAACCTTCTCCTGCAGGCAGGCATCAAAGATGAGGACCCAGTGGCTCAGGGACGGTTATGTAACTTACAAGGTCAGAGGCCTCACGAGAGGCAGAGCTCGGATTCAAACTTTCAAACTTTGGGAAGCTAAAGGATATGCAAAAGACAGTGCAGTGCGGAGGCAACTGGGATAATTATGCTAAAAACCGAGTGTTTGGGAAACAGAGAGATAGGATAACTCACACGTGCGCCGTGGGCTCCCAGGAGGTTGTTCTGTAGGATTTTGGTTGTATATCGTTCTAACTCTTCCTGAATTTCGAAGGCAGTAGGATCAGCATTTTCTTCCAGAAACTGGAAAACAAAGAAAAAAACTGTACGATCAAAGTAAAGCAACTGTATGATGAGCAGCAGCAGGGGGCAGCCTCTCCACGGACGGGAGAGTTTCGTTTGAGGGGAGAGAAAGAAACCTCATGGCTGCTGTGGTGCATTTTCAAAAGTTTGGCCACACTGCTGTTAAAAAAATAAAATAAAAATTTAGACTATTCTGCTTCCAGTAGTGCTCGGCTAGATTATTCAGACCAAACCGAAAAGAACCAAGACAGGATAAAATATTTAAAAGAATGTAAAGCTCCGAAGAACTGACAGGACAGTGAGGGATAACCAAGGCCAAACTGAAGGGAAAATGGGAATCCAGGTCAAAGAGCAGAGGGGCCGTGGCTGCTCTGAGGCAGGGATGCCGCACTGCACAGCTCTGGGGCAACCTTCAGGGTAGTTGTGTCCCTCCGGGGAAGATGCTGACAGACTTGTGATGCTCCCTGGAGCTGCACAACACGTTAGCCTGGCCTTGGAAACATTCTACAATCCAAAAATTTTGAACTTTTCATTTTGAAAGTCTTAAATGATAAAGCGGAGAGAAATGAAAGCTTACAGTTAGTGCAAGGACAGGAATCTAACAGGATATTTTCCTGCCATATCGCACCCCACAAACACAGGAGGCTGGGGACCCTAAGGGCTATGTCCTTGGGAACTAGGCCAGCCCTGGAACAGAACCACCTGGCTTCCTATAGCCTGCAGTGCAGTCCAGCCTTGAACATGGACGACGATGGTCCCAGGCCACCAAGCATATGGCAAAAGCAATAAGAACCCTCTCTGGAGGAAGGCAGCCAGCATCCCAGACCTCAAATTATTCCTACAAAGAATTTGCTAAGTACAATGACAAACTGTTGAAAATAAGCACACAAGGAGGATAAAGAGAGGGAGTTCCTGGAGACTAGGACAATATCTTCTTTAAAAAATTTATTTATTTATGGCTGTGTTGGGTCTTCACTGCTGCGTGCGGGCTTTCTCTAGTTGCGGCCAGTGGGGGCTACTCTTCACTGTGGTGTGTGGGCTTCTCATTGCGGTGGCTTCTCTTGTTGCAGAGCACAGGCTCTAGGCATGAGGGCTTCAGTACTGGTGGCACACGGGCTCTAGAGCGCAGACGCAGTAGTTGTGGCACCCGGGCTTAGTTGCTCCGCGGCATGTGGGATCTTCCCGGACCAGGGCTCGAACCCGTGTCTCCTGCATTGGCAGGCAGATTCGTAACCACTCTGCCATCAGGGAAGTCCTTTAATTATTCTTATGGCTTCATGTTTTCACACCTAGCTATTTGTACCCAGTCACAAGACTTAAAGCTCAAGCATTCTGCTGACTATTCTTAGGGGCCACACACAAATAGCTCTTGCACCCACCACTCTGGCTTGTCTGATTGCCACGACAGCCACTACCCACTTACCCTGTACTGAATTCTCTCCAGCTCGTACACTGATTGTAGGGCCCCGACTTCCAGAACTCTCAGCTGGCAGAGCAGCAGGTGAATCACAGCCCGGGGGCAAGTCAGCATGTGACAGTTTAAACAGGAACCCCGGAGCAGCAGGTAGAGTTTCTGAAGAGAGGGAATAAGAGAGACGGGATATTAGAACGTGACATAGCAGTCAAAGTGATTTTCAACGTAATAAATACTTACGACTTTTGTTTCTATGTTGTCAGTTTACTCCTTTAAGAATTCTACTTCACCCTATGTACCTGGAAAGTCCTTCTTCACCTTAAGAACTCGATAAATATTCCTCTATATGTTCTCTTACGGTTTCATTTTAATCCATTAACACTAGAAATTTACTTTGGGTCTGAGGTCGGGAACTACCTTTATTTTATTTAAACACCAAATTTAGTACTCATTTAAATACTGAAAACTTTTTTTAAAATATTTATTTATTTAGGCTACACCAGGTCTTAGTGGCAGGTGGGATCTTCACTGCTTCATGTTTAGTTGCAGCATGTGTGATCTAGTTCCTCGACCAGGGTTCAAACCGGGGCCCCCTGCATTGGGAATGTGGAGTCTTACCCACTGGACCACCGGGGAAGTCCTAAATATTGAAAACGTTTAATGAAAATGTTTCATTTAGGGCTTCCCTGGTGGTGCAGCGGTTGAGAGTCCGCCTGCCGATGCAGGGGACACGGGTTTGTGCTCCGGTCCGGGAAGGTCCCACATGCCGCGGAACAGCTGGGCCCGTGAGCCATGGCCGCTGAGTCTGCGCGTCCGGAGCCTGTGCTCCTCAACGGGAGAGGCCACAGCAGTGCGAGGCCCGCGTACCGCAAAAAAAAAAAAAGTTTCATTTAAAATAATGTTTCAAATGTTTAGTATTTAACTAAGACAATTCTCTTCCCCTAATACGATTAACAGACAAAAATCATGTCCATGTACAAATCCCGGAGGCTGGGTTAACTGATGTAAGAAGCCAAAAGTGTTCAAAGTAGGACTGAACAGTAACTTCATTCTCAGCTCAGTGCTGGGCCTTCTGGAGCTCTGCTCTTCCTGCCACTAAGCAAGAGCCAACAAATCCACCTGAAGGGCTCAGGGAGGCCTGGAGAATTCCAAAGTCCTCTATTGCCAGGGAAGCCCCACCCACATTTCAGAAAGACATAAAGCCCTTAGAACAAAAGGTCTAGGGACGGATCTGAACACTTTCCCCCCTTTGTAAACAGAATCCAGCTGTGGCTCTTCTCAATGGGAATCAAACTGAAGTTCCTTTAGGTAGGGCTCGAGGCCAAGCTGAATGTACTGAATTTCGCTCCTCAAGGTTTTAAATTGCCAAGTAAAGAGCACTTTCACTCCAAGTGTCAGGAGCTGACCTCCTGAGACACCTGCCCCAGGCAGAGGGGTGGCACTCACAAATCCCACCCGCACCCTGAGACCCACGCGGCCAGGGTGGCCCAGGCCAGAACGTACCTCGAAGAGGAGAGGGTTGTACACAGTGAGCGGGAGCTCGATGTGGCCCAGGTGCCCGGAGCAGTTGCTGAAGTCCTGCACGCAGGTGGAGCACACCTCTTTGGAGTCTGCGGGGCCCAGAGCTAGATCGTACAGGCCGTTCACCGACGGGTTCCCCAGGCTATCTAGGTACCGAGGGTTTGTAATGGACTTAACGCTTAACTTCCTAGGGAGATTAAAAAAGACCAGGTGAGACAAGGTTACCCAACTTCTAGGACATTTCCTCTTCGGCACTTACAAAGGGATGGTTTAATGTCTGTGTCTTCAGACGTGCAGACGGCTCCAGAGGGCAGACTCGGTGTCTGCCTTGCTCCCCACTGCAGCTCAGCACTTAGCCCAGAGCCTGCGCTCAACAGGTGCTCAATGAATATGTGCTGAACGAAGAGCAGTGAGTGGTAACATCTTTAAAACCCAGATTTAGTGCAAATCTTGCGCTACCCGAACATACTGGCTGACTTTATACAAAGAAGTACCGGCTTACACGCCAAACGCGTCATAAGCAGCATTTAGTCTCACTTGAACCCTCTGAGATGGGCATCACTATATGCGTTTTTCAGAAGAGGAAACAGGCTCAGAGTGGTTAGTGATTTAATTCAGGTGACAAAGCCCAGAATGGTGGGGGTGTGGTGAGATATGGACCAGACCTAACCCCAAACCCACAGAGTTCAAGAAAGGGAATAATCCCAATATGCAGGAATAGTGAATTGAGAAAAGTTAAACATAAATATGCAAACCTTTGAGAAGTATAACCTGCTTTACTAAAGGTTTCATTGCAGTATTTTATGTTTGGTTGAAAGCAGGCTCCCATAGGACACCTAACTACTTTTACCCAAATTACGTTCATGCCAAGTTTGCTTCTAAACTTCCTTTTTTTTGTAAATTAGAAAATAAAGATAATGAAATCCAAATCTCACAATGTAGAGAAAACCGCTAACAGACTTCTTTCTATGGATACATTTTTAAAAACTGTAACTGGGATCATTTGCCATTTCTAGCATTGCCTTTGCCATTTTCATTGAGCATTAAGTGTTTTCAGGTCACTAAAAATTCTTTGGAAAGATTCTGTAATTAAGAACTACCAGGGACTTCCCTGGTGGCGGAGTGGTTAAGAATCCACCTGCTAATGCAGGGGACACGGGTTCGAGCCCTGGTCCGGAAAGATCCCACATGCCGCGGGGCAACTAAGCCCATGTGCCACAACTACTGAGCCTGCACTCTAGAGCCCGTGAGCCACAACTACTGAAGCCCGCGTGCCTACAGCCCGAGCTCCGTAGCAAGAGAAGCCAACGCAATGAGAAGCCTGCACGCCACAACGAAGACCCAACACAGCCAAAAATAATCACCAAATCTTTCATTATATGTCAATTAATATAATTCATTTAGCCAAACTCCACTATAAGTAAGCTCATGCCACCTATCTGTATACAGATTTTTGTATAGCATAATTCAAACTTTTAACTATTTCCTAAAAAATATAATTAGTTCCTTGGTGAAGGGAAATCCTTGAATCAAAGGGGGCGAACTGTTCTGTTTTCTGGCCTCCTGCGTGGCTTGCAGGATCTTAGTTCCCCGACCAGGAATTGAACCCAGGGCCCCTGCAGTGGAAGCTTGGAGTCCTAACCACTGGACTGCCAGGGAAGTCCCAGGGTGAACTGTTTTGAAGCTCTTGATATATTCTGCCATAGTGCATTCCAGAAAACATGGGCTAACAATAGATTGTCTGTCCTAACCAGCACTGAGTCTTAGCACTTAAAAACTTTCCAAATTTAAGGT
The DNA here is from genome assembly GCF_949987515.2 of Delphinus delphis. NCBI lineage: Eukaryota > Metazoa > Chordata > Mammalia > Artiodactyla > Delphinidae > Delphinus > Delphinus delphis. The sequence goes on along the minus strand of NC_082694.2, from coordinate 15,155,403 downwards.
GAAAAAATGCTACCCACTGTGACGTTAAATTTTTTTAACAGAAATTAGAATATAACTTTTTTTTTAATTTTAAAATTTTTTTTTTTTTTTTTTTGGTGGTACGCAGGCCTCTCACTGTTGTGGCCTCTCCCGTTGCAGAGCACAGGCTCCAGATGTGCAGGCCCAGCGGCTATGGCTCACGGGCCCAGCCGCTCCGCGGCATGTGGGATTTTCCCGGACCAGGGCACGAACCCATGTCCCCTGCATCGGCAGGCAGACTCTCAACCACTGCGCCACCAGGGAAGCCCTAAAATTTTTTATTGGAGTATAGTTGCTTTACAATGTTGCATTACTTTCTGCTGTATGGTGAAGTGAATCAGCATCCCACCCACCCCCTTCCCTGTCACGTTAATTAATCGTTTTATTATGTTTTGTTTTAAAGGCCATTTTGGTCCTTTACTTAATTAAAAAAATAAAATTTAACTCATTTTTAAGTTAAAATCTTAACTTTTTTTATTATTGTCTACGTGAGCTCCTTACATATGAGGACATTAACCTTTTTTGGTGGCAAATACTTTCCTAGCTTGTGATGTCTTTTGTCATTTTTTCACAGGTGAAAGTTTATAAATTCTTCAAACAGCTTTGTTGAGCTGTAACTCATGTACTATACAATTCGTTCATTTGAAGTATACACTCAGTGTTTTTTAGTATATCCACAGAGCTGTGCAACCATCACCACAATATCATTTTCGTCCCCAGTAAAGGAAACCCTAGCAGTCACTCTCCATCCGTCTCTACCTCCCTCACCGTCCTATGCAATGACTAATCTACTTTTTGCCTCCAGAGACTTGTCCATCCGGGCATTTCACATAAATGAAATCATATGCTATGTGGTCTCTTATAGCAGGCTTCTTTTACCTCGCATGTTTTCAAGGTTCATCCATGTTGCAGCCTGTATCTGTATTTCATTTTTTTATAGCCAAAAAATATTCCATTGCATGGATACACCATATTTTATTGGGTTAGTTTTATACTTTGGCTACTATAAATAATGCTGACAGGAACATTTGCATGCAAGTTTTTTTTTTTTTAAATTACAAATGCACTGGAAATTTCCTGGGTGCTCTTCTTTTTTTAAAAAAATTAATTAATTTTTATTTTTGTCTGCATTGGGTCTTCGTTTCTGCGTGCATGCTTCCTCTAGTTGCAGTGAGCAGGGGCTACTCTTTGTTGCAGTGTGCGGGCTTACTGCGGTGGCTTCTCTTGTTGCAGAGCACAGGCTCTAGGCACGCAGGCTTCAGTAGATGTGGCGTGTAGGCTTAGCAGTTGCGGCACGCCGGCTCTAGAACACAGGCTCAGTAGTTGTGGCGCATGGGCTCTAGAGCGCAGGCTCAGTAGTTGTGGCGCACGGGCTCTAGAGCGCAGGCTCAGTGGTTGTGGCACATGGGCTTAGTTGCTCCGTGGCGTGTGGGATCTTCCCAGACCAGGGCTTGAACCTGTGTTCCCTGCGCTGGCAGGCGGATTCTTAACCACTGCGCCACCAGGGAAGTCCTGTACACAAGTTTTTGTGTGAATATATTTTTTTCATTTCTCATGGATATACACCTAGGAATGAAAGTGCTGAGTCATATGGTAACTCTACGTTTAACTTTCTGAGGAACTGCCAGACTGTTTTCCAAAGCGGCTGCACCATTTTACAGTCCCACCAGCAATACACCAAGGCTCTAACTTCTCCACATTCTTGCCAACACATTTTATGACCTGACTTTTTGACTCTAGCCATCCTAGTGGGTGTGACATAGTATCTCACTGTGGTTTTGATAACTAATGAGGTTGAGCACATCTTTGTGTACCTATTGGCCATCTATATATCCTCTTTGGAGAGATGTCTATTCAAATCCTTCACCTGTTTTGTAATTGGGTTGTTTGCTGTTTTATTATTGAGTTGTAAGAGTGCTTTGTATATTCAGTATACAAGTCCTTTGTCAGATACATGATTTGCAGATATTTCTTCCGACTCATCTTTTCACTTTCTTCATGATATTATTTGCATAATTTAAAATTTTTTAATGAGTTAAACTCACTGCTGCTTTCTTCCACTACCTTTGGGCTTTCTCCTTCGAAGTTGGATAAATATTCATCTACATTTCCTTCTCATTCATTTTACACTAAGCTCTAAAACTTAATTGGGGGCTTCCCTGGTGGCGCAGTGGTTGAGTCCACCTGCCGACGCAGGGGACACGGGTTCGTGCCCCGATCTGGGAAGATCCCACAGCCCGTGAGCCACGGCCGCTGAGCCTGCGCGTCCGGAGCCTGTGCTCCACAATGGGAGAGGCCACAGCAGTGAGAGGCCCGCGTACCGCAAAAAAAAAAAAAAAAAAACTTAACTGGAATTAAAAACAAGGAAAACATTTATTGCATAAGGCAAACACAAATTAATTAGGCTGGGTGCAAAGACTTGTACCACTAGATCCTCTTTCTATCATGTTCTGTAAGTTGGTACTTCACTTCCCTTGCCTGGAGCCTACAGTGATGGAAAAAGAGTACGCAGGTGGGGCCGGCACACACCTGTGTCAACTGGCAGAAGAACTGTCCTGTGCTTGTCAAGGCAACACAAATAGCTCACATCCAAAACTGAATGTATTTTTTTTTTTTTTTTATCTTCATCCTAAGTCTTTCTGTGTAGTAAGGAGCAAAGTTCCTCTCTCTAGCTGGGGAGGAGGAGAAAACTCCTCTGATCATTGCAGGAATGGGATGCAATGGGAAGAGCAAGGAGTCCACTGGAGAGAAAAGAGTTTAAGACTAGCAAACTTGGGTTTGAGGATGACCTTTGCTGCCTCCTAGAGAGTCATTTTATTTGCTGGACAGTAATTTCCTCTCCTGTAACTGCAGACAGCAACACGAATGGTTGCAGTAAGGACTGGTAGTACCAAGCGCTGAACAGATAGCTCCCCCATCCACCCGTGAGTGCACTTAACAAATATCTACTGAGTGCTTATTATGTGCCAGACATACCTTTAGATGCTAGAAAAACAGATCAGAATCCCTGTGCTCATGGGCCTTACATCCTATTGAAGGCAGGCAGACAAAAGCCAAGATAAATAAGCACACAGTCTATTGGATGGCAGAACATTCTATGAAGAAAAGTAAAGCAGAAAAGGGGAAGGACAATAGAGTGGGCCAGTGGCTGGGGGAACCCCTATTGAGAAGGTTATACTGAACAAAAGCCTGAAGGAGATGGGGAGTGAGCCATGTGGTCACCTTTACAGGAGGAAGAAGCAGAGAGTGCAAAGGCCCTGAGGTGGATGTGTGACTATGGTGCTCCGGGAACAGCAAGGAGGCCAGGGTGAGGACAGAGGTAAGTTCAGAGAAGTAGCAAGGGCCAGAATGACCTTTCCAAGGCATTTTAAGGACTTGGCTTTTACTCCAAGTGACCTAGGAAGCTACCAGAACTTAACACAATAAAAGGTAGCATAATGATTGATATTTGCCAACCCCAGACTCAAATAGGTCTACAATGCTAGTAATGGGTATAAACTTGCTTATGCACTTCCCTGTCTAAAAACTCCACAATTAACCTGTAAAAATTCAATTCTTTTGCTTTTGGATGAAATACGATGTATGGCTAGTGATGATATAATTGACATTTCTGGGCCAGCATACCGTTGTAGCTCAGTTTATTCATCCAGTCATTCGACCAGAGTTGAGGATAAAAGAAAGGAATGAGGAAGCTCAAGGCTAGTGGAGAGAGGCGGAAATATAAACAAAAAAGGAACTGAGGCACCATAATAGACAGCTGTACTGGGTGTGGAAAGACCTCAGAAAATGAGGGAGGTTGAGCTGAGCCTTAAGAGGGGGAGAGATGCTCTCCGGGTGTCTGCTGGGGGTTGGGGGCAAGAGCAGAGAAGCAGATCCCTCTGGCAGAGAGGACAATGCACGCAGAGGAAATAGCTTGAGGTAAGGCCCAGACGTTGAAACCTCATGGCACTTTATGGAATGTGCAAGTGGTTTAGTAGGGCTGGCGAAGGGATGATGCTTTAGCAAAAATCAGCATTGGCCTGCTTATGGGTAAACTTGTAGGCCAAGCTAAGAAACTATCATTTACCTGAGGGAAATGGAAAGCCTGTGGAGGGTTTTAAGGGTGAGAGTAGCATGATCACATCTGCACTTTGGAAGAATAACTTTAACAGCAATGTAGAGCATGCACTGGACTGGTGTAAGGGCGGGGGAGGCGGAAGAAAAAGACAATTCAAACAAGAGATAAGGGTATGATCTAAGATAGTAACAGTAGTGTTGAAAAGGAGGTTATAGAACGAATAGACATGTAGGTGACACACAGTAAGAGCCCAATAAGTAAATGAGATGTCAGGAGAAATAGACCTAGAATATTTGTCCTGTCACAAAATATTGACCATCTTGCACTAGACTAGGTACACCACTTTGGAGGGGCAAGTTCCCTCTCCCTTTAGGGGAAGTAGTTGTTGAGTTTTTGGTGTAGGAGTTTAAGAACTCAGTGTGAAATTCAAAGAGATGTCCAAAAAACAGCTGAAAAAAATGAGTCTGAAGAATCAGGAAACGAAAATTGGTCTGGAGATTTAAATTTTGAGAGTATCACTCAGGAAAGTGGTGAAATTGTCTAGGGAGGACATTTAGGACAAGAAAAGCAGCATGTATGACCAGAATAGAATCTCAAGGAACAGCAAGATTTAAGTAAAAGAGGAATCAGCTAAGGAGCCTGAGACGAATTCGAATATAAACCACGAATGCAAGGACCTTGTTCACCAATGTGTCCTGAATGCTTAGCTTAGTGCCTGGCAAAAACTGGATGATGGATAAATGTTTGTGGGTTGATAAAGGGAAGAAAGAAGTAGTACTTGTCACAGAAATAAAAGAACCTGAAAACAATAAATAAGGTGCTGGAAAAGAGAAAGACTGTCAAATGCTACGGTGATCAAAATGAGGACTGAAGAGGGCCGCTTTGATTTAGTAATTAGGCAGAGAATATAAGCGGTCCTAGCAAGGAGAAGTTGTCGCATGAATTGAGTCTCGAACGATCATCATTTCATAGACAAGAAGAGACTAACCATGAGCTTAATAAACCACGTCAGAGACATTATAGTAACTACACAAACGCAGGCTAATTAACGAGGAGACTGGCGGATGATAACGCCGCAATCTGGGTATCCCCACCTTCCCAAGGGCAAACTCTTCCGTAGCCCCACTGGGTTCTAGGCAGTGCTCACTAGCCAGGGACGTTCCCGGAACTACGGGTCCCAGCAGGCCATGCGCCAGACAGCCATGGACTCTGAGGAGAAATTGGGCGCCAGACCTTCTGGGAACGGTAGTTTGTGGCCCCGACCCCAAGAAGCTCTGCACGCTTCCCACCAACTCCTTACTTGAGCTCTTCGGCCGAATACATCCCGAAAGAAATGCCCTGCAGCCGCCGCCAGGGCATGTTCTTTGAGCCCAACATCCTCCAGGTCAATTCCGAGCTCTGACACCCGGAGAGAAATTCCAGTCACCACGGGTATATTTCTAACGCTACCTCCGGCCCGCAGCCACCATGTGATTTAAACTGCGCTTGCGCGCGCTAGAAAGGCTCGCGGGAAGATTTACGTGGACGATAACATTTCCGATCTAGGGGGGGAAGGAAATAATTTCACGACTCTCACTCGCCCTTTTATTTTGAAAATAATCGAATACATATAAGACATTAAAATAATATTTTAGGAAATATCTTTGAGGCAAATGAGGTGTACTGAGCCTTTAACTTCCGAAGCAAAATCTTTCAAACCATGGGACTGTAACCTCCTATGTTATGATTGCTTTCGTCTTGTTCCGTCTCAGCCAATAGCCGAGCTATTCCACGCCCCCCTCCCCCCTCCCCCACAGCCTTAGGTGGAGGGCATGCTTTCCCCGTATGCTGTGCGAAGACGCCAAAGATGGCGGCCGTACATTCGGCTCGCTGGTTGAGGGTCAGCCGCGGGCTTTGCCTACCGCTGACGGGTCGACGGGCAGGTGTCTGCGGACGGGCCCCCAGTAGCAGGTAAGAGAAGCTTGGAGAATCCATGAGAAAGACCCCAGGATCACCTGGGCCATATGTATCCCCTTTACCCCCGGAGAGCTGGGGAACTAGGTACGGTGGAGTGGAAGGCGCGTGCGTGCGCTCGCGGCTGCGTGCCCCGAGAAGCTGGCACGCGGAGTCCGCGTACTTGAAGAAGGGCTCCAAACGCGCTGGTTAGCGGGATATTTATTGCTGGGGCTCGCCTACCCCGGGGTTAGAACTCTTGGCAAGATTCAGGATCCTGCTGTTGTGGATCTTGCGTTCTAGTAAGTGTGGGTATTGGCAACGCCTCCCCAAGTTTTAAAAAAAAGAAAAATTGTATCAGCTCTTACCCGTTTTCACCCACCGGGAGGAAGGGGGGAAAATCAGGTTTTCCCAAGTTAAAGGCAGTTTACGAGTTCCACCGTATGCTGGGTGTTGTGGGGATGTTTGGCCAAAGAAATTATACAGGTGTTTATAAAAACAAGAAAGTCTAAAAGATCTGAACACAATCTGAATAGGATTGCTGTGATTGTTAAAACTTGGCGCGTGTATCATTTGTGTAGTTTTTTTCACTAGGTACAAACTGGCGTTGTGGAAGTATGAGGTGGGAATTTGTTGTGAAAATTTGGGAATAGCCTAATTTTGGATTCGATGTTTGCTATTTCCTTTGTGAAGTGATAGTAGACAAATTCCCTTATGTGTAAACTGGAGCTAGTAGTAGCCATCAGAAAATTGTGAGTAATAAGTGAGGTGTGTAATTTACAATATACATTTTATATGTAACATCTTCCCTCCTCAATCCTCACAAAAGAGCAGACGCTCCACCTGGTAGTGCAGGAGCCTTAATGCTGCTGTTCAATCCCAGTCCTTTTCCCGGTGGTGCCCAGTGTTGTTGTTTTTCTACCCATTTCCTTTGATTTGGCAGCAGCATCTCTCCCTCAGTCTTCACCCACAAGACAAGAGTGGTGTATGTGACATACATGTCACGAGAAACAGCATGATTTGAAAGAATTGATCCCTTTCTGAAGTTGATCCGTAGCAGAGAGGTATTGTTTTAAGATGATGCCCGAGACCAGATACTATTAGAGGAAGTAATTCTTCATTTAATCACATTTTGACAATTTTCTGAATGGTACCAATGCTATTTAGGAAGGAAATACTTACAAGGTAGTGTACATTATCTGTGGTATATTGACTCTATTTTTTAGCATGATCAGAACGTTTTAAAACTCATTCATGGGTCAGTGATTCTATATTTTGGGTTAAAAAAATAATATAAATTGTTCCAAGTTTAAATTAGGACACGTACATTTGGTACATTCCTGATTGTTGAAGGAAGTGCAGTGAAAGGCTGTGGTGATCTTAGTTTCATAATTTGTCAAAATTGCTTTAAGTGGGATAATCTTTTATTGTCATCAGGGCATCATCCATGTAAAATCAGGAGCTCATTACATCATCCCTTTTAGCCTCAGTGTTTTGGGTTCTCAAAGGTGAAAGTTCCTTATATTTCAGATAAGCTGCTCAAATGTTCAAGTGCTACTAAATTTTTCCTTTTTTCCCCTGATTTTATTTAATGAGATGGCCTGATTTAAAAATTTTTTGGCAATATGATGTCTATATCTGGTACATATTTTGTAATCATTTTGAACTTGCCATTGAGACCACGTCTTCTCAGCATACGTTGACATGAATTATCCAGTTGGTTTGATCTGTGATAATTGGAAAATTTTGGCTGAGTTGCACATAAGTGGAGGTGAGGTGGGAAGTTCATTAATGAGTATTAGCTTTAGGGCTTTTATTTTTTTGTAGATTTTATTCTGGAAGTGCAGCCGTCCCAGAGGTTGAAGGAGCTGGTGCAACAGGTATATGAAAATATATTGAAGTAACTCAATTTTTATATTAATGCATTATACTTCTTTATAGTAGTAGTATTAGGAAACTGATTCACTTTGTTTTATTTTTCACATTAAGGGACTGAAGAAGTGGTCATTCCAAAAAAGAAAACTTGGTGAGTATTCCATCAGTGTTCATTCAGCAAGTGGTTAAGTGCTTATTATGAGCGAAACATTGTTAGGTAAGAAGCTAGTGGCGGGAATAGCAATGGGAGAGCATTCTTGGGGAGGGAACCATTGAGGAGAGAAAAGCTTAGGGGTCTGAAAGAACATAGAAGAGGAAGGTAGAGAGTAGTGTGTGAATGGGGAATGAGATTTACTTAAGAGTTAAAAGACCTTGTGAACTAAATTTGGGTTAGTGTTTACGTAGTGATGGTCAATTATGAGCATCATTATTAGAGTAATTTTTTTTTTAAAGGAAGTTTTCACGTTATTGGGAGATTAAAAAAAATATTATCTTTATGGGGGGCTTCCCTGGTGGCGCAGTGGTTGAGAGTCCGCCTGCCGATGCAGGGGACACAGGTTCGTGCCCCGGTCCGGGAAGATCCCACATGCCACGGAGCGGCTGGGCCTGTGCGTCCGGAGCCTGTGCTCCGCAACGGGAGAGGCCACAACAGTGAGAGGCCCGCATACCGCAAAAAAAAAAAAAAAAAGATCCTTCAAAAAGCCAGGTGTTTTTTGAGTATGACCTGAAGATTCAGGCTCATTTAAAAAAAACTTTCTTAAATTACTAAAGTAATTAATGGTTATTGCCATTAATTAGCAAGGTAACTAATGGTTATTGTTCAGTGGGATAAATTGAACATGCAGAAAGGAAATAAAATTACCAACAATCACTGTATTCAGAGGCAAGTTACCTAATCTGTCTGTGCCATAGTAGAATGTGGGTAATACAGTACCTGCCTTAGGATTAAATGAGCATTTGAACAGTTGCTGCCACAGAATCAGATCTCAATAGGTGATACCTATTATTTTAAAGTTCTGGGATATAACATTTGAAGTTGTACGTATACATTTAGTTTAGCAGAGTTGATTGGTTAGATGTACCATTCTATACTCTGTTTTAAATTTTGAATGATTACGTAGTATTTTATTATATGGTTATATTCAGGGTCATTTTTGTCTTCCCTGGACTGAGAATCAGAACCAAGATAAGAGTAGGAATATACATATCGTGAATGAGGCATTTCTTGAATGACATTCCAGCCCAGTGCACTTTACCAACTCATTGTGCCTCTATCCCTGACAAAGGTACCACAGGGAATACAAGAGAGGGAGTGTATTGAGGATGTGTTCAGGTGGACTAAAGTCTAGTTGAGTTGTGTGCATATTTTATACTTTATGTCTTACACCCACTTTACATGTGTACATAACTGTTTACACATGACTAGGGGCTACACAGGATATGATGGAACGAAGAGTGGTTGTATTGCAGTAATCAAGGTGAGTTTTACTGAAAACATAGTTTAGCTGTACCTTAAAATGGGTCAGATGATTTTGTTGGCATCAGAATCACCAGGGAATTTTGTTTAAAATACATATTCCTGCAGGTAATTCTTATAAACCCTAAACTATAAGCCCCACAGATATAGAAACAGTAAGGTAGGGTGGGACATGATCATGATCTGTCTGATGGTAGTAGGAGACCATGCAGGCAGGCCTGTGAAAAATGCTCTATTAGAATAGGAGAAATAAGGTAGTTGGTAGAGAGCAAACTGAGGCCTATTTATTTACAGCCCATGAGGTAAGAATGGTTTTTACATTTTTTATAGTTGAAAGAAGACGATTTCATGACACGTGAAAATTATGTGAAATTCAGATTTCAGTGTCAGTTAAATTTTTTTTTGGAACACAGCCTCACTCATTTGTTAACTTACTATCTGTGCCTACTTTTATGCTCCAAAGGCAGAGCTGGGTAGTTGCAACAGTCCTCACGGCCCATAAAGCCGAAAATACTTACTGTCTGTCCCTTTACAGACAAAGCGATTGATAGAGGCTCTCTGATAGCCTCTGCTTTCCAGGCTCAGGAATTTGTGCTTTTAGACCTAGAAGAAGCCATAAAGACTACAAATTCCTGTTGCCTTATTTGAGAGATGAAGCATCTTTTAAGGCTGTTAAGATGCTTTTAAGGTATCTTTCCCAGATCACAGATGCCGTAGAAGACTAACAAATTGTAGAGAGTCACTGTGAGTTTTCATATAGGAATGTGACAGGATAGAGTATTCTGAGCATGCTAATCTGGATGGTGTAGTTACTGTAGAGAGGGCAGGGAGCCCAATTATGATCGGTGCATAGGTAACTGGGCTCATTAAAGGAATGGATGTTAAAACTTACCAGATTGGCCAGAAGAGGATGTGGAGAAATGGTTGCTCAGATACGGTTGTTGCTTGGGCAGTCAGTTGGAACAACACTTTGAAGGGAAAGTGGGCACGACCTAAAATGTGCACACCTTATCGGTTAACCATTCTGGAGGAACCCCTGCAAATATGCCCAGAGAGACATGGATGACAGTGTTCTTTACAACTTGGGAATAATAAGAAATTGAAATAGCCCAAATGCCCATATGTAAGGGGATAATAAAAAGCAGTTATCATACTATATAACATTTAAGGAATTAAGTAGATTTACACATCGAAGCATGGATAATACAGTCAAACTTATGGAAGCACGTATCCAGAATGACGGTATATGTTTTCGATTTAGTTTTATGGTGGTATGTGTGTAAAAGTACCCTTTAAAGTTCTGGAATTATAAACACCAAACTTACAGTAGAGGAGGAGGGGGTCGCAAAATGACACCGGATATAATAGTCTAGTTTTTTTTTTTTTAAGTATAATGTATTCATTGAGGTTATTTTTAGTGAGTGATCTGAATGTTCATAATTTTTTCACTTACATTTGTTCAATATGTTGTAAAGATGTACTCACTTGATACGACTTAAATATGCTAACGTAGCATTTAGTTAGGGAATACTGAGAGATGAAAGAATATCTTTCTCTCACTGAAATTACGTAAGTGTGATTTTAGAAAATCCAGTAGATGTTGTGTATGTCAGGGAATTAGTCTTGACATAGTATAAAATTTCCTACGTGTTTTCTTTTTTTTCAAATGACTTAAATTATGAGTGTATGTTTAAACTTTATTTAAAAAATACATTTGGTTTATTAAGTTTATTCTTATTTCCCTTTTTGAAATGAAACACAAAATCTAACACAAGTAAAAATACATTTGAAACCAAATTATTTTGTTTGTCAATTATTCCAGTGAAACCTCTTTTCAGTAGTTAGTGAATGTCTCTACCCATAGTCATAGTGGGTGGCTGGCCTGAACTTCTTATAAAGGTTATATAGTTGAGAGGTTCCAAACTTGAATCATCTGGGAATTCAGTAAGAATGAATGTGACAGTTCTCCATAGAACCTGGGGGTCCTGATTCAACAGTCCAGAGCGCGGCTTGTGATTTATTCTTATATACAGCTGAATTAAGAGCCACCAGTTTGGATAATAAAGGCAAGAATATTACAGAAAGCTACAGTAAGAATGCATAGGAAAATGGGTAGGAGGAGGAAAGATTCAGGTTAGACAGTTTGATGAGATGAGGGTGAAAATTGCTAGCCCTGGGTGATGGTTATAGGGACCAGGCCAGAGAGTGTAGCATGGAACGTGTACTAACCACCTTTGGGCAAGAGAACTAAACAGTTTTCTCATTTTCTAACTTATTATTCTAGTGATCTTGAGAGATCAGAACTGGCTTTACTTGAGACCTGAACTTTGTTGTTGGCCAGTCCATTCTGAGAGTAGGATCACTTGTTCGCTTTGTGAGTGTGAAAAGCCCTCAGAGGGTTAACTTGTGATTCTCATTCTTAGGGATAAAGTGGCTGTTCTTCAGGCACTTGCATCCACGGTACACAGGGTAAGTAGGAATTTTAGGTTTTTGTATCTAACTCAGCTAATAATAACTGTTATGTTCATATCTCTGCATGATTCACAATTAAACTGTTGTAGATCTAGAGAGTTTCTTATTAGAAATATCTAGTTCAGTCCCTTCATGTGACAAATGAGAAAACTAAAGCTTTTAAAGCGATTGGCCCAGGGCTACTTAGGATATTAAAACCCTGACTTAGTACCATGTCTTTTTTCTCCAAATTCAGTGTTTTTATACTATGCCAGTGATTTTTAAACTTAACCTCCTGAAGAGCTTGTTGAAATGCATGTTCCTGGGGAATGGTTTGGGTGTGATACTCTAATGCAAGTGATCTGTAGACCAACTTTGAGAACAGTGTAGCCACCATGCTGGAAGTAATTCAGTGATTAAGAATCTGGGTCCTGGAGCCAAATGTTTTGTTTCATCGTTATCACAAAGTGACCTTTTCTCTTGATGCTTCTGTTTCCTTATCTATAAAATGGGGATTTAATTATAGCACCAAACCTTGAGGTTTGGGTGAGAATTAAATAAGTTAGTACATGTGAAAGGGTTTTGGACAGTGCCTAACACAAAGGACATGCTCGGTAAGTGCTAGCTATTTCCTTATTGCTCCAGCTATCTTGGTGATTTATTTGTGAATAATTTGCTCTCTTGACAGTTCAAGAATAGAGTCTGTAGTCTTGATAGATAAACTGAAACCCTGGTTAATGCCTTAGAAATGGAACTTTCTGATTGATTGTATTTTTCATTAGCTGCAAACTGTACTTTCAGTTTCAGCTGTGGGGGAAATGTCTAAAGTAATTAAGTCCTTTCTTTTTGCTGCAATGTCTGTGTGGATTCTGACCCTCCCTGAGACCGTTATCACAGATTTCCAGAATTTTTCTTCTATTGTAGATGCTAAACTTACAGGCTGTCAGGCCAAATATGCACTGATAGACCCTAGCAGTATCTGAGGACGGGTTTTTAAATACTGCATCTCCACACTAGCAAGACATTGAGATTTCCAGCTCACTAATCCATAAATAGGCACCTGAAATGTAAACTCTTGAAATAGGCCTCTGAGACTGTTCTCAGTTTTTTAATGAGAATGGCCCAGGGCCCTTTCAGGTCAAAGAAGTTACAGAATTATGTGTGGAGTTGTCTGACTTGTCTGTTTGGGCACTTAAGATCCAAGGGATAGTCATTCATTCATTCAGTAACCACACATTCTGCCCTTAACTGTGCTTACCAGGCGCTGTGCTGGTTGTGGAATTAAGACAGAGTCCTTGCATGGTTTCTAGAGAGGGAGGCTGAAGGAGCCCTGAGGAGAGGGTGCATAACCCAGACTGGGAAAGGACTTCAGAAGAGCTGGTATCGGATCGATGCTTGGAGGATGAGAAGCCAGGATAGTGGGAAGAGCATTCCTAGCAGAGGCAGCACCAGGAGCAGAGGCACAAAGGCATAGAATGAGTGGGTTGTATGGGGGAAGCAAGAATTTGTGGGGTAGAGCAATGAGAGGTGAGGCAAGAGCATGAATGCTATGCTAGGGTCTTCTGATTTTTATTCAAGTCCACTGAAAGACTTTAAGCAGTGGTGTGACATAATCATTCAAATTTTAGGGGGATTCCCTGGTGGCACAGTGGTTGAGAGTCCACCTGCCGATGCAGGGGACACAGGTTCGTGCCCCAGTCCGGGAAGATCCCACATGCCGCGGAGCGGCTGCGCCCGTGAGCCGTGGCCACTGAGCCTGCGCGTCCAGAGCCTGTGCTCTGCAACAGGAGTGGCCACAGCGGTGAGAGGCCCGCGTACCGCAAAAAGGAAAAAAAAAAAATTTAGGAAAGACAGCAATGTGGATACGAGAAACCTTTTCTCTCAAATGTATAATAATGATCTTAACATGTCCAAAGCCCAGCCCCTTTCTCTCTAAAACTCACACATTCTTCGCCATCTCATTAATGGCAGCTCCATGCTTCTAGTTGCTCCTCTTTTTCATGTGCTGCACTTCAGTAAATCCTGTTTCTTCCATCAAAATATTTGTGTACGGAGTCCCAAAGACCACGCCAAGGTTCAGTGGTTTGCTAGGAGGATTCACAGGACTCAGCATATGGTCCTACAGCTATGTTTTATTACAACGAAAGGACACAAAGCAAAATCAGTAAAGGAAGAAGGCACGTGGGGTAAAGTCCAAAGGAGACCAGGAGAAAGCTTCCAAGAGTTTTCCCAGTGCAGTCACAAAGGACTCACGTAATTCCTCCAGCAGAGTTGACAACACGTGGGAAAGTCTACCAGGAAAGCTCTTTACAGACTCAGTGCCCAGAGTCTATGTCTGGCACATACCAGAATTCCACACTCCCAGAAGGAAAGCAGGAGTTTAGCATAAACCACATAGTACAGTTTAGATCAGTACTGGGAATGGTGGGAACCCTCCAAAATCCAAGTTCCCAGATGCCCACCAGGCCTTGTAAGCAGGCCTTTCTAAGAATAGCAGTTTCAAGCCTGGTAACTTTTCTTCCTGCACAGCATCCAAATCCTGAGCGCTTGTCATCACCGTGATCACCTTGGTCATCCAGGCCACCATCATCTCTTACCATCTTGGATTAATCACAACAGTCTCTGTCCTCTTCACCTCCTCTGCCCCCTACAGACTGTTCTCAGTTAAGCAGCCGTAGTGACCTGCTACAATGTTGAATCACATCCCTCTTCTACTCAGAATTCATTTGTCTTCTCATTTATCATAAAATGGCTTCTCATTTGTCATAATTCAGATAAAAGCTGAAGCCCATCCGAGGGCATCTGAGGCCTTGCGTGTCCATCCACCACCCCCGCTGCCACATCTCCTACCGTCTTCCTTGATGGCTCTGCTCTGCGTGGCCTCCTGGCTAATTCTCAGTTTCTTAGTAGGCCTGGGTCTGCCTCAGGGCTTTAATGTTTGCTGTTTATTCTGCCTGGAGTATTTTCCCCTGAGATATCCACATAATTTCCTCCTTCATCTCTTTAAGCCTTTTCATTGAGGCCTTCCTCAACCACACCATTTAAAATTGTATGTTTCGGGGACTTCCCTGGTGGCACAGTGGTTAAGAATCCACCTGACAATGCAGGGGACATGGGTTCGAGCCCTGGTCCGGGAAGATCCCACATGCCGTAGAGCAGGTAAGCCCGTGTGCCACAGCTACTGAGCCTGCACTCTAGAGCCTGCAAGCCACAACTACTGAGCCCGTGTGCCACAACTACTGAAGCCCATGCGCCTAGAGTCTGTGCTCCACAGCAAGAGAAGCCACAGCAATGAGAGGCCCGTGCACCACAACTAAGAGTAGCCCCTGCTCGCCACAACTAGAGAAAAGCCTGTGCGCAGCAACGAAGACCCAGCACAGCCAAAAATAAATAAATTAATTAATTTAAAAAAAGAATTAGGGCTTTCTTGGTGGCGCAGTGGTTGAGAGTCCGCCTGCCGATGCAGGGGACGCGGGTTCATGCCGCGGAGCGGCTGGACCCGTGAGCCATGGCCGCTGAGCCTGCGCGTCCGGAGCCTGTGCTCCGCAATGGAAGAGGCCGCAACAGTGAGAGGCCCGCGTACCACAAAAAAAAAAAAAAAAAAAAAAAAAGAATTAATAAATAAATGTATGGTTCTTTTCTCTGATAGTTCGTTTTCCCTGCCTCCCTCCCTTCCTTTCTTTCTTTCTCATAGCAGTTATTGCCTTTAAAATTACTATATGTTTTATTTATTTTTGTTGTCTGGAGATTTTTTTTTCCCTACTAAATTGTGAGCTCTATGGGGGATAAGATTTTATTGTCTCCTTGGTAGCTAGAATAATGCCTGGCACATTCGAGGTGCTCAGTAAATATGGAATGAATGAATAAGGAAGGTACTGAACTAAGGCAGTGGCAGTGGGGATAAGGGACGGTGGAGTAGGTAGGGGATGTTAAGGAGCTCGAGTTGACCACAGCTGGTGACAGGTTAGTTGAGTGGAAGTAGTAGGAGAGGATCTTTGGCTTGGCTTGCAGAGTGCTTGGTACCATTCACTGAGACAGAGAAGATAGGAGGGAGAAGGAGCTCTGTCAGGGAAGTTCAGTTGAGGATAAATTTAGTGTGAGGCATCTGAGCTACAGGCCCAGAGTAGAGAAGTTGTTTGTCAGAAACCATGAAGGGCTTGGAAATCATTGAGGGAGGAAAATGTAGGAAACAAATAGGAAGAGTAAGTCTAGTAAGGGAAGTCCAGCATGTCACAGAACTAGGGGCCCCAAACAGGTATTTGATGAGGATGGTGGACAGGACAGAGCCAAGCAACAGTTGGTAATCGGGGAGTAATAGTCCAGGGCAACTGCCCTAGAACTGCTTCCTCTGCGTTGCCATTACATACCCACCACATGTTGGTAGAGAGTGGTATAACCAGATGAAAGGAGGCTCAAATGAGTATAAAGGGAATACAGCATCAGGCATCAGGAAGCGAGGACCCCAAAGAGTACTGCCTCCGCGCCCTAGGTATGAGCGTCCTTCCTGTGGAGCCGCAGGGAGGCTCTCGCCTGGAGAATCCAGGTCAGTAAGACAAGGCACCAAGGGGACAGAAGAGATTCAGGATGCAAGCTGAGTTTTTCCTGTGGAACAAAGTTGCCAGAAGGCCCAGGGAAGGGGGCTCCAAGGGATAGGAGAAGGCCAGAAGAAGTAACTTGAGGGCTGTTCTAAGTGAGCCTCTAGTGGTGACAGAGAGTTCATTTTGCTCAGGGTTCTACCTGGAAGTATAGAACCTTGGGCAACAGGACGCGGGAGAAGCTGCTGTTCCTGCCTCCAGAGAGGGCCCAGTAACTACTCTCCTCCATTTGCAGGAAACCTTAGTGCAGGAAGCTGGTGCCCAGGCTAGTTAATTCAGAAGCTCTTGACCTTCTGTTTAAAACAGCAATTGTCCCTGGTGATAGCAGCCTTCAATTAAAAAACAGTCATGGGGGTTTGAGCCATTGTTTGCTTTAAGTTGTGCATAATTACAAACAACTCTACAGAGCCACGGGTGCAGTGTAGGTATTAGTGTCTGCAAACATACATATTTCTGCTTCTGTGATACATGTATAGTTTAAACTTACTTTACAGAGTTTGTAGTCATCACCAAAACCCGCAAGGTCCTCTTAATAAAAATCTAGCTAAAGAGACTTCTGTGTCTTCTCCACAGGATGCTACAGCTGCCCCTTACGCATTTCAAGATGATCCTTATCTCATACCAACATCCTCTATGGAATCTGTGAGTATTGTTATGAAACTTTTCTAGTATTACGTTTTATCTTGTTGGTTTGGGTACAAGAGTACATGTATAACTTAGCTTAGTTGTAAAAACTTTTGAAAAGTTTACAGATGCTGATAGATAAATTGGTAGATTTTCTGAATCTTTTACTACTTTTATTAAAAAGTTTTAGAGGTTGCCTGTGGAGAGGGTATTTGGTTTGGGTTTTTAGTACTTAGGGCTCTTTCCCACTATAGAGCAATCCACTCGGTTTAAGCACATTGCTTTTATATACCTCAAGCTGTATATAAGATGTGACCTGAAATTATGTCACACTCAGCAGAGGTAGATAAGTAATAATTATGTAGTTTAACTTCTAATTGGGATTCTGTGTATCACTGTATTCTCTTTTTTTTTTTAGGGGGGCAGAATAATTTTTGCTGAGGGTGTGACTTTGATCTCTTGAGTTTAAATTACAGGTTATATCAATTTATATCTAAATCTTTTTCTTTATACAGCATTCATTTTTGTTGGCAAAGAAGTCCGGGGAGAATGCAGCAAAGTTTATTATTAATTCGTATCCCAAATATTTTCAGAAAGACATAGCTGAACCTCATATACCGGTAAGGAGAGGCAATTGGACTTTTCAGATAATACTATGTAATTGTACCTTAAACTAAGTTTTTATGGCTCATATTTAAGTAGCTATTTGAATGCCTACAGTATTTGGGTGAAAAGTCTTTTAATGTTTATGGTTATCTTTGCTTACAATACTAACTTTTATTAAACTATATGTATTTGCTCTCCATTTTATTTTCCCCATTTGGTTTCTGTGACACCAGACTCTTAGATCTTTACCTCTGTGACTGTTCGTTTTTCGTTTCCCTCATTAGCTTTTCTATCTACTCCTTAAGCCTTGGTGTCTTTTTCTTAGGGTTCCATGCTCAGTCACTTTCTCTTTTTTCTGTCCAGAATCTTCCTGCTTCAGTGACCCTTATACTCCATTTGGCATTCTTGTATATCTGGCCTAGGTATCTCTACTTTGAACTCCAGATTGTATTTCCAGCTACCTCTGTTCTGTAGTCATGAGGAGTGTGCAGGGCCTGCTGTGTGTTAGGCCTTGTGCTTAGCGTGTCATACAGTGGTGAGCGAAACATGGGCTCTGCCCTCCTGAGTTTATTAGTGGAAATAGTAACTCAGACTCTTTATGTCTAAAACTGCTCCCTCTCACATCTCCCTACTTTCCGAAGCACGCACACACACACACACAGACACACCCTCTTTTGCTTCTCAAGCAGCGACTCTTGGGGACAAATTAGGTAGTCAGTGTGATTGTGTCCATAAAAATATTAGAATCCTGAACTAAGACAGTGGCAGCAGTGGAATGATCATTTGTTGGCTATCCTTTCCCCGTTAAGTTTCTGACTTAACAGTTACTCTTCTATGTTTAGCTCACTTCTGCTTAAAGCTGTCCGTGGATCCCCTGCCCCCATGGCGGGCAGCATTCGCATACCTCTGAGACCTCTTACATCATTTATCATTCACGCTGTATCATAATTATTCCTTATTTGCTTTCTCTGTTAGATTGTGAGCATCTTGAGGGTAGAGAATGACTTCCGTCTGTTTATCCCCAGTGTCTAGCTTAGTGCCTGGCATCGAGTAGTAGGCCTTCAATAAATATTTGGATAAATTGGTGAGTGAGGTAGAATCAACATACCTTGGTGGTACTAAACGTTTAGAGTAAAAGAAGTATCAAGGATGAAAGGTTTCTGTCTTTGCAAACTGGGTGTACTGTGGCACTTTTAACCAAGATTGGGAGGAAAGTAGGAAGGATGGTTTTAGCAAGGGAAAAATAAGTTCACCTTGAAATTGGGAAGTTTGGTTGGAAATTAGATTCTTCAGATATGGATTAAATATTTATGTTTGGGTGCTTTTAAATTCTCCGCCCCAAGCTAGGAGATCGCTAAGTAATCTTGTTTTGGAGACTGGAGAGGTTTTTTGAAATAAGTTATATTCCCTACAGAGGTATTCTTGTTAAAAAAAAATAGTATCTGGCGCATGAAGCATGAATCGGAGCAGTGAAGTTTTATTTTGGTGTGTTGGTGATCAAAATTTTGTCCTACCCAGTTACCTTTGACGTTGCCCTGTTTGCAGTAACTTTAGCCATCTTGTTTTCCTAGTGTTTTATGCCTGAGTACTTTGAACCTCAGATTGAAGATATAAGTGAGGCTGCTCTGCAGGAACGAATCAAGCTCAGAAAAGTCAAAGCTTCTGTGGACATGTTTGATCAGCTCTTACAAGCAGGTGACGAATTCATTTGAAGCCTCTCTGGGAACATGGGCTTGGAAGTGGGCCACAGTTACATATGTGATCCAGATAAGTTATGAGTATAAGTTACAAGTGCTGTGCTACTTCCTCTGCTCAGTGGCTGTGTTTGTGTTTTTTATAGTTTAATGAGTCATATTTCATGTTCTGCTTGAGCATCATTTTAAAACCGTGGGTGGGGTAGAGTTGCAACTTTGTTAGTATCTTGTCCTCTTGTGCTGTATCAGAGGCAGACAAATTATACAGCCGTTCTTCCTTAGCTTCTGTTTTTAACATCAGGTGTGTACATACTCTATTCACATTTCCTATATTCTTTAAGTATGTTTGGAAGGCATAAAGCAGACAAAAAAATATTTAAAAAGGAAAGAGCGCTAAGCTGCGGGATCAGAGGTTTGGATAGGTTCTGGCACCAGTTAGCACTGTGGCCTCGGAAAAGTCACTTCTGTCAAGTCCTGCGGCTCTGAATTCGATCTGGATGAGCCTCCAGGGGTGTAGATCCAGGTGCCAGGGCTTGTAAGCTGTCATGAGAATGTACCTATGGTAACATGGAAGGCAGCAGCATTAAGTTTTAGAATCCCGAGTGCTGTTCAGTGATTTAGGAGAAAAATCAGCCAAACGTGCAAGAGATAGAAACTGGACTGAGTCACTCAATACAGCCTTAAACACAACAAGAAACATTTGCAGAAAGCTGTGTTTGATTTGAGAATTTTGGTGTGTAGCCTGTTAAAGCTTCGGGTGTACAAATGAATTGCTGATGCAGGTTATCATTTAGGGAGGCTTTTCCCCCTGCTGGTTGAGTACGATAAACATCTTAGTGCTAAGACTTGTCTTCCTTTGTTTTACACGCTGTGTGGTGTAGGCACATGCAGATGTTCAGTAAGCATTACTACAGACAGTGTGTCGAACCCGTAACACTCGACTCATTCAGAGTAATGGAATGAGGCAGCATACTGGGAGAGGAAACAAAATTTTATTATCAGGCCCCTAATAAGTGCCATGCACTTTGCTAGGCATTGAATTATACACCTTATGAGTTGGTGTGCTTCTTGCCATTTTATAAAGGAAACTGACTACAGGTAATCTTTAGGGTTACACAGCTTTGAGATGGTAAGACCCAGTCAAGTTACACTCCATCACCGGTGTCACGTCCACTCTGCCATGCTGTCTTTTCTGGGCTTTTAAGTTTCCTGATGGGCATTTGTATTATCAGTATATTTTCTTTAGACAAATGCAGTTAGTTTTCTTTTAAAGCACTAAATTATGTTTCATACTTCTTCCTGTTCCCTTTTCTCCCCCTTCATAAGAGTCAAGATGGGAACATAATGTTTTGAGCAATAATTTTTTAAAGGCTACTATAATTAGGCATTTATGCTAGTATTTCTAGGCAGGTATTTCAGTGAGGGCCTGGGTCCAAGTGGAATAGTTCTGCTTGCATTTGTAAAAATGGAACTGGCCCCGGGGGATGACGTGGCAATCATTTGCAGAGGGTTCAGTTTGAAGATGATAGTTAGAACCGTGAGATAATTCCTCTGGGGATATTAGTCCATAAAATAAATGAGCACAGGGTCAAACTTGACCTTGTGTTTTATCTTTTCTGTCACACGGCACTGTTAGGGATTGTGTCCTGTCTGCATCGCTCCGCGTGTTTAAGGTGATGTGGAGTGCACACGCATCCCTCAAGAAGGTGATGGCTGAGACTGAATAGGTGGCCAGGAAGGCCACAGCTCATAGGAAAAGTGAAGAATTTTCATCTAGTAGGCTCTAGTTTTGGATGCTTCAAGGTTTCTTTCCCTTTTTTTCTCACTACCCACAGGAACCACCGTATCTCTGGAAACAACTAACAGTCTCTTGGATTTATTATGTTACTATGGTAACCAAGAGCCCTCAACTAATTATAATTTTCAACAACGTGAACAAGCAGAAGAGTTGGTAATGGCTTTGGCAGTGATTTTTAAAGTTTCTTTTGGTAGTTATACCTCCTCAGAGTAAGGCAGGTTCTTGTGCCATGTGTTAGGGTCGAAGAGATTTGTTCTGAGGTGTGGTGGGGCATGGTACATAGCCTGGACAAAAATGTGGAGAAGGAGACGGATTTTAACAATTGTTTTGCCCTGGTTCCCTCCTTAAAAATATTTTGACCTTGCCTGCCACATGCAGCAAACCTTTGACCAGAAACGTTTGGACAGGCCCCTTTGTTTTTGTTACTTAAAGTGATAGTATGATGTGTCAGGGACGAGGGCAAAAACCCCTGGTTCCAGCCTCCTCAAAAATTCATACGTAGGTGGGCAGAGAGGAGTGAGCATACTCTACACTTCAGAAATTAATATTTCTTAATAAACACTGGGTTTCCTTTTTGCCTTCTATTGGATCTGTATTTCCTTTGCTTTTCTGAAGTTTCCTCAGAGAATGCATTCCATTGTCATATTTTGTTTTATATCTGTTGGTGATGGTTCATTTCAGGAAGAGGCCACAGAGGGAAGTAACGAGAAACCTAAGAAGAAGGCTGGTCATCAGCTTGGAGTTACTTGGAGGTGTGTTACAGCATGATTAGAACTTTGTGTTATGGCTCCGTACAGTGCGTGGAATGTTCCCCATCAGCCCCTGAAGAAGATACGATCCTGGAATATTCTAAAATGCAGTTTGTTTTCAGTGTGCAGTATAAATGTCTCAGTTGGTTTTCATATGTTTTTGGACCGTTTTTCATTAGATCTTTGCCTCCAACCAGCAGCACAAGGTTGACACCTGACTTCTTTTTTCCATCTAACTCCATGCAGCCTTCATGGTATGGTTCTTTTGGTAGTTTCATCAGTAGTCCTATCTTGCAATATATACCTCTAATTCTAAAAGATTCACAGTTTTTTATTATGTTAGAATACACATGCTAGAGCATAGTTCTAAGTTCAGACTAGTGGCCAGCAAACAGAAGTATTCACTTCCGAACAAAAGGTGAATATCATTTAACATTTCAGAATTAAAACTGAGTAGAAGCTCTAAATAAAAGAAAGGTATTTCATATGGATGTCTGAAAAAGGGAAGCTACCATTAGTATCTAAAGTCTTTTTTGAAGTGATAAAATGAATAGAATCAAAAATTAATTTTTTTCAGTAGATAGTAATAATTTCTCATAGTGGTTAAGAGCATTGACTGTGGAGCACCATTTTGGCCCAAATCCTGGTTCTGTCTGATTTCCAAGACATACTGGTAACAGGGAGAATCAAGGTACAGCGTGATTTGTATAACATGGCACATTGATAGGCTAGAATAGGACAAAGGATTCCAGAGACACCGCTTGTCTGTGGTTGCCTCTGGGGAATTGTATCCAATTGAAAGAGGGTGGGGAAACGTCACTATGTACCCTGCTGTGCAGTTTGCTTTTTGTTTAATACCTTGAGTATATATTACACCTTTTCAGTCCTGGTTCTGCCACTTAGCCTGTAAAGCCTTGGACAACTTGAGGTCTTTGAGCCTCAGTTTTTCCTGTTTTCAAAATGATGATAACCATGTCTTCCACTCTGGGTGGCAAGAATTACTTGGAATTATACACATAAAATGCTTAGCACGGTGCCTGGAACATGGTAAGTTGGTGGCTATTACTGGTTTTTCCTGTTTCCTCTGGTTCACATTTACTTTCTTGTGTCTAGAGCAAAAAACAATGCTGAGAGAATCTTTGCTCTAATGCCAGAGAAAAATGCACATTCCTACTGCACAATGATCCGAGGAATGGTGAAGGTAACGTTTGTTTTATATATCTTTTTTTTTTTTTTTTGCGGTATGCGGGACTCTCACTGTTGCGGCCTCTCCTGTTGCGGAGCACAGGCTCCGGACGCGCAGGCTTAGCGGCCATGGCTCACGGGCCCAGCCGCTCCGCGGCATGTGGGATCTTCCCGGACTGGGGCACGAACCTGCGTCCCCTGCCTCGGCAGGTGGACTCTCAACCACTGCGCCACCAGGGAAACTCTGTTTTATATATCTTTATCTTCCCCTAAATCAGCACTTCTCAACCTCAGAACTGTTCACCGTTGGGCCAGATAATCTGCTCTTGTGGAGCTGTCCAGCGCCTTGAAGGGCGTTGAGGAGCCGCTCCTGTCCACTGCATGCCGGTGGTGCATCCTTCCCGCCCCAGCTGTGACAGCCAAAATGTCTCCAAGCATTATTCAGTGTCTCCTGGGAAGCAGCGTTGCCCCAGTAGAGAACCACTGCACGGAGGATACGTTTCTTGAGAATGAGACCATATCTGTTTACTACTGTGTTCCCAAACCCTAGAGCAGTCGATACGCACATATTTCTTAAATGAACAAATTTTATGATCCTTAATTTTCATACTTTCCCTTTTCCAGCACCGAGCTCCTACGCAGGCATTAAACTTGTACACTGAATTATTAAACAACAGACTTCGTGGTAAGTGTGTTTGGAGAATTCCCCTCTGTCCTTCCTCTTCTTTCCTTCTCTCAGGCATCTATAAAATCTCAGGATTTTACCTCAGTCATTTGTTCATTCTTAATCTTTTCCTGTGGTATTGGTGATTGAAGCAGGAGTCCAGAGCCAGAGAAAAGAATAGTTTTCTAGTTTTGTAGACATGTGCGCGTGTCTTTGCCTTTAATCTTCAACCCCAGATTTTGTTAAAGTAGTTTTCTTCTTTTATAGCTGATGTGCACACCTTCAATTCATTGATAGAAGCAACAGCATTCGTGGCGAATGAGAAATCAGAAGAAAAATGGAATAATATACTGGTAAGGAGGAACTCTCACTTTGTCTTCTAATAGGCCTAAAATATTCTTTGCTAGGAGTACGTGGGTTGGAGACAGCATTCACTGAGCATCTTCATGGCAGTCACTGTGCTGGGCGCTCAGCTCATGGTGACCTGTTCACACCCTTCCAGCAACCCTGTAGTTTACGTAGGTGTATCTGACATGTGACCCAAGCATACAGCTCGAATCCAGGAAGACCTGGGTTGCTCTATTCACTTATTTCTCATAATGGTTTTTTCATTAAAATGAGACACATTTATTGAAAAAATTTATTAGCTAAGATTTAAAAAATTGAGGGGCTTCCCTGGTGGCACAATGGTTAAGAATCTGCCTGCCAATGCAGGGGACACAGGTTCGAGCCCTGGTCCAGGAAGATCCCACATGCCGCAGAGCAACTAAGCCCGTGCGCCACAACTACTGAGCCTGTGCTCTAGAACCCTTGAGCCACAACTACTGAGTCCACGTGCCACAACTACTGAAGCCTGCGTGCCTAGAGCCTGTGC
Source organism: Delphinus delphis (assembly GCF_949987515.2). Classification (NCBI taxonomy): domain Eukaryota; kingdom Metazoa; phylum Chordata; class Mammalia; order Artiodactyla; family Delphinidae; genus Delphinus; species Delphinus delphis. Next base: position 15,130,804 of record NC_082694.2, on the reverse strand, counting down.
TCCACAACAAGAGATGCCACTGCAATGAGAAGCCCGTGCACCGCAACGAAGAGTAGACCCTGCTTTCCAAAACTAAAGAAAGCCCACAGCAGCAACAAAGACCCAATACAGCGAAAAATAAAATAAATTAATTTTTTAAAAAGATTGAAATCACTGGATTGAAGTGACAGGAATAGAAACCGTGTTATACCATACTGCGCATGTAAAAAAGGAAAAAACGCAATCCATTCTAGTCTGCTCTCTTGCTTCAGTCTCAAACTCACTGGGCCGCTAAAGACAGTTGGACACCTTGATCACATGCTGTCAGGGTAACTGATGGAGGGGCTTCTCTAAGGGGCAGAGTTACTCGTCCTGCTAGTTACTAGATAGTTCTGAAATTGGGGATGTATTTATAAATCTACTTTAAACGTAGGCAGAGACCCCAAGTCTTTTTTAGTATGTTACATTAGTTTATTGGATAAATTACCTACCAGCCATAAAAAATACTTCCTGCTTTTGATTCAACTAGGACCTGTTGAAACAAATGGTTGCACAGAACGTGAAACCCAACCTACAGACTTTTAATACTATTCTGAAATGTCTCCGACGATTTCATGCAATTGGAAAATTGCCAGCCTTACAGACCTTACGGGAAATGAAAGCCATTGGAATTGGTGAGGATGTGTCCTAGTGTCCCTCACTGAAGACAGTGCTGACCAGAGGTTTCAGGTCCAGACAAGCAAAAAAGAGACTGTAAACTCTTTTGCTGTTTACATAGTATGTTGGGAATTTCCTTTCTAGCACATTTTAATTACGTGTATTTATTATGATGGGAACTCTTTTATCATCTATAGGAAGTTACATTCTTTTAGTATTTTAGGTACTTTTTTATGGATTTCTTAATTCTAGGGAGAATTGTTCTCCTACAGTTGGCTGGTTTTAAACTCGTGACATTTTCTAGCATAATTAAGTATTTGAACCCAGTTGTGTGCTAGTGTGTTGTATATTTTTCAGTAATTACTTTATTGAAGGATGTTTTGGGAATCAATTCACTTTGGTATGCTTTAGTTTTCTTAAATGAAACTCATTGTGCATTGGCTGTAATAGGTGTCTGGACTTTCTAAGAGGGATTCAATCTCTGACACCTTTCCATCTTTACATTGATCATATGAGCTAGCAAATGTCTTTGTTCAGAGCAACAGAAATGTATCTTTTACTTAAATACCAACATTAATATGTTTTTAGATCAGTGTGCCTCAGTGAGCTGTATTTTGTATAGCTGTGTTTGACTTATTTTATTTTTTTCCTCTATGTACCTGGTAATAATAAGAACCCTCGCTTGCAACGTATCACTATATCATTCAGCTGTTTTATCAACATGGTATGTATGTCATTATGCTACTAATTTATGTAGAAATTAGGCTAACTTCACTGCTTATGAATTAAGACTAGACAGTTCACAAAATAACATTGTCTACAGCCTGAGCAAACCGTTATTCTTGAGGAGAGTAACATCTTATTTGTGATGTAAAACTTGAGCTGGAGGGGAGGGAGGTCATTAAATGTACTAACAAGGATGGTGGGGCTTCCCTGGTGGCACAGTGGTTAACAACCCGCCTGCCAATGCAGGGGACACGGGTTCAAGCCCTGGTCCAGGAAGGTCCCACATGCCACGGGGCAACTAGACCCATGCACCACAACTACTGAGCCTGCGCTCTAGAGCCCGTGAGCTACAACTACTGAACACATGCGCCTAGAGCCCATGCTCCGCAACAAGAAAAGCCACCGCAATGAGAAGCCCACGCACCGCAACGAAGAGTAGCACCCGCTCGCCGCAAGTAGAGAAAGCCTTTGCTCAGCAACGAAGACCCAATGCAGCCAGAAATAATTAATTATTTTTTTTAAAAAAAGAAAGGATGGTGGACAGTTTTGGTCAGGAGAAACTAGTCTGGAGTTCCTTTTGCTCTCCAGAGCTGTGCTGTCCAATACAATAGCCACTTAGCCACACATGGCTATTGAATTAAAATGAAATAAAATTAAAAATTCCTTCATGGTATTAGTGCTCAGTAGCCGCTCGTAGCTGCTGGCTACATGTTCAGCGATGCAGGTGCAGAGCATTCCCATCCTTGCAGGAAGCTGCTGGACGGTGCTGCCCCACAGTAACCTTAACTTTCTTTTGAAACCTCATGGGAGAACCTTGAGGCTCTGTTTGTCACCTAGTTTTAGGTCAGCTGTGCTCTATTGAATGGGCTTTGGAGCAAGGCACACCTGAGTTGAAATTTCACCTCTACCATTTACCACCTGTGTCAGCAGGCACTGGATACTTTACCTGAGTGATGCCATCACGGTGTAATGATGAAATGAATTATGCACAGTGTCCTGTCCTGTGCTTGGAAGGCAGGTAGTAGGCACTCACAGTCTGTTGGTTCCTATCCATTTGCCCCAACCTGAGAAAGAACCTCTGGGTTCAGAAATGACAATTCTAGTCCTTCTGTCCTGTGGTAGACTTTATGTGTGAAAACAACAGAAAACCTCGATTATCTGTTTTGGAGGGCTAGTTTTACAAAATTCACATTCTCACCTGTCGGGAAGTAAGGGCAGTTAACTGACTTTATCTTGAAGACAGGTAAACAGTTTCCATGGTAATTCTGTCTTCCAAAATTTTACTCAACTTTGGTGTCATTTTGCTGAAGCTATTATTTCTGACCCCAAAGCCTATTCCATTTCTCCTCAACGTCGCATATCACTTTGGTTCCATTGCTAACTAAAGTCATTGGTACTTGTGCTTCCTAAGTAATACCCAGGGCCGTGGGGGGAGGAGTGTTGGTGTGTCTGAGGGATATAAATTGGCTGCCTGTAATAATAATTTCTAGGAATTTACCCAAAGGAGAAAGCCTAAAATAATGAAGAAATGATACATATGAAATAGGTTATTATAAAACTAACAGAATAATTAGGATTGCTAACAAATGAAAACATGCTTGAGGAACTTCAAAAGTACATCTGTGCTGTCATGGAAAGTATATTATCACTTGCATATGGATAAGGTGGGGAAGGGATGTGGATTAATAATGTGAAATGTTTAACTGGAAATGTCATAGGTGCATGTTAATTCTACAGTTTTCTTTTTCTTGGCTCTCATCCTGGTTATATTTAAAAGGAGCGCAAATGTTTATTAGCAAAAACATGTTTGTTTTCTAAGTATGCAGGCTTAGTGAGGGTCTGTCTGTCTCCCGTTTCAATGCAAGTCGACCTTGTGAGGAGCCTAAGAAGGAAGGGTGGAGTCTTTGTTGGGAGCACCTGTAACTGTCCCAGGTCTTGGGGAGAGCTGCACTCTGTGCAGAGGGTGCACTCGTTGCTCGAGCAGGGATGTGCCCGGCCAGCTCCGTGCCTTGGGTGGAGGAAGGAGAAATGCGGCCTTAGGACTAGTTCTGCACACCCGGTGGTTGTACAGGAAGTGAACTCATGAGAAAACCCAGTTGCCTTCTTGTTCTGCAGAAAACCCTTCAAAAGGATCGTCCCTCATCATCTATGACATCATGAATGAATTAATGGGAAAGAAATTTTCTCCAAAGGACCCAGATGACGGTATGTACAGAAATTGCTTGTATAAGACAGAGAGCCCTGTTTTCCTGACTGCCGGGTATTAGAGCCTTGATGAGGACAGGGTTTAATTTAGCTTAGTGATTCTTGGAAGCTGTATGCTTCCTGTGCTTCCCCTCCTGAGTTTTTACGCCGTTAGGTTTGTCTTACACGTTACCAGTTTTGTTGCCAGGATTTTTATTAATGTTACTGACTTGAAAACGTTTTATCCATAGTAACCAACGCTCTTGTGAACTTTGATTTTCAGATATGTTTTTTCAGTCAGCCATGAGGGTTGTAAGTACAATTTCTTGCTTAACTTTTGTTTTCCTTTTTTCTTTTATCCATCTCCTAAATTCATCATTGGGGAGGTGGGGGGATTCTCCCTGATTCTTTCACTTCCTGACTCTTACTTATATTCATGTCTTTAGTTGTAATTTTTATTCCTCTTAAATCTCTACAAAATCACAACATTCCTGCCCTGTGTTTATTGTATACATTTTCTTTTTTCATACCTTTCTTCAGAAAGTAAGGTTTGAAAGTAAGGTTTCAGAGTATTTCATATTTGCCTATTGGTAACTTTTTAAATTGATGGTTTTTAAGTTTGGTTTTTCATCTTATCATACTAATCATAGGAAAATTTTCAAGCAGTTTCAGAATGAATTAGCATATCCTATTATTCCCTAAGGAAATATATTATTATATATATATTATTCCCTAAGGACAATTGCTGTACATTTTAGTGAGTGTCCTTCCAGGTTTTCTCCTTTGGTTATTCAGACATGCACGTCCAGACTCATTTCCATGTTATCTTGTTTGTTGACAGCAGTACGGTTATTTCACAGGAGGGAAGGACTTCTCCTGTGGGTGGGTTTTGGAGTTATTTCATGGGTTTTTTGCCAGTATAGTGATGCTGGAGTGAGCGCTCCAGCTGTCTTGTGCATGGCAACCAGGTGTTTTCATATAGTTACTAAATATAGGTATAATTACTAGATTAAGGTTATTTTGTTTTAAATTTCACAGAACTTGGTGATTTGTTTTGATTCCTCCCTCCCCCCCATTTTCTTGTAATTCATTTGCTGTCAACCAATAATAATGTTAAATCAGCATAGATGTTTCCGCAGGTAACTGTACTTCTTTATATAATGAGCTCTTTATGTAATGAGCCACTGTTGGGCTGATAAGGATCGCAGAATGATGCTTATTTACTACTTGTAAATTTTCAGTGCTCATCTCTCAGAGATCTAGAACTTGCTTACCAGGTCCATGACCTTTTAAACACTGGAGACAACCGGAAATTCATTGGACCGGATCATCGGCGTTATTTCTACTAGTAAGTGTATTGGAAATGTATCCTTCTGCATTAACGGAGCACCTGTATGCAACCAGTAGTCAGTTCTGCCAGTGGGAGGCTATTGGCGGCCTAATTTTAGGCAGCTTGACCCTGACTTAACAGTGTAAGTTAATTGAACACTTGAAGAGTCAAGCAGTGGTAAAACTGATTTGTCAGACTGAGATGTCTGCTGTGTATCTTTTAAGCTGTTTTTATTTGTGACACTTTGGGGGTTTTTGTTGTTGTTTTTGTTTGTTTGTTGTTTTTTTCACCGCACAGCGTGCAGGATGTTAGTTCCATGACCAGGGATCTATCCCGCAACCCCTGCAGTGGAAGCGTGGAGTCTTAACCACTGGACTGCCAGGGATGTCCCTGTAACACTTTAAATCCGTATATCTTTTCCCTGTAAACCCTCCTATTTTATGTTTTTGAATTCATAGGAGGGTGGGTCCCTAAAGATTTCATTGCAGCCTCATTTGTTTTTGAAGAGGAACATGTTGGAGCCCAAAGAGACTCCTTAAATGGGTTTGCTTTTAAACAGAGAAAAACCAGAACTTAAGGAGGCAGACTGTTTATAGGTGTGTGATGGTTCTCTTCTATGTGGTCCAAATCCTTGCTTTACGTTGAACGCTTTTAAAATGAATAGGAGATCTGCTCTCTCCTCACCATGAGCTGAGAGTATAACCAGGAGGTGGCATCAGTGACTGGTTGAGGATTAGAAGGTGCTAACTGGGAAGTCCAGAAAGCACAGTTAGCAGCACCTCCTGTGTCAAGCATTGGCCTGTGTAACTTGAAATTGTGTGTAACTTACTATCTTTAAATTCTGTGTAACGCGTCATCATATGACTGTGCTGTAATTTAGTCATTCCCCTATTAAGCACGGATTTTAAGCTAAACATGCTTCCTTTCTCCATTACAGTTCCAAGTTCTTTGGTTTGCTTTGTCTAATGGAACAAATTGATGTCACCTTGAAGTGGTATAAGGACCTGATACCTTCAGTAAGATGATTCATTACTTACCATTTATCATTGTAGATGTTTGTGGTTGTCTTTGCTGAGTAACACTTAAAAAATGTATTTGTATTTTTCTGAATCAGGTATTCTTTCCACATTCCCAAACACTGATAGATCTTCTCCAAGCATTAGATGTGGCCAATCGGCTAGAATTGATTCCTCAGATCTGGAAAGGTCAGTTTCAGCTTATGTGTCCCGACCCATCTCATTTTGTCTTATGTTTTGATTAACAAGCATGTTAACACTGTTAGGGAAGAAAACTTCCTTTTTTTTTTTTTAAAATTTATTACTACTCTTTATTTATGTTTTGGCTTTGTTTGGGTCTTCCTTGCTGTGCGCGGGCTTTCTCTAGTTGCAGCAAGGGGGGCTGCTCTTCGTTGCGATGTGCGGTCTTCTCATTGCAGTGGCTTCTCTTGTTGCGGAGCATGGGCTCTAGGCATGCGGGCTTCAGTAGTTGTGGTACGTGGGCTCAGTAGTTGTGGCTCGCAGGCTCTAGAGCACAGGCTCAGTAGTTGTGGCGCATGGGCTTAGTTGCTCCGCGGCATGTGAGATCTTCCCGGACTAGGGCTCAAACCCGTGTCGCCTATGTTGGCAGGCGGATTCTTAACCACTGTGCCACCAGGGAAGTCCCCAAAACTTCCATTTTTGACTAAATTGAATGCAGTAGTTGAGGTCTATTTCAGGGTCATTTGCTCATGTTACATATTGGATTGCGTGAGTGACAGTGTAGTGGAAAAGACCTAAATTGGTTCCTTTGTGACAAGAAAAGGCTGGGCTTTGTGCAGTTGTGTGACATCAGTGTTAATTACCTGGGACACCCAAAATATCAACCCCCGAAGCCTGTGCCATTCGTTCCTCTATACCATGTTGCATCACTGTGCTTCAGTAGCTAACCAGGGGCTTCTCTGGTGGCGCAGTGGTTAAGAATCCACCTGCCAGTGCAGGGGACGTGGGTTCAATCCCTGGTCCGGGAAGAGCCCATATGCCGCAGAGCAAGTAAGCCTGTGCGCCACAACTGTTGAGCCTGCGCTCTAGAGCCCGCGTGCCACAACTGCTGACACCCGAGCACCTAGAGCCCGTGCTCCGCGACAAGAGAAGCCACCGCAATGAGAAGCCCACGCACCGCAAGGAAGAGTAGACCCCACTCGCCGCAGCTAGAGAAAGCCCGCGTGCAGCAACGAAGACCCAACGCAGCCAAAAATTTAAAAATAAGTTAAATAAATAAATTAAAAAAAAAAAGTTAACAGTCAGTGATACTCAGGTTTCTAAGAAACAGCCATGACTGTGGGTTTGTGTGTGTGGTTGTGTGTAAATTGGCTGCAGAAGATGCTGTATGTCATCCACTAGGTGACTGATCATAAAATCAGTTTCTGTCTGCCTCAGGTTGCCTTGAGACAGAGACTATAGCCCCGCCCTCCTACCTTACAAGGCTGCTCTAATGATAGTGTACGAGGACTACTGACGACTCCCACGTGCTGTAGAACTGCGTGGAGCTGGTGGCTGCTGGAGTGTGGTGCACGTGCCGTGCTAACACTTGCCTGGGAGCACGTCACTGGTGCTGGCTTTCACTGCTCATCTGTCCTTTCCTACCATGAATCATCCTGCTAGTTTTCTGGAATCCTGGAATACATGTCAGCAATGTATGTTCACCCCTCCAAACAAATATGGGTGACTGCTGACAGTGGACAAAGGTCAGCCAAAGAGTCTTGGTTTTACATGCCAGTGACCACTTCTCACTCTGTTCTTTTTTGTTTCTAGATAGTAAAGAATATGGTCATACTTTTCGCCGTGACCTAAAAGAAGAGATTCTGACGCTTATGGCAAGGGATCGGCACCCACCAGAGGTAGGCTTGTGTCGACACTCAGGTTTTGCTGTCGTTATTAGATGTATACTAACCAGTGTATCCTCTAATACTGACAGCCGGTGAGGGTCATTTCCATGGTTTTACCTATCATTGTGGAGAATTCTGCCATCTAAAGTCACTCTGATTCCTCTAGTCCAAAGCAAGCAGCATGAAAATGGATCCTCTCGATCCTGACAGTTAATAGCAGCTTGCCTTCTTGTAAATTTCTCTCTAAAAAGAAAACCCGTAGTTGGATTTGAAATATGTGGCTGATCCCATTATTACACCAGGGCAAAGTGCTTTGCTTTTTTTTTTTCCTTAAGTACTGTATTACTGTGTGCTGTACATGTGATGTGTTCCAACGGTAAAATGCATTGCTTACAAATTCTAATGGTCCTATGGAGTCTCCCGAACTTAAATTCTCATAAAACCAGTTGGGCATTTCTGCTGACTCTCAGAGCGTCTCAGCTGCAGGTGGCGTTTGCTGACTGTGCTGCAGATATCAAATCGACTTATGAAAGCCAGGATGCCAGACAGACGGCTCCCAGTTGGCTGGCCAGCTCTCTGAACCACATAGCCGTCCTCTTCTTAAGGGCCGGGAGAACCCAGGAAGCCTGGTGAGTACAGCACATGCCGCACACGTCACTGGAAGCATCTGTACTTGGATCTCAGAGAACTTTTACCCGGTCGTTAGAGTTTCTCTAATTTGGCTGCACACTGTGTAGTTTATCAGGAGACAAACGAGTTTTCTACGTACTGTGTTTTCTATAGGAATTTCCAAATACCAACTAAAAAAGCAAACTTGGGGAAGAGGAACCAGTATACGTGATGTGTTTAAGAGAAGGTGTGGTTCAGCGGGCTCATTCTCTTTCCGTTTTTGTTTTCTGTATTTGTGGGCGAGTCACTTCTCCGTTCACTTGAGTAGAACAAAGTGATTAGAGAATCTTAATTTTGAAAATGTTTTGGTCATTTGGTTTATTCAAGTCATCTCATGGATGCTTCCCTGCCCCCCCCCCCCGCCCCCCAGCTTAAAATGTGGGCTCTGAACTGGGACTTCCGGAACCTGGCATTTTACCAGTTTACTAAACCTGGCCTTGACTAGAACCTGTCTTTGGTTTGTGCCACTGTATTCTAGTTCTGTGTGTTCACCAGCACTTCACTCACATACTAATTTCTGGTGTTTAACTGTGAATAGAGACGTTATGCATAGTCGTTTTTCCAAAAGTGGAGAAGTCAGTGAGAGTCCTTGCTAGGGGTGGTTCCGATGTGTATTGTTTTGGATATAACCGTGTGTTGGTGTTAAGAGCCAGTGACAGGGCTTGTTGTGCCTGGCTGTTCACTAGAGAGGACCGTAATTTGAACATGATGGTCAGTCCACAGTGTGGATGTTTGCTCTCTCCACGAAAGGCTGCTAAAGGTTTTGCTGCCTCCTCTGATCATAACTGGTGGCACATCACACAGCCGGCTACACAGCTGCTGACAAACATTTGATGCTTGGACTTGTCGACTAGGGCAGGTTGACACACGCTTGTTATGTATCAGGCTGTGATGATTGGCGCAGGGGTACGGACCTCAGCTGATCATGGGAGCTGAGTGTATGTGTTTGTCCTTTGTCCTGCGTGTGGCAGGATGACGGCAAGCACTTACACGAGACTGATGCCTTAATCTGAGCCTGCTCTTCATAACGTCGTTTTAGGACACACTGAGCTCACACTGGATTGTAAGAGGAAAGAGATCAAATTGTATTTGCGTCCCTCTCTTCCCACTGCCCACATAATATCATACATTCCCTCCCTGGGGGGACAGAAGTGATCCTCTGGAGGAGGATATGCCCCAGCAATTCTCAACGCTGGCAACAAAGCAGATTTGCCTTTGAAATTTGTAATGCTATGTGCATATATGAAGTTTGGGAAGAGGGGGCTGAGGCACCTGGGGTGATTCTGATGGGAAGATAGGGCTGGGAGCTGGTGGAGCTCACAGACGTGTCTCCAGGAGCTTCCCCTCTGCTTGTCAGGAAGGACACTTGGTCTCTGAGTCTAGGAGAAAAGCTATGGTCATTCGGTTGCCTTCTGTTCTATTAGTATTCATAATCTTTTTCCTATCTCATCTTGAACAGGAAAATGCTGGGGCTTTTCAGGAAACATAATAAGATCCCTGGGTAAGTTCAAGTTAACAGGGCTGCCTGGGGACATCCTGGATTAGCCACATGCGTTTAACTCTTATTGGGGGAAGGGGGTTGGAATTTCCTCACATACCTCAGCCATGGCGATTGGGCACTTTTCTGTTAGGCAGGTAGGTGATCAGTCACTCCTACCATCTAAGGCACCCTGAGGCAAGCGCTGTTTTTTTCAATCTGTGCTCAGTGATCACAGCACGCTGGGGATACATTGGCTGGATCCTCAGTGAAGGCATAATGAACCAGTGTTCATTATTTATTTGGCCCTTTAAAGTTAGACTCCATGTAACTGTCTGCAAAGCTACTGTTGAGGATTTTACGACTGATCTTTGTAAGGTACTAGATTTTGTATGTGAATCTTTGAGGGGTTTAGTTGGGGAATGTTGACATTTTTGCCTTTCACAGGAATGAGCTGCTGAATGAGTTTATGGACAGTGCAAAAGCATCCGGCAGCCCTGCCCAGGCCATTGAGATAGTGAAGCTGGCAGGTGCCTTCAGCTTACCTATTTGTGAGAGCCTCACCCAGAGACTAATGGCTGACTTCACCCTCAGCCAGGAGCAGAAGTAAGTGGGTCCTGTATCATCACCATCAAGGAAAGTTATGAAAATGGAGCAGACCATTTGTCTGTCTGCCCATTCAGATGTTTGTAGCTTTCTACCCCCTGAACTTCCTTTCCTTGCAGAAAGTCAGGATGTATTGGTTTAACGATATTTTTCGTTTGTCATAAAAGTCAGGGAGGCCTATAGGTTTATTTGCTGGTTGGAACCTTTTCCTTTGTTGCTTTAGTGCAGCTGCAGAGTCCCCCAGCCCCGAGCCTGAGTTGCAGTGTAACCCTCCCATTTATTTTTCTTACAGGGAAGCCCTGGGAGATCTAACTGCATTGACCAGTGACAGCGACAGTGACAGCAGCAGTGACAGTGACAATGACGGCGGCGAAAGCAAATAAAAGTGGTCGAATCAGGAGCTACTGTGGCCTAGCGTGGCTGTTGTGATTACACTTGAGAACTGAGATGTTAGTATTGAATTGTAATGTGAAGAAAACAAGAGAATACAGATTATTGAATCTTGATAACAACGCTCACTTGTTTACGTTTAATTCCTGAACTAAACCATCCATGCCAGGGTTACCACATGAACAGAAGGGGCACTGCCATTTTCATTTCTTTGGACACACGTTGTGATGTTAAGCTCCGCACAACTGCAGTGTTTGTCAGCTGATGTCGGTGTGGTTTGCCCCTCCCCCATTGGGTTGGCTGATGCTATGACCTGACACTTCCTCCAACTCAGAAAGCGTCTAAAGGAAGTTTTTGTACAATTACATCACAGTTGATACTGGGTCAGTAGTAGCCAAATTCAGGGATATTTATATGTGGGAAATTATTAATCTTAGAACTGATTAAACAACGTCAGGAGTTTAGGCTGCACAGCTGGGAAGATGAAGACTGGAAATAAATACTGTAACTGAGGTACGTATGTATGCATTTCCATTATTTTTATAGAATAGCCCACAGCCTCCCACTAGGCTTGGGGCTTGCACGAGAGTTTCATCTCCCCCTTTCTCTCTGTGTGAGTGCTGGCACCTTCAGTTGTGCTGTACTTAAAGTGGCCTAAATGTATGTGATGACAAGAGGATTGAAGTGTCTTCTTGACATAATTGTGTATTGCTGGTAATCGAGTAGGTCGAGAACCTCTACTCCAGCCTCTCTCATGACTTGCAAGTGGTCTGGGAAGCAAACAGGAACTTGTGAGGCTTGCAGGAGCTTCACAAGGGTTTCTAGCGCGGGCTGCTTAGCTCATAATCTGATTGCCAGATTCACCCAGGCATCCCAGGAGTTCTCGGATGAGCAACTTCATCCTTACCCTGCCGGGGTTGCCATTTATGGGCTACTGTGTTGTACATGTGTCTGTAACATGTGCCTGTCCCCATCTCCATTTGGCTATCCTCTGGCCAGGACCCAGTCAGTCATACATCCTCAGAAACCTAAGTATTGACTCATGTTTTCTCCTAGATCACCAGAATTTAAGACATCTAAGTGAGAGACGGAGGGCAGGGGAAATGACAGCAACTAGCTACTTACGTATTCATGTGCATCGCCCCAGTAGCCCCTTGACGTAGCAAATGAGCAAAAGGGATAGGTAGGGCAGATTAGCCTGTGATCTTTCCTTAAAACCTGCAAAGAGAACTTGGCTGCCTGGAAGCTTCTGTAAACTTGCCCCCTCCCTTTCCCTCTGGTTCATCAGCACCTGGAAATGGCTGATTCTTCTGGGCCGAGTATGCATTCAGCGCAATCCTTACAGATGCAGAACACTTACATTGCCGGGGAATCCTGCCAGAGAACAGTCCTCAGCATCGTGCTTTGCAGCTATGGCGTTGATGGGGGAAAGGTCCATCTGGGCTGATGGCACGTGAATTTGTAGTGGACTTTCCAAGTGGGTGATGTTGTGGCCATGTGGTCTTAACTCTGTGCTACAGACATTCCAGATTCCTATTCTGGGCAAAATAACTGCTTCCAGCTTTTCAGAAAAAAATTAAGGAAGGCCTGTAGGATTGGCCTCCATTCTCTCTCTACCCTCTAATAGTATAAGGTGTTCTGTTTTTCTATGCCAAAGTTAATAACCTATCAATTTTGGTTTTGGTTCAATAGAACATTTGAGTACTCTTAATAAAATGGATTGTCTGACATCCTTCAAACTGCAGGGTTTGAAATCAGTTTTTGCAGAAGATGACTAGAATATTTTAATGAAATGGATTAGAAAATTAAGTACATTGTATATGTTCAAGTTGTGTGACATTCTTACAGCACCACAGATATATGCATATTGATAAACACGTATAAGTGTACCTGATGGCGATGTAAATTATTTTACTGCTGGTAAAAGGACGTGCTGTAAGATGGCAGTCACCAGGAGTGTGGATGGGCAGGGCAAGGTTTACAGAATCACTTAGATTAGATCTCAGTGGTAGAGTGGCAGTTTACCCGAGAAATGGGCATACTTTATTCGGTTGATTAAGGCGGTGTGCTAGGACATGGAGTGAGCAAATGTAAGGTACACAAAGTGGGGGTGAAGGAGTCTCCAGCCTGGCCCAGGAAGGAGCCTAACCTGTAAAAGAATGTTGTCTGGGGCCTTTCCTGGACAAAGTAACCATCACCCATATGATCACCTTCAACATCAAGATACTGTCCTTGGACTTCCCTGGTGGCACAGTGGTTAAGAATCCGCCTGCCAATACAGGGGACATGGGTTCGAGCCCTGGTCCGGGAAGCTCCTACATGCTTCGGAGCAACTCGGCCCGTGTGCCACAAGTACTGAGCCCCGCGAGCCACAACTACTGAAGCCCACGCGCCTAGAGCCCATGTTCCACAACAAGACGACACCGCAATAAGAAGCCCGTGCACCACAAGGAAGAGTAGCCCCCGCTCGCTGCAACTAGAGAAAGCCCGCGCGCAGCAACAAAGACCCAACGCAGCCAAAAATCAATAAGTAAAATAAATTTATTAAAAAAAAAAAAAGTTGTCTAGCCGACCTGCATAGCTGTGGACTTTATAGAAGATTTTAGAAGGAACACTGGAGATCAAACCCAAGTTTACAGAGCTCAGCAAGACTTTACTCTTGAAAACTGAGAACGTCCAAGAGAAGTGAAGGTCACAATAGAATTCATCCCCAGGAAAACCTAAGCTTTGCCAATGCCAGCGCCATCTTTTCCCACAACAGCAGCGCCTTTGCTGGCTTGTGCCCCACAGTCCCTCCAGAGCCCCTCCTCTTTCTTCCTGAGACCCCAGGGCAGCGTCCGTACAGCTAACCTGGACCAACCAGTGAAACCGTGGCACCACCCCCTGTGGAAAAGGGTGGCGTGCCCAGGCAAAGCCCCTCCTCCTCAATGCTCCCTCTGCTTTCTCAGATCCCCCAGCCCCTGAATGCATCCGCGGGGAGGAAACCAGGGGAGCTGAGCCGAGCCCTGCTTCAGGTACATGGTGCCCACTGGACCTGATGAGTGATTTGCCTGAAATGTAATCACTTCTTATTTCCTGTTTATGTTAAATTATCGTTTCTTCTGCACTGAGTTCAAATTACTTTAAAAGTCGTGGGACAACTAATTTGGGACTTGGAGACTGCTTTTATGCAGAACCTGTTAAGAAAGCAGAGGGTTTAAGTCAATACTAAGGAACACAGAAGTACCGTGCCTTAAAAAAGACTGCCTAATTTACATTTTACTTACTTTGCTGATTTAGAAACTTCAAACAACATTAAGGCAAATATCAGAGTTTTAATGATTCCACCTCCTTGAAGGTAGAACTGAGAACCCACATAAAGGCTCTTTAGGCCCAAGTGAAGGCCCTTTTCACCTAAGGGGTTGCTGAGTGACAGCTCAGGAAGATGTGAATCTTACTGGGCATGAGGAAGAAAAATCAGGGTCTGGACAAGCAGAGTCCCCTTTCAACATCATCTTGTTTCTCAATATGCAGTGAGGGTTGGGGAGGTTTGCTAAAGGAATACTAAAATTGAAAGCCAGTGGCTTTTGTTATTTGATTTAGAGAGCTGAAATAAACCGCTCAGTATTGCTTGCTTCCTGTGAGCTCAGATAATCACATCCGAAGGAAGTTATTCCTGGGCTCCTAGAGAAATTTACTTCCTTCTAATCTGTAATGTTTTACACATTTCCTGAGTAAAATAAAAATTATGAACACTTCTAACATGACAAATAAGTTAGTCAGCTTTGCAAGTTAATGTATTCTACAATTTCATGCTATTCCAAAGGGAAGAAAGGCTTAATTTAGAACAGCCTCATTATCTTCTAGTCAAAGCTTAATGGCCCACAGGTGCCGAGAGTACCTCTACCTGCAGAGATTAAGGACATCACACAAAGTGTGTGTTCCAGTCAGAAACTAGATGTGCTGAATTAAGAATCCACTTAGGAGGAACGTAAGGACCGTTAATAACACCAAACGAACCACTGGGTCCCCAAATCAAAGGACAACGTCAGGCGCCATGCAGACCTGAATGTAACCATCAGGAGCCGGGACAGGCCTGCAGAAATACATAGACAACCCTTTTTCATGATTTCCAGATAAGCTGCTCAGATAAAAATGCCTCTCAATAATCTGTTTATGAACACATAAACCTCAACAAAAAGGACTTCCCTGGTGGCGCAGTGGTTAAGAATCCGCCTGCCAGTGCAGGGGACATGGGTTCGAGCCCTGGTCCGGGAAGATCCCACCTGCCGTGGAGCAACTAAGCCCGTGCGCCACAGCTACTGAGCCTGCGCTCTAGAGCCCGTGAGCCACAACTACTGAGCCTGCGCTCTAGAGCCTGTGTGCCACAACTACTGAAGCCCACGCGCCTAGAGCCCATGCTCCGCAACAAGAGAAGCCACTGCAATGAGAAGCCTGCACACTGCAACAAAGAGTAGCCCCCGTTCGCCCCAACTGGAGAAAAGCCCACGTGCAGCAACAAAGACCCAACGCAGCCAAAAATAAAATACGATAAATAAATTTATATTAAAAAAAACCTCAACAAAAAATCATGATTTTGAAAAAATATGTTGATGGTAACTTCATGAAGTAAAAAATGGAAGGTGAAACACTGGTTAATGTTTACCCAATATGGCAACTGTTCTAATCTTCAGAGAAGTGAACTATGTAAGCAAGTTCTCTGGGTTTTACAGCAATCCAGTTCAAATATACCACAAAATTATTGAACCCCTTTAAGATTCCAGGCTCACCACCCCCACTTCAGTGGAGAGATTCACAGTCCACATACCAGAAAGGAGCAAGGTCAACTACCAGTGTTCCAGAACTGGGAGCCATGAACTTTTCTGAGGGCTGTGGAATTAATTTGTGGGTAGAGAAGACACCAACATTTTTCTAATGCCACAGACCAGAACACAGTACATCACAAGTAGAAAGGAGAAGCAATGGTTCCAGAAACCGTTTCATGTATACATTCATATAAGGGTGCGTGCGGGTGTACTGGATCCCAATATAAAATATTATTTTTCCCTGTGGTAGCAATCGAAGTTTGGGATACAGACTGTTTCTTGTGCCTTTGAATCACTGGAATGACATATCTCCAATTATAAACATATTGGCATTTTGGCTTATATTTACATCACTCTTGAGTTTGACCAGCAGGAATCAGTTCACTAGGACCTTCAAAGCCAAGAACAGGCCTAGGGCTTCTGAAACCCGGTTCACAGCCTGGCAACTCTGAGCGCCCAGGAGTTGCTACTTCTGCTACTTCTGCTTCTCAAGGAAATTTTCCGTATACACAACAAACTAGAAATGATACTTTTTGAAAAGGGATAAGCTGCTCAGTTTTCAATTTCTGTTTTATTCAGTTTGCTCCAAGGGCAAAACCAACAGTACAGTGACCACAAACATTATTTTGACTGGCTCACAAGCCTGATCAGTAAAACCTGAAAAACAAAATGTTACCCAAGTTGCAAATAAAGTGCTCCTGGAGTTGACTGACATGACAGCAAGAAGGAATAATATAAATGCAACAGGTGTTAACATTTAGAACAGTACCTGTCACCTGCTCATTTCCAGGCAGTGCTGAGACCTTGTTGCAAACCCTTCATATATTACTGCCAATTTCCTTTGACATGAGATGTGACTTTACAAGACTCTTCCTAGACCTTACTCTTGCTGCACTTGAGTGGTTCCTATTCCTACGGCGCTGGCGTATGCTGTCAGGATCTCCACTATCTGCTTAGTTTCTAGGGTCATTCGGGCTTCCTTCAGCCAGTCCTGTGCCACTCGTCTGGACTCCCCTTTCAGCTGATTGACAAACTTTGCCGCCAGCTCCAGGTCACCATGCTCAATGCAATAGGAGGCATATGACAGTAACTTAAATGTGTTTGTATCCTCGGGGCAGAGCTCTGCTGGTGGCTTCAGCTGCTTAGGTGGGAACAGCAGCAGGGACTGTAAGTAGGAGAGGAAGTACTGGTATAAGCTATTCCTGGTCTCATCGATCATGGCTACCCTGTGGGCCAGTTTTTGGATGGCATAGAAACGGACTCTAAGGGTCTCTTCACTGTACACCCCACGGGTCAGGGACTCTGGAGGGAGGGCTGCGCTTAGAGCCTGGGCAAATTCACTATCGGAACAGCTGACTCTGATGGCCTCCACTGCGCTACCCAGGGGAACAGTGGGCAGGTCTGCAGATGCCGTCTTCATACGGTACTTTAACGCCTCCACAGACAGCCAGAGCTGGTGGGCTTTTCTGGCCTCCTCTTCAGCAACTGCGTGACCTATTTAAAAAAAAAAAAAAAAAAAAAAGGCAAAGACAGACTTTTTTCTCCACCTGACTATGTCCTCATACACAGAGAGAACTGGTACACCTTCCACAGCAGTGGAAGTCGGGGCTGGAGAGAGCCTCTTCCAAGCCCATCCCACCACTTATTTATGGTGCGTTCTTTCCTAGCTGGCCTCTTCACATGAGGCAACAAGGCACGACATAATCTGCTGAGGACTTGTTTTTACTGTAGCCGTGGAGAAAGCTGAGAGGGTGGATGTGCACAGATGAGGCTCCCTTCTTTCTTCCTGTGACATCTAGGAGAATGCAGGGTATCTAATTCAGATACATTTATCTTTAGAAATGTTTGAGAAAGAAACGTGATATTTAAATTAAGCCGAGACTTACATTAAGGCCATCAGAAACTTTACTTTCTACAAAGGAGCGGACTACTGGATCTTGAAACTTCACGAGTACTTAGCTTATTGCTATGCTTATCTGACAAAAAAGATTCCATCACATCCCACAGAAACCCATTTTCTTAATAAAATCCTCACTGTCAGGACATTTCCCTTCCAGTGTGGCACATGGAGGCCTCAGCATAACTACCATCCATTTGGTGGGTGGAACAAGCAAGTCACCATCTCCAGGTAACCCTCCAGGTTACCTCCAGGTAACGGCAGAGCCTGGAGGGCGAACATGCAGCACACTGACCTTTTTCTCCACTCAGGGCACATGAGACACCACCAAAATGTGTTGGGTAAACTGCCTTGTAAATGGTGATCTCATGCCGGTCACATAAGGAGTAAAACTTCAAGTTACTTAGGTTTAATTTTTAGATCCTTTTAAATTTCTTCTCACAACCCTCTATACTACAAACTTACCAAATCCGGGGCTAATTTTCTAAGAAATGAATAAAATTTATTAGAGGGACTTTGGCATCTTTATTCCCTAATGTCAATGCATGTATACCATTATCCTCACAGCAAGAATTTACCCTGAGAAGTAGGGCTGATGAAATTAGCTGTAAGAGGTCCATGTGCTTACTCTGAACAGCCTGCTCGATTCCTCTCAGTCTGGCATAGGCAGTGTTTATATCCAGAGTATAGTTGTCAACTTGCTCTTGACTGAGCCGACGGAACTGTAATTCTTGTTCAGCGAGTTTCTCAGACAGGTCCTGAAATGGTAAACAGTGCACAGAGAGAGTGATGCTACCTCAGTGCATGTCACTTACCGGCCACCAAGTCTTCCAGTAACTGCTGCCTCCCAAAGTAAAGAGGGCCTTTAACTAATCTCAAAACAGGTGTCATGAAACTCCTACATTATGTGTAAGGTTTCAAAAATTTCCTAAAGCACATGTGATGTTTCATCTTCTACAGATTTACTGGTGGAACCTAATATTAGAGGAAGAGGACCAGGAGGGGAAGAAAGAAGTCTATTAAAATGAGAAAATGACAACTTTAGAAAATACAGTAACTGTATGGCCACCCAGACATTAAATTGTATTCAATATCTTCCACTTTAAGAGTTCATTTTTCTCAAAATACTCATCAAAGAGAATTCAAAGTAATATACCTTTTCATATTGGTATAAATTTCAATTTTCTGGAAGATTTCTTTACTTGGAAAACTTCATTCCCTTCTTGTGAGACAAAATAATAAGTTAATATATTATAAATGACTTGCTGAGTAGAAACTAAGTATGATTAAAGGTATCCTGATGGTTTGCTGTGGTTTCCAAACTTAACCTCTCCGGGATGTTTCCTCAAATATAAAAATCTCAGAACTACCACATAATCCACAAGGGTTTGTGGAGATAAAGCAGGCATACATGTGTCAAGTATTATTACCTGCTTTCCTGAAACCCCCTGTACCAACCCTCCTTCAAGCTTAAAGGCTCCAAATGACTAGGACATAAATACAAAACACATCTGATCAGTAACACATAGGTACACCTTTATGTAAAAAGGAGCAGATGTGAAATATACAAAAGTCCCCCTCCAGCAAGGATAGGCACCACTAGAAATCTCTCCCCATTCTTCCACACTCTCAGACTGAATGACATGGAGCACATTAGAAGGAAAGCAGAGACTGTTTATAGTGTAAAGGGGAAAAGGAGGTTGAAGGGAGACGATGCTTTACGACAGGTCCTCACCTGCTCAAACTCGTATTTCAGTTCCTGTTCTTGGACCCTAAGGACATCTCGTAAGTGATCGGTGTGGGCAGCAGCCTGGCGGCGAAGCTGGGTCCTCATTTCATTCTCCATGGCATCCCTGACTTCCTCCACCTGTGAAGCCAAGCACAGTGATGAGGAATTCTCAATTCTCCACATACGCTTTTAGCAAAAGAGAAAGACCAGTAACCACGATGATGGCAGCCTCCACGTCCAGAACCCCTTACGATGAGCCGTGCACGGGAACACATTCTTATTTCAAATTCTCGTAGGAATCAGAAAGTTGAATGTTGGAAGGTGACTCAAACAATGTCGCATGGCTGTGGCGAAATCAGATTTCAAACAGGGGTCTCTCTAACCCCCAGACTTGAGTTTCTTCCATATCACCAGGCTGCCTCCTGTACAAAGCAAACACTGTCATTTCCTGCATCACATACTCCCCTGAGAATCAAGAAATCCGAGACCACAGAAATAACTACAAAGACTTGGGATCAAACACAGCTTCACCGCAACCATCTGTGTGGCCTTAGGGAGATTATTCATCTTCGAAGTCTCCATTTTCTTGTCTGTGAATAATAATGCCTACCATGCAGAACTGTTAAGAAAAGTAACAAATGTCTGACAGTTACCGAACACAGTTTCTCTCAACAAAGAAAGCTCCTCTGAAACTGCTTATTTTAGTATGAATTCAGACTCAACACAGGCCAAATCAAGCCCAAACTATGAAAAGCCTACAATGTCTGGCCTAACAATTAGCCGTGGGTCATATTACAAATTATTTAATACTAATTACCTGGAAATCATAACTTCCTTTTTCTCAGAAACAATACAGTTAATAAATGAATCCATTCGGTCAGTGCATAAATATTTATGCAGTGCCAGCCCTGTGCCAGGCAGTGCCTACTGTAAGCTTGGATGCGATGGTGCTCAAGGCAGACAGACTCCTTGCTCTTTTGCAGTATACATTTCAAGAGAGGAATCAGTGACAGGCAAAACGGACATCTCAGACTGTGGTACTTGTTTTTAAGAAAATAAATAGGGCAATATGAGGGAAAGTAATACAGAGACTCTACTTTAGATTGAAGGGAACAGGACGGGGCTACCCCAGGGCAAAAGACGTAGTCAAGGCACCAACACAACAGCAAGAAAGCCCAAGGTACCTGGTACACTAGGGAAATAGGGAAGTAAGGGAAGCCTGGCTCACAGCAACAGGAATGAGATCAAGGGGCTTCTCTGGTATAAGTTAAGAATTTGGATTTTATCTTAAATACAGTCGGCAGTCAGTGGAGGCTTTTCAGCAGCATAGTGTCTGATGAGAACACATTTTCTAAGGACCACTTGCCTGTGTAAACAGACATAGAAAGATGGGTATGCAAACAGGGACACTGTTAAGACGACACTCTGAACTAAGGTGGTGGTGACTGAAGGAGAGAAAAGTGGAGCGTTTAGGGATTTATTCTGAATGCAGAGCTGGTAGACTCTGTCAATGGTCTGGATGCAAAAACTGACGGAGGAACAACTGAGCATGATTTCTAGTTTGATCAATGAGTGGATGGAGGTTTATTTAGAGAGAAGCAGCTGAGGGGCTGGGAGACAGTTTGGAGAGAATCAAGAAATTTGTTTTGAACATGTTGAGTTTGAAATGACTACTGAAAATCCAGCTGAAGACATCAAGTCAGCTGCTGGACAGCCCTTGAAGCCAAGGCCGAGGTCAGAGCCAGCAATGTAAGTGTCAGTAATAGACGGTATTTGAACTTCAAGGCCACAGGACTAGCAAAGAGCACCTGGAGGCAGCTTAGATGGATAAAGGGTTTCAGAACTATGCCAGTGCACGCCGCTATTTGAAGGCTGAGCAAAGGAAGCCAAGGAGCGTCAGCAAGGCAGGGGGAAAGGCCAGCAAGTGTGGGGTCTGGCAGCCTAGGGAAGAAAGAGCTTCAAGGAGGAGGAAGTAGACTTCCCTGGTGGCGCAGTGGTTAGGAATCTGCCTGCCAGTGCAGGGGACATGGGTTCAATCCCCGGTCTGGGAAGATCCCACATGTCGCAGAGAACTACGCCCGTGTGCCACAACTACTGAGCCCGCGTGCCTAGAGCCCGTGCTCCGCAACAAGAGAAGCTGCCGCAATGAGAAGCCCGCGCACCGCAACAAAGACCCAACGCAACCAAAAATAAATAAATTAATTAATTTTTTTAAAAAAGGAGGAGGGAATGGTCAACTGTGCAACTGAGAAAATGCGAAGGTAGGATGAGTAGTCAGGTTCCCAAATCAGCCTGTAGACATCTATTTAATACATGATGTGCTCAGACAGAAGACTACAGTTATTTCACCCATGCTTCACCACTAGCTACTTAGAAACGCTTGCAGAGAGGGGTCCAGCGGTTGGGGCTCAGCACTTCCACTGTAGGCGGCACGGGTTCAATTCCTGGTCAGGGAACTAGATCCTGCAGGCCATGTGTTGCAGCCAAAGAAACCCCAAATAAACAAACAAAGAAACAAAAAACAACCCTTGAGGAGAAAAATATACTCGGAATCCAACAGACTCGGCACTGCTTAAGGGGACAGAGGCTCCACTGGGAAAAGGCAAGCTAGATAATCCTGGATGACAGCAGCTCGTTACTTTCTGACACTCCTGCATCAGCTCAACGTAAAGGCTCTCTGCTAGACCAATCCTTCCCTAGAAGTTCTGACTAGAACAAGGGCCAAAGTTCCATTCAAGAGGGGGGTTGGCCTGACTTAACAGCTAGTTTTTTAAAGTCAGTGACTGCTGATATTACCTCTAGAAGCATACAAGTTAGATTCACTTTAAACATTAGGCAGTTTTGCTCATTTCTTTACCTTTCTGTCCTGTTCAGCCTGTATCTCACTTCTATGATGTTCTAATGCTTTTGCCACTGCAGAGTCAAACGCCCGCTTTTCCTCCAGCTTCTGTTTCTCCAAGGCTAAGGCAATGTGCTGCTTCTCCGTGGCTTTCTGTTCGGCCAGCGCTCTGTTCAGCTGGTCGATGCGGCGATGCGCGTGAGCAATCAGGGAGTTGAGGTCGTCGGGGGACAGCCTGTCAGCTAAACAAAACCACATGAAAATGTTAATGATTTCACCAAAATCATACATCTACAAGGTAACTTGCCTCAACTGATTGTAACTTAAACAGCTAGGAAGAAAAGCCAAGAGGAAGGAGCTGACATTTCCAAAGAGATGTAGAGGCTGCCGTGTAATCAGAAATTCACAGCTCATGGCCAGCAACTAAGCATTTTCAATCCCAAGCAAAATAATTCAGGGAGGCCTCCAAGTATAGAATCAGTTTTTTTCCAGGAACCCAAATGAGCAGTACTTCCAGTGTGAACTGATTATACATTGGCTTTATAACTCACCATAATTCTGCCTCTAAGGACAAAGCTTACAATTAAATACAAAGCTTACAAACGTACTCACTTCTACATTTTCTGCTAAAACATGAATCAAATCCAAGTTCTCTCAGACTTTTCCCTAATAAGAGTTTTCTACTTTTTCTTACACAGATAATATGATCCAGGACAGGGATCTGCAGCCAGAGCTGTCCATCAGAATCACTGGTAGAGCTTTTAAAAATAATCATACCCAAGGATTCTGATTCTGATTTTTTTTTTTCTTTCCCCAATCTCACGCTCCAGAAGTGTTCTGATATATTACCACAGGTTAGGAATTATGGCTCTAACAGCAAAATAAAGAATATGAGAAATACTATGATAAACAACTCAATTCCACGATACGTAGATTGAAAAGCAAAAAACGAAGTGAGGATGAGAGATTTATTGACCAAATTCACCATGTGTAGCTCCTCTGGATACTGATTTGAACAAAACAACTAAAAACACTCATTCTATAAAGTGATTAGGGATATTTGAACACTTAAGAGATATCTTTGATGACATTAAGGAATTATTGTTGACTGGGACAATGGTATGGTCATCACATTTTTTTAAAAACATACTGAAAGTTTTTACAAGCTGAAGAATATAATGTTTGGGATCTGCTTCAACATAAGTTGGGGGAATAAAGGAGACAAAACCAGCCATGTGTTGGTAACAGCTAAAGTTGGGTGATGGGTAAAGAGGAGTTCATTATAGTTTTCTTACTTTTTAATGTTTCAAATTTTACAAAATAAAAACTTAAATATATATATATATTTATATAGATATATATATATACCTTTATAAAAGATATATATCTTATATATATCTTTTATAAAGATATATATAAATATATCATATCTACAGGTTTCCAATCACATAGTGAAAACATTTTTGTTCCTGAGAGCACATGGATGACAAAAATATACAAATCAGATTTATCACATGCAACATAATTCTACTTTAGATTAATTTAGACGGTTTAGTATAAGAATCATAGGCAAAACGAAAAGACTTGAGTCTTTTAACACTCAAAACAGAAGCCTTTAAACATAAAATACACATAATTACTCACCTAGGTCAGAAATACCTACAAAGAAAAAGAATAAGTTTGAAAAAAAGTAAGTACATGTTTCAGTTATTAATCATTAAATAGGAATATCCAAAAGAAAGCAAGAAGGAACCAGAAGCTAGTAGTAGAAAAAGCATATTTTGGTACAGGAAAGTAAAATGATGAGTTTATTTCCTAAAAATTTTTTAAAGGATCAGAAGACATTATATAAATCAAGGTAAATTCTAACATTTCAGAAAATAAGAGAGTCAATGATATTAAAGTAGTCTTGGTTTCTGGGACTCAGATGAGTAGTTAGACTCATCTCTAACTACTGTTGTAAAGCAATCAACTTGGTTAGTTTTTACATGGAAACTACAATTCTTGTTTATCCTATTTGCATTAGTTCGTAGACTATTTCACGAAGGCACAGTCCTGACTGTGTTCTCAATACCACGCCTCTCCTAACATTGCAAATACTTATAAAATTAATTTTTCTTCTTTGGAAATTTGAAAACAGTGAACTCACATTAAATTTGTGCTTAATGGGTGCAAATTAAACTAAGAACTATGACTGCCTGACGTGGCGGAAAGGAAAAAAAAATAACATTCTGAAGAGTTCGGATGATGCTCCCCGCCACAATCACAAGTGCCACTGCGTGAAGCCCTGACAGGAGAGGACCCGCAGCCAGTCTCCTGCCTCTCAGAATAAGCTTCTTAATATCCTGGGTATGACCCTTGGATTCAACAAGTTCAAAGACAAGTATTTTTCATCCAAAATGGCTCTAAAAGTTCAACTACTTAATCTGGTATACAACCAGAGACACAGGGATCTGTCCCAATGCTGCAGGAAAAACTGGCAAAAGATGGACAAGGTTAAGAGATAATAGGTCAGTGTCAACGTGGCACGCAAGTATGGCTACATATACTAGTCTACTAGCAATAAAGGAAATGTCCCTTGGGAATACTGACAACCTACAAATTGCACCTCATTCTCTCATCCTGGCAACACCCATGCGCACACCTCCTAGTGGCTCCTCCTCCCTCCTCCCACAGTGGTATCCGCTATCTGAATATAGTGTTTCTCACTCATTTTGTTATACTTCACATACGCATGCAACCTTAAACAATATAGAGTTTCATTTTACATGTTCTTAAGCTTCATGTAAGCGGTATCCTATTTTACATATTCTTCTGCAACTTTTTGCTTTTCCTTAACATTTATGTTCAAGAGAAATGGTCTGGGTCATTCATCTGCACTGCCATATGTGTGGTATTTAACTGTCTTTGATTTTTCTGCTCTTACAAACAGTGCTGCTATAAACATTTTAATGAATCTTCCTGAGCACCTGTGTGAGTCTTCCTGAGCTCATACCTAGGAACTGAACTGTTGGATCGGGAGTATATACACTGTCAACTTCACTAGATACAAGTTATGGTTCAACAGACCAGTTGCTGGGAATTCCCTGGCAGTCCAGTGGTTAGGACTCAGCGCTTTCACTGACAGGGGCCTGGATTCGATCCCTGGTTGGGGAGCTAAGCTCCCACAAGACGCACCGGTGCAGCCAAAAACAAAACAAAACAATTGGTGAATGACCACTTCTAAGTCTCTTTCCTATTCCTCATTTTCAGTGCCCTTGGCATACACACTGGGTGACCCATATCACTTCGCCCTCAGATTACTCCAGCAGCTTTGAATAGCTTCCTTACCCTGAAGCATCCCTCCCTACGTCAAACTCACCCTCAAGCTCATAAAAATGAATCTTCCTACTTATGATAATCACATCATCCCTCTTCTCAAAAGCTCAAAAGGGGGTCCTGTGCTGCCAATACGAGTCAATCAGCCAGAGAACAGGGAGGCTAGTAGGTAAGAATGAGATCCTGGCACTAGCCCCAAACGTGGACAAACTACTTAAGCCCTCTGTGTCTCAGTTTTCTCATCTATAAAACGGGCATAATGATAAAACTCACCTCAAAGGATTGTTATGAACTTTAAAAAAGTTAACTACATGTGAAGCACTCAGAACACAGTGCTAGAAATAAAATAATGCTCAACAATGTTAGCTAAATATTGTTATGTTTGCCACTGTGCTCAGCTATGGAGAACACAGAAAAAGTACTAGACAGATAAGTATCATCAGGATACTTATAACTTAGGGAAATAAGACTAATAAGAGAAAAATAACTGGTAACACAAATCAGTACTAATGAGCTTAGTATAGGTCTTAAAAGAGTTCAGATTTCAGAAGCAAGAACATATATTGAGGGCTGAGGGAATCATGGAATAAGTCACTATCCCCAGAGGGACACAAGCAATCAGCAGCACTGGCAGGAAAACTCTGCAGCTGTAGGCATGGCTGGAAGGGAAAAACTTCAGCAGGTGCCATTTGTACCTTTCAATCTATTTAAAAAATAAGAAATTAAATGGAGGTTGCCTTCCTCCCTCTAAAAAATAATCCAAAGATTACACTGCAGAAGATTTTCCCTTTCTATACGATACGTTTCTTTCATGCTGGGTCTTTCAACCTTGGTACTACTGACTTTCTGGGCCAGACAGTTAGTTGGAGGGGCTGTTCTGTGCACTGGAGGGTGCTGAGCAGCACCTCTGTCCTCTATCCTACATGACAGCAGAACCCCCCAATGTGACAAGTCTGTCTCCAGACATTGCCAAATATTCTCTGGGGGCAAAAATGCTGAGCTGAGAATGCCTGCTTTAATGTTTTCATGCTTTACAATGGGCAATTTTCTAATCAGCCAAAAAAAAAATGTTTATTTTATTTATTTTTATCTTGGCCGCACCACACAGCTTGCAGGATCTTAGTTCCCTGACTAGGGATGGAACCTGCACCCTCGGCAGTGAAAACACTGAGTCCTAACCACAGGACCACCAACGAATTCCCCCCGACCCAGGTCCCCAAATTTTTTAAGCTAAAAACTTCACAGGCTGGCATGGAAAAATTAGTAGGATTTAGCCTACTGGGAAGACCAAAGACAAGTATTTTAGATGAGAGAATGCAAATTTCTAGGGATGGCACTCATAACTAACTCTCTATAGGCAAAGCCTGACCTGCCCTTTCAACCTTATTTAATTTACTGCAGCCAACCTAGACTCCCTACTGTCTACCAACGTCAGGTTTAAGCCAAGGAGCTTACATCCAACGGACAGAGATACACACACAACAAACAAAAACCAGTGAGTAAGTATTTCAGAAGGATTAAAAAAAGGTAACGTGGTAGAGTGACTAGTGGAGGAGGATGTCTCTGGGATAATCACATCTGTCTCAGTTGTAACCTCAGTGAAGCCCAGCCCTTGAAAGATTCTGGTGAGGGAAACGGTACAGATGTGGCTGAAGCAGGCCTGCTCAAGGACACACTGTCCACACTGTCCCCTCTGCTGCTAGTCAGTTCAAACAAGTTTAACCAACAATGTTCAAATAAGACTGACTCACTGTTCCCACACTAAACTTTGTGTGATTCTCCATTTAATTCTCTCTTACAAATCCTGCTTTTATTTTTTGCTTTGACAAGAATCTGGTATCTATCTCCCTCTTAAGTGAGTCAACTACATTAAAAAAAACTAACTACATATCTGAGTTAGTATCAGCCTTGACTCCACTTCTTGCCATGACATCTCCTTGGTTGGCTATGATGCTGTGAAAATTCCTGCACTGTCTTTATTACCTGAGCTCCTTAGACCAGCCACGGTTCTGTGATGCAACCTTGCCACCTTCACCCCAGAGAGGTCTATAATGCCAGTTCTTCAGGTGCTACCTGATGTTCAGTTTCTAACAGACGCTGGCATTTAAGAAGTACTGTTTTGATTTTGTTGAGCCTGGTAATCTCCGTGATTCTTATTACTCTCACAGAGCTTCAAGGAAATGTGACTATTCCCTGCAGTTACAACGTGTAATTGTTGAGCCATCCAAGTTCCACGCAGTCTGAGCTATTTGCAAGTTGAAGGCCGCACAGCAGATTTCCTTTCCACCCAGCACCCCTGGGTGAGTTCTCAACCACAGTGTTGTCACAAAGCAGTCATAAGGTGTGCCTTAAGTAATTCATTATGAATATTTTTAAAGTCACAAAGGTTTTGAATAATTTTACATATATATAATATGCTAACAGAGTCAAGGTTATGTCACTTCACTCACTTAGATTCCAGATTACACTGGCTGGAACTTGTGTCCACCACGGCTAAACCAGGTGTGTCACCTGTCACAGGTGTGACTGAAATAAAATGTGGAAAACACGATACTGCATATCAGATGAGATGTGCATGCCAGAGGGGTTTAGACTAGAGAATGGAGCTGAAGCAAGTTTAGATCAGTTGATCAGTTGTTAAAAAAAAAAAAAAAGGGAAGGTACCAACACTTCAGTTGTACTTACTCATCCCTTTCCACCCTGGCAAGACTTCCGGAGTAATACTGTCCAGTTCTCGTTTAAAGTCATCCCGGGCTTGGACTACCAGCTCATGATACTGAGACACAACCTTAGCCTCAGACTGAGCCGCCTTAACCTGAACAGATACAAGGGGTATGTGGTTAAAGTGAACAAAAAGTACCATGAACATTCCAAAATACTCTAAGTCACAGTCATTTATTTATTTACATTTGGTTGTGAATATATAAGCAATATACAGAAAGAAATCTCAAGCTCAGAAAAAGGAACGTAAGTCTTGTCTTTGTTTCCTTCTAATTCTATTCAAATGCCATGGACAGGCCCTGTCCCATCTCACTGTGCCCCTGTCCCTCTTTCTCTGGGTCACGGGAAATTACCCATACACATCACAAATGCAGACTTGTGAAATTTCCATAAATGGTAATGACCATGAGCAAATGTTTACCTATTATAAAAAGTATCAACAATACTGAAGAATCCACTTTGTGTCCAAAGCAAGTTTTTAAAATTAGTTACAACTAATATTCTTTTCAAGGGAAAAGAGAGAAAGATGATAGGAATCTTACTACATTCCGGAATTCTTAAAAATCCTCTGACAAAACAATTACATTTAAAAATAAAAAATACTTGTACAAGATCTAAGAAACACACCTTTTGGACCACATTATCCAGATCAACTATCATGTTGTGAAGTTTCCCCTCTGCAGCAGTTATATAAGATTTGGCCCCAGCAACCTCTTCTTTCTTTGCATTTTCAATTACACTTTTCATCTTCTCTAACTCTTCTCTGGAAACCAATAAAACAAAACAAAGGTTTAGTATTAGTCCTTATCAACTTTATTAAAGAATATGACAAACAATTTGTTAAGTCTATGAAAAATTTAATTTGGAAAAAACTACTCAATGCTTTTTCAGTCAACAGGCAGAGAACCTTTCCTCACCAACAACTGAAAACACCTTGGTGAGAAGCTAGATTTATAGAGTGAACCAGACGAGTAGCATGGTGTACAGGAGAACACACAGGCTTCAGAACCAGAGAGACTTGGATTCAGCTCCCAGACCGGCCTCTCCTTTGCTGCTCACCCTTATACAGGGAGTAGAGGTAATTCATGCTAAGTAACTTGCACAGTGCCTGCTACATCAGGAGCACTCAATAAATGGCAGTTTTTGCAAGGATTAGGTTGACTCCCCTGCCAATGACAGCTTGAGGAAAGCAAAGGCAAGGGAGGAGGCCTAAGAGCTCACTAAGCAAATAGCTGGGTCTTCAGGAGCCCTCACGATTCAGGCTGGATGGACTATGGTCTACCCAACCACAAAACACAGAACTCAGAGCCCTGACTCATGGTCTACTGATGTGAGCATAATGCCTTCAATCTCCTAAAAGATATGCTGGCTTTATTAGAAGGCTTCTCTTTCTCTAAATATTTTGTTAAGACAGCAAAATTTTGAATGACAAATATTGATTAGGTGGGCCAAAAGGTTTGTTCAGTTTTTTCCATAAGGTGGCTTTAGTAGCACTTAAACAATTTTGTTAGATTGTATGTGACAGCTGTCGTATCAGCACGCATTAAAAAAAAGAATTATCAGGGCTTCCCTGGTGGCGCAGTGGTTGGGAGTCCGCCTGCCGATGCAGGGGATGCGGGTTCGTGCCCCGGTCCGGGAGGATCCCACATGCCACGGAGCAGCTGGGCCCGTGAGCCATGGCTGCTGGGCCTGCGCGTCCGGAGCCTGTGCTCCGCAACGAGAGAGGCCACAACAGTGAGAGGCCCGCGCAAAAAAAGAGAATTATCAAAATTGGTGAAATTTTTGTGTGGTCATTTTAATATTGAAGGTGGAAGAAAAAAAGCAACATTTTCGGCATATTACACTTTATTTCAAGAAAGGTAAAAAAGCAACTGAAACGCACAAAAAGATTTGTGCAGTGTATGGAGAAGGCGCTGTGACTGATCGAACGTGTCAAAAGTGGTTTGCGAAGTTTCGTGCTGGAGATTTCTTCCTGGACGATGCTCCATGGTCAGGTAGACCAGCTGAAGTCGATAGCGATCAAATCGAAACGATAACTGAGAACAATCTATGTTACACCACACGGGAGATAGCCGACATACTCAAAATATCCAAATCAAGCACTGAAAACCATTTGCCCCAGCCTGGTCATGTGAATCGCTTTGATGTTTGTGTTCCACGTAAGTAAAGCGGAAAAAAACCTTCGTGACCATATTTCCGCCTGCGATTCTCTACTTAAATGTAATGAAAACGTTCCATTTTTAAAACACATTTGTAATGGGCAATGAAAAGTGGATACTGTACAATAATGTGGAACGGAAGAGATCATGGGGCAAGAGAAATACACCACCACCAACCACACCAAAGGCTGGTCTTCATCCAAAGAAGGTATGTGTTTATGGTGGGACTGGAAGGGACTCCTCTATTATGAGCTCCTTCCAGAAAACCAAACGATTAATTCCAACAAGTATTGCTGCAAATCAGACCAACTGAAAGCGGCACTCGACGAAAAGCATCCAAAATTAGTCAAAAGAAAACGCGTAATCTTCCATCAGGATAACCCAAGACTGCATGTTTGATGCCAGGCAAAAACTGTTACAGCTTGGCTGGGAAGTTCTGATTCATCCACCGTATACACCACACATTGACTGCACCTTCGGATTTTCATTTATTTTGGTCTTTACATAATTCTTTTTTTTTTTTTTTTTTTTTTTTGCGGTATGCGGGCTTCTCACTGTTGTGGTCTCTCCCGTTGCGGAGCACAGGCTCCGGACGCACAGGCTCAGCGGCCATGGCTCACGGGCCCAGCCGCTCCGCGGCATCTGGGATCTTCCCGGACGGGGGCACGAACCCGCGTCCCCTGCATCGACAGGTGGACTCTCAACCACTGCGCCACCAGGGAAGCCCTACGTAATTCTTTTAATGGAAAAAATTTCAATTCCCGGGAAGACTGTAAAAGGCACCTGGAACAGCTCTTTGCTCAAGAAGATAAAAAGTTTTGGGAAGATGGAATTATGAAGTTGCCTGAGAAATGGCAGAAGGCAGTGGAACAAAAGGGTGAAAACACTGTTCAATAAAGTTCTTGGAGACAATGAAAAATATGTTTTTCATTTTTACTTGAAAAACCGAAGGCACTTCTTGGCCCCCCCAATAATAATTCCATCATGTTGATGAGAGCCCTTTATTCAAATGTAGGTTCCCATTGTCAGAGGTTGATCTTGTACCTGGTTTGCTTGCTTGATCCTAGTTTTAGCCAACTTCCAGGAAAGGTCAAGGTGGCATAAAACTAGACTCATTATACGCTAACTACTTTGGTAGTTAAGGCAAAGAGACTGTGACATACTCTTTAATCTCTGATAAAACTGCTCAAGCCATCCCAGAAAAATCTTGAAATGATGGCAGAGCCTCGGTAAGTCTGTAGAACACATATCACCTAAATAATAACCCAAAGAAAAACTTGATTTTTATACAAGATCTTTTATATAGGCTTCTGCCAAGTTTATTTTGGCTGGGTTATATATCAATATTTTATTCCCTCTCTCCCTTTTAAGCTTCCGTGCTCCTATCACCAATACAGTACAGGCGGAGAGGGGAGGGAAGGGTTTCTCTGCCTCCTCTTTCTATGCAGACAGTACAAAGAAAGCCACCAGGAGGCCCTAATTACTTGTTAAAGTCCATGAGTAATTACTTGGCTTTGAGAAGGGCATCGGCAGCCTCATCTACTGCCTTTCTGCGTTCCTTCAATGCACCCTCCACTGTGCGCCACTGAGCTGACTTCTTGTCACCTGCAATCTAAACAAAAAGTTTTAATTATGTAAACAAGAATAACTGCTATTATTGCCACAATAACATGACTAAATGCATAAAGTAGTGACATGAAAGTCAAAGGTAAAAAGTTATATACACTATTTCTCCGGAAGAGGAACTCTTAATCTAATGTTCACGGACAGGCTCAAAGAAATCCATGAACCGTCTCCCGTCAACCACCCGCACCAAAACTGTAAAAGACCGTGCTCCAGTGCACATGATATTTTTTATCAGAGTCTCAAAAGGAGATATGAAGCAGAAAAGATCAGTAAGAACAATAACTTGTCATGAATTGTTTGTTGATTAAATCATTCTTCAATGAAGCACCGGTGCTTAAAATTTTCTTATTTGCAGGTCTACTGAAATCACAGTAAGAATAAGTAGAAAGTTTACCCATTTGTAGGGTCCTTACTCCTCCAAAAACATTACCCTAAAGAATGACCCTCCATAATTTTTAAGGAGAAAATCAACTACTGTCAAGAACCCCACTCCACTCTGACCTGACTTCTACAGAATGTGTATTTTTTATATATATATATATCTCCCTTGCAAATTCCTTAGGCAGGTCTAACATGTTTTGCTCCAGCACTGGACCCGACTGCCACTTCTTCAACTGAGCAGAGTTGGCTAATACTTAGGCGATCCATCATACCAAAACCAAAACCACCTCTAACACTATAATCACACTCAGTGCAGCAAGATGCTTACACAAGAGAGGTGTAAGAAAGCCAATCACTGAAGGCGTGGCATAGGCAAGTCCAGCTTGCATCCCCCTCTCACTTTGCATCATATAAACAATGAGCAGAATGTTATTTGGAACTGTTTCAACTCTTTAAAACTATTTTTAAAATTAGTTATTAACTATTTTAAACGACATTTTCCCCTCCCTTTTCTTTTGCCAAGTACATACAGTTTAAAGTAGTATATTATGTGTAGATATGAAGCAAAAACCACCTTATGGCTTCTCTTCAAAGTACAGTTGACCTTTTAACAACACAGGTTTAAACTGCATGGGTCCGCGTATACAAAGATTCCTTTCAACACAGTACTACACAGTCTGCAGTTGGCTGAATCCACAGATGCAGGAGGGCCAACTACGGGACTTGAGCATCTGTGAATTTTGGTATCCGTGGCGGGTCCTGAAACCAATCCCCTGCAGATACTGAGGGGTAACTATATACTATGCTAGGACCTTAGAGAGGAATAGGAACATGCTAAATTACCAAAGAATGAAATATTTTTTATCAAAGAAAAAAACGACTGAATTGGTTCAATAATTATATTTCAAGTTGCCCAAAGAGGGCCACTACAGGGGCTGCTGCACACTTAAAACATGAGTGCAATCTCAGTGCGGTGTCCTGGGCCTTGGATGCCCAACCCGTATCTTCCCTTGTTAGAAACAGAAGTGGTTTTGCCTCTGCAGCCCTAAGCCTGCTACTTTAAGGGGAATAGGGCTCAGCAAAAGTAATGCCTCTGGTCTGGGTCATTCACAAGCAATTCTCCACATTATGTTCCTACTGACATCTAGTGTGATCTCAATTTTAAAGGTACATCCATTATCAATGGAAAGTTTAAACAACCAAGTTCCTTAAGGCAGGATTAACCCTGCCACCGGACCACTGTGGCAGTCTGAGGAAGCCTCTCGGGGTAACATTTTTAAATGCTTACAATGAAACTATTAGATTGCAGAGAAGCCCAATTACATTGAAATATGGTCACAAAATATACATTTTTTTAATTTTATGAAATAGAAACCAAGATCTAGTAGTAGAACTAATAAACACCCTAATCCAGAAGTAGTGATGGGCATAAATGATATTTCAAGAGATCTGCAAGTACCATAACGTAATATGAAAATACCTATGCTTTCTCTTGGTAATAAAGTTATGGATACTACTATACTAACACTACTGCTTTTGTTGTCACTATTCGTAATTGAAGAAAAGCTTTTGAGGCCAGGGAAAATAAAGATGTTTTCCATCCAAGCTCAGCGAGCCTCTGAATTCTATCCACAGACCCAACTCTAGATTAAGAACCCCTGCTTTTAGAAGAAATACTTGGTACTTCTTTTCTATCTTTGTATCTCACTTTTCTAATTTTTATGTTCTACATAGATTGTTGCAAAGTGACAAAACCAATTAATTTCATGGTGTGGATAATCAAGTTGAAGATTCAGTGAACTGCCACTTTAGCCATCTTGCAAAATAAAATACATCAAAAAAGTTGCTGGTTTGGGCCATATCAGTATCCTGTATAAAAAATTTTCCAAGACTTTATCATATGCTGTTACAAGACCCTGGTATTGTATTAAGATAACTCTTCATAACGAACCCAAACAGACTCATGAATCAGGTAAATGTCAATGACATATCTGGGGGCCAAAATGTGTCTCCCTCTGTTAAAGGTATTCCTGTTTACAGAGGTCCAAGGATAAGCTGTCCTGTGAAACAGACAGCGGATTCCCCCACGATCAAGCCTGGTCCAACTGTTTACAAACAATGCTTTGAGAAATTAACTCAGTATATATTATAGAACAGCCCATGTGCACCTACAGCTTCTTTTACTACAAGAAACAGGGTTGGGATCAATTTTTAACACTTCAAAACTTGTGTTCAATACGTTTTTCTGATTATTTTGTTAACACCAGCTAGTATTCCCTAATCTGGTTAACTGTGCTACTATAAAGTATCCTTTAGTTGTAACATCTTTATTGTAAACGATCTCATACTGGCTAATCCACATGCACTACGTTATGTGTTCAGTGGGAAGAGGAAATACCCTCTTATGCAGCCTTCCACCAAAGCAGTACCATGGACATCTAAAGCTTCTAATCACTGTCCTTCTGAAAGAACCTACTTGGGTTTGAACTCAACTTCCTGATATCATGCAACTTCCAGCCTTCTCTATACATGTGTCTAACCAGCATAGTAAATATTTCCTGTGTGGTTTCTACTTTCCTGACTGAACTCTGACTAAGATTTAAATTTTTCTCGTGGATTTTGAACAAAACAGAATTTTCTTTTAATTTTTCAAAGGCTGTAGCTTCTTGACTGTTTGCATCAGAGGTCTAATTTAACTCCTTTGTGATGCACGTACATACAACTAAAGCAATCTGAAGTGTATTTAAATTTTTTAAAAACCACAGTCATGGTGGCAAAGTAACTTTACGGATCATGCATGATCCTGATTCCTGAGATCTATAGGTTCTCTATTTCATTTTATTCTTTAAATGACTTGGTGTCAAGATACATTTTTATATACTGAATAACTGAATGTAATTATAAAGGAAATTTATTGAGTCCCAGTATTACATTTTTTAAAATATATTTATCTATTTATTTTTGGCTGTACTGGGCCCTCGCTGCTGTGCACAGTCTTTCTCTAGTTGCGGCGAGTGGGGGCTACTCTTTGTTGTGGTGTGCAGGCTTCTCGCTGTGGTGGATTCTTTCGTTGGGAGCACGGGCTCTAGGTGGACGGGTTTCAGTAGTTGTGGCACACGGGCTCAGTAGTTGTGGCTCACGGGCTCTAGAGTGCAGGCTCAGTAGTTGTTGCGCATGGGCTTAGTTGCTCCATGGCATGTGGGATCTTCCCGGACCAGGGCTCGAACCCGGGTCTCCTGAACTAGCAGGCAGGTTCTTAACCACTGCGCCACCAGGGAAGCCCTAAGTCCCAGTATTAGATTTTAATTAGTGTAATTACTTTATTCTGTGAAGTGTCCAATGTAAGTTAAATAATCAACATATAAGCATTTAAAGTAGCTGGTGTTTTGGGGTACCTGGGATCTCTGTATTATTCTTTTAACTGTGTGTCAATCTAAAAGTATCTCACACAAAAAAGTTTATTTTAAAAAATGGCTGGCGATTTTAAAGCAACAGAAAACAGGCAAACAACAAATACATTCAAGCACTATTAAGATATG
The DNA here is from genome assembly GCF_949987515.2 of Delphinus delphis. Lineage (NCBI taxonomy): Eukaryota > Metazoa > Chordata > Mammalia > Artiodactyla > Delphinidae > Delphinus > Delphinus delphis. The sequence continues at coordinate 15,094,909 of NC_082694.2, read as the reverse complement.
AAAGCAAATCTGAACTAATTCTTATATCATATCACCGTTGTGAGATAAAGCACCATTTATAAAATTCATTAAAAAGAACACCTGAAATTTTTTTTTTCATTTTTGTTTGTTTTTCTAAAAAGACAATCATTCTAGTTCGTTTTCGCTTAGTGAGAGAAAGCCCAACTTAGAAGGAAGAAATCGTGTCTAACATTCTTTGGCCCACCTCAGAATCGTCCATGGCTGTTTTCAGTATGTTGGCGTGGGCAGTGACAGCCTGGACCGCAGCATTCTGAGCCACAATAGCCTGCTGAGTAATGTAAGCAGTCTGGCTCAGAGCATCTTCTAAGCTCTTGGCTAGTGCTGAAGTTAAAAAAAAAAAAAAAAAGTTAAAAACTAGATCCCTCCTGCCAAATGACTTTAATCTTTCCCTCTTCACCTGTTGAGTCTTACACTGCATTTCCCCCTCAAAACAAACAAAATACAGATTTAGCGAATCAAAATTTCACTTAAAAGTATGATAAAATATTAATAATTACTGAATCCAGATGGTGAATCTATGTGGGTTCATTACACTATTTTTACTTTTATGTATATCTGAATTTTTTCAAAATAAGACATGTTTTGGGTTTTCTATATGAAAGGGAAAAATCGCAATAGGAAAGGCAAATATATAAAAAGATTGAAGATCACTTAAATAAGCCAGCATATAGTTTAAGAAACAATCAGAAAAATTTTGTGAAAGCGATTATAACTACAGTGAACAGCAAAAGGATAAACATGAAGATATAAAATAGGACATCAAAATCACAAAATGTGGAGGAGGGGAATAAGAAAATGTAGATCTTTTACAATGTGTCTGAGCTTATATGACTACCAGTCTAAAGCAAGCAGATATAGCAACGGGTTAACACACTTGAAAACAAGGGTAACCACAAATCAAAACACGCTACAGATTCACAAAAACCGAAAAGAAAGGAATTCAAACATAATACAAATGAAAACCATCAAACCCCAAAAGGAAGAACAAAAAGAAGAAGAAAGGAACAAAGAAGACATTCACTGGATAACAAGACTTTAAATGGCAAAAAATACATACCTATCAATAATTACCTTAAATGCCAATAGACTAAATGCTCCAATCAAAAGACACAGAGTGGCAGATTAGATAATAAAACAAGAACCTACAATATGCTGCCTACAAAAGACCCACATTAGGGCGAAAGACACACACAGACTGAAAGTGAGGGGATGGAAAAAGATATTTCATGCAAATGGAAGCAATAAAAAAGCAGGGGCAGCAATACTCAGACCAGAAAAAATACATTTTAAAATAAAGGCCATGGAGAAAGACAAAGAAGAAAGACAAAGATGGACACTATATAATGATAAAAGGATCAATACAAGAAGAGGATATTATACTCATTAACTTATGTGCACTCAATATAGGAGCACCTAAACACATAAAACAAATACTAACAGACATAAAGGGAGAAACTGATAGGAATACATTAATAGTAGGAGACTAACATCCCACTGACATCAACAGACAGATCTTTCAGACAAAACATCAACAAGGCAAAAGAGATCCCAAATGGCACAATAAAACAGTTAGACTTAATTGCTATCTACAGCGACACTACATCCAAAAAACCAGAATACACATTCTTTTCAAGCGTGCATGGAACATTCTCTAGGACAGACCACATACTAGGACACAAAACAAGCCCGAGAAATTGAGGATAAGTAATTAAAGATAGTAATTATTTCAAGCATCTTTTCTGACCATAAAGGCATGAAACTAGAAATCAAACACAGAAAGAAAAATGAGGAAAAACCTATTACATAGGGACTAAACAACATGCTACTAAAAATCCAATAATAGGTCAACAAGGAAATCAAAGAGAAATCAAAAAATACCTCGAGACAAACAACAATGAAAACACAACCATACAAAAATCTATGGGAGGCAACAAAAGCAGTCCTAAGAGGGACATTCATAGCAATAAAGGCCTTCCTCAAAAACAAACAAATAAAACTCAAATAAATAACCTAACCTACCACCTAAAAGAATTAGAAAAAGAAGAACAAAACCTAAATTCAGCAGGAGGAAGGATATAATAAAGATTAGAGATGAAATAAATAACACAGAGATTAAAAAAATAGAAAAAAAACACAAAGCAGGAGCTGGTTTTTTGAAAGGGTAAACAAAATCGACAAACCTCTATCCAGGCTCACCAAGAAGAAGAGAGGACCCAAATAAACAAAATAAGAAAGAGGAGAAATAACATCTAATACCACAGAAATACAAAAGAAATCATTAAGAAGAAAATACTATGAACAGTTATATGCCAACAAAGTGGACAACCTTGAAGAAATGGACAACTTTCTAGAAACATACATCCTGCCAAAACTGAATCAAGAAGAAACATAATTTGTACAGACTAATCACTAGAAATGAAATAGAATCTATAATTTTAAAAAATTCCCTGCAAACAAAAATCCAGGATCAGATGGCTTCAATGGGGAATTCTACAACAATATACAAAGAACTTATACCTATCCTTCTCAAATTCTTCCAAAAGACTGAAGAGGAGGGAACACTCCCAAGGTCAATCTATAAGCCAATATCACCCTGATACCAAAACCAGACAAATACACTACAAAAAAACCCCGAAAATTACAGGCCAATATCTTTGATGAATGGATACGTCAAAATCATCAACAAAATATTAGCAAACTGAATACAACAACATATAAAAAGGATCATATACCATGATCAAGTTGGATTCATTCCAGGGTCACAAGGATGGTTTAACATATGCAAATCTATCCCTGTGATACACCACAGCGACAAAAACCACATGATCATCTCAATAGATGCAGAAAAAGCATTTGATAAAATTCGACACTGCTTCATGATAAAAACTCTCACCAATGTGGGAGAACATAATAAAAGCCATTTATGGCAAACCCACAGCCAATATAATACTCAACAGTGAAAAGCTGAAAGCCTTCCCACTAAATTGTGGAACAAGACAAGGATGCCCACTCTCACCACTTCTATTCAACATAATACTGGATAGTCCTAGCCACAGGAATCAGACATGAAAAAGAAATAAAAAGGATCCAAATTGGAAGGGAAGAGGTAAAATTGTCATTATATGCAGATGACATGACATTCTATATAGAAAACCCTAAAGATTCCACACAAAAACTAGTAGAACTGATAAATGAATTCAACAAGGTGACAGGATACAAGATTAATATAAAGAAATCTGTTGCATTTCTTTACACTAACAATGAAACATCAGAGAGAAAGTAAAGAAACAATTCCCATTTAAAGTCACACTAAAAAATAAAATAAAATACCTACAAATAAACCTAACCAAGGAGGTGAAAGACCGATACACTGATAAAGGAAACTGAAGATGATTCTAAGAAATAGAAAGATATCCCATGTTCTTAAACTGGAAGAATTAACATTGTTAAAATGTGCACAGTACTCAAAGCAATCTACAGATTTAATGCAATCCCTACCAAAATACCCATGACATTATACACAGAACTACAACAAATAATCCTAAAATTTATATGGAACCAGAAAAGACCCAGAATTGCCAAAACAATCCTGAGGAAAAAGAACAAAGTTGGAAAGATATCCCTCCCAGACTTCAGGCAACACTACAAAGCTCAGTAATCAAAACAGTGTGGTACTGAAAGAAAAAGAGACATATGGATCAATGGAACAGAATAAAGAGCCCCAAAATAAACCCACACAGCTAAGACCAAAAACCAAATGCAAGTAATCAAACGAATGCCCTACATCTGCGCTCAGTCTGGCCCTTCTACTCTGTACACAATTCTAACAAACTTGCCTCCTAGGAGTAGGACAGAGCCAGCAAGTTGAAGGAAAACAAGAACCACTCAAGACAAAAAAAAAAAAAAAAAAACAGAAAAACGTGATGGAGACAAAAAACAAAAAAACCGAAAAACTATAAACAGCTGTCCTAAGAATTTAAAACTAACATCTCTTGGTCCAGCAAAAAGCTACATGCACACTACCTCCAGGGACATCAATATATTGTAGCACAGTACAATAAATTATGTTCCAGGTACCTCGTTTAAGACAGGAAAATACATTTTTAGGTAACTTATATCCGTGTTTTATTTGGCCCTGTGGCAGGCGGGCTCTTAGTTCCCCGACCAGGGATCACACCTGGGCCCTTGGCGCAGAGTCCTAACCACTGGACCGCCAGGAAGTCCCACTAACATCTTTCTTTAAGCCATCAAAAAACCTAATGTAAAACTGAAACTTAAAAAGGAATATGCTTCGGTTAGGTGGAAACTAGCAATGTGTGGAACATTCCATCCCCCAATGATGTCAGATAAGGGGGCGGCCAGACTGAGCCCAGAGGCCAGGTAATAAACCAGAGTAGGAGCCATTCCAACCTGCACAAATAAATGTATGAGTGTAACAGTTAGAAGACTCTTAAGCAAGTGGCCAAAACATAAATAATTTGTGTTCCGCAGAGTATAAGGAATCTTCAGCACTAACCATGATAAAAACAAAAGGACAAAGTACGTGAATCACTTGAATTTATGCGTATTAGAATAGCCCTTGTCACCTGGGTAAAAGTTTAGATGGAAAGAACACAAATGATGAAATAAAGATGGTGAACAGAGCAACACCACTGAAGGAACCACAAAGAGCTGACGGATGAGAAACTTGTGTGACAGCTAAAGAAGAGAGCAACCGAGAGAGATGACCCAAGTACTTAAGAAGCGTCAGGTTTACATACACTCAATCTTAACTTGTTCTTGCTTCTCCTGTTGCGCAAGCCGAGCTGCAACTTCTTCAGGTGGCCGCTCCCTTACAGAAGTTGAGGATGCTTCCTCTTGCAGTAAAACTAAATGAAAGGCAATCAAATTTCAGCACAGAATTTCAACAGCTAATGGGGACATAAAAACACCATCATTTGTGCTTGCCAGATATATCAACTTGAGGGCATTTTTGTGATAAAGATTCTAAAACCACATCATCACTCAACGATTCCAACATGAAGAAATAAAGGGTCAGCTCTCAGCAATCCCATTATTGGGCATATACCCTGAGAAAACCATAATTCAAAAAGCGTCATGTACCAAAATGTTCATTGCAGCTCTATTTACGATAGCCCAGAAATGGAGACGACATAAGTGCCCATCATCGGATGAATGGATAAAGAAGATGTGGCACATATATACAACGGAATATTACTCAGCCATAAAAAGAAACGAAATTGAGCTATTTGTAATGAGGTGGATAGACCCAGAGTCTGTCATACAGAGTGAAGTAAGTGAGAAAGAGAAAGACAAATACCGTATGCTAACACATATATATGGAATTTAAGAAAAAAAAATGTCATGAAGAACCTAGGGGTAAGACAGAAATAGAGACACAGACCTACTGGAGAACGGACTTGAGGATATGGGGAGGGGGAAGGGTGAGCTGTGACAAAGCGAGAGAGAGGCATGGACATATATACACTACCAAACGTAACATAGATAGCTAGTGGGAAGCAGCCGCCTAGCACAGGGATATCAGCTCGGTGCTTTGTGACCGCCCGGAGGGGTGGGATAGAGAGGGTGGGAGGGAGGGAGACGCAAGAGGGAAGAGATATGGGAACATATGTATATGTATAACTGATTCACTTTGTTATAAAGCAGAAACTAACACACCATTGTAAAGCAATTATACCCCAATAAAGATATTTAAAAAAATAAATAAATAAAGGGTCAGCTCTTAAACCCCTTGTTTTCAAGGATTTATTCAGACTTTGAAATTTAGGGAATGCCTAGACATTGCATAGTTCTGATGAGCATATCATTTACATAACCACAAATACAGATAATTTAACTACCTGAAGTTGCAGGCTTGGGTTTTCCTTCACCAGTTTCAGGGTGATCAGTTTCTGTAGATTCCTCATGCTGAACCAAAGGCGCTGGGACGGACAGTGTGTCACCTGCCGCAGAAATAATTTGAGCTGCCTCTGTAGGTGCTATAAATATATGTTACACATGGTATTTACAGTTTCCTGGGTTAACAGAGAAACACACAGGAATCCACTGCTACTACCTCCCACTTCACATCTGACTCCTTAAAGACACAAACACATGTGCTGCCACTACTCAAACACACAGTCGGGGCGCTGTCCACTGCACAAACCCACACACAATGAGCAATGGCTGGGAAAGCACAAGAGAAGAGTCTGGTCAGCATCCACCTGCATTTCAACCATTATTCTCAGGCAAGCCTTCTAATAACAGTACTAAATGGTACTAAATCTTGACATGAGAAGGGGACGTAAGATTTACATAACATGGAAAAATAATAACAAATGAGAAAAGAGCCTGTAATGAAGAAGGTAGATAAAAGAAAGTAACCAAAAACTATTTTTTAATTGCTCTGAAGAGTGGCAGAGGTGAAAGAGGTGTGGGCAAGAACAGCACGGCAATTTTAAACACAAAGAAGACAAGTTCACAGTTTAGATGGTGAGTGAGTAAAGGACAGGACTCGGTTAAAGAAATTACTTCACAGACATATTTTTAAAGAAAAGAAGGTTGAAAAATCAAGAGCTTATAAATTATAAATAAAAGTGTTGATGGAAGAGAAATGAGTAATTCTGAAGGTGGAATAGATGGTGGGGTGGGGAGCAACTAAATGGAGAAAAAAAAATTTAAATAAACTGAAGGTCCCATTTAAGAGTTAAAGTTGGATTATCACAAGGCCCATTAACTGGTCTCCTTGCTGCGTCCGTGGTTCCTTTATCTATTCTCCACAATAGCCAGTAATCTTATTAAAAGTCAGCTATCAAAAAAAAAAAAAATGTCAGCTATCAACCCCGGCTCATAATCCTCCCAACAACTTCCCATCCTACTCAGACTAGAAAACAAAACTCTTATGATGGCCTCCAACGACTGCCACTATAGGCTTTCTGCTCCCTCTCTATTATTGCTATTATTCTCCTCTTACTCTACCCCGGTTTCATTTGCTCCTTGCTAGAATACGCCAAGCCTTTGCACTAGCTAATCCTGCCTGGATGCTCTTCCCCACCAGCCCTTTACATGACTGACTCCCTCATCTCTTTCTAGTCTCTGCCCAAATGACACCTTCCAGAGGAAACTTTTCTTACCCACTCCATTTAAAATTGCAATATTCCCTCCCACACTTATCACTGTATGACATCCTAGACATAATTTACTTGTATATTTATATGTGACTTCCCTCCCCTCATCCCACTAAGGAATCTTCACAGCATTTGTGTGTTTGTTTTTACTGTTTTGTTCACTGCTATAACCCCAGTGCCTAAAAGACACCCAGCACTTGGCACACAGTAGATACTCAGTATTTACTGAGTGAAAGTCAGGTGATTTAATCAAGGACAGAAGTGAAAGGAGAAACATAATAAATTCAAATGCATGCAGACCAGGTTAGGACTAGGCACTGCTATAAATTAGTGTGGGATTACAATCATCAAGGGGAAAAAATCTGCAGATCAAAACTAGATGAAGACACTTCATCACTAAGAAAGAAGAGAGAAGAAAGAGCTGGTGAACAGGCAGAAAAAAGAGGTGTGGAAAGAGAACAAATCTTAAAATCTAAAGAGAGGGAAAGCTAGGAGTCAGAGAAAAGGAAAAAGAAACAGAAAAATAAGTGTGTTGCAGGCAAGACAATTCTTGTTACCACTACTTAGTAGCTGTTCACAATAAAGCCCAATTTCATATCCCACTCAACCCTTAAAAGGAGAGCCAAGATGACAGGTGAGAATACTCCCTCCCCAAGGTGAGGGAAGAGTCCTTCATGGGGACGGGCCCCCCTCTTGACCATGGGTACAAATACATTAAAACAATTCATTTACCTATAATTTTAAAAGAATGATTCTAAATATAGGTACCTGTTGTTGAAGCTGAAGCGTCTCCCTTTTGTTTCTGGAGCTGTGAAGCAGGCTGTTTAGATTCTTTCATTGCCTCAGATACACTAGAGGTTTTTAGTGGACCAGACTGAATCTTGGAAATGAAAAACATTTAACATTTCAGATATGACAGTGTTCTTAAAAACAGGCAGCACAAAGTATCTTGTATTATTTTAAAAGTCAAGTTTTTCAGGCTTTTAACATAAAGGTATCAACAATTTACAACAATGTATTTTATTTTTTTAAGCTTCTTTATTGGAGTATAATTGCTTTACAACGGTGTGTTAGTTTTCGCTGTATGACAAAGTGAATCAGCTACATATATACATATATCCCCATATCCCCTCCCCCTTGCGTCTCCCTCCCACCCTCCCTATCCCACCTCTCTAGATGGTCACAAAGCACCAAGCTGATCTCCCTGTGCTATGCGGCTGCTTCCCACTAGCTATCTATTTTACATTTGGTAGTGTATATATGTCCATGCCGCTCTCTCACTTCGTCCCAGCTTACCCTTCCCCCTCCCCGGGTTCTCAAGTCCATTCTCTACGTCTGCGTCTTTATTGCTGTCCTGCCCCTAGGTTGATCAGAACCATTTTTTTTTTAAGATTCCATGTATATGTGTTAGCATACGGTATTTGTTTCTCTCTTTCTGACTTACTTCACCATGTATGACAGACTCTAGGTCCATCCACTTCACTACAAATAACTCAATTTCGTTTCTTTTTATGGCTGAGTAATATTCCATTGTATATATGTGCCAAAACAATGTATTTTATTAACCATAGTAAGAGAAGCCATCGTACTAGAAAAACGCAGTCCAAAAATGTCATTCCAAATGACTAGTCTATATTTTAATAGTAACAAAGACTTCTCTTAGGGCAACTAATAAAGTACATGATATATGACCTTCCCTTTAAACACCATTCCTTTTATATATACAACACTGAGAAGGCTATTTCCATTCGCATTCTAAATCCAGTTATGGTGTCTTCGAAATAAATTCAGTTAAAAACAAATGTTTTTTTAGAAGGCTCTGAGTAAAAATGAAAATTCATCTTTTTTCTCTCTAATCTCCAAGATTCCCATACCTGCACACTAAGATATATGATCTAATTGTGAGTAATGCCTGTTTTTCTCTTTCTCAATAACCACCTGCCTTAAGTTTAAGGCACCACTCATTAACAGGACTGCCAGGTGATGTGCCACAGAAAATTACTGAGTAACAGAAGTATTTTCATTCACCACCTATGCTGTCCCCTTTTTTGCCAGAACTTGGCAGTGGGACTCAGATATCCCTAAGATGTCTACTCAAACATAATAGAAATGGTTCTGAATTTTGTCACTACCAGAAATCAGAAATATACCCATTTTCGGGCTTCCCTGGTGGCGCAGTGGTTAAGAGTCCGCCTGCCGATGCAGGGGACACGGGTTCATGCCCCGGTCCAGGAAGATCCCACATGCTGCAGAGCGGCTGGGCCCATGAGCCATGGCTGCTAAGCCTGCGCGTCCAGAGCCTATGCTCCGCAACGGGAGAGGCCACAACAGTGAGAGGCCCGCATACCGCAAAAAAAAAAAAAAAAAAAAAAAAAGAAATATATCCATTTTCTTATTATTAAAATTTTGTTATTTTTTTAACTCATGAAATGCATGCTCACTATATAACAAGCAAAATAACATACATCAAGATACATCATTGTTTTAGTTTGCCCCTTCATTGCTCCTTCCAGCACTCTCAGGGAGCCACTGCTAATGCCCTGAAATCTATCCTTCCACCCATGAGCTCAGGTATATATACATATACAATTTTTCATTTCTTTAAACAAACTAAAATAGTTAATTTTATATTATACAAATTATCATGTAACCCTTTTTTCATTTAACAACATATTATGGACATTTGCTTCTGGTCAAGAAATTCTTTTTAGTTGAATAATATTCTAATTTAATTGTATATCCTAATGGAGTGGCAAATCCCATAATTTGGTCAATTACTCCCCTACTTATGGACATTCAAGTTGTTTCCTGATTTTTGTTAAGCATTCTTGTCCACAGACAACTGAAAAGCACTAGAGTGTGCTGTCTGCAGGATAGTTGCCAGAAGAGGGAGTGCTGGGTCAGAGGGCTTGTATATTTTTAAGACATTACCACTTTCACATAAGGTTCTGGCAACTCACACTTCTCACAACAAATGTGTGTGTATGTGTTTGTGTATAAATACGGCCTATTTCCAGACTCCGTTGTTCTGTTCCTCTAATTTCTATTCCTATGTCAAAACCTTATTGTTTGATGAAAGTAGGATTGTAACAGTCAGTATCTGGAAAAGCAAGTGACCTCTGACCCCCTACCCCAACATTTAAAAATGTCCTTGACTAGTCTTATACATTACTTATTCCTCCACATGAACTTTAAAATCATCTTGTCTGGTTCTTCACCCTCTGGAAAAATCAATTAGAATTCATATCAGATGTCTGTGTGTGTACTTATGTACATATACACACATATTTAAGAGAGATTTGAGAGAAATGCATATATTTAAGAGAAATGACATTTTTATATTACATCCCATCCAGGAACATAACATTTGTCACCATTTAGACAGGTCTTATTCTATGTCCATCAAAAAGATTTTAGGTTTATCTTCTCTCAGTATTTACTGTCTATGCATAAATAACCATGTTGACACTAAAAGGGTTACCATGAAATAAAATGCATAGTTTCTAAAAGAAACAAGTTTGTAAGAAAGCACAACAGTATAGAGTGCTGAATAAATGGTACAAATTAAAAAATAAAAACAATAATTGCTATTGGAATTCAGCTGCGTAGTGAAAGATGCAGGCCTTGAAGAGAACACTGAAAGACAAAAGAAAGGAAGTCACTCTGAGTAGAAGACAAACATGAGAAGAGTTGTACATATGGAAAGGATCACTCTTTAGTTCTCTAGTTTACCAAGGACCTTGGAAGAATGCCTGGTACATAATAAGCACTTGAATGACATTTGAGTAAATGAATGAATGAAAAGCACAAGGCATATTTGTAAGGTAAACAAGTATGAAACTAAGTATTTATGAGCAGGACCATACAGAGATAAGACTGGAAATGTAAATGAGAGCCAGAATGCCAAGGGTACTAAATGTCAACCTAAGAACCAGCAAAAGTCATAAACTACAGAAATAAAGGAACCAACAGCCAGCTCCTAGGTTAACATTTAACCTCCTGGCTTCACTTTCCTTATTCAGAACATGAGACAATCTCTATTCTGTCTTTAAAACAATAGGAATCAAAGTTCTTGATTAAGTGATATGATGAAAATATCATGAAAACATCACAGCACTTATTCTAGAAGATTCTCTGATACTGATATAAGGATGGCCTAGATCATGTTAGGAAGAGAGACTGGGGGGTTGGAGACTGGGAGGAAGTGGGAAAGGCTGTGTGTCAGGGGAGAGGAACAGGGCTAATTTAAATACAAAGTGATAAAGGTCAGAAATGAGATAAAGATGGTGGAAAGAAAACAATAAACATTAGAGATCTAACAAGATAGGATAGCTAGGACTTCCCTGGTGGCCCACTGGTTGAGAACCCGCCTGCCAACGCAGGGGACACAGGTTTGAGCCCTGGTCCAGGAAGATCCCACATGCCGCGGAGCAACTAAGCCCGTGTGCCACAACTACTGAGCCTGCGCTCTACAGCCCGCGAGCCACAACTACTGAAGCCCACGCACCTACAGCCCGTGCTCCACAACAAGAGAAGCCACTGCAATAAGAAGCCCGCACCACAACGAAGAGTAGCCTCCACCTGCCGCAAGCAGAGAAAGCCCACGCGCAGCTACGAAGACCCAATGCAGCCAAAAATAAATTAAATAAATAAATGAATGAATTAAAAAAAAAAGAAATGAATGACATTAAAAAAAAAAAGATAGGATAGCTACAAAATATGGGCAGCTGTGAGGATGAATCCAAGAATTCTAACTGAGCTACTTGACAGCGTGGTACAATCTTTAATACATAAAAAGCAAATCAGGAAGAGCGCAAGTTTTGAGGTGGTGGAGTACAGACATGCAAAGTTCACAAGTGGCAATGTTCAGCAGGGTAGGGAAAGTGGGGCAAGAAGAGGCCAAGGCTATTGAGAATGACACCTGAAGTCATGTCAAGGGCAAAAAGAACACTACTCTGAACTGTTCAGCCTGACTGTATGCTCCTGAAATTGCTTCCAGCTCTTTCTCCCAGGTCATGGAGCTTAAAATAGGCCCAGGACTTTAGAATGAAGCCATAGGATTCTGCTCCTCGACTACTGAAGCTGCAACACTACCTCCCTCAGCCCACGTGGACATTTTAAAGTTCAGATGGAAGAATAAATGCTGTAGAAGACCAAGAACATGTTGAGTCATTTGGGGTGGAGGTGAGAGAAGTCAGAGGACACCTGCTTTTCCACATAGTAACTCTGTCATAGGATTGGTCTCGAGACCATGTTAGATACTGCAGAACAGACGTCTACCCAGTTTCTAATAAAGAACTGGTCAGCCATGTCCAGCCTCACAGCATAAAGAAATATCCAATACCAAAGCAGCAAAAATTCATACTCTCTTTTATACATTTTTTTCAAGCACCCGTTTGAAAGAGGAAATACGTTAACATGTTTAAAAAAAATTTGTAAGCCTAATGGGGGAAAAAGAAGAATATGAAGAATATGCACAAAGTTCCAGGAATACTAGAAGGTATTCCCGTCACAGAATCGGTACGTAGCTGAAAATTCTGTGGCTGTTTTGAGGTCTAAAAGGAGCCATTACTAACTATGACACGTGGGTCCTGTGTCATGGCCATTCTACGTTTATGTTTTTAGTCTTCTAAGTCAGAGTTTGAGGGCTGCAATGCTGTAGGCTGACACAGAACCCCCTCCATCCACAGGGCAGCTGGGGTTACTTCTGCCCGAGCTGCCCCTTCCATTTAGCCTTGTGTGCCACATAATTATTTTCTATACGATGTGGACTAAAGGAGAGCACTTATGGGACTCCAAAGGGATAAAAATCCAGCTCCACGTAATATTACTTCAATTTTTTAAAAAATGAAAACATATACCCGGCAAAATATTTTCAAGATGAAAACAACCTGCTTTTCAAAGTATTCTCTAGGATAAGCTGAAATTGTGCTTAAAACTCTTACCGGCTTCTTTGGCAATGGAACAGTATACGGTGGGGAACCAAGAACCATCTCAAAGAGCTTGTCTGAGTAAGGTATGGTTTTCTCTACATTTTTCCGGAAATGGGAATCCCATTTGGCATACAGGATAGTGCCACCGATACCGCCACCAACAAACAAGATGCCAGCTCCAGCAACTTTGCTAGGAGACAACCTAAGTGAAAGAAACAGGAAATACATTTTTATTTTTTGGCTCTCCTAAACCTACTTCCCTAGACTAATGTAGGAGTCTCAAAGACCTCAAGCCTCTATTTCTCTACCACTGATTCAGATCACAGCAGCCCAGTTTATCACCACAGCTGCACATCACCTTTCCCTGATTTGTTTTTTAATATGTTCACAACAAAAAATAATATTTCTTTATGGATAATTTTTTAACACAGTAATATCTAGGATGGGAAGAATGAAGCAATCTTCCCTTTAACACTTAACACTTAGCATGTTCAGGGACTTCCCTGGTGGTCCAGTGGTTAAGAATCCGCCTTCCAATGCAGGGGGTGCAGGTTTGATCCCTGGTCAGGGAGCTAAGATCCCACATGCCTCCTAGACTTTAAAAATGGTCCACATCAAAAAAAAAAAAAAAAAACCTTGGCATGTTCACAATCACGAGGTTTCCTTTGAACCCAAAAAACAAGTATCACTAATTTGCAACAGTCCTCTCCCTTAAACATTTCCATAAATACAATAAAACAAATGTCAAGTAGAACAAATACTTCTAAAGTTCCAACGTGCTGAGTTCTGGATGTATATCTATTTGCCATAAAGGGGTGGGGGGGTCTACCTTGGATGCCATCCAGTCACCAAAGAACCAAAAGGAGCACCCTGACAAATTTTCGCCTACAAATAAATAATGCTCCAAAGATATTATGGCAAAGCTCCAGTGTTTGTACCCCTTAAAAAAAAAAGATTTTATGCAGATATTCTCATATCCAAAGAACGAACACACACACACGCCCCTCAGCACACAGTTAAAAGCCTGTTTATTTACAGGGAGACATGCTACATACCGAGAACTGCCTGGAGTGGAGTATCTACGGCATGGTCGCAATGGACGGAGTACAAACTTCCCACAAAGACAACTCTAGAGAAGAAGGAAAAAACACCACAACCAATAGAGTTATAAGAATCTGGGAGGACTTTAGGGTTGGGAACTCAGTAGCAGTACTTTTATTACCAATACAAACGTCTTCATTAAACAAAAATTTATTTTACTTTCAGAAACCAACTTACCTTACCATGAAACATATTTACAAACCCTTAAAAACAGTGATGCTTCCTACGCCCCAAAGGCTCATATAAAACGACTTTTAAGATTTCAAAAAACAGGGACTATGAGACCATGATCAATTAGCATTTTTTTATACTGAGGTACAGTTGATGTATGGTATAAGTTTCAGGTGCACAACATAGTGATTCACAATTTTTAAAGGTTATATTCTATTTATAGTTATTATAAAATACTGGCTATACTTCCTGTGTTGTACAATATAGCCTTGTAGCTTATTTATTTTACAAATGGCAGCTTGTATCTCTTAATCCCCTACCCCTGTCTTGCCTCTCCCCACTTCCCTCTCCCCACTGATAAGCACTGATTTGTTCTCTATATCTGTGAGTCTGTTTCTGTTATATTCACTAGTTTGTTGTATTTTTTAGATTCCACGTATAAGTGATATCATACAGTACTTGTCTTTGTCTAATTTATTTCACTTACCATAATGTCCTGAGTCCATCCATGTGGCTCAAATGGCAAAATTTCATTCCTGTTTATGGCTGAGTAGTATTCCATTTTATACACTCACACACACAGACACACACACACCTTCTTCATCTGCTGATGGACACTTAGGTTGCTTCCATCTCTTGGCTATTGAAATACTGCTGCTATAACACTGGGGTGCCAATTAGCACTTTTAATGTTATATATGCTAATTATTTCTTAGAGACGATTTGCCATGTTTTCTTTTTTATAAATTTATTTATTCATCTAAATCTAAAAGTTCATTTTGGTTTCTCCTAATATATAATTAGACTAAAAGTCAATAGTTTTAAGAAAAAAAACTAAGTTTACTAATGTCATAAATGTTCATGTAAATACTTATCTTCATATAAGTTGTCTATCTTTACACAAAAGCAAATGATCAAGACAATGCTGTGTGATTTGTTTTAATCAAAGTAAAGCACATAACATCAAACGTTTCTTAACAAAATGTAGATCCCTTAAATAAAACAAATAAATGGGCATCTAAATACTATTTGGGGAGGGTTTTGATAAACCTAAGGCCATGTATAGCTATCAATTAGAAATTTCAAACTTATTGTGTCCAGAAATAAAATCTTTCTTTATACCAAGTAGGAAATCAAACAGCAGCAAGGGGAAAAAAAATGCTTTCTCTAGGTTCCTTGATGAAACTGCATCTAAGGAGTAACAGAAAAACACAAACTTCCTTTTAAAAGTATCTTAAATTTTAAGAAAAAATATCACATGATCAGACAGCACATGAAATTACTCTAGAATTATAGTTGCATTTACATTCTATTTGCCAAAGCCTAGAGGTAAACATCAAATTAACATATTAATACATTTGGGGGAGGAAAAACTGTATGTTTTACAATGTGTAAAGCAGCTATAATTGGTATTTTAAAAGTATTTCAATTATTACCTTTAGTGTAGAATTCTCAACTGAAATTACAAGAAAAGGGTGTTTTCCTACTGTTCTATAAAGCAGGTAGCATGAAATTTCAAACAGAATTGCATCTACTTTCATATATCAACAACTCCATTTTGTTCACTTAGGGATGAAATATTAGGAAACCATTAAAGTTGTGTTTTGTTTAAGAAAGCATTTTTTTTTACCTCAATGGGTATAAAAAGGTATTTGAGTCAAAAATTAAGGCACCGTTAACGGCGGACAATTAGCTAATTGGAACGTCAAGCAGCAAACATAATAATGGATCCTTGATTCTGTGTAATACAGAGCCAGATTCAACACTAGAGTCTGAGAACACCCTAATTCACAGCAATGTATACTTTTTAACCTGCTCCTTTATCCATCTTCTACTTTTACCCTGCCCCTCTTCCCTCCCTTTGACAGATATATTTGATGTGATTGTAAGTTTACAGTTCCTAGCATTAAGTAAATTTAAAATCTGAAATTCAAAATCAAAATGTTTAGTTACATACAGAGTGAAGTCTCCCTCATGCTTCTGTCTTCCAGCCACTTAGATTCCCTCTCCATAGGCAACCAATGCTATCTGTTTCTTATATATTCAGATAGTTTGTGACGGAGAATCCCGGCACGCCCCCTTTACACAAATGATACCATAACATACACCCAGTCCTGTACTAAAGTTCACTCAACAATATACACCTGAGCTCATTCTATATCAGCACATGAAAATCTTCCTACTGGATTTGAGTGATTCAGTACTCCACTGTATGGTTGGGTGTACGGCTGTTAGCATAACTGATGCCATCTTAGGCCCATACAGTTCCTCCTGTCCTTCCACAGACCCTGCCCAGGATGGTACTGTGTGGTAAATCGCTTCTCTGTCATCAAAGGCTTTGTAGTTAATAGATATTGTTTAATAATCATTAGGACCAGGGGGCCTCTACGCTCTGTTAGTCCCCAAACATTGAAGACCTTTGCTGACGTATTCCCCTACCCATGAGACCCGTTACCCACTCAATCATCTTGACTTAGGAATGCACGTCCTGTTCGCAAGCACGTACCCCTGTACTCTAGGTTAACTATAAAATCGTCCCAACAGCCCCTCAGACATGCAGAGTGCAGTTGTGAATGCTTCTGGATCATTGCCTGCCGGATCCCACCCTGAAAGTTACCCTATAATAAACTGATCTGTTGATTATGTGGAGCTGCCTGCCTTGTGTTTTGGTCTCAAGACGCTCTCAGTTTGGTGGGTACATTTCATTCTCTCTGGCCTCCAACAGTTGTCACTTAATATATTTAACCAGCCTCTTTTTGATGGTGACTGAGGTTTTGTTTAAATTTTTATTATAATAAACAATGAGAAACATACATCATTTGGGGTCAATTCCTAAAAGTAAAATCTGAAATGTTGGTAAATATTGCTGTATTAGGGGCGTCCCTAGTGGCACAGTGGTTAAGAGTCCGCCTGCCAGTGCAGGGGATGGGGGTTCCCACAGCCTCTCCAACAGCCTTGCAGTGCAGTTTTAATCACAGTTTCCTTTGTTATGACTGTGCATCTTCTAATATATTTATTATCTATTTTAGTTCCTTTTCTATGAACTGTCAGTGTATCCTTTGACCACTTTTAAATAAGATTGATCATCTTCATGTTCTAAGTGTTCTTTACATACAAAGAAAAATTAGCCATGTCCCTGCTACTTGCAAATGGTTTTATCCAGTTTGTGATACTTTTATAGCCAAAAGTGTCCATCTTTTATGATTTCCGGGTTTTCTCCTATTCTTCGAAAGTCACCCTCTGATGATAAAATAAGTCTTCCATGGTATTACTCTCATGGTTTCATCTTTTTTATAATTAAATCTTTGAATCCAGTGTAAAGTATATGGCATGGATTCAACTTTATTTTTTCTTAAATGTCTATTCAGTTGTCCCTAAATCGTAGACTGAATAATCCATTTTTTCCCCAACAATTTGAAATGCCACCTTAAAATATACTCAATTCCTTGATGCACTTAGATTTCCTAATTTGTTCCACTGTTCCACCTATTCACACACTTCTATTCATAGACTAACCCCACAATGTTTTAACTACTGCATCTTAGAATTAGTTTTTAACCTGGTAGAGCTAGTCCTCTCTTCTAGTACTATTCTTTTTCAAAATTTTTCTGGATATTCTTGCTTTTGCTTTTGTTTTTGAAAGCTGAGCTTTGAATTAAACAATTGTAAAAATGCACCAACTGTAATATGCACCCTGATTTAAGAAGGGATAAAACGTGAAAAAATTTATCTTTTATGACCAAAACATAGTAGCAATAAAAGGTTTCACACTTGGGACTTCCCTGGTGGCGCAGTGGTTAAGAATCCGCCTGCCAATGCAAGGGACATGGGTCTGATCCCTGGTCCAGAAAGATCCCACATGCAGCGGAGCAACTAAGCCCATGTGCCACAACTACTGAGCCTGTGCTCTAGAGCCCGTGAGCCACAACTACTGAGCCCACGCGCTGCAACTACTGAAGCCCGCACACCTAGAGCCCACGCTCCGCAACAAGAGAAGGCACCACAATGAGAAGCCTGTGCACCACAACAAAGAGTAGCCTCCGCTCGCCGCAACTAGAGAAAGCCCACGCACAGCAATGAAGACCCGACGTAGCCGAAAAATTAATTTAAAAAAAGTTTCATACTTCTGTACAAAAAAAAGAAAATTGATTGTATCCTGAGGCAAATAAACAGGTTTTTTATCTGAAATAGTGGCTCCTGGTTTAAAAAATTTAAGTATCCTATTCATTAGGCTACCATCATAGTCTATGTTGCATTTCATATTCCAAACAGAGCTTTAAGAGTCAAAATACTTAAGTTTTTCATGGTTTTATCACCCAAGTATGAATCCCTAGATACAAAGTTTAGTCTTGCCTATTAAAAAAATATGGATATCTTCTAAGTCTATTAATCCATAGGTCTTTTACTCTATAGGTGTTCCCTCCAGTAATTATTCTGTTGAAGAAATCTGCTTGTTCAACCTGCAGAATTTTCCACAGACTGGATTTTGTTCAAGGTGCAATTTAACACGTTCCTGTCCTCTGTATTTCCTGCAAGCTGGAGCTGGAACCAGACACTTGATCAGACTCAGGTTTACTCTCTTTGGCAAGACTTTAGGGGGTGGTGTTTTCTTTCATCGGGAGGTACACAACATCTGCTTGCCTCTCTTTTTGTGCTGTTATCAATTGTGCTAATGTACAATGTCTAGATCCATTAATTTATTGGAAGTTGCAAAAAGTGGTCTCTAATTCTATTTTTCATTTATAATTTGACGTATTTTATAGAGATGCTTCCCCTCATCTACAATTTGATTACTCAGTAGTACAGTTCACAGAGGAAAGGAGGATAAATGGTTGATTCTTTTTATCCTTTTATCCAGTTATCCTCTGATGATGAACAATTGTGCGGTTTTTTGGTTTTCATTTATTAATTGTGACAGATTGTATTTTCCAAAAACTGCTATAGTTCACAGCTCACATGCTTTTCTAGAACCTTGCCACTTCCCCAGAACCTTGCAAGCTCATGAGACCCCAAGAACCTCCTAATGGAACCTCCTTAGAAATGAAAGATATTTACTTATATGTTATTTCCTTATAAGTATATACAATACAATATAATTTTTATCTGTATAATAATAAATATTATTTACCATAAAAGAATAAATAAAGACTAGGTTTGGGGTGATCTGTTTTACAGCTATAACCAAACAGATGCTTGTACCTGGAAATAGGGTGCTACTATAAAACATAAAGCACGTGTTAATGACTTTGGGACTGGGGGGTGGGGAGTGAAAGTTGGAAGGGCCTTGAGGAGACTGTTAGCAGAAGCCTAATGGCCTTCACAGAAGCTGTCTTGGTGAGGGTTTAAGAAAAGTGAGAAAAATATTTTTGGAACCTGGAGGAAAAAGGGATCTTTGTATGTAGTGGCAGAAGTTTATCAAAATTGTCACCCATGGTAAGACGTGGAAAATAGAAAATTAGGTATAGCTATACCTAATGAACTGATGGATTTAGCTAAAGACAGTACTAAGCAGAACGTTCACAAGTGCCAACTGCTTCCTTTTAGCAGAGTATGATAAGGATAGCGCCAAGCTTCTGAAAGACAAACAAACCGAAAAAAACTGTTTAGCTTTCAAGCAAAATTTGAAGGAAATATAAAGGAGCTAGTAAAAAAAAAAAAAAAAGGAGCTAGTACTTGGTGGGTTAAAAAATAAGACTGTTTCTCATTCTCAGCCTCTCCAGTTAGCAACGATCCTTTAAGACCTCAGAAAGATCTCAGGAGGTGCTCCTCACAGAACTTTTTATACTGAGAAAAGGCCCACTAAGGACCTTAAGAGTATGCATTCCACATTCTTTTTATTAAACAACAGGGCAACTGAGAATCTTAGGGGTTTGAGACCACAGCAGCCTCACAGGGAGCCCAAAATTGGAGAAGAGCTTATTCTGATCAGATTTGTGGGTGTGGCTCTTGTCTAATGGAGAACACCCCAGTAAGACCCACAAGAAACCCACAGAGTCATTAAGATGAAAAACAGGCTGGCCTGGATTTAAAAGTGAAGAGTATAAAACAAATAGAGGTTTTGGGCCTCTAGAACCTCTACAGACAGAAAGCAGTCTGAGAAAACGATTCAGCTGCCAACAGGCGACACATCTGGAAAAGGAAGGATGGGGCTTCCCTGGTAGCGCAGTGGTTAAGAATCCACCTGCCAATGCAGGAGACATGGGCTCGAGCCCTGGTCTGGGAAGATCCCACATGCCGTGGAGCAACTAAGCCCGTGCACCACAACTACTGAGCCTGCGCTCTAGAGCCCGCGAGCCACAACTACTGAGCCCACGTGCTGCAACTACTGAGCCCACGCGCCTAGAGCCCGTGCTCCGCAACAAGAGAAGCCACCACAATGAGAAGCCCGCGCACAGCAACCAAGATCCAGCGCAGCCAAAAATAAATAAATTAATTAATAAACAGAAAAGGAAGGATGATTCAAAGGGTGAAACCTGAAGCCCAGAGGGTAGAACCAAGAGCTATGGAGAGGGACTTCCCTGGCGGAGCAGTGGTTAATACTAAGCGCTTCCACGGCAGGGGGCTCGGGTTTGGGGAACTAAGATCCTACATGCTGCGCAGTGCAGCCAAAAAAAAAAAAGAGCTATGGAGAAACATTCCCAAGCAAGAAGACTAAGTCCTAATTAAGCAAGCAGCAACATGTGTCAGTTGGATTTGACATTTGTTATGAACAGTGACTGCTGTGTGCCTCTTTGGATGGGAGTGTCACACTATATTGTGTGTAGGGTATATGGGGAACAGATAACTTGTCTCTTTAGTTCACAGGTCTTTAGACTGAAAGGAAAAGCACTTAAGGAACTGTACCCAACAGACCACATTCAAGATGTCTTACCTGCAAAGGGATCTGACTTGATGGCAAGATCCTGGTCCGTTAGTCTAAGCCTGATGCTGTGATGGGATGAGGTTTTGGAGGGTTATGAGGAAGGCTGTGAATGTATTTACATGTGGGAGGAATGCAAGTTGTCATGGCTACAAGGCAGACTGTATTGTCCAAAACTGACTACAACAATATTTCCTGTAACACATGCTCTTCCAGAAACTTGCTACTCCTCCAGCAAACTGAGCCCTTCCCTGGAACAAGGGCATGCCTTAGTTACTAATTTACTAATAGAGGGCAGTGAAAGTGAGGCTCTGTGACTTCTGAGACCAAGACATAAAGGGGATACAGTTTCTGCCTGGCTCTGCCCCTCATCACACTTGCTCTTGGAACACAGCCGCCAAACTGGGAGGAAACCCAGACACACATGTAGGTGTTCCAGCCAACAGACCCACTGAGGTCTCAGCTGCAGCCAGTATCAGCTGTCAGACACGGGAGTGAGGAAGCCTTTGAGATGACTCTAGCCCCAGCCACGGCCTGACTACAACCTCACGAGGGACACAAAATGCCCAGCTGAGGCCAGAAACCCCCAGAACTGAGGGAGGCAGTCAATAAATCTTTTACCCCAAGCTCAAGGTGCCTTAGCAAACCAAAACAGGTTCTTTATCAACTCATGGATTTAAACACTTCTGATGAACTTAAACGAGTTGCAACTGTTATCCTTTTGAAAACTCAAATTGTCCCATTTCTGGCTAATGGATGCTACTTCAAGTTTATTATATATTATTTTATATTACTTTAATTATATATATATATTTAAGTCTAGCTCTGTATATATCAGGCCATCTGCAACTGCCTGGTGTTGAGTGTTTTGTTTTGTTTTTTTCTCTGTGTGGTAAAAATCGCTTATAAAATTCACCATTTTAAAGTGTACGTTTCAGAGGCATTTAGTACATCCACAATGCTGTACAACCATCAGCGTTACCTAGCTCTGGAACAGTTTCATCACTCCAAAAGTAAACTCCTGTACCAACTAGGCAGTCTCCCCATTTTCCCTTCTCCCCAGCTCCTGTCAGCCACTATCTACTTTCTGGCTCTACATTGGCAGGTGGATTCTTAACCACTGCACCACCAGGGAAGCCCCAAAACATTTTTTAATTTTGTGAAATCCAATTTATCTTGTGTCTTTTGGTGTCACGTATAAGAAACCACTTCCAAATCCAAAGTCTACCTTCAGAACCCTCTTTCTTAAGCACCAAACTAAACTCTCTTTATTTATATAAACTAAACGTCCTAACTTTAACACACAAAATACTGGACACTTCTTAGTTCTGGAATACCTTTTTATTAATAATAACCAACAATGTAGAAAAGACAATACTGTTTCAAAACAATTTGCCTTGACATATAGCCTTGTAATAAATGTTATAAGGTTAGCATTGCTGCTTCCAACCTATAGAAACATGATTTTAACAAACAAAACCCAAAAAAGCAAGTTAAAACACACAATTCCCATGTAATGTTCTTGCAAAGACCACTTATTCCTTAGCTCTTCCAAATTAAAGTGAACATATAAAAAGAAACCACAATCCTGGAAACAGAGACTATAATACAAGTCCCCTCATGTGAACCCTATCTGGAGGTTGCAGGTTTCCCTTCTAGATGTGGCCGTTTGCTGTAACTGACATTTCAGTTTTGAGATTTGTAATAAGGATTCCTCCCACACAAACAAAAGGTATCCCGAAGTTAATGGCAAGTTCTACATTTAAATTACAGATTAATATCCAACAACTCTTTCTATAGTTGACTAAAAATATTTTATAGGAATCATGCATTAAGGTTAAAAATATATCACATACACAAATCCAATTAAGTTTGTCATGAAAGCAGTATTATTTCCCAGTAAAAACATATTCTATAGGAGAAAAAGTGCTTTTCAGTTATGACAAGGAAATAGCAGACATTCATCAGTATGGCAAAAGCAGGAAGGTGATATTTCTCTAGTTTTCTCTGCATATATGTGTGAAAATATATATTACCTATATACTCTCAATCTTCTGTTCTAAGTTATGATGTAAAATGTATTTCAAAATGGTTTGAAAGCAATTGGTCCAGAGAAATGAAAATGAAGAATAATAAAAAAGGATTCTAGACTTCCCTGGTGGCGCAGTGGTTAAGAATCTGCCTGCCAATTCAAGAGATATGGGTTCCAGCCCTGGCTGGGAAGATCCCACATGCCGCAGAGTAATTAAGCCCCCGAGCCACAACTACTGAGCCCGCATGCCACAAATACTGAAGCCCAAGCACCTAGAGCCTGTGCTCTGTAACAAGAGAAGCCACTGTAATGACAAGCCCACGCACCACAACGAAGAGTAGCCCCCGCTCGCTGCAACTAGAGAAAAGCCTGTGCGCAGCAATGAAGACCCAACACAGCCAAAAATTAAAACAATAAATTTATTTTAAAAAAAAAGGATTCTAATATGCATAGAAGCAAACAAGCTGCATCATATACTAAACTACTTTCTACCACGTGTGCCTCACTACCTACATCTATTATTGAGTAACAGTGTTTTATAACCCTAATGAAAAGAAAGAATTCCAGAAGATGACAGCTAAAAATGTCCACACACAAGTTCAGTCCTAAATTAGCCCTGATATCAAACTTGGTCTTAGTTAAATAAGCTAGCTTAGTCAACCCTCAAAAATAATGTTTCTTTCGCTTTTTCAAAATTATAAGCAGATAAGATCAATGCACGTGCAGATGACCACTCCCAAATTTGTAGTCTGGGAGAGGGCCAGGCTAGGCTGAAAGCCCAGGTCCTCCAAACCCAAGGCCCACCTCAAAAAAGGCTGGGCCTGGCCATGCAGTCCTGGGACTAAAAGAAGACAGATGGTGTTAGGTCTGGGAAGTAAAGTGAGGAAGAATCAGAGCTCTGAAGCTCATTTCTGGGAAAGAAAGAAAGAGCAATTCATTTCTGCTGAATACACACATGTAAGGAATTTAAGGATGATTAAGTCCACACATTGAGGATAAGCTAGATGCCAGCCGTGACGGTAAATTTTTTATGTCAACTTGGAGGGTGTTTTTGGATGAAATTAACATTTGAATCAATGAACTATGAATAAAACAGGTTGCCTTCCATAATATGGGTGGGCCTCAGACAGTCAATGGAAGACCTGAATAGAACAAAAAGACCAGTCTCCCCAAGCCAAGAGGGAATTCTCCGGCAGAATGCCTTCAGACTGGAACTGCACCATCGGCTCTCCTGGGTCTCCAGTTTGCCAGCCTTCAGACTGAAAATGCACCACAAGCTCCTCTGGGACTGTGCATATCAAGCCTGCCAGCCTCCACAACTGCATGGGCCAATTCCTTATAGTAAATCTTTCTATCTACATGCACATCCTATCGGTTCTGTTTCTCTGGAGAGCTTCTAAAACCTATGGAGGTTTAAGTTTAAGGGAGGTCACATCCACTTGCAGAAATTAAGAAAAATTCACAGAACACATTTATTCTTTCATTCAAACATGTCATTCTTTCATTCAAACAGGTCACAAATGACACATCTTTATTTACTGAGCACCTATTAGGAGCTGGGACTGGATACAGTCCCTTTGAGGAGCTTCCATTTTAATGTGGAAAATACACAATAAATACACAGTATGTCAGGTGGTGGTAGGGGCTACAAAGTAAAACCAAGTAGGGTAAGGGTAAGTTCAGTGTGATGCAAAGGAGAGAGTGGTCAGAGGTCTGTTTTAGATAGGGAAGGCCTCTCTGAAGGGAAGGTGATAGCTGAGAAAATATCTGAAGGGAGTGAGAGCTAAGCAAAGATGTGTGGGAGAACTTCAGGGTAAACAGCAAATGAAAAGGCAGTGAGAAGAAGAGAATGAGGCCGAGTAGAAAAATAAGACATGCAAAGAGCCAGATCATGAAGGGCCCAGGGGTCACGGTAAAGACTTTAGATTTTACTCTGATGAGACGGGCTGTCACGGGAGGGCATGACATGGTCTGTATGCTTTTTTAAAGCCCTTTGTTAACAACTAGGTGAAGAACTGACTCTAGGAGGGCAACAGTAAAAGCCAGAAGACATTTAAGAAGATGGTGTGTGGTGTGGGGCTTCCCTGGTGGCGCAGTGGTTGGGAGTCCGCCTGCCGATGCAGGGGACACGAGTTCATACCCCGGTCCAGGAAGACCCCACATGCCGCGGAGCGGCTGGGTCCGTGAGCCATGGCTGCTGAACCTGTGTGTCCAGAGCCTGTGCTCCACAACGGGAGAGGCCGCGGCAGTGAGAGAGGCCCGTGTACAGCAAAAAAAAAAAAAGAAGATGGTGTGATGGAGTGGAAAGGATTTTGACAAAATCAAACAAGAATTTAGAAATTTGAGTACAAAGTTCAAAAGCAGAGGCTAGACAATCATCTGCTTAGGGATTAAAATTCTGAGAACTGATGTAATCCCAGTAAGAGAGCATATAAAGAGATGGGACAGTATCATTACATGCCTCTTAGAATGGCCAAAATCCCCAACACTGACCACAACCAAATGCTGGTGAGGCTGTGGAGCAACAAGAACTCTCATTCACTGCTGCTGGGAATGCAAAACGGTACAGCCATTTTGGAAGATAGAGGGGCAGTTTCTTACAAAACAAAGCATATTCTCACCATATGATCCAGCATATGTGCTCCCTGGTATTTACACAAAGGAGCTGAAAATGTATGTCCACGTAAAAACGTGCACTGAAAAGTTTACTGCATCTTTATTCTTAACTGCCGAACCTTGGAGGCAACCAAGATGTCTTTCAGTAGGTGAATGGATAAATAAACTGTGGTACAGCCAGACAATGGAATATTTTTCAGCACTAAAAAAATGATCCATCAAGCCATAAAAAGACATGGAGGAACCTGAAGTATACTAAGTGAAAGAAACCAATCTGAAAAGGCTACATTCTGTATGATTCCATCTATATGACATTCTGAAAAAAGCAAAACTATGGAGACGGTAAAGAGACTGGTGGTTGCCAGGAGGTGGGGCTAGGCAAGTGATTAATTGGTGGAGCACAGAGGATTTCTAGGACAGTGAAAATACTCTATATGATACCATAGTGATGCATACATACCATCATACATGTGTCTTAATCCACAGAACGTACAACATCAAAAGAGAATGCTAGTGTCAACAACGGATTTTGGGTGATTATGATATGTCAATGTAGGTTCATCAATTGTAACAAATGTAACACTCCAGTGGCAGACGTTAATACAGGGGGAGGCTATGCATCCCTCAGGCACAGGGTATATGGGGAATGCCCTCTAGTTTGCTGTGAATCTAAAACTGCTCTGAAATAATGTCTTAAAAGAAAAGAGAAAGAGGGAGAGGGGGAAAGTTCATTGGGGTACCAGAGTTCCTAGAGGGACAAGAAGAAGTCGACTCAACAAAGGAAAATAAAAGAGATGAAGGGTAAAATGGGACCCAAGATACTACATGAGAAGAGCAAAAAGAGTTTCACAACGCAACAGGAGCAAATACTATAGAATGAATGAGGAGATAAGAAGAATAAACCAATGAATTTTTCAAGATAGCAGCTTTAGGAAGGTAAGAAATCTTGGTTGCAGGCTAGAAAAGGGTTCATATTTTAATACTAAGTTTTAACCAGTTTTCTCCTAATTTCCTAATTGGGATCCCATTAAGTGGAAAATATTTTGATAAAGGCAAGGAAGGAAAAAGTAGTTTTGGACTTCAGGGCAGACAGAGACAGATCAGTGACAACCATGATGTAACAAGACTGGGCCTGAAAGGAGAGCTCCGAAAACATACCTCACCAGTTCTGCCCTGAAAGGCAGTTACGCTTCCTCCAGCCTCCTAGCCCCACTTGGGCAGTATGATAGGCCAGATTCTAAGTCGGCTTCCATGATCTCTGCCCCCTGCAGTTAAGCCCATGATTAGAGTAGTATGGCAAAAGGGATTTTGCAGATGTAATTAGGTTTCTAATCAGTTGACTTGAACTAATCAAAAGGGAGTTACCCAGGTGGGCCTGGCCTAATCACATAAGCCGTTTAAATATGGGTCTGGAGATCAGAAACAGGGAAGTTAAGAGAAATTTTGAAGTCTAAGAGACAAGCTCCTGGTAGCCTGCAAGAAAGTAAACATCTGTGTTACAAACTGCCTCGGAGCAGACAGCCCCCAGGAAGGGTGAGGTGACAGCTAGCAAGAAAACAGGGACTTCAGCCCTACAGCTGCAAGGGACTGAATTCTGCCAACAAACTGAAGGAGCTTAGAAGAGAAGCTCCAAATGAGAACCACAGCAGGGAAAACACTTTGCATCCTTGTGTGACAACGAGCAGAGAACCCCGACCATTCATGTCCAGAAACACTAAGATAATAAATGTGTTGTTTTAAGCTACTCAATCTGTGGCACCTGTTATAAAGCAACAGAAAACTAACACTACCCCGCACTTTCCTACAGAAGAGACTACTTCTCCTACCCTGGAAACGAAAGGGGAGATAAGCAAACTTGAAAAAAAAAAAGCTTGACTTTTATTTCTAACTCGCTGTGCCCAGGGAGTTTGCTCAATTGCTTGAGTCACAGTACCTGTTTTGCAAATACCACATTTTGCCAAAATACCAATTTTCTTTACATTGTGAGCAATGGGAATAGGTTTCCTTTTTTAATTTCAGAAAATTACTTTAATAATTATGCAGAAATAAAAATAACTGGGTGTCTGGGCTCCTTGAATGTCTGCCAAAGTCGTCCCAGCACCTGAAGACACAGATCCTCAGGCTAATCTCAGAAATGAGCACAAGGTCATGACGCCTAACCTTCCTCGAGTACCAGGTGTTCGAGCTCCATAAATTACAATCTTTCATTAGCTCAAGAAGTGTTCTCCGCTACGAAAAGAAAGGCAGCCCCTCCTGATTAATTACAATCTTGACACCCCCCCCCCCAAAATGCGGACTCTAGCAGTCCAGGCACCTCCTTATTAAAATGCAACAAGCCAAGGCTATGCATGTCCTGCTGGGAACTGCAGTTTTCCGTCGACCTTCAACCACTGGCTGCGCGAAACCTATCAAGCGCCCAACCGGCGACCCGGGCGCCAGCAGCCTCAATTGGTCCTAGACTGGGGCAGCGCGGGGCTGATTGGATGGCATGTCCCCGAAGCCGTGCCTCCCGTCCTACGCCCGCCTCCCCGCCACCTTCTCTTCTCCACGCCCCATCCCTATTCAGCAATAACCCTCAAGTCATTCCAGTCCATCGAACTGCCGAATTGACTGCCTCGAGGGCTCACCCCGGACTCTCGCGATAAGGGCGGCCCTGAGACACGCCTCTGTCCCCAGGCCTAGGCAGAGCCAAAGCCTCCCTTATTTTCCGCCGGCTGCCGGGAGTCAGTTTCACCACGCGCTCTCTCCCGGCGCCCGCGTCCTCACCTGGGCGGTGGAGGTCACGCCGGATAACTGACAGGCTCGCAGCATCTCTGCGGGGCTGACCGCGCTGCAGGTGTAAGTGGGAGCTAGGGCGGCGGCGCAAGTAGGGGAAACCTTGCGTCCGTGCGTGCTTGCGTCCGTGCCGCCTCTCCGCGCCGGGCGTACCGGAAGGGCAGCCAACGCCACTGCGCACGCGCAGCTCCCTCTCGCCCGTGTCCAGGCCGCTGGGAGAGGGTGGGCCCTGCTTAGACGGAAGGGGCGATTTCTCCTTCCGGGTCGCGCTCGGGGCTCTTGGCTGTTACCCCAAGCTCGGGTTACTGGGTGATTGAGGTGGGTAGCAGTGCGTCTGGACCTCGGGCTCTGGTCCGCGCGGAAACCGGGCAGGTGTGACTCCGGAGAATTCAAACAAGAAAGCATCTCAGCTGTTTCTGTCAGCTGGATATTTCGTAGAAAGGAATGGATTTGCCCAAAGTTACGTAAACAGTGGTGTTGTCTCGGTTTGCGCGTTCTGTTCGTTTGGCAGCCCTTCTTCCGGGAGTCATCCTGCTTGTGGGAGACTGGGTGAAAGAACACTGGGGAGATCTTTGTGCAGAATGTGTCGTTCAGGAATCTAATAAATAGCACAGCAGGAATAGAAACCCTGATTCTTCGGGTTCCACAGCTTCTACTCCTTCATATTAAACCACACCGCTTTCTTCACCAAGTTTTTATTTTAGAAAGATAATTTTGGTCGCAATCTGTGGGATGGATGGGAAGATGAGGTCAGTGCAGAAACACTGTTCAAAGTATTCCACTGAGCCTGTAATCAAGGTAACACACGTTAAATACTGAACACCGTATTCAATGCTATTAGTACTAATTATGATCTTACCGTCAATATATCGTAGAAACTAAATAACTTGTGTGTCTCTTGCGTTTGCAAAGTACTTTTGAGGGGACTGCGTTCTACTTTGGTGGGAATAAGACTGAATTGACGCCCTGCATTCAGTCTGTGCTTTTCCTGGAGTTTCTTTTCTGAGGAGAAGGGCCGAAAAAGGGCCCTTCCAGGGCGCGGCGCTGGGTTGCCACATTTGGGAGCGTCGCCTGGAGTTGGGCGCACAGCCTCCCGCCGCCCTGCCGTTGGGCTGGTGGAGGCCGCAGCGCTGTTAGGGTTGCATCAGTTTTCCTGTTTGCACTATTTCTTTTTGTAACCATGGCCCCGTCTTAAGTATTTCCAACTGAGAAACGAAACCTCAGGAAACCGAAACTTAACCAGCCGTTCTCGCTTCTGTAACTACGCTTGCTGACCCCGTGTAATCATCCAACCAATCAGACGGCGTGTCTTTGTTTAAAGGTTAACCAATCAGTACTCCCCAGCCCTGGAAAGTCCCGAACTTGATTGTACCTATCTGTAAAAGAGCTGAACTAAACTCCATCGGGACCTCTTAGCGCCACCGGCAACGAGTGCGCAGAGGTCCAGGTTCGAACCTGCGATAAATGACCCTTGCCGCTTGGCTTTGACTCTCGACTCTGGTGGTCTTGTGGAGGGGTCTCGCGACCGTGGGCATTTCATTTGGGGGCTCGTCCGGGATGCCCCCGAGCCCACCAGACATCAGGTCAACGGGTCATCGCTGACAACCGATCGGTAAGTAAGCCGGCTCAGGGTACCTTCTGTTTTGGGGACTAGGACAGTCCTGGCGGACGCGCTATAGGACACCTAGTCGGGTGTGGTTGGAGACGGCCACCACGACACATCTGGGGCTGATAGCCCATCTGAAGCGCGCACGCGATAACCTCCCCTTCCTCCTTTTACAGGCTCCGCTACTGGGACGGCTCTTAATCACTTTCGTTTTCAGAGTAACCTTCTCTAACCAGTCTCTTCCAGCACCCAGACATGGGCCAAGCACAGAGTACCCCCCTCTCCCTCCTTCTCGCTGATTTCGGGGATGTAAAGTCCCGAGGACACAACCTCAGTCTGGACATCCGGAGAAAAAAACTAATTACCTTCTGCCGCTCTGAATGGCCAACTTTCGGGGTTGGCTGGCCCACCAAGGGTACCTTTTGTCTTCCTATAATCCTAAAAGTTAAATCTAGAGTTTTCTTTCCAGGAAAAGAAGGCCATCCAGACCAGATCCCCTACATCCTGGTATGGCAGGACCTGACAGAAAAGCCACCTCCCTGGATGACCCCCTTTTTGTCATCAGGGTCATGTAAGATCCTTGCGGCCCGACCAACTAAACCTCCCAAGCCTCAGGCCCCAACTGCACCCATACTCTCTGATAGCCAAGACCTCCTTCTCCTAGACCCCCCCCCATATCAACCTCCTCCTTTGGCCCCACAACCGGTCCCCCTTCCTGCTCCTGGCCCTGCTCCTCTCCCCTTGGTAGAACCTCCTGCGGCCCCTCCCGAGGGGCCACCCAGGTCAGAACCGGAGAACCGAGAGGCAGAAGCACTACCGGTCCTCCTGCCCAATGAAAATAACTCCCATGGGCCGGCTGGACGCACCCGTGGACGCAATCAGCGCGACCCAGGGTTCCGCCATCCGGATTCCACCATAGCCCTACCCCTGCGAGAAATAGGCCCTCCCGATGAGACAGGGAACCCCCGACTCCAGTATTGGCCATTCTCTACCAGTGACTTATATAATTGGAAAACCCAGAATGCCCGCTTCTCTGATAATCCTAAAGACTTGACAGCTCTTCTAGATAGCGTTATGTTCACTCATCAGCCCACCTGGGATGACTGCCAACAGCTCCTCCGGATCCTATTCACTACCGAAGAACGAGAGCGAATCCAGCTGGAGGCGAGAAAACTGGTTCCTGGAGATGATGGTCAACCCACCGCTAACCCTGACCTCATCAATGCAGCCTTTCCCTTAACTCGCCCCCCCGCAGGATGAATGGGACTATAACACCGGAGAAGGTAGGGGACGACTGCTCATTTATCGCCAGACTCTAATGGCGGGTCTCCGGGCTGCCGCGCGCAAGCCCACTAATTTGGCCAAGGTATATTCGATTATACACGGTAAAACAGAAAGTCCCTCCTCTTACTTAGAAAGATTAATGGAAGCCTTTAGGCAGTATACCCCTATGGATCCAGAGGCCCCCGAAAATCAGGCTGCCACTGTAATGTCCTTCGTTAACTAGGCAGCCCCTGATATTAAAAAGAAACGCCAGAAGTTAGAACATCTGGAGGGCAAACAGATACAGTATCTACTCCGTATCGCCCAGTGCGTCTTTAATAACCGAGACGCCCCAGAGGATAAACAACTTAAAGCCACTGAGAAAATGACTAAGGTCCTGGCCGCCATTGTTCAGAAAGATCAAGAGGGCCCCCCAGCCACTCGGCCTCCCAGGCGACCATTGGACAGAGATCAATGTGCCTATTGCAAGGAAAAGGGCCACTGGGCTCGGGAATGCCCCAAGAAAAGGCAGCCGCGCCCCAACCAGAGGCAATGGCAACCGAAGGCCACCCCAGTCCTATTTACACATGATGCAGAGTAGGGGGGACGGGGTTCGGACCCCCTCCCCGAACCCAGGGTAACCCTACAAGTGGAGGGGAAACCAGTCCAATTCCTGGTGGATACGGGGGCACAGCATTCGGTCTTGGTTAAGCCCCACGGGAAAGTTTCTAACAAATCCTCCTGGGTCCAGGGAGCTACGGGAGTCAAACATTACCCCTGGACCACTCAGAGAACTGTGGACTTGGGCACGGGAAGAGTAACCCATTCCTTTCTGGTCATTCCCGATAGCCCGTGCCCCTTACTGGGGAGAGACTTGCTCACTAAAATGGGAGCACAAATTCATTTTCGGCCAGAGGGGCCAATCGTAACAGACCCTCACGACCAACCCATATCTGTGCTCACCCTGAACTTAGAAGATGAGTACCGACTTCACCAGGAACCACCCTCCCAAAATCAAGATATAGAGTCATGGCTTCAGCAGTTCCCCGAAGCATGGGCAGAAACAGGTGGGATGGGACTAGCCAAACATCGCCCAGCCCTATTCATAGAGATCAAACCAGGAGCAGATCCTGCACGTGTCCGACAGTATCCCATGCCCCTAGAGGCCAAGACTGGTATCACTCCTCATATTCGCCGGCTTCTTGACCTGGGGATACTGCGTCCCTGCCAGTCGGCCTGGAATACACCCCTGCTGCCAGTCCGCAAACCTAACAGTAAAGACTACCGCCCAGTGCAGGACCTGAGGGAAGTTAACAGACGGGTCATAGACATCCATCCTACTGTGCCCAACCCATACACTCTTTTGAGCGCCCTTAGTCCAGGAAAACAATGGTATACTGTGCTGGACCTCAAAGATGCCTTTTTTAGTTTACCCTTGGCG
Organism: Delphinus delphis; assembly: GCF_949987515.2. NCBI lineage: Eukaryota > Metazoa > Chordata > Mammalia > Artiodactyla > Delphinidae > Delphinus > Delphinus delphis. Next base: position 15,061,964 of record NC_082694.2, on the reverse strand, counting down.
CCCAAAAGTCAAGAACTCTTTGCCTTCGAATGGTCGGATCCCTAGAGAGGCATAAACGGACAACTCACCTGGACCAGACTTCCCCAAGGATTCAAAAATTCGCCCACCTTGTTTGATGAGGCCCTACACGAGGATCTCAGTGAGTACCGGAGACAAAACCCCAATGTAACCCTCCTGCAGTATGTTGATGATCTCTTAATAGCTGCTGAGACCGCTGAAGCCTGCCTGCAGGGAACCAGAAACCTCCTACAGACTCTCGGCACCCTGGGATACCGGGCCTCTGCCAAGAAAGCGCAGATCTGCAGGCCTGAGGTAACTTACCTGGGGTACCTATTGAAAGGGGGGCAACGATGGCTCACAGATGCACGGAAGGAAACCGTCCTCCGCATCCCCAGACCCACCACGCCTCGACAGGTGAGGGAATTTTTGGGGTCAGCGGGGTTCTGCCGTTTATGGATACCCAAATTTGCTGAAATGGCCAAACCGCTATACTTAGCCACCAAAGAGCAGACGCCCTTTAAATGGACAGAGGAGGCTGAGCAATCATTTCAGCAGATCAAAACTGCCTTGCTATCCGCACCCGCCCTGGGTCTCCCTGATGTCTCCAAACCCTTCCACCTCTTTGTGGATGAAAGCAAAGGCATAGCTAAGGCCGTGTTGACCCAGCCCCTCGGTCCTTGGCCCAGGCCTGTCGCTTACCTATCAAAGAAATTGGACCCAGTGGCTGCCGGCTGGCTTCCTTGCCTCCAGATGATCGCCACCACGGCCCTAATGGTAAAGGATGCTGACAAACTATGGGACAGGAGTTGCATGTCACCACCCCCCACGCCATCGACGGGGTTCTCAAACAGCCTCCCGACCGATGGATGAGCAATGCTCGACTGGTCCACTACCAGGGTCTACTGTTAAATCCCCTCAGAATCAGCTACACTCCGCCGCGGGCATTAAACCCTGCCTCCCTATTACCTGACCCAGATTTGGACTCCCCACTCCATGACTGTGCAGAGGTACTGGCCCAGATCCATGGGGTTCGGGAAGACCTACGTGACCAGCCCCTACCGGATGCACAAGTCACATGGTTCACTGACGGCAGCAGCTTTGTCCAGCAAGGTCAGAGGTATGCGGGGGCAGCGGTAACATCAGAAACTGAGGTGATATGGGCAGAGACTCTCCCCCCGGGGACCTCAGCCCAAAAAGCTGAATTAATTGCCCTGACCCAAGCTCTCAAGATGAGCAAAGGCCAAAAAGCCACCCTATATACAGACAGCCGGTATGCTTTCGCTACCGCACATATACATGGGGCAATATACCGAGAGCGGGGACTACTCACAGCAGAGGGCAAAGACATCAAGAACAAAGAGGAAATCCTGGCCTTGCTAGCGGCCATATGGGAACCCAAAAAGCTAGCCATTGTACACTGCCCGGGGCATCAAAAACCCACGAATCCAGTCGCCCGAGGCAACAATTTGGCAGACCAGACGGCTCGAAAGGCGGCACACACTCCAATACCATTACTTCCCCTGCAACTGCCGGATCCAGGGCCCCGGGAACTACCGCCCCAACCCGACTACTCGGAGGATGACATCAGATGGATGAGCAAGCTCCCTCTAACCCAGGTTAGAGACAGATGGTGGCGGGACGCTAAGAACAATATCCTCCTTCCTGAGAAACTAGGAACCCTGGTCCTTGAACGGATCCACCGTAGCACCCACTTGGGCGCCCGACGGCTACAGGATCTTATCAGGCAGACTGGACTTAAAATTAAAAATGTCTCCGAGAAGACTGAACGACTGGTTGCTGACTGTGCAGTCTGCCAACTCCATAATGCCAGCACCCACCCGTCAACCACTGGCATCCGGGAAAGAGGAAACCAGCCCGGAGCCTACTGGGAAGTGGACTTCACGGAGGTAAAGCCTGGCAAATATAGGTATAAATATTTACTGGTGTTTATAGATACCTTTTCAGGTTGGGCTGAGGCATTCCCAACCAAGAAAGAGACTGCACAAATAGTAGCTAAGAAACTACTAGAAGAGATCCTGCCCAGGTATGGCTTTCCAGTTATGATAGGGTCCGACAACGGGCCAGCCTTCGTTTCTAAGGTAAGTCAAGATCTGGCTTCCATACTTGGGGCTAATTGGAAATTACATTGTGCATACCGCCCCCAGAGTTCAGGACAGGTAGAAAGAATGAATAGAACTCTAAAAGAGACCTTGACTAAATTGACCATGGAGACTGGCGCTAACTGGGTAGTCCTACTCCCCTACGCTCTGTTTAGGGTGCGAAATTCCCCCTATAAGCTAGGATTTACTCCCTACGAAATAATGCATGGTAGGCCTCCTCCTATCATCCCTAACCTAAAGACTAACCTTATCCAATTGGACCCAGAAAATAATCTCCTGTCTTCCCTCCAAGCCTTACAGTGGACACACGAGACAATCTGGCCCAAACTAAAAGAGCTATATGCAACAGGACCCCCGCCTACTCCACACCAGCTCCGGCCAGGTGACTGGGTCCTTGTCAAACGCCATCGACAAGAGACCCTAGAACCCAGGTGGAAAGGACCTTACCAGATCATCCTGACAACGCCGACGGCCATCAAGGTGGACAGCATAGCTGCCTGGATCCATTACACCCACGTCAAGCCGGTGGACCCATTTTCTGACCTCATCAAGTCCACTAAAGCTGACGTCACCTGGACGGTTGACCGGAATAAGGGCAATCCCTTCAAACTGACCTTGCGCCGTACCCTCCCCCATGATGACCAAGGTACTGCTGATAGCCCTAATGATAGTCCTAACCCTCAACCCTCGGGCCACGAGGGGAGGACTCGGCCCTTCCCCCGATAAGAATACTTTAATACAACAACTATATGGTGCACCGTGCGAGTGCAGGGGAGGTACTATGGAGGCTCCTGTTGTTCCTCGAGGGTATACTCATATGCAGGACTGCGGGGGCATAACTGCATATCTTGTGCAGGAATATAAGGGCACCGGGGCCTCTCAAAGCTGGCAATGCTACCATAAGCCTAAGCCACTCCCCCCTCGAGCCACTTGCCCCTGTTCTACCTTCCAGGAATCAATGCATAGCATGTGCTATACCTCTTACCAGCAATGTATAGGGGCCAATAACAAGACTTATTTCACAGCCATACTACAGAATAATAAAAGCCCCACCATTAGTGAGGGTAATAAATACCTTCAGGCTGGATGCACTGGCACCCCCGGGACCCCGGTATGCTGGAATACCAGGGCCCCCACACATATGTCAGACGGTGGGGGGCCCCAGGATGCAGTGCGCCAGATAGAAACCCGAAGACAAATAGAAGAGGTCTATCGGCATCTGTACCCACAGCTCAACTACCACCCCTAATTCTCCCTAAGGTCAATCCCTCTGAATTGGACCCCCAGACCATGACTATACTAGAAGCTACCTTTACACTTTTGAATGCCACCAACCCCAACTTAGCATAGGATTGCTGGCTCTGCCTTCCTCAAGTACCGCCCCGCCCTATAGCCATCCCCACCTTCGCCAATTTAAACATCAGCGAACGATGTAACCCTACTTTACTCCCCGAGCCGTTCCCCATACAATTTTCAAAATTTTCAACCACTTTTAATACCTCATGCTTTGTTAAGAACGATTCCCTCTCTAACGCCAGTATTGACTTGGGAATCCTTTCATCCCCTGGATGTAGTCAGTATATCCCCGTGAACTCCTCCCTCTGTAGTCCTAACACCACTGTTTTTGTCTGTGGAAATAACCTAGCATACACCTATTTACCCCCGAATTGGACAGGGGTCTGCAACCTAGCCACCCTCCTCCCCAATGTAGACCTAATCTCGGGAGACACCCCATTGCCCATTCCCAGCTTTGACCTTTGGGCAGGGAGAACCAAACGAGCCATTACAGTCATACCCCTCCTGGTAGGATTAGGAATTACAGGAGCTGTGGCCACAGGAAGTACGGGTCTTGGGGTCTCCCTTCACTCCTATAATCAGCTGTCTAGGCAATTGATAGAAGATGTAGAAGCCCTCTCTGGTACCATTCAGGACTTACAGGACCAATTAGATTCATTGGCCAAGGTAGTCCTACAGAATAGGAGGGGCTTAGACTTGCTGACAGCTGAACAGGGTGGGATATGCCTCGCCCTAAAAGAAAAATGTTGTTTCTATGCAAATAAATCAGGCATTGTAAGAACCAAGATCCACCAGCTCCAGGAAGAACTAGCTCGCTGCGGCAGGAATTAGCGGATAATCCCCTTTGGTCAGGATTTTATGGGATGCTTCCCTTCCTCCTCCCCATCCTGGGCCCTCTGCTATGCCTCCTTCTCCTCTTCACTATAGGCCCCTGTATACTCAGTAGAGTCATAGATTTTGTCCGAGAAAAAATAAACGCAGTTCAGCTAATGGTATTAAGAACACAATATCAGCCCTACGAGGCCTTAGAAATTGAAGAAACTGAGCCTTAAGGACCCAAGATTGGCTCCTCTGGTTCATGAGAAAGGGGGGAATGAGGGGACTGCGTTCTACTTTGGTGGGAATAAGACTGAATTGACTCCCTGCATTCAGTCTGTGCTTTTCCTGGAGTTTCTTTTCTGAGGAGAAGGGCCGAGAAAGGGCCCTTCCAGGGCGTGACGCCTGGAGTTGGGCGCACAGCCTCCCGCCGCCCTGCCGTTGGGCTGGTGGAGGCCGCAGCGCTGTTAGGGTTCCATCAGTTTTCCTGTTTGCACTATTTCTTTTTGTAACCATGGCCCCGTCTTAAGTATTTCCAATTGAGAAACGAAACCTCAGGAAACCGAAACTTAACCAGCCGCTCTCGCTTCTGTAACTACGCTTGCTGACCCCCCCTTGTAATCATCCAACCAATCAGACGGCGACTAGTGTCTTTGTTTAAAGGTTAACCAATCAGTACTCCCCACCCCTGGAAAGTCTCAAACTTGATTGTACCTGTCTATAAAAGAGCTGAACTAAACTCCATCGGGACCTCTTAGCGCCACCGGCAACGAGTGCGCAGAGGTCCAGGTTCGAACCTGCAATAAATGACCGTTGCCGTTTGGCTTTGACTCTCGACTCTGGTGGTCTTGTGGAGGGGTCTCGCGACCGTGGGCATTTCACTTTCAAGTCTTAACTAGGTACTCTATTGTAGTATGGTGTTCTCCCTAGAGGTACACAATGCTACTAAATCCCATTTGTAAAGTAGAGATATAGGTTTGAAAATTACCTAAAATGAAATAATGACTTATGTTTATATAGGTTCAGTGCTTTTCAGGGTACTTTTGTAATTACATTACACTCTGTATTTCATATCGCCATCACTTAATAGCCTCCAGAGCAGTCTTCCATCTTTTTTAGTAATTTTAATTATTGAACTGCTGTCCCCCTGCCCCCCATCTCATCCCTGCCCACTGCTGTCATGCTGGGTGATGACTTTTCAAAAACCTTGGCCATAAACCTTTCAAGGCCAGTGAACATTTTCTGTCTCTTCCAGCCATGTATGCCTTGAGCCTGAACATCATTAGCAACTTCTCCAGCTTCAAGATTTCAAACTCCAAAATTAATTTCTGTAGTCTCCTGACCTCTCGTTTAACCAAGTCGTTAATCCTCATCTCCCACGTGCGGTTTAAGATTTTTTTTTTCTTTTGCTTTAAAATGGACTCTCCTAAAGTAACTCAGAAGTTTAAATCACTCCCTTGTTCAAAAACATGCCACATGGCAGTGACTCCCACTGCCAATTCAAAGACCCTTAAGAAATGTCTCAGAGTACTTTTCCAGCCTGTGTGCATGTTCTATGGCTCAAAGTGGCCACCATAGATGGGAGCTCAAGATAGCAACAATAGCGGTTCAAGCTCATCACCCACTTGTCTACCCAAAAACTCGGAGAAACTGAAATATAACCAACTCAGTGGTTCTCAAAGTGTGGTATGGGAGGCCCTGGTCCGTGCGGAAGGCCCTGGTCCCTGGCGAGCCTGAGACCCTTTCAGAGGGTCCATAAAATCAAAACAATATGGGACTTCCCTGGTGGTCCAGTGGTTAAGAATCCTCCTTCCAATGCAAGGGACGTGAATTTGATCCCTGGTTGGGGCACTAAGATCCCACATGACACGGGGCAACTGAACCCATGTGCACTCTAGAGCCCGCACGCCACAACTAGAGAGCCCACGGGCCGCAGCTAAAAGATCCTGCTTGCCACAAAGAACATACCGCATGCTGCAACTAAGACCCGACACAGCCAAATAAATAAATAAATATATTTTAAAAAATCAAAACAGGGCTTCCGTGGTGGCGCAGTGGTTGAGAGTCCGCCTGCCGATGCAGGGGACATGGGTTCGTGCCCCGGTCCGGGAAGATCCCACATGCCGCGGAGCGGCTGGGCCCGTGAGCCATGGCCGCTGAGCCTGCGCGTCCGGAGCCTGTGCTCTGCAACGGGAGAGGCCACAACAGTGAGAGGCCCGCGTACCATAAAAAAGAAAATCAAAACAACCTTTGTAATATTAAGATATTATTTGCTGTTTTTACTCATACATAATTGTAGCGTTTTCCCAGAGACTACATGACAAGTGATACCACAACAAATTGAATGCATAAGCAAATTTCAGAATCCAGCTTTCTATTAAGCCAGACCTTACAGAGATTTGCAAAAAGGTTAAACAATGCCACTCTTCTCGCTAATTTTTTTTAAAATTTTGAAATAGTTATTTTTCATAAAAATATCTGTGTCAATATGTAATAGGTCTTTTGGGGTTTTTTTGCTGCACCACGCCAGCATGCGGGATCTTAGTTCCCCTATCAGGGATCAAACCTGTGCCCCTGCAGTGGAAGCACAGATTCTTAACCACTGGACTGCCAGAGAAGTCCTTATAATTGTTGTTTTTAAATGAATTAATAAGTGCAATGGCAGAATACTTATTGCCCAGTAGGTCCACATTCTCCTAATCCCTGGAACCTGTGACTATGTTACCTTACATGACAAAAAAGAACTTTGCAGGTGTGATTAAGAATCTTGAGATGGGGAGACTATTCTGAATTATCTGTGTGGACCCAACGTAATCACAAGGGTCCTTAGGAGTGACGGGGGAAGCAGGAGGGTCAGAATCAGAAAAGGAGGTGTGACAATGGAAGCAGAAGTCAGAGTGATGTGATTCTTGGCTTTGAAGATGGAAGGAGGCAAGAAGCCTCTAAAAGCTGGAAAACACAATGAAACAAACTCTCCTCTAGAGCCTCCAGAAGGAACACAGCCCTGGATACCTTGATACCTGGATAGCCTTGTGAAACCCATTTTGGACTTCTGACCTACAGAACTGTACAATAATGAACTTGTGTTGTTTTAAGCCACCTAATTTGAGTTAATTTGTTATAGCAGCAATAGGAAACTAGTACAATATGTATTTAAATTTTTTCTCAATTTTACTTTCCAATATAATACATTCTTACAGATATAATCCATATAATTACAAGCTCTTTGGGATCCACAATTTTTAAGCATGTAAAGAGGTCCCAAGACCAAAAAGTTTGAAAACCACTGCTCTAAATAAATCCTGTGTCTCTCTGTCTTGGCTTCCTCTCTTCTCACCTTAGCTCTTGATGCTCTTACTGCCAACAGTGACCTTGCCCTCGTTAAAAAATCCTCCCCATTCTTTAAGATCCGTGTTATACTCTATCTCCTTGTCCCTGATCACCCCAACCAGAAGCCTTCCCTCCTTATCTTTGAACTGCCCCATCAGTCATTTATCTGCCTGTTATGGTCTGTAGTTGTCTCCTTATTAAATGTGAACTCCTTGAGACTCAGTGTTTGACCCTTACCCATTTCAACCAGTAAATAGTGCCATATACTGTATATGCGTCAAGTATCTTAGACTACAAGGATGGGAGAGAGGTTTGCTGTTTATTTTCTGTTTAAATGAACATTGTTTAAAAATGTATGATCACTAATTTTCAGGAATAAGATAAGGTATGTAGATTGTTCAGGAAGAGTTGAGGTGCTGTTCTACCAAATAGCAGTCTTATTGATTAGAGAGAGAGAAAAAAAAAAGTGTGTGTGTGTATCTGATGTCCTCGGGATACTTACATTTATTTGATTAGAGTTGGCATTCAATTTTTTAAAAAAATTCTAATAATGTTGCTATTTCCTGTCAATTTAGCCCAACATATCCCAGCTTTGGAAGGATACATTTTATTCTTTCAAACTAATTTAATGAAATGAGCAAAAAGAAATTGTTTCAAATATGCTGGTACTTAAATATATCTTTCAATCAAATGCTCAGTAAGAATTTATTGAGAGCCTACTATATGCCAGGCACCATTCTATAGGCACTTGTTTTACAGCGGTGAAGGACAGCCTGGCATAAAGAAGATATTCAATAAAGGTAGACTTCAACGTTCCTTTATTCATGTTTTTAACTCCCTTCCCCCGACTCCGCCCAGGTTACTTTTCCTTAGTGCCCTCTTGCTCTGAAGTTTTTAGATCCAATTCGGCTGCCGTAAGGCAAGGCGGCAAGATGGCGGCCTCCGCTTTTGCGTGTACTGTGAGAGCAGCCTCAGGTCAGTGGGCGGCGAGGAGCTCGATTCACGCCTTCACGGAAGGGGGGACTGGCGCGGGATGGAGTGGGCGTTTAGCGTGGAGGTTAACAGGAAAAAAAAAAAGAAAGAAAGGAGGGGGATCGTTATATGAGGCCAGAGGTTTGTTCCGAATTTTCTCCGGGGCGGCCTGTGTTCGGCCGCCAGCACCGGAGATCTCCGAGATTCTTGGACCCTCGCGAACCGGGGTGTCCCGCAGTTTTGGCTTCCTTACCGGTTCCTAGCCATTCCGCCTTCCCTAGAAAACAAACCAGAAGGGCGCGGGTGGGGGGCGAGAAAGACAGAAAAGTCCCACCGAGGCGAGGATCCGCCACTCACGAGCTTTGACCTTGAAAAGTTATTTAATATCTCTGAACTTCAGATTCTACGGCTCTAAAATAGGGTTAACACTATCCACCTGAGGACTAAATGAGCTCGAGCACGTAAAGCGCCGCGTGTAGTACCCGGCGTATGGTAAGCGTGGCTGGATGAAATGCACACAACGTGCAGGGAGTGCGGCTGCTTGCTTCACTCAGTGGCGGCCCTAGGGCAGCCTTAAGGACTTCTTGACAGAGAGAGAGGACGGAAGTGAAGGGTTGCCTTCACTGTAGGGACTCTTGCAAAGGTTAAAGATCGTTCAAATAAGATACGGTGATCGGTAAATTACGTTCACACAAAATAGGATAAAATTCTGTGGAACAAGACTAGAAAGAGAAAAGTGTAAAGTTTCCAACTGTTACAGAAGAGCTGGTTTATGTGGGGTATTTTTCAATTGTGAAATATATAAAGAAAAATGTATATAGCATACATGACTACCTTAACAAATAACTCTGGCAAACATGGGGTATAACTAACACCCAGGCCAGGACAGAACAGTACCAGGAGCCTTCACCTCTGTGTGCCTCTTCAACCAAAATTGCCCGTTTCCACCAAACATAAACACTGCCCTCACTTTTATTATTACCTTGTCTTTTTTTCTGTAATAGTTTTAAGAGCTATATGTGCATCTCTAAGCAATATATTGTTTAGTTTTGCCTGTTTTTTTACATTCCATGAACGGAATCACATAGTATGTACTCTTGTGTCTTCTTTTTCTTTGTGAAATTCATTCATTTTACAAGTAGCTGTCATGCTTTCTCATTGCTATAGAATGGTCTCTTATGGGACTACCCTACAATTCTGCATTTTACTATTGATGGGCATTTGGGTGTTCCCACTTTGGGGCGGTTAGGTACAAAGCTGATTGGCCTTGTGTCATGGTGCATGAGTGCCAGAGTTTCTCTATGGGGTGTGTGTGTGTGTTTATACATATAAAACTAGCTATGGAATTGCTGAATCAGGGAATATGTATATATTCTGTATTGCCTGATGCTGCCAAAGTGATGTGCTTATTTAAAGTCACCCAGCACGGGCTTCCCTGGTGGCGCAGTGGTTGAGAGTCCGCCTGCCGATGCAGGGGACACGGGTTCGTGCCCCGGTCCGCGAAGATCCCACATGCTGCGGAGCGGCTGGGCCCGTGAGCCATGGCCGCTGAGCCTGCGCGTCCGGAGCCTGTGCTCCGCAACGGGAGAGGCCACGGCAGTGAGAGGCCCGCGTACCGCAAAAAAAAAAAAAAAAAAAAAAAGTCACCCATCACTGTATGCGCCATATCCTCATCAACAGTTGGTATTGTTAGACCTGTACATTTTTTCTATCTGGTGAGTATTTAGTGGTGTCTCGTTGTGGTTTGAGTAGCATTTCCCTGATAAGTAATGAGCCTGAATACCTTTCTACATGTGTGTTAACCATTTGAATTTCTTTTGTGAAATACTCAAATATTTTGCCCATTTTTCTATTGAATTGTCTTACTGATTTATAGTAGTTCTTTATGTGTGTTGGATGTGTGTCTTTTCTCATTTAAATGTGTTTCCAATATATTCTCCCACTCTGGCTTGCCTTTTTAGTTTGTTTAACGTATCTTTTGATGAAAAGTTCTTATTTTCATCAATTTGGATTTATTGTCCTTGTTTTTTAACAATTGATGATGTAGGCGGGTATTAACTCACTATGGTATTTAGATTCCATTGAAAACATTTACAAGAGTGGTGCGACAGCTTATTTTTAAATGTCAGTTTTAGAAATATACTGGAAATTATATCCTTTTTAAACTATTTAAAATTTTAGATACTGAAATTTTGTGAAAGGGTACATAATTTTTCAAAATTCATTTAGAGAATATGGGTTCAAAAAAAAACCTTGAAGACCACTAGTTTAGACACTGTCACACTCACCTCCCCCTACCCCTACGTTCCTTTGATTCCTGCCACAGGGGTATATTTGTAATTCCCCAAACAGAGCTCCCCAAACGTACTACGTACCACGTATTCCATTTTTGGCCTCCTGTTTCCACTACCTCCTCTCTTAACTCCTTCGAAACTGGTTTTGTGTCACCTCCTTCATGAAAACATCAGTGTTCTCCATACAAGAGGGTGTTTAAGAGAAAGCCTGTCTGTACTAAAATTCCCAAAGAGGGCAGAAGACTGAAGGAGCAGCTAAACACTGCCCTTGATTTGTGAGCTGCCCTTGGTTAACACAGTCTAAGCTGGACTTTGGTTTTTACAAGCTAAATCACAGTGTTGGTCCAGGAGACGGTATGGTGGCTAAAGCCCCCCAAGTCATTTTCCCAGAAACTGCTCTCAAGCCACAGTCACCCTTCCTGTTGTTCCAGGAACCATTTTTTTCTAACCTCAGTTGGTTTATCCCTGGTTTCATTTTGTTAATTTTGGTCTGTTTTTCCTTTTACTGAGATCACTTTGAGTCTAGACAGTCTATCTTTTCACAAATATGTTGATAAGCCATGGTTCCCAGCTTGTTTTTTATGCAGATTTGCTAAACATGCCTTGTACAGCTTCAGGACCTTCATATAAATTGGGGAAAAATAAGAGTCAATTAGGGAGCCAGGAAGACACTTCCACCAGGAGAACAGCAATCAACTAGTTTGAGTACAGTTTCCAATCAGCTTGGAATTTACCTAATTTATTGTCCTGCCCACATTTCTATATTTATTTAGAATGTAAGAAACCTTTTCACATGCCTTCCTAAAGTCAGGATACACTGTCTAGATATTCTCATGATTTCTCAGGCTGGTGACTACATCAAAAAGTGAAATGAAGTTCTTTTCAAGTAACAGTTCACTCCCGGTTGACGAGAAAAAAAAATTTTTTTCTGTGCATTTCTATTTATCCATTCTAACATTTTTTTTCCCTACAGATAAGCCTGTAGTTTGCCCAGTTATTTCTGGACTCCCATCTGCTCACCTCCTTCAGGGGCAGTTTCCAAGAACTTCTGAGAGTTTTGTTGTGTTTTTTAATTGAGATATATCAAGCTCCGGTGGTCTGTGAAAATTGGGACATTTTGTTGTCTACAATCCTCCTATTCACTTAATCTTTCAAAGTTTACCTCCTGGCTTGTAATCATGTCTGCAAATAGTTTCAGTTCTTTGAGATATAAATTATTTATACTTTGAGATTTGAAGGGATTGAACCTGGGCCACATCAGTGGAAGCCCAGAATCCTACCCACTAGGTCACCAGGTGACTGGAAATTGTTATCTCTGATGGAGAAGAGAAAGGCAAAATAAGGGTTTAAGTATTCCATCTTCCTTCTGCCACCTATTAACATTATACCATCTTTGTTAAGCATTCCTCAGCTCTTTTCTGTTGTCTGCTTTTAGCATTTATTAAATGTTTTCTCTATGCCAGGCATTCTTCCCAGTACTTTACATATTTTATCTTATTTAATTCTCATTACCTGCCCATGGTTGACCTCATTTATTTTTTTCAATAAATTTATTTATTTAGTTATTTTTGGCTGCGTTGGGTCTTCATTGCTGCATGCAGGCTTTCTTTAGTTGCGGCAAGCGGAAGCTACTCTTTGTTGTGGTGCGTGGGCTCTAGGCGTGCAGGCTTCAGTAGTTGTGGTGCATGGGCTTAGTAGTTGTGGCTTGCGGGCTCTAGAGCACAGGCTCAGTAGTTGTGGTGCACAGGCTTAGTTGCTCCGCGGCATGTGGGATCTTCCCGGACAAGGGCTCGAACTTATGTTCCCTGCCTTGGCAGGTGGATTCTTAACCACTGTGCCACCAGGAAAGCCCATAATTAACCTCATTTAAATTTGAGGAAACTGAAGCACAGAAAGGTTAACTAACTGGCCCATTGGCACACAGCTAGTAAGTAGTAGAGCAAGAATATGAACCCAGTCTGCCTCAAACACTGGCATTTCACTTCTCTACACTGCCCCTCATTTGTCATGTGAAATCAGTGCAGTGGACAATAAGAAAGTGGTTCCAAGCCCTCACTTAGTATCAGACTCACCTGTGGAGCTTTTTTTTAAATAAATAAATTTAGTATTTATTTATTTATCTATGGCTGCGTTGATGCGTGTGGGCTTTCTCTAGTTGCGGTGAGTGGGGGCTACTCTTCGTTGCTGTGCGTGGGGGCTTCTGATTGTGGTGGTTTCTCTTGTTGCGGAGCACAGGCTCTAGGTGCGCAGGCTTCAGTAGTTGTGGCTCGCAGGCTTAGCTGCTCCACAACATGTGGGATCTTCCCGGACCAGGGCTCGAACCCGTGTCCCCTGCATTGGCAGGCGAATTCTCAACCGCTGCGCCACCAGGGAAGTCCTGTGGAGCTTTTTTTTAACCAACTATTGAGGTATAATTTACATACCATGAAATTACCTGTTTTGTACATACAGGTTTTTTTTTAATTTATTTTGTTTTTGGCTGCGTTGGGTCTTCGTTGCTGTGCGCGGGCTTTCTTAGTTGCAGGGAGCAGGGGCTACTCTTCTTTGCAGTGCCCGGGCTTCTCATTGCAGTGGCTTCTCTTGTTGCGGAGCACGGGCTCTAGGCATGTGGGCTCAGTAGTTGTGGCGCACAGGCTTAGTTGCTCCGTGGCATGTGGGATCTTCCCAGACCAGGGTTCGAACCCGTGTCCCCTGCACTGGCAGGCGGATTCCCAAGTACTGCGCCACCAGGGAGGCTCTGTGTGTACAGTTTGATGTAATGAGTTGTGCAACTATTACCACAATCCTCTTTTCAGACATTTCCATCATCCTGTGGAGTTTTATCAACGTGCACATTCTTTTTTTATTATTACTTTTAAAATTTTTATTGGAGTATAGTTGATTTACAATGTTGTGTTATTTTCTGCTGTACAGCAAAGTGAATCAGTTATACATATACATATATACACGCTGTTTTAGATTCTTTTCCCATATAGGTTTTTACAGAATATTGAGTAGAGCTCCCTGTGCTATGCAGTAGGCTCTTGTTGATTATTTATATATAGTAGTGTGTATATGTCAATCCCAATCTCCCAGTTTATCCCTCCCCCCCTTCCCCCCGATAACCATAGATTGTTTTCTATATCTGTGACTCTGTTTCTGTTAACATGCACATTCTTTTTTTTTTTTTTTTTTTTCTATACGCGGGCCTCTCACTGTTGTGGCCTCTCCCGTTGTGGAGCACAGGCTCAGCAGCCATGGCTCACAGGCCCAGCCGCTCCGCGGCATATGGGATCTTCCCGGACCGGGGCACGAACCCGTTTTCCCCTGCATCGGCAGGCGGACTCTCAACCACTGTGCCACCAGGGAAGCCCAACATGCACATTCTTGAGTCCCACACTAGCCTCACTCAGAATTTACAAGTGCAGTCAGAGCTCTGTGAGTGATTCTGCTTTGCAGCCGTGGACTCTGAATCTGGTGATAGTGTGAAGGATTGATAAAGAGGACTGCGTTCAGTCCACACATCTAGGCCTTCCAGGATCTGCCTTCTGAGCTGCCCACCTTGTTACCCACTACTCCCCAGGCATCTCCGATAGTCAGGCAAACAGTGCTCAGCCTCTGTGGCAGGTCCAGTCCCTGCTCCCGACATGGATTTGTTTCGGCTTCCTTGCCTTTGCGTACGTTGTTCATGCTACCTGGACTCTGTGCCTCCTCTCATGGCCTGTTCATTTTCTAGAGGGAAGCTCAAGTACCTCTTCTGTTTTCTTTATGAATCCTCCTCCTGCCACCTGCAGTCTCTCTGTGGAGCCGAGGAGCTGTTGTGTTTCTGCCTTGCCGTTCCCTACACGCAGGAGTTCTGTGTATTCACAGTGTAAGGTCTGGTGGTGGGAATTAACATTGCATGTCTTTTGTCCCCTACTGTTGAATGTAGAGCTAGGACACATCAGACTGGACTGTGATGATGGTTGCACAACTCTCTAAATTTACTAAAAAGCATTGAATTGTACATAAATGGGTAATTTTGTGATGTGTAAGCTATACCTCAATAAGAATAAAAAGCTCCACATGTGAGTCTGATGCTCAGGACCCATTAATTACGTATAATACTTGGTCACTTAGGTACATTACTTCGTTTTAAATATCTGGATGCATGATTTTGTTTTTGTTTTGGCCACGCCCGCAGCTTGCAGGATCTTAATTTCCCGACCAGGGATCAAACCCAGGCCCCGGCCGTGAAAGCGCCAAGTTCTAACCACTGGACTGCCAGGGGATTCCCTGCACGTGTATTTTGGAGTGTCATATTAAGTATATATGCTTCTCTCTCTCTCCCCAGGAATCTTACGGCCCCTGAGTATTTTGGCATCTTCAGCCTATCGAAACTGCTCCAAGAATGCCTGTCTTAGTTCTGCACTGTCTTCCCGACATTTCAGTCATATTCAGACACTGGTTGTGTCCTCTGCTCCCAGACTGATCACATCTGTCAGAAACCTGACATGTGGGCAGACTGCCACAGTCCTCAATAGGTTGAGTATATTTCAGTAAACATGATGCTTGGACAAAAATTCTAAAATCTTCATGCCTACAACATCTTAGAAGTAGATGATATCCTTTGCCGGTTTATTATATAGACTTTGCCTGAAGGATGGGAGAATATACATGCCAGCATCAGGGATGACTACACAGGGCCCACTTCTGATGTTCTAAGATGTGGTTTCCTGGGTGGAAGCTGTCAGCCGAAGTGGGAGGGTGAACAAGATGCTCAACTTACAAGGCTCGGCTGCGTGTGGCGCTTATTCAGTCAGCAGAGTTAAGCGCTCCTGGGTGCCCAGCACCATACTGGGCAAAAACGATACGAAGCTAAAGATAAGTTAAAGTCCTCAAGGAGTTTATAATCTAGTGGCAGATGGATAAGGAATCAGGTGATTAAAATACAGCAGAATAAATTCTCTCCTAGGGATTGAGGGGGTAGATTATGGAGGACTTGCAAATTGATGAGAGTTGCCATTCTTACGTGTAGTGTCACGGATCATCTGGAGTAACAATGGTTATTGAAAGTGAGCTCTATTCCAGTGGAGCTGCTGCTTTCATTTCTAAGTACAGAAGTGGATTTTATCCTTTAATGTCTTATTGCTGAGTTAAAAAATTTTCAATATATTTTAGAGTGGTCCCCTTGCTCCCAAACGTCCTGAAGCCACCAGTCAGAACTGTAACATACTACAGTTCAAGAAAAGGCAAGAGAAAGACTGTGAAAGCTGCCATCTATAGGTTTCTTCGACTTCATTCTGGCCTGTGGCTAAGGAGAAAGGTGAGTCTTCACACGGTTACTTGCTTAGAAAAGGAGCGTGAGGTTAGATTAAGCTGAAGCAGAAGTCAGCCTGTTCCTTGACACATCTTCCCCCCATCCTACCAGCAGCTTTTACAGTGCTGTGCTTAAGTCCCGGCTTGGCAGGTATCTCTCATGTCAGTGAATACATGTAAAGAAAACATTTTTAACTATTCATATAACAAAATACTATTCACAATGGCGAAAGTCTTCCCTGCAGGACAGGTTCATCCCAGGTCTCTTACATGTCTGTCTTGTCTGATGATTACCGGAATCCCTTTGAAGCCCCCGATATGTAAATAACCTGTGGGGAGGCTCTGTTTAAGCCCAGAGCGTTAAAACAGCGGAGCGGACTTCAGCAAGGACTTAGTCCCGTGGTGTAGATTTGGGACCGAATAGCTTCCCGCCTACCTTGGATTGGGTTCTCCAGGTGGCTTACTCTTTATGGCGGAACATTAACCCCTCATATACTTGTTTTAAATTTGACTTTGTAAGTTTTTCTCTGGTGGTGTGTATGATTGGTGATCATATCAGACAGAACTCCAATATTTATTCTGGCCAGGGACCATGGCCTCTAGAGGGGGACTCTGACAGAGTATTCCTACTCTGTCTTCTCCCACAGCAGCAGGTCTTTCCCATTCATGTCCTTATTATTCATGGAAACAGAGTAGGTGATAATTAGAAAGCAGCTGAAGACCAGAGTTTTGCAAAACACCTTTGAGTTTTGATAATTTCAAATCCTAATTCCCTTTTACTACTTGGGAGTTAACAAACAAATAATTCTTTAAAGATTAAAATTTGTTTCCCTGTGAAAATAAGATAATTGGTAGCATTTTCTCACTATTTGAAAGGTACTCTGTTATAAACAGTCCTAAATTTGTAGACAAATAAGTTAATTGGAACTCTGAGCTCACTTCTCCATTGGAACAATACTGTGGTCGTTAGTTTCCTACACTAGTCAGTAGAAGCTCATGTAATCCATAAGTAGCTGAACTAAGTAATTCAGCACATGGTTATGAATTTTGGACCATTGGAAACATTTCCTCCCCTTTGTTATACTAACTATTTCCAGGTCCTCATCTGGCCCTAGATAAAATAAAATGGGTGGTTTTCCCTGCCTTCCTTTCCACATCCCTTTTACTGGGCCCTGAAACCCTCACACTGTTATAAATGACCTGATCGAAGTCTCCAGTCATAATACCTAGTCCCTGCTCAAGGCCCCCAAAAGTACTCCATATGCAGAATGGCCTGCTGTATCAAAATCTAATTTTAAGAAGAAAACAAAAATCTGGGTGGGTTAATTTACACTAATGTATAAAAACAGAAAGTATTTTCTGCAGCACAGTTTCATCCAGGTGTCCCTAATTTTTATTGCTTATTCCCTCCTTCCATTTCTGAACTTGTAGATTGTCCAAAAAGTCTCAAGCATTTTCACAGTGGTTACATTCCACAGAATAATCTTCAAAGGAGATATTCTGCTGTTGATGGGCAGGACAGCAAACTAGCTGTTTGTATGTCAGAGATCCACAGGGACCCAGATTGGCTTGCAAACTAGAAAATTGTTAAACAAATATGGGAATTTTTCTTTGACTCTTTCAACTTAGAATTGTAAGTAATGAGAAGTAACCATCTAATCTCTGGCATTTTACTGGCCAGAACTCTGAAATGACCCTTCCTTATTTCTAAGCATCACTGTACTATAGAAGTTGCTGGTCACAGTGATGACACTAAGTCATGTCAGAAACCCCAAGGCACCTTCTCAGCAAAGAGCTGTGGTTTTGTTCAGTTAGTGTGCTGCCCTAAAGAGCCCTTGGTTTGAAAGGACCCAAATGCTCTTACCAATAGCTGCGTTTCTAGTCTCACCTCTCCTATAAATTACTGTAGCCAAGCATTAACCTGGGTGGCAACTAAGGTCTCTTCTAGTTTAAACAGGCTATGATTGGGAATTCCCTGGTGGTCCAGTGGTTAGGACTCCACGCTTTCACTGCTGAGGACCTGGGTTCAATCCCTCGTTGGGGAACTAAGATCCCACAAGCTGTGCAGAACGGCCAAAAGAAAAAAAATGAAACAGGCTATGATTATAGTTTTATATTCGATCTAATTATCTATTTCTTCAAAAATTAATTCTTCAAAATTAATAATGCATGGATTATTCCTTCACCACTCCCAATAATAGTTTTCCTGCGGTCATTATTCCTTAAAAAAGTACTTACTGTAGAAACTGGTCCCCCCAGTGTGTGAAAAGAATAAATGACACAGTATACTTGAGAACTCTGCTTCTCAGCCTTTGTCATACTTAGGCCCCCTTAACTGAACATAAGTGTCACCAACTAGCCAGTACTCCCTTCATCATCCTCCACTTTAGGAAGATAGCAGTGTAGTGGTTAAGAGCTCTTATTAATTCTCTGACCTCAGTGTGCTGCTTAACTGCTCTAATTGTTTCTCTTTTATCTGTAAAATGAGAATAATAGTATGCTATTGTTGAAGAGATAATGAGGTAATGCATATAAATTTAGCTGTTACAATTATATATCATTACCCTGTACTTCACCAGCACAACGATTTATTTAGCTTTATTTGCTGTGGCTTTAAATAATCTTTTTAAAACTCTTAAATTATTAACATTCCTTTTTCAAACTACACACGATTTCTCTGTCTACCCCCACACTGAGAATCACATTTTTCTGAAAAACATACCAGCCCCTATGAAAGTTTAGTCTTTGTTTCCAGCGAGTCTATGAACCATGAGTGGTTAACATAGCTGTTGTTTCCTATATAATGTTTTAAATTGTCTTTGTAATATTATCTAACAGGCTGGTTATAAGAAAAAATTATGGAAGAAGACGGTTGCAAGAAAAAGACGCTTGAGGGAATTTGTCTTCTGCAATAAAACCCAAAGTAAGCTCTTAGATAAAATGACAACATCTTTCTGGAAGAGGCGAAACTGGTATGCTGATGACCTTTATCAGAAGTATCATGACCGAACAAACTTGAAAGTATAGGTCAGAAGTTTTATGATTTCCCAGTTATTGAATGTGTATCTTTGTGTATATGATGTCTTTGCAAAGATGAAATAGTATAAGACATGATGTAAGTTGTACCAACTGATATGGAAACATGTAGTACCAACATTAAACTTACCAATGTTTTAAAACTTAATGGATTAAACATTCCCAGATTTGTTCAGAGAAATAGAAATTTTAAATTCTGATTATTTTTAACAAATGGTAATGGCTTAAACAGTTGTTCCAATTAGGCTTATTTAGTTGCAAGGAATCTCCAGTTAGGACAAACGTAAGAAGACTGTAAAGCTAACAAGTTAGCTCAAGCAGTGTGACATTATTAAGGATATGTGCCTGGGAACGCAGGAACACCTCACACCCCCATCTCCCACCCAGAACTAACCCCCAGGCCTCAGGAAGAGCAGAAATTACATGGCGATGCTGGATCTGAGGCACCTCCAGGGTCCTCAGCAGCAGAAGTGGTGGATCTTTAGGCTTGGGGTCTGCCATGCACGGGGCTCAGTTCTTTCTACATCACTGGCTCCATTCTCTTTCCTCACCAAATTCTCTGATTCACAGCTTTTGTTTACTCTTAGTGTCTGCTTCCCATAATAACGCTAGCATGCACCTTTGAGGTACTTTTCTACATCGTGACCCTCAGCTCCTATCTCCAGTCTCTAACAAACTGCAAAGAGACTCTAACTGGGTCAGTTTGTCCTTTTACACCAGGTCTCATCAGGGGTCACCGACCAGTGTGGGGACTGGCTGTTCTGAGGTCAGGAGCCCACCCTGGCCCATTTGATTGGGCTAGCAGGTCCACGTGGAGCAAAAAATAGTTATGTGAGCAGTTTTGTCTCAGAGGTGGGCCTGGGGTGCTAACACGTCTGGTCTACTAGGTTCACTGCATTCATAGCAGTTCTCACTTAGTTTATTGGAACAGGATTTTCATTGAGAGAAGAGTAAATGAAATAGCCTTTCAGTGTGCCCATTCGTGAAGCTAAAGAGGCTGTATAAGTGGAGACAAAAACTTTTTAACCAAGAATTAAAAGATACTATATTTTATAAAAGTTCATTTATCCACTTGAGATTTCATACTTTTAATTGTGAGGGTAAACTTTTTCCAAAATTTTCCAAAGACACATTG
This sequence comes from Delphinus delphis, assembly GCF_949987515.2. Taxonomy (NCBI): domain Eukaryota; kingdom Metazoa; phylum Chordata; class Mammalia; order Artiodactyla; family Delphinidae; genus Delphinus; species Delphinus delphis. The sequence goes on along the minus strand of NC_082694.2, from coordinate 15,041,688 downwards.
TAGAATCTAAAGGGGAAAAGTAATCTCAGTCATGTTTAGAAACGATGCAGAAGTTAAGCATTGCTCACATGAAGAGGGTCAGGTAAGCGGCGCTGAGGAAAATTCAGCTTTTCAGGATGCTTACAGTCTAGGGCAGTGGTTCTCCGCTCTCCCGTCAGAATCTCTGGGAAGCATTTTCAAAGAGCAGAGCATTTTGATGGGTTGAAAAACCATTATTAAATACAATTATGCCTCAATTACTGCTTCAGATCCTTTAATATAATAGTTGGTGATGATAAGATGCAGTTCCTCTATTAACAGATTAAGAAAAAGATAACCAAATTGGAATTCTGTGGCATGTCAGACTAGGATTATTGGAGGAACTCCTTGAAACCAGTGTGTGTTCACTAAAAGGAAAAAGGGTGACAAGAGAGTGTTCTAAAACTCCAAGGCCAAGTGTGTGTCTGTTTATGGGACCAGTTAATAAAGAACACACATTTGATTCGAGACGAGAATCTCAAGAACCTGACGCATGGAATGGCTTTCTGTTTTGATGGGTTTTCATTTCCTCCTGCTTCTGGGGTAGCAGAAGCCAGTCCCTCACAAGGCCTCCACATCATTTCTCACCTGCCTGGCTCCTCACCTCTTCCATTCACCCTTGGAAGCGGGGTGGGTCTGGCGCCCGAAGAAGCTGAGGAGGAGCCTTTTCTACCACCTCCGTGACTTCTTAGTGCAACGCGGACAACAGGGTCTGTGGGCCTCAGAGCACCTTGGTTTCCCCTCTAGGCCAGGGGCAGGAGAGGTAGAGACAAGGGCTGGCTAAGGCCCCAGCAGCCAGAGATGGACTGAAGTGGAGAGCTGACAGGCACATGATTTAGGGGAAAGGGAATTTTCATACATGTAATTTTTGTTTTATGGGTAGCAGGGCTTATCATCTACAGTGATTTTATAGTTTGACAACAGAACATCTTATTACATTAAAGGGTCTATCTAAATGACATTCAAGTATATGTAAAAGTGGAATTTATTTAACACCTACTACATCCCAGCATGGATCCACAAGACGGCTAACCCTCATACCAACCTTGCAAGGGAGATATTATCTGTCCCTAGTTTAGATTTGCAGAAACTGAAGCTCACAGAAGGTTAAATACGTTACCCAAAATACAACTAGTAAGTCACAGAACCCGGGTCCCATCTCCTTGGAATCCTGTGTATTTCCCCAAGCCTTCTAACAACATATGAAAATTCACATCAAAATCAACAAGTGACTGTAATCTAGCACCAGAAATACTAAATACTTCTTTATGACACTGAACCAAGTCAGCTTTTAAATTTTGTAACTTTGCTTTTCTGTTATTTGTCAGCTCTTAACCTGGTTAATATCAGTTCTGTTGACATTGGCCTTGGCTCAGGAAATGATTAACGAGTGGGTTTTCAGCCTGCCTTTGCATCTCTTCTTTCTTTCAGTCCTCTATCGTCTTCTTCACCTGCTGCTGCTATGCCTTACAGTCCTCGCATCAAACACATAGGACTATAAAGGCAAAGAAAATGAGGGTTTCATTGTGACGTTTCAGATTTTGAGTTTCCAAGTCTTTGGGGGGTTTTTTGTTTTTGTTTTTGTTTTTTTTGGCCGCACCACACGGCATGTGGGACCTTCCCCAACCAGGGATCAAACCCGCGCCCCCTGCAGTGGAAGCGCGGAGTCTTAACCCCCAGACCGCCAGGGAAGTCCATGTACCCGTTTATATCTTAAAGGCAAGGGCTGCAGTGGCATTAAGGGCATCCATAACTCCCAGTGCATCTCCATGTGCCCCGCCCTCTTCTGACCTGCATCCCTTCTCCCGCATTTGCAGATGAGGACACAGGTTCCTAGAAGGAAAGCAACAGACCAAAGGTCTGTTTGCAGAATTAAAACTGCCTTGCAGATGAACTACCCTGTTTTCACAGCTACCTGGTTTCCACTGGCGACCTTTAAAAATGTAAGACAAACATAGTACCAGATTTATATTTATGTGATCAACTGGTTTTCAAAGCACAGATATCAATTAATTTTTTTCTCTTTGCAACAATTCTGTGCAGTAGGCACGGAGCCAAGTCACCAGGCACCAGGCCAGTTAGTGGCTGAGTACTCAGCTTCTAATCCTTGCTGACGAATACTTTTTTTTTTAAGTATTTTCTCTTTCCTCAAAAGCCCAACATTACAAAGATGTCTTTTAAAAGAAAAAGGTTAAGACTTTATTCAAGATATATATCAGGCATTATAACAAAACAGCAGAACTTCAACCTTTGGAGTACTGTAACTTTACATCCCTTTGATGCACAGTTCAGTATACTATTTGATTACAGATCATTCTATGGGGATTACAGAAGTAAACCAAGGGCAAGTGTACACAGTCACCGTCCAGAGTGCCAGCTCTCTGAGTGTGTGCCGTTTGTGAATGAAACACACATCCTTTACCATTTCCGATACTGTACAAGGTGAACAACTAGGAAGGTACTCGGTGGTGGTCGTGGTTGACAAGCACTGTTATCACAGACACATGGACAGTATACTACAGAGAACATACATTTCAGAGGCCAGCGAAGTGAGCAAGCTATTCACATAAAGCCAGGAGGGATTATGCCTAACTCTCCAGTTTATAAGTACAATACCACGTCTCATCTTCTCAGAAACAGAACAGGTGCTCAATAGCAAAGAACCGAAAATTACTACATGAAAAGTACAGACTTTCCAGCTAGCATTTTGTAAACAGCCTGTGTCTGTAAATCAGCCAATTAAAAACATTCAGTTTTATCCTCTAGACAGAACTCCACATCACTACTTGTACACTTCGAGGCATTCACATTTTACGTCAGTCCACACAAATACACAGCTTGTTGGATAAGTAAACATGTTTTGCCAGAAATATGACAGCTGCTCTCAGTTGTACAGTGGGTGTTTTTAAGAGAGAATCCAACTCCCTAACCAACACTTGAAGGAAAAATAGTTACATTAAGACAGCAGTTTGGATACCTTTATATTTTTTAAATCTTAAATGAGAACGAATACAGCATGTCTGAGAGTAGAGTGCTTCAAACTTGTTTTTGGCATAGTTGAGTGCAAACTTCGTAGCCCGTATGTTAAAACTCTCCATTGTAAAATGGTGAAAATATAGGTTGTTCACAATAGGATTTTAATCTCTGCTGCTAAAGGCATCTATTACTTTGGCAAAAAAAAAAATTGCTAAAAAGCTGCTTAATGAGTTAAGCTTTTTTTGCTTTTGTTTCTGATAATTCTGGGTACTCCCAATGACAGGTAAATACATTTTAAAGCATATATTTTTCCTCTGTCTGAAACTATTCAGTGAGCTTGAAGAAAACAGGTTTTGTCTTCCCTCGGGGGTTTAGGTATTGGTGGGTGTGGGGCACAGACAATGAACAGACAGCCTCTGTTTGCCCTCTGAACCACAAATTTGCTTTTAGGTTTATTTTCCTAAATCCTTTTGTAAATTACAAAGTCACCTTCAGAGGCATTGTGGGGAAAAGGGATTTAAATATGCACATCTGGTAACAAGCAACTTCAAGTAAAACCCTCTCGGAGGTGGCTAAGATCCAGCCAATGTGTCACCAGCAAAGACTGATGTGTGTTTGCGTAGCTCAGTCTTTAACTGGGCCTGTTTATAGCTGATTGACATTAGGTTCTATGTGGTACATAACACTCTCTAGTGTTCAGGGCCTATCTATGAACAAACACAATCCAAGTATTATAAGTAACTGGGTTGTGACCACTGCATGCATCACACTGAAAGGAAACACCAACTCTAAGCGTAAGTATATGAGTCCTACATTTAGGCTCAGCTCTACCAGAGCAGCTGCCTCAGACCAAAATGCTATTTAAACCAGATTCTTCTTTTCAGATAAAATTCTCAGTCAAAGCAGGGAGTTCCCTCAGACAGTGATTTGTTCTCTTCCTAAGCGATGCGGGCTTGTATGAAGTACGAGTGCCCATGAGCGTGCGACATCTCTGGTTCACATTCTGCACAGGCCAGGAGAGGAACAGAGGGCATGAGCCAGAGCTGCCCGTGAGCTGGGGAGCCAGTCACATCCATGAAGGTCTCGACCTCTGAAACCTTTCTAGAACCCAGCGTTTGGACTGTTACCCAGGTGTCTCAGATGTACTTCACCGCGTATCTGAAACAAAGCATGATCGTAGGGTTGCTTTTGTTTGGGTGGATGGGTTGGTTTTCGCTTAGTGTTTCCTGAAACGAGCTCCCACTGTGGGCTCCTCTACCTGGGGAAATCAGTCACAGCACTGGGTCCTATTATGGAGACACAGTCATCGTCAAGCACTTTTGAACCACTCAAGATGATTCCTTACAACCGCTCTGTAAGTCTACACGCCCGAGAGGAGTTTTACCAAGGGCGAGGCTCCTGCCTAAAACAATGATAAATCCCCTGTAAGGATTCAGAAGCTCCTAATCCTGGATCCATGGGAGAGACAAGCTTCCTGTGACTTTTCTCTTATTCTAGGCTGTTCCCCTGTCTTCGTTACACTCACACCTGTCACTAAAGTGTTGCCTCTCTTCATTCTAAACTGCACTCTGGTCCGTTGACTAACTGTCTGAAGGATATGGACCATCGCCCTGCAGGAAGAGGGATGCTGTACTCGAGGTGTATTTGGAAGCTTCGTAAGCACATCTGAGACATCCTCTAGAATCAAGAGAATTTTGTACACTTCTGCTTTTGCGGTTTTCTTCCACATCAGAACCTCTGGCAGCCCTTGCAAGTCCACTGTCTTAAGCCAAAAGCCATAAATATGTACATTGTAGTCCAAAGTACTAGTACCAAGAACAAAAAGAAGTTAAAAAGCAAATTGCCTTGTTTGCATATACAGGACTAAAAACGAAGTATGCGACCAAGAAATGACAAATGTGCATCCCAGCAGTGGGGGCGATTCTCTTCTATTTCTAAAACACTGCTGTCTGTACGCCGGTCCAGTTGTGGAAAACTGCTGACCCCCGGCACACTACCTTTCCCTTTAGCCTCTCCCCAGCAAAAGAAAGAAAAGGAGGGGGGAAGAGAAACTCTTCCAAGTGGAACAGGGGAGAGAGGAAAGGCCGTGTCCGAGGCTGCACGCTCAGCACACCAGCCTGCGGGTTTCTATGTAATTAGTGAATAAATAGCTCTTTAAGGCAGAGAAGAAACATTCTGTGGATCCAGTGCTGTTGGCTCATCTCACTCACGTGGTTTCAGTGGCCGAGGATGAGGTACTTTTCTTCCTGAAGCGAGATCGAAGGATTCTAGGCGGTGCCTGGTAGAGGAAACAGAAAAAGGACCCCTCAATTTGGCATAGCATGGAAGCTTTCGAGGACAGCACCCGGCTGGGTTTGTGTTGAGACTCCAGCTCCTTTGGTCAAATGCACGCGTGTGTGAAGAGGCTGGTGCGGCTGGGGGCCCACTCGGAGTGTCCACAGTAGGAATCGGAGTCACAGCCCAAGCATCGCCATGAAGCTGAGCCAGTTGAGCCCGGCGCCTCCCGCTTCATGTTCTCCTAAGTCCCTGGATCTCCCAAGTGAATGGCTACACAGAAGGATGACACATCTTGTTTCTGCCTTGAGAGCAAAATGATCTTACCAAGTGACTCAGCAGAAAGACCTCCCCATCTCTTCCCTGGGAACCAGCCTCGTGTTACTTGGTACATGCTTCAAATTTCCATCACCAAATTTCCAGTCCTCTTTCTGGAGGTGAAATCCCTTCATGCACAGCAAACCACACAACAGAGGAAACACTGCCTTTAAGTATGAAGGGTTCCACTTCATCTTCCCTACAAATGGCTATCAAGGGACCCCTCCTTCCATGGGACACACAGATCACAGGGGAAGTTACTATCACAATAAAAGAAAAGGGAACTATTTTCTAGCATAGCACTCAAGGGGGTTCACAACGGGCCCCAACTCTCTGTACTCAGCTTCGTTTTCTACACTGCCCTTTCATACCTCCATCCCTTCTGACCAGAGGTCCTTCCTCCCTTCTCCATCCAAAGTCACTCCTGAGCCCCACCCGCGTGGCCCACTCACAGCCAGGATCGGCTCCTTGGTTCTCACATTGTTTAGCACGTGACAGGGCGTCAGAGGACTTTGCGCCCACGCGGGAGCGTGCCTGCTCTGTGCACTGTGTCCCCTGCCACACTGTGACTTCCTGGGAGCAGGGCCGAGTTCACCACCGTTTCCCAGCAAGGAGCTTGGTGCCCAGCGGGCACACGGAAGGGAGGCAGAAGAGAAAGAAGCAGGAACGGAAGGCTCTGGCCTTCCACATCCTGAGTCCTCACGCTACACCTCTGCGACTAGGAAATGTTTACCAGCCACCTCTGGACATAGTAAGAAAAGAATGGGTGAAACCTCTTTTAGGGATCTGCCTCAAGCAGATTAACCATAAACAGTAAAGCAGCTTGCACAGCTGTACAAAAACAAAAGCAAAAAGGCACAAAGCCTCAGGACCTAGAATGGTTCTGGCACCTTCCCTGCCCTCCGGGAAGGAGGTCAGCCTTTCCATGCACTGCCTCACCTGAGGCTCACAAGGGTCTCTGCTCTGTGGGCAGGGGGACTCCCAACTTGCCTCAGATGGACTCTCAGGCCGCAGTGTTCAGGGGAAGGGGAAGGGGGGGAGATGTGACGGGACAGAGAGGAAGACTCTGGGGTCCCCCGATTCTGCGGGCCCTGCACCCGAGCCCAAGGCTGGTGACCCTGCACAGAGCAAGGCCCTGAGGCTCTAGGCTTGGCCCTCCTGCTGCCAAAACTCCATCTGCATCTACAACTGGCAAGAGTACACACATCAAGTGTATTGTCTTGGTCATTTTGAAGGGCTGTGCCCCTTGTATAACATTTTATGAACATCTGTGCTGTACCAGGCACTACGCTGTGTCATGGAGATACAGGGATGAACACGCTTTATTTATAAAGACTTGTCATATGACACATTCTGAGTTTTTCTTCTCCAAAACACTCATTTGGTTGCTTTTCATTCACACATCACCTTAGGTTGGTAGTTGGGTTTTTTGTTTGTTTTTTTAATCCCTAGGCACTATCTCACCTCTCCTATTTCCAAATAAAAGTAGTAGGGTCTTTTTTACCCCTTGGCAAGTAGCTGGACGCTACCTAGTGGCTTGTCCTGCCTGTTTGATGCAGGGAGGTCTCCCCGCTCCAGGCACTCCGGAGGCGTTGGGTGCCCGAAGAGATGCTGCCCCCGGGAGCCCCAGTTCTCCAGGGCAGAGCCCTTTGTGCAAACACACGCTCCACCCCGCAGCCCCCAACACCGTGTACCTCCAGGGGGAACTCCGTCCTTCGAGGCGCTTTATACTTGTACATGAAATCCAGCAGGTCTTCCTCATCATCATCGGAAAACGCCAATGGGTTTTGGACCTGGTGAGGCTCCCATGCCTTCACACCACCCTCATTCACATCCCCCTCAACCACTGAATGTCCATTTACAATCTACGCAGAGGAGACAAAGTACAGCGAGGTGGGATCAGTGTAGAAAGGAGCGAAGAAGGGCACGCAAGGTCAAAGTTAGGCACACAGCACGGCAAGCCAGGCCGGTTAGGAGAGCCGAGGCCCCGGTACCCTCCAGCGATACTGCAGAGGATCCAGGATCATTGCAACTGTGAGACTGGTCAGGCGCCGTGCATGGGAACGGGCACAGGCTTCAGAATCTACTGATAGGCTACCAGGGGAGGTGGGGACAGCGCTGCCTTAACTGAGACATGTCTAACCCTGCAGCTTAGAGCTGTGAGGCCATACCAGAAGAATGCTCCGGGAAAGAATCTCTAGGAAAGATGGTGGCAGTGACCTCTGGAGAGGAATAGCACAGTTTTCTATAATACAAACCAGCGATGCTGACAGTGCCTTCATTACACTTGCACATTCAGCTCCAAGCATTCTTTAAGCGACAGGAAGCCTTCAAAGAGAACCTTCAGCAAAGCTATGTAGATTTTTCATTTCAAAGGCCAAGTCCTAGAGGAGCAGAGGAGCCTCGTGGAAGGAGAATCTAGCAGCAATCTTCCCCTCCCAAACGACAGCAGGACTCCTGTTTTGGTCTGCCGTGACTAATCCCCAGGGAGAGCACCAGAATGGACTCATGTCACTGAGTGCACGGTATTTTTGCAATGTTCAATGCTGAGCATATTCCATGTCATCTGGCCATGTGGTCCTATCTCAGTCGAGACGTAAAATACTTCCTGCCCACACCCAGTTTATCTGACACCCAGAGACACATCTTCCTAGGCTTCGTATATTGTTTTTAATGCACAGCCAGGGGGCCCTCAGATCACCTGGTCCGACCACCCCAAGGCCTGCAGATAAAAACCAGAGCTCTTTCTGGGACACCCTGCTACTTCTCCCCAAAACATTTTCAGCCACCAAATGTGTTCTCTCTACCAAAAGGGGAATAACAGCACCCGGTGTGGGCTTAGTAAAACTAACAGCGGAAGCCTAATCTTGAGCCGCTTTCCGGGTCATTGCTGCTATACTCCTAATAGCCGGCAGGGGGCAGCACGAGAGCAGAGCTGCCTTAACCACGGATTTCAAAGCTGAATCGTAAGCTGGGAGAACCTGCTCAGACAGCACCTGAGTAAGAGCCCGAGATCATTAAACTTCCTTTGCGTTTTTTGCTCCAGTGCATCCCCCAGCCTGTCTCCTCCGGGTTTAGGTTCCCTCTGGTCCCTTCCCCTGGCCAAATCAGCTGCATCCTTAGGACCAAGGAACATGAAGGCTGGCAACTCCAGGGAGCCCTCCCTGAATGCTCCGGTCCTGCCTGCCTCTCTACTCCCAGCGGGGCTTGGGATGTGTACCACATGGCTTGTGCTCCGCACCCTGGTTCTCCTGTCCGTCCGTCTCACTGCCTCAGCCCCACAGAAAGCATCCTGAGCTATGGCTGATCCTCCTGGGCCCCTCGGAGCACCTGACCCCGGGGTTGTACCCACAGTGGCTGCTGGTCCACTAACCAAGGTGGAGACCTGACATCATCTCAGAGGGCTTGGCTCCTGTCCCAAATCAGAGCTCGACACCTATCACAAGGACATTCCTTCTGGACACCTGACAGGAGGAAAAAGAGACAGGCCAGCCCAGGCCCGAAAGCTCTCAGGCCAGGCCAGAAACTGCAGAAGCAGCCTGGCCAGCTCCGTCCGCACCAGCACAGAACCCCACATCCTGAGAACGGGTAGGGGACTGGTTTGAGTCTGTGCCTCTGCACACGTGGTTCCCTCTAAATCCGGGGCCAGGGCTTTCTCTGTACCGATCACTCTGGGGTTCAGAGGGCAGCCCAGAGTCACCAAAACATCCTCAGGCATCGAACAACTCCGCCTGCTCACGTGGTCTGGATTCTGAGCCATGAACCCACACGTTACCAAAATAATAAGAGTAATAATAACAACAACAACAACGACTATCTCAGGACTGAAACAAAAATGGCTTCGAGTTTGTTCTCCTCTGCATCCTTGAGCATGGACTAAAGGGTAGAAAAAAAGTGACCCACTGGCCCACTAGGAGTGACGGATCAAGGGGAACCCAGATATCCAGGCAGGAGTAGAAAACAATCATTCGACTCAGCAGAGGTGGGGAACAAAGGAGGTTAGTGTGGGCAGCTTGGGGGCTGGAAGTAGCTTCGGATGGAAGCCACAGAGAGAACCTGCTAAAAAGAGAAGAATCCTACTGCTTACTGTGTTCACGGAGGGGCTTTGCCAAGAATGTTGTTTGTAATGTTCTGCCTGACTCTCGGGACCCGTGAGAATAACCACTGTGGACAAGCTGAGCCTCTGAGCCTCCGGCTGGCTACCGTGTTGGGACACTGAATCTCTGAACTGCGTTTCCCTCTTTGCACTGGCTGCCAGGAAGCCCAGCATCTTGGACAGTCTGTGACTTTGTGACATGCACTTAAACTTTTCTTCTCACTCTGACTCCATCTTACCTGCCTATTCCCTTTCTCTCAAGCTTCATTTTTCTTAGTTGGTCCAATTTATCATCTGTATTTCCACAACCAGACTGAAATCCTTTGTGGAACAGGGAGGCGTATAAATGAAGATATAAACCCCACAGAACCTGGTCCCACCAAGATGGGCACCAGGACGAAGGTGAGTGGCTGGGCGGAAAATTCGATGGTGGGCCTCAGCACTCCTCTCCCTCTAGATCCAAATAGAATTTGTGACTGAACAGGTTCTCACCCAGAAGGGTACTGCTGCCCACATCTTAATACTCTGACGGCTCCTGAAGACAACTTGTATGAGGAACATCTCATGCAAGGTCATGGCCACAACCACCTCCAAAGCTCAAGGAACCGGCAGCCAAGGCCTTGAGCCCGCAGAGCTGACCATGGTGCCCGAGGCTGCGCGGCCTCTAGGAAAGGACAGGGGTTGCCCTTACTTTCCACAGCAGGGGAGTGAGTGTGTGGCCTTGACGGACGTTCTGTATTAGCAAACGTGTCTACAGCAGGCTAGGAAGCAGCTGCACCTCTTCTCTCCGTGGAGAGGCCAGGGAGGGAGAAACTCCCAGCCCTCCAAGGCCGAGCTGATCCTTCTGCAGGAGCCCCGGGCCCCCCAACATCCCACCAGTGCAGCAAACACCCCGGGTTAGCAAACACTCCCCCGCAGCACACGTTAGTGGGAGCCGTTCACGAAAGTCAGCAAAGGCATCTGGAGGAGAGCACGCCCATCTGGAACACTCACATCAGCGTCCCCGACAGCCACCGAGGAGAAAGAAGAGAATATTCTGTTAGGGAAGGACCTCTGGGGATGAAACTCACACACACGTGTGAGTGTTCGTGCACACACACAGGTATACACACACGGACACACGCTCACTCTCTGCCCGCGCTCCAAACCTCTGACGGCTCCGGCTGCTGCGGAAATAAACTGCCGCGGGGCCACCCTCAAGAAAGATGCAATTCTCTCTTTCTTTTAATAGAGAGGATAAAGAGATGACTCTGCTTTTTATATGTCCCATACACTTGATTTTTTTTTAAAAAAGGAAAAAAAACCCCACCTCTATGACTAATTTCAAGCAGTAATAGAATTCAGTTTTCAGCTCTATGTAACATTAAGGCAGGTAGAGAGAAAAGAGGGGAGAAAGGGCGGTAGGTATGAGCGGGAGAGAGAGAGAGAGAATAACAGAAGCACAGAAAAAGAGAGACAGATGTGCAGGAGACAACAGGAAACGATTAACAGATGGGCGGGAATGGAGCAGAATGTTCTCCTGGGGCCCGAGACGCACAGATGGAAATCATTTCAGGGGACCAGGAGGGCCCCTCCGACCAAAGCGTCTGTGACCCCCTGAAATCCTCTCTCCCAGCATCACTGCCCCAGCCCCGGGCATGAGACCAACCTCCCCCGACACCGTCTGCTGACACTTCACACTCAGCACCCTTCACCCACAGAAAACGGGTCAGAGCTGGAAGGGCCCCCAGGGGCATCGAGCTCAAACCACCCCCACCTCACCCCCACTTTACAGAGGAGGAGACTGAGGCCTGGAGAGCCAAGGGGTTTTCCCACCATCACAGAGGGAAATGGGGTGGACAAATCACTAGCTGTTTCCTCGCAAGAAGACCTTAGGGAGATGGGGAAGAACTCCAGGGCCCTGGGTGTCAAGAGGGCCAAGAAAAGGCAGGGCTGGGGCAAAGGCTCCCAGATCACAGCCCTGAGCAGGGCCACCCCAGCCGGAGGCCTCCACCGAGCCCCATCTGCTGTCCAGTCCCCAAGAAGCCCCCATCCCCGCAGCTCCCAGGAAGACCCAACTCTACTCAGTTCCCACAATCCGCTGTAATTCTATTTAAACGTACTGGAAAGGCAGCCTCTGATTATGAAACCACCAGGGGTCATGGGGAGGGCGAGGGCTTCCCCATGCAGACAGCAGCACGGAACAGGCCCACGAGGCAAGAACGGAGGAGAAGGCAGCTCTCCTCTCCCCGGTCCCCCAAGTGACAAGATCCCGGAAGGAGAGGCGTTCTGAACGGCTCATGGAATTTACAGACTCAAAATTGTAAAGGGTGACTAGACAGAAATAACCGTAATTGCCCGGGACGCTGTGGTTGTTTCCCACAAACTAGTACGTCCACCAGGCCCGAGTCTTGGCCGCTAGCGCTGGAAGCAGCTGCGTGCAGCCCCTCCGTTTCTTTTATCCTTGCTGAGCATATATACACTCCTCCGTTCCAGCACGATGCTGGTCTCCGCAGCCCTGCTCAGGACTCCTTGGACCATCTGTTCTCGTTAGGTTTATGGCCTCCCAAACCCCCATGTCTTCTACAGACCTTTGAAAACCTTAGCATTGAAAGGTCTTAAAACTGAAGAACTAAAGGGAAAACAGGACCCTTCTCCCACCACTGATATGGGAGGCGCGGCCACGTCTCAGTGGCACCGGGGCAGGGGGCACAGGCAACAAGGGCGCCAGACGTGCCTCTCTCCTCCCCTCACACCAGCCAGCAGCTGCAGGCCGGGGGCGGCCCCTCTCGCCTTCTGAGCCAAAGGCACCTCCTTGGTGCGGGGGGAGCCAAGGGGGCTGGGTTAGCCCAGCACCATTTCTGGTCCCTCGTGTGTCTAGTTAAGGTCAGGGAAAGCGCGGGAGCAGGTCAGGAGAGAACCACGTGGCTAAGCTATCACCCACACCCAGGGAGGGTGGCAGCAGGGGCCGGCCGGGCTCCCTGAGGTCCCCTGGCTCTAACAGTAATCACCATCACCACCCTTCACAAAGTCCTTTCACAGACATATTCACAACAGCACAGTGAAGTGGGGAAGCGGGGATCTTTCTCTCTATTTGAAGCAAATCAAGGCTTAGGGTGGTTAGGTGATTCGCACATACTTACACAGCTGGTTAAGTGGCAAAGCAGGACCAGGGCTCCCTTGGCTGCACAAGGACCGAAACCCCTGGGGCTCCAGCACTTCAGAGGAGCTGGGTAAGTGCCTATGTCACCATCACCCAGAGCACAAGGAACTATGACCCTGGGATGGTTTTAAAATAGCTCCACACATCCTTTGACGCTCCTCCCTTCAAGAGGTGGAGATGAATTCCCCTCCCCTTGAGTGTGGGCTGGACTTAATGACTCACTTGCAGCAAACAGAATAAGGCAGAAGTGGTGGTGTGTGACTTCTGACCAGGTCCTAAAAGGTACTGTGGCTTCCCGCTTGCGCTCTCTCTCCTGCATCACTCACTCTGGGTGAAGCCAGCTGCCATGTCGTAAGGATGCGCAGGCAGCCCCAGAGAGGCCCACGTGGTGAGGACCTGAGGCCTCCAGCCAACAGTCACAAGACAGCCATCTTCAGTCAAGCCTTCAGATGGCTGCAGCCCTGGCCGACATCCTGACCGGAACTCCTGAGAGTCCCTGAGCCAGACCACCCAGTTAAGCCGCTCCCAAACGTCTAGCCTGGCTTCGCTGTAGGGTAATACATGTTTGCTGTTTGGAGGAGGTAACCTCCTGACTCCACCCCCCCAGACCCTGCAGCTGAAAGGGAGCCCCCAGGTCTGACACCAGCTCATGGTTAGAGCCTCGTCCCGAGGCGAGTCCCGCACGCTGCAGAGATGCTGGCTGTCTACTCACCTTTCCAGGTCCTGCAGGTGAAGCAGCAGGTACACACTGTGGGAATGGGGGCACCATCAGTGATAGCCCCCAGGCAAACCGGGAGGTCCCAGGGAGGTGTGGGGATCCCAGTGTGTTCAATACAGGGGTCCCAGGAATGTGGGTCTCTGTAGAGATACCGAGGTGGCGGAGGGGATCATTCCAGATCCAGCTTCCTCTCAGGTGCTAGAAAATGACCTTGCCTGGCCCACGGAGCTCAGTCCTTGTGTCCTGCAGCCCAAGGATGACCTTGCCTGGCCCACAGAGCTCAGTCCTTGTGTCCTGCAGCCCAAGGATGACCTTGCCTGGCCCACAGAGCTCAGTCCTTGTGTCCAGCAGCCCAAGGGAAGGCAGAGGGTGACGTCAAAGTTTCCTCTGAGAAATAACTCCAACTGTGCCTGCCCAGATGCCCTTCCTCTGTCTGTCTCCCAGTTCAGAATGACCTGCAGGAAACTGACCGCTGAACCCTCAAAGTGCTCAAACAGCTAATTGGCTGCTACCTTACACAGTCCATTGGTCTTGGTGCACATCTGGGCCTTGGTATGCAGTAGGTGCTCACTAAATACAGGCTGTCTCCAAGTTCATGGAAGGCAAGGATCATTTTTTCAACTCCCTTGTACCCTTCCTGGGGTTCAGTGCCAGACTTTCAATAAATGGCGTCTGACAAAACGCCTCCCAGTCCATTCTGCAGGGTGGGCGATGCAAACTGCATAGTGTTATTTTACACCAATGGGCCTATATTTTTATTTTACATAAATTGTTATATAATATCTTGTTCCGTTTTGTACTTTTTTCACTAGGCCTCGTGTTTTCAAACTCTACCTATATGTACATTGAAACTGTTGCTTCCAACGCTGCACACAACTCCGCGGGGGGGCAGCCACCGCGTCTTGCCCATCCTCTCCCAGCCCGCCCGCAACAGGTGCTACCTGCCAGGGCTTGCACATGAGCCCTGTGCCTTGTGACTGCTCTCCTCACAAGCCTAAGATGTAGGAGGGGTAGGGATTCTTGCGCCTCTTCTCCAGAGGAAACCTGAAGGCAACGGAGCTCGTTTTCTGTGCCAAGGTCAAATCCTCTGATAGCAGCCGCCTGGGGTATCATTCTGAGGAAGGTTCTGACTGAATCCAGGCCCAGAGGGAACAAGTGTGGCAACTGCTTGTTGACGTCTGCCTCGCTGTGTTGCATTTACCGTCTCTGCGCAGGCCCGGGGTCACTCAGCCCAGACTGGGGGCCGTTTCCCCGACCCGACCATGCCTGGCGTCCGAGGCTGGGTGCTGGGAGGGTGCGGCCTCCTTCGGCTGACTCCCTCCCAGGCACCCGCACCCTCCACTCTGGGGTTACGACAGCCCCAGAGCCTCTGATCTGGGTGCTTTTGCCCCACGCCCAGACCCTGGGCCATCTTTCACTGGTCTTTCTTTCTGAGATGACTTTTATTTTAGGCCCAGAACAGCCAGGGCGAGGGCCAATGGTCCCTGCCCTCCCTGCTAGGTCAGCACCTCCCTTGCCCGCCCCCTGAAGTCACAGGCGCCACGGCCAAGGGCAGGCCGTGAGGAGAGCAGGTCGTGTGGTAGCACAGCAGGCTCTCTGGTTCTCTGCAAACTCCACCCGCTTGGCCTGCACACCTGCAACCAGAGCGCTGCCCCTGCCCCACGGGGCACAGCAGAGGACGGAGGGCAGCAGGGTCAGAACCAAACAAATCAGCCCAAATCCGCTTCCATCTAGTGACTGTCTGGGAAGATGTTCAAAGCCCAGGGGACGCCTCCCATCGCCTTTTTTTTTTTTTTTCTTCCCGTATTGAAGTATAGATGACTTACAATATTATATTAGTTTCAGGTGTACAGATGCAGTAATTCAATATTTTTATAGATCGTACTCCGTACACAGACACTATAAATCATGATGGCTATATTCCTGTGCCGTGCATTGCATCCTTGCAGCCCATCTATTTGATATCTGGTAGTTTGTAGCTCTTAATCCTCTCCACCCATTTTACGCCTTCCGGCCACCACTCTCCCCTCTGGCAACCACCGGTCTGTTCGCAGTATCTCTGAGTCTGTTTCTGTTTCGTTATATTCATTTGTTTGTTTCATTTTGTAGATTCCACATATAAATGAAAACATACAGTATTTGTCTTTCTCTGTCTGACTTATTTCACTAAGCATAATACCGTCAGGTCCATCCATGTTGTCACAAATGGCAAAATTTCATTCCTTTTTACGGCTGAGTAATATATCCATCGCCTTTTAGATCCTACCAAACCTCTCTCCTTCCTAGTTCTGAAGCTGTCACGAATCATCCGCCAAGGGCAGGTGTAGGCAGGAGGCCTGGCTTCCAGTCCTGTGTGGCCTTGGCACAGCGTGTGACCTCTCTGAGCCTACTTCCTCTGCTTCGTTCACCTCTATAATGACAATATAGACTCTAAGAGGGAAAGGGACTGTAGGGCCACCTAGGCCCACTTCCTAGCCAAAGCAGGAATCCCTCCCTAGAGCTTTGGTATATGACTAGTTGACTTTGGTTTGGGCCCTTGCAATGTCAGGAATCTCACTATCTCACAAGGCAGCCCATTTCTGTCCCGGATACTTTCATATTATAAAGTGCTTTCGTAGGTGAGTTAGATATCAACAAGAAGAACAAAACTGGCAGCAGCTACGACCTCGAGTGCCAGGCATGACCGTAAGCACCTTTACATGGATTATTTTGGTTGAATCCTCACGACAACCCTACAAATGGGGCTCGTCATTCCCTGTGTTTCGATAAAGAATCTGCAGTGCAGAGAGGATAAACAGCTTGCCCGGGCCACACAGCTGGTAAGTGGCTACCCCCTTGGAACTGGACCCCACTGGTTCTAGCTCTGCCCACTGAGCTTCAGAGAACTGGGGCCCTTTTTCTTCCAATGACAGCTTTCATTTGAGGCTTCGTAGCCGGGAAGCTGACCGAGGGTGGAGGCGATATCTAATTGCATTTCGCATCCCTATTTCTGCGACGGTGCCCAGGAGGTCAGAAGCTGTAGATGCTCAGGGAAACCTGACGGCCAGCAGGCGAGTGGAGAGAAGGCCCTGGCCTAGGAGTCAGGGGGCCACAGGAGAATGCCACCGGCAGGCAACCCTGGTGACAGCTCCCTTCCCTGGGCCTTTGTCTCTTCATTGGCAAAATCAGAGGATTAGACTGAGTGATCCCCGAGGTCCCCTCCTGCCTGGCCTTTTGGGATTCCATGCTAAGCTCCCCTGGCACAGGGACAGGGTTCCCCTACCTGAGGTAGACCTCACCCCCATGGCCAAGCCTCCACCTCCCCAGCCCTGCTAGGGTTAAAATCTCTCCCTTCCAACAGAAAAGCCACATTCTTCAATCCTGGGGCCGGGGGTAGAGAGGCCATTCCTGAAAGGGTTGGAATGTGGCAGACGCTGGGCCGGGCCCTGAGCTGTTCTCCTTTCCCTGGAGGGGAGCATGGGTTGTCATTCCCAGGGCAGTGGTGAGGCTCCCTCTTTCCCATCCATGTCTTAGACCCTCAAGTCAGGTGGGGCCTGGAAGGACCCCAGGTGCAGGACTGAGATGCCCCTGTAGGCTGCACCTCACAGCACACAGTCTAGGTCTAGGTGGCCTGGAGGTCCCTGTTTACACATTTAAGGGCAGGCTAACCACCTGCACATGTCACAGCCAGAGATTCCAATAGTGGCCCAATTTCAGCCCCCAGGCTCAATTTCCCAGCAAGGTGGAGGGGCGGAGGTGATGATCCAGAACGATCCCTGCAGCCCCTTCCCCATCAACCTTCTGCTGGCAGCAGCAGTGCTCAGCTCCCAAAAGCCAAGCCCCGTAATCTTCCCAAGGAACAGTCTGGGAAACCGAGTCCCGGTCCAACTCCGTAGCCCTCTAATCCCTGCCCCTACCTTCCACAAGCCCAAAACCCACTGAGGGATCAGACGTCAGTGAGTCCCAAATGTGGCTGCAACCTCGACAGCATCACACACCAGGGGCTCACCCTAGACCTACTGAATCCCCCGGTGGGGGGGGCCCAGGACTCTGCACTTTTAAACGAAGTTCCAGGCCAATCCTGGCCCAGGTACCCCTCTACCAGGGGTAGACATCGAGGTAGAGGTGTGGTTTCCGTAAAGCCCTGGCCTCCACAGGAATTAGACCTCAGAGCTAGTGTGGCGTTTGCATGTGGTGGCCGAGGTTATGCATGGGGCATGGTGGCTCAGGGAGGGGAGGAGATGGTAGAGTGAGAGACAGGACAGGAAATACCGTGCAGGGAAAAGGGATACTGTGCTGTAAGCCCTGGCTGGGTGGGAGGAGACACTCAGGTGCTCACGACAGGTAAGCCCTCCTGGGAGTGTGGGGTCAGAGAAGAAGAACACAGAGAAAGCTGCCTTGGCCCAGGTCCAGCTGGGCCTGTCGCCTCTAGGCTTGGTCCAGGTACTACTACTCAACACCCCCACCCCCACATAATCAGATGGAGGAGATGGGGCCCTTTGGTGCAGGTGACCCAACCCTGCCCCTGATCAGAGTCCCCAAGGCCAGCCCTCTGCCCTGGCCCAAGTGGTGCTCTGCCCCTTGGCTGGCCTGGCACGGTCTGATGGACGTCTGTATGGGTGGCGAGTCCTTGGGGCAAGGGCCCTAGGGGGGCCTGGGTCTCCCTTCACGAAAGCAAGGCCTACGAGGTGGAAAAGAGGGGAAGGGAAGTGACACCTACCTGAGCTGCCAGCGCTCTCGGAAGCACTCCTGGACATCTTAGGCTGGCCGTGTTTGCCGCTGGCCCGCCCGGGCCCCGGTGGCGGGGGGCCGGAGGGAGCAGGGGCGCCGTCTCCCCTGATGGTGGAGAGATCCTGCATGCTGAAGCTCCGGAGTCTCTCTGATAAGGCACCCTGTCCCTGGACACAACACAGGACGGGGCACACGTCAGAGGCCTGCCCCACAGACCGGGGCAGCTGTGGCGGGCGAACGCAACCGAGGGGGGCTCTGATGGTCAGCCAGGTGGAGGCCAGTCCCCTGGAATACTCTGCAGAGGGGCAGCTGCCTGGTGTACTTGCAGGGGACACTGAGGGGATCCAGGCCCAGAATGTTCTAGGGCCTCCTGTGGGCTCAGGAATTGTTCTTCTGGCTCCAGGCTCCTTCCTCTCCTTCAGACGCCCCCCACAATAAGCCCGAGCCTCGGCCAGACTCAGGGCCGAGGAAACGACTGCTGCCTTCGGTTCCTACTCTACAGGGCTTGTCTGCGGCTTCTCGGGCTTTACATAAATCAAAATCCTTATAGAGCTACATTTTGCTCCGTTCCCAGGACACAAGGATCTGGCTAGAATATCAGAACTTCATAATCTATGTGCTCAGTCCTTACTCTTTTCAAAGGAAATAAAATGCAGACAGTATTTTTTAAACATATGACAACAGCCATTTCTTTTATCTGTTCACACGACTGTCCGTGAGTCACACTGACTGCCACTGTCACCTTTGAGCTCCATAAAATACCCAAAGTAACGAATCAGGAAGGAAAAAGATGATATTAAAAAAAGACACACACGCGACAAAACACTGTTGACCGTAACCATTTCTCATTCTCAAGGAGCCACAGAAGCTGTCTCAGGGGGAAACTGTTCTTTTGTTTAGGAAAAGCAAGATCAATCCATTATACTTATGAAAGGGAAGGGCCTCGCTGTCTGGATGAGAGAATCTGTCAAAGTGAGAAGAGTATAAGGAAGGCAAAGGGATGACAGCATTGCTTGAGGTGTGCCTCAGGGGCTGGAGGGGGAGAGCTGTGTTCGGGGGAGAAGGAAACCCGAGGGCGGAGGGGCTGGTAAGGAGACGTGGATTATTGAGAACCGGGCTGGGATTCGGAGCAAGAGGTGACAGGCAAGTAACCACTAGGCAGATTGATAAACTTGGGTATCTTCAGAAACACTCACGGGCATGCAGACTTCCCATAGGTACATGGCATGCATGGATCGGGAGCGGAGGTATTTTATTTGAATAATGAAGGAAAGAGTAGTCCTAGAGGGCTAGAGGACGTGGGGACCATAGGCACCGCAGATAGAACAGAACCAGCAAATCAGCACAAAATCAGCGAGAGCAGCTAACAAGGGCTCTGGGCTGGGGGGTGGGATTGACGAAACCAACAAGGGCCATGACAGCATTAGTTAAGAGGCTTTCAGAGATGGCAGAAGGGTTTGGAGATTTTTTTTTTCACTTTACTTAAATAGTAATGAAAATGAGCCAACAAAGCACAGTAATTCACTGAAGTAACTTTAGCAAAAGAGTCAGTTAGCTAAAGGAGCAAACACAGAATGAGTTCATTAGAGGCAACGGGGGAAGACAAAGGAGCTTGCAGACAGTTTTAGAAAAAATGTCAGAATGAAACAAAGATGCATTAAAATATGAAAATGGTAAGTTCTCAGCCTACAAAGATATTTAAAAACCACGTCTCCAGGAAACTAACAACAGCAGAAAGAAAACTATTTAAATAATCAAATATACATACAGGACTTCCCTGGTGGCACAGTGGTTAAGAATCCATCTGCCAATGCCGGGGACACGGGTTCGATCCCTGGTCCGGGAAGATCCCACATGTCGCAGAGCAACTAAGCCTGTGTGCCACAACTACTGAGCCCACACACCACAACTACGGAAGCCTGTGCGCCCTAGAGCCCACGTGCCGCAACTACTGAGCTTGCGTGCTGCAACAACTGAAGCCTGTGTGCCTACAGCCTGTGCTCCGCAACAAGAGAAGCCGCCGCAATGAGAAGCCCGCGCACCACAACGAAGAGTAGCCCCCGCCTCGCCGCAGCTAGAGAAAGCCCACGTGCAGCAACGAAGACCCAACGCAGCCAAAAATAAAAATAGATTTAAAAATAAATAAATAAAATAAAATAAAAAATATATACAACTAGAATTCTAAATCCAGGCAAAGGGGTGTTTGGAGGGCATTATGTGAGAAAGGCAGAAATCTCCCTGGTTGCCTCAGATACAGCTCCTGAACGATGGTGGGCAAGGGGTTTGAGGCTTCACCTTCTAGACATGACAGCTGGGTGGTCTTTGGCAAGAAAATGAGGGGGGAGACCCGCTCCCAGTATAATCCCCTCCAAATCCATCAGCCAATGACCCATGATTATTCTACTCAGAAACATTCCAGATGACATCTAGGAACTTCCCTGGAGGTCCAGTGATTAAGATTCCGTGCTTCCACTACAGGGGGCACGTGTTCAATCCCTGGTCGGGGAGCTAAGATCCCACATGCTGCAGGGGGCAGCCAAAAAAAAAAAAAAAAAAAAAGGATCACTTCTGGGAAAAAAACTAGGAGGGGCTTCATGATTCTAAGTCCAAATAAATGGTGGCGGACTAACTCCTTCCCTGGGTCTGCCAGCTCTTACAAAGGCTCAGCAATGTATCTGAGGGAAAGAGGCAGCAGGCATGTCCATGACCATTTCAGCAAAGCACTCAGTTCCAGTCCCAGAAGCCAGCTGGCCTGCTCCAGTATCACTAGCATCATGAAGACAGGAAGTGGCAAAGGTTAGGAAAGAAAAGGAGATAATAACAGCTCAGTATCGACTGAGTCCTGTCTCAGAAGAAACCACGGCAGCATGGATACAGGCTCTTGAAAACAAATTAGCCCGTACCCATCAAAACAATCTGAGACGGTTCAAATCAATATAGCCCTCTCAGCTGTAAACCTCTCAGCCCTGCTCAGTCTCTACTCCAAACCTCATCTCCATTCACTTTCCACAGACCTTATTCCACCGGCCGATTCAGCTCTGCTCTGAGAACCTTCGTTTTCTTATTCTGGGAACAGCCCAAGAGTGGTTCTCTGGTATACTGCAAAACTGGGTTCCTTATTTTTGGGAAAATAAATTTGGACTCCCTAAATTTGGAAAAGCTTAAAAACATATTCTATAATTCAATGAGCCACATACGAAAAGCTTTGAGAAGTCGTAGTGTTTTGGGTTGTTTGACTCAGCATATCCCAAATGTATTTGACCACAGTGGGACAGACTGTTAGTTGACCATCCAAAAGTCATTCCCAATTCCGTTCTCGAAATGGTGAGAAAAAAAAAACAGATTTCCCAAACTCCCTCCTAGCTATTATGCATGGCCATGTGATGCAGTTCTGGCCAATGGGAGGTAAGGGGAAATCTGCTAAGGGATTTCTGGGAAAGATATTTTCTCTCTCTCACATGCAGAAGGAGAAAGGCCTGACCCTGCTCCCTGCCTTCTGCCTTTGAGTATGGGAACTGCCACCTTGTGACGAGGAGACTTGCAGAGACATCCACCCGGAGCCTTGACATCACTGGCATCACTAAGTCACTGGAATACCGACGGTGCCCATTTACTCCTAGACTTCTCGTGGATAACTATCGTCCATTACAAGACATACATTTTTTCACCTCTGAAAACTGGGGAGGGTCTTACGATTGCTGTTGCCTTGTCTTTGATGTCACTGCCTACACATGAATGCACTTAGTTGTTATTCCCAAAGGCATGACCAGACAATGGAAACTCCTGACTGTTCACTGTTAACAAACCATTTAAGACCCAACTGGGACTTCCCCGGTGGCACAGTGGTTAAGACTCCACCCTTCCAATGCAGGGGGCTTGGGTTTAATCCCTGGTCAGGGAACTAAGATCCCACATGCCGTGCGGTGCAGCCAAAAGATTTTTTAAAAAAAGACCCACTTGAAGAAGGAATCTGAGTCTAGGTTGCCTAGAACACGTTCTACTGACACCTTCTAGTCAGATGAAGAAAGTGGCAACATCAGAACTGGCAGAATGGGCATCAGCAGCATGGATGAAAATCTCAGAGATGAAAGCTCTGCATCACCAACGCTCTAGAAAGCACAGAGAGTGATGCGGCCTCATCCTAAACGGATACTGAGGAGCGGAGTTGAAAAGTGATTCAGAAGAATCAGATTCTGAAAGTGAAGGTTAGAAAGACTTCAATCAGTTTACGGTGCCTGTATCCTTTATTGCATATACAAAAGTGACACACAGAAAAATCTATGTCTAAAGACTCCAAAAGAGTCTTTTTAATAAGTAGAAGTAGATGGGACTTCCCTGGTGGTCCAGTGGTTAAGAATCTACCTTCCAATGCAGGGGATACAAACTTGATCCCTGGTTGGGGAACTAAGATCCCACATGCCACGGGGCAGCTGAGCCCATGTGCACTCTAGAGCCCAGCCTCTAGAACAGACCAGAAAGGAACACATCCACAGCCTTCCATGAAAACTAATCTCCTACTTGTATTGTCATACTTTGACCTCTTTATTCCCCACGGTATTATAAGCAGGGTCTACCCAGTTTTGTTGTGGCTGCTTGCTTACATGCTGTTTGTTTTAACAGACTCACCTTGCTTTTTTCTGGGTACGTCAACAACATATGGCCCAGTGGCTCTCTCAGCTGGGCTCCTAGAGCCCCAGAAATCCCACAGAAGTATCTTGGGGGCAAGGGAGGGGAATCTATTCCTGATTACTTTAATCTTTTCTTTTTCCTGGCCAAAACTCTTAGAAAATTGGACTTTAAGAAGTAAACTGTGGGGACTTCCCTGGTGGCACAGTGGTTAAGAATCCACCTGCCAATGCAGGGGACACGGGTTCAAGCCCTGGTCTGGGAAGATCCCACATGCTGCAGAGCAACTAAGCCCATGCACCACAACTACTGAGCCTGCGCTCTAGTGCCTGCGTGCCGCAACTACTGAGCCCACGTGCTGCAACTACTGAAGCCCATGCACTTAGAGCCTGTGCTCCGCAACAAGAGAAGCCACCACAACGAGAAGCCCACGCACCGCAACAAAGAGTAGCCCCTGCTCACCGCAACCAGAGAAAGCCTGTGTGCAGGAACAAAGACCCAACGCAGCCAAAAATAAATAAATAAAAGTAAATTTAAAAAAGTAAACTGTGTCACTGAATTTTCTATTAATCTGAGATCTTTTTTGTATTTCAATTTTATTGATGTAGTTTTTCATTTGTATTTAATTACTACATTTTTCTAATTTTATAGATGGATTCAAGATATAAACCTTAGGGACTTATATGTACTTTTATGTCCAAATTTATATGTATAGGTACTGTAAATTTTTTTTAATTTTTACAATTAATTTTTATTGGAGTACAGTTGATTTACAATGTTGTGAATCTGGGAACTTTAATTCCTCATCCTTCCCCCAATTTGTAAGGAATAAGCAATCCATGTAGCTAACACACAGCAAATTTTCTATATTTTGATGCTTTTCTTAGTCAGAGGAGGGAGTGTGTTCCTGGGAAAACCCAGACCTTTAAAAAGCTGATATTCTAAGTAAAACAATTTACCACTAATAGAATACCTGCCATTAGGGCCCACAGAACCCCGAGTCAACAGTTACTAAGTTTGGTTGCAAGCCCTCGACGAGGTCCTCTTTTCCAGAGGGACACACAGGGGAAGGGACACCAGTGACAGGGACACAAGTGACAGGAGGGAGCTCCAGCAGAGCACAAAGTTTAGCCCACCTCACCTCACATGGTTTCTACTGCCTTCAACTGAGGACAATGAGAATAAAGACAAAAGGCTTTAGTGAGTCAGGCAGTTGATAACAAAGCCACCAGCATAAGCACATTTCCCACCGGCGATTCAAATATTTGAAAGAAAGAGTTAGTACTTCCTTCTAAATTCCCACAGGGTTTCCACCTCGCTAAAACAGTTAACCTCTACAGCTATACATGCTCCACATCGAGGCCAAGCAGGCTCCTTCCCAACATGCTGCACGAAGGCAAGGGCCTCGTTCGTGACATAGAATTGGATTAACAAACAAAAGAGAGAGAAAGGATTCTTCCCACCGTAGCATCAATCGTCAAATTCAATTCATTCTCCAGGCATGAAACAAACAAACCAAAAAACCAAATAAGTTAATTGCATGTTAGATGCTACCAAATCAACACAATAAGAGGCTCTGGGAGGAGGCTGACAGGGCCTCGGCTCTGGGATTAACACACATGTACACACACAGCTGTCGGGAGGAGAGACACCTGGCTCCGATCCAGACCATGGGCCAGTGGGCACAGGTGGCTGCTGGCTTCCATCCCCGAAGGGTTCAGTTTGGAGTTAGTCACATCTCTCAGCGGGGTTACCTGCCCTTCTCTGAGGTCCAAAGAGGAGACAAAAGGAAAGAGTCGAACCACCTGATAAAAGGGAAAAGAAAAAAAAAAGCCATGGGCACCAAACCTACAAAATGGGTTGAAGGGAGCCATGCTGCCCTGGCCTCCTACAAGTCACTCATTCACTCACTCACTTCTTCGTTCCTTCCTTCGCAGCCAACGCTGCTGGAGAGTTCCTGAAGCGCTCAGTGAAGCCCCGCGGGGGAAACAAACACAAATAGGAAACAGGACACGGTTCCTACTCCAAGGTTCTCCCAGTCTGGCTGAGGCATCGAGACACAAACGCGTGCAAGACAGCAAATGACAGACGACAAAACATACGACAGAAGCTCAGGGGACGGAGAGAGAGTACTGTTGGCTAGAATACCCAGGGAGGCCTCGTCCAAGAGCTCAGACTTGAGCGAGGCAAGGGCTGTACCATCAGAAAGAGAGGGGAAGGACATTGTGGCCAGACAGTGGTCGGAGCCAAGGTGTGAGAGTGGAAAACCCAGGTGCATTTGGGAAACTGAGATTGAACCAGTCTGAGGAGAAGAGGCTCAGGTGCTGGTGACGAGTGGGAGATCAGTCTGGAAAAACTGTATTTTGCCTGAACCTGGACTTCGATGAGAGCTCCACTGAAGGTTTCTGGGTAGTGAGCAAAGTGAAGACAGTGGGATTTTAGAGTCATGAGAACATTCTGGACACACTGCGGGGCACACATGGAGAACGGCCCCTGGTATCTGCCCTGCCTTCCTTCCTCAGGTTGGAGCTGGGCACATGGATGTCTGCAATAAAGTGCCCTTAATGGGAGATGAAGCGCAAAAAGGAACATTAACTGGTGAGGGAAGGCCGGTTGGGAACACTGGCCAACACCTCAGGCCAGGCTGGATCTGAGGTGCTGACAGCAGCTGCTGAGGAGATGAAGACCTGGATCTGGGAAGCGAGACAGGGCTGTGCAGGACAATGACAGCACCCAGGTGATGGGGTGTGGGGGTCACCGGGAAGGGCTCCACACGCAGCAGCTGTCCAGCCCTCGTGTGTAGAAGGCCACCAGTGAGACCCAGCTGGAAGCTCTGCTTGGTCCAGGCTTCCTCCTTGGAAAGGCCAGGCCCCGAGGGGAGGTTAAAGCTGTGGCAGATCTCTCTTCAAGGAGTAGGAGTCGGGTAGGGGACCCAGAGGTGGGGCATCCGCAAGACAAGTTTGCTCAGTGAAAAGCGGAGCTAAGATTACGACTTCCCACTTTATCACAGTGATACGCTTTGTTTATTTGTTTTGCTTTTCAATATCCTCATTTCTTTTTACTGAAGTACAGTTAAGGTACCATGTTATATTAGGACAGTGATAAAGCTTTAAAGAAACTATCTTTAGTCTCTTAAGGTAACTTGCGACCCACCACCTGCATTTAAGTGTGGCCCCAGCCTTGCCTCAAGGCAAAGTGGGAGCCTGCCTTGGGGGCAGCTGCTGGCTGTCTCTCGCATATGAATGTACCTTCCTGACTCCTAGAGGTGTTCCAGATAAAACGGTCAGAGGCACAGGCAGACAACCTTAAAAGTACCCTGGGCTGGGACTCGCTCTACAATTCTCAGGGGCAGACAGGCATCCCTCAGGCTCTCAGTCATGGGGGCTCAGGGCCTGGGGGTGTGATCCAAGCAGAATGTGGTCAGGAATTGTCAGTTCAGTGTGTGTGGAGGGGAGGGGCCATGGGGGTGTCTGGAGTGATGCAGGAACACAGGACTGGGAACTGGAGTATCGCTCTCAGCCCAGCAGCATGACCTTGGGCACTGGGATCTCGGTGTCCTCCCCTGTGAAGTAAGTGGCACCGAAGGCTCCTTCCTGTCCTAACAACCCACAGGTTGACATTCCTCGCTCTCTCTCTCTCTCTCTCTCTCTCTCTCTCTCTCTCTCTCTCTCTCGGTGGGGTTTGGGGCAGGGGCTCACGTGTTATATAGACGCTGCCACTCGGACACTGCTCACCTCAAGGCTGAACGAGGAGACGGAAGTCGGGCCCAGAGCAATGAGGGACCTGAAGCCCAGGGTGGGAGAGTGGCTTGCCCAGGGCCACACAGCACAGGCAAGGTGGACAGGGAGGGACAAGGGCGCAGGCAACGCCCCAACTGTGCCCAAGCTACCGCACCACAGAGAAAAGACGGGAAGAGATCCGCACAAGCAGGAGACAGCCTCCTCTCCACAAGAGTCTGGACTGTAAATAACTTCCCAATGCCAGCATCGGACTTGTTTCTCTTATTGGTTCAATAGTGAGTGAAGATCATGGTCAACCTTAGAGAGCAAACTGACACAGGAGAAGTGACCAACAGGTGGCCTCAGCATGAGCTCTGCCTCCTGGGAAATCTCTATGGACATCGACTCATGACTGTTTTGTGGCAAAAACCATTATCATGCCCATTTTGCAGGTGGAGAGGCTGAGGCTCATAGAGGTGCAACAGCAAGTGGGGGAGGTGGGGTTTTTTTGGTTTGTTTTTTTGGCTAGGCCGCGTGGCATGTGGGATCTTAATTCCCCGACCAGGGATCGAACCTGCACCCCCTTCACTGGAAGCACAGAATCTTAACCACTGGACCGCCTGGGAAGTCCTGGAGCTGGGATTTTTTTAACCTGGGTCTGCATATTTCCAAAGCCCATACTTGTTGCTAAGCATTGCTCTCCTGGCTGTGACAGCTAAAAATATGAACAGCCATCCTTCATCCCTTTACCATTTACTGTGCACCTAGTAGAGGTGCAGGTAAGACAAGGATATAAATGACTACAAGAGGGCCACTGGGGTGCCATGAAGTGAGAGACCAGTTCCCCCAGGAATCTAAGGAGGCTGCTGTGAAGGAGGTGGCTCTTGACCTTGAAGGGTGGACAGGATTTCAAACAGGTGGGAACAGGGGCAGATGAACTAGCAACAGTAGAGGCAGGAAGAGAAAATTCTAGAAACAGCAGAGTTGCTATTTCTAGAACAGCACTGAAGGTGGTGCTGTAAGTACAGTGTACAAGAACCAGAAAGGTCAGGAGAGACTAGACAGGAAGGTTGGGATCAGGGCCAAATGCACAGGCCTCAAACAGGAAGGGAGAGTGGCAGTGACCCCTTGAGTGGCTACTGCAATAGTCCAAGCTAGAAGGGAGGGTGCCTGGAAGAGGGCGTGGATGGAAGGAAGGAAGGAAGGGGTATCAAATGGGCAGGACTTGAAGAGCCAATCAGAGGAAGGAGGAACTCAAAGATGACTGAAATTTGGAGCTTGGGGTCCAGAGAGGATGGTGATTTTGTCATCATCAGAGATTTGGGACACAAGAGGAGGGACACATTTGGAGTTAGAGAGATGCTGACTGAAGGTACCAGGAGACAGGGAGGAGATGTTCAGAGGACCAGAAATGCTGGACTTGAGACCTGGGGAGAGGAGCCTATCTGGGAACCAGGAGCAACAGGTGGTGACAGCTGAAGGTGAGGGAAAGGATGAGTGGCTCTGGGATGGAGAGGAGAGCAAGGCGGGGCCCTGGAGAATTCCCCCCAACACTGAGGGAGTGAGGGCAGGAGACAGGAGTCGGGGGGAGGAGGTGACCAGGAAGGAAGGCGCATCACCACAGCCAAGTGCTTTCTCAGACCTCCTAGGTTCAACCAGGCTCTTCTCAGAGGTCAGGCAGGCAGGTGGGCTTCTCTCTTTCCACTGGGACCCTCGATGCCTCCAGCTACATATGATCTCCACAGGCAAACTCGGAACAGAGATTTGGCAAGTAATATCAGACCGGCAACTCCGCCTTCTGCTGACTTGTGAGACTGAGTCTCTTGTTTGTTTCAATCCACCTCACCATCTATGGAGTGGAGTAAGGTGAGGTAACATTCCAAGTAGAAACATCGGGAGGAAGACAGGGTGTCGAGGAACAAAGGCGAGTGTGGTGGAACCACAGTGGACAAGGCTTCAGGTGCTGCTTCAGGTTTTGGAAATAGGCTCCAGGGCAAGCTGATTTGTCTGGGAGGGAAGTATTCCCTACCCTCTACCTAAATTTTTTCAGCAGGTTGTCCATAACAGTTTATGTAATCTTGGTGTTTAAATGGTTGCCATGGTGAACTCTAAATATTAATTTTATGTTACACAGTCCTTGGCTTCAACAGAAGAAAGAGGGCTAACTTGACATAAGCTAGCGCAGAGGCTGGGAAATGTTCCTCTGAGGGGGTGAAGGGACGAGCATGAAACTTCCTAGAGTCCTCAGCCACTTAGATTCAGCAGACACAAGTGTGCGAAGCCAGACAAGGGAGACACGGGGATCCAAAAGGGACAGCAGTCTTCTCTTCTTCCTTGGAAATACATTCAAAGCATGAGTGGATACAGGGAGGTTTTAGAAAAAGAAAATGAACACCTGCCCTCTGATTAATCGTAAACAGGTAGTTTTTGCTTTTGTCTATTGTGGGGGGTTTTGGCAAGAAAAAAAACAAAGGCAAAGGCAAACAACTCCAGTCTGGTCAGAAGCCCCAAATCACTAGGCTTATGAACTTTCCAGAATGAGCTTCTGGTTCCAAGAATAAAGTTCCATGTCGTTTGAAAGCAGTATTTTTATTCAAGCAAGAGGTTTAGATAAAGCAGTGATGGATAAAAAATAAGGATCAGAGGGAGAGGACATTTTTAAAACTATTTCTGCTGAACTGTTTAAAGAGTTTGTTTTTAAAGCAAAATTGAGTGGAAATTTTTTTTTTTTTATGAGTGGAAAAACACTATAATTTATCTCTCTGTGATTGTGCCTAGGTGTTCAGATGCTAGGGCTATAACCAAGGCTTGGCTATACCCTGGTGGCCACTGACCATAACTGCAGGCAAAGTACCTGAGCTTTGGCTGGCAAGTCAGCAAAGTGGAGGTCACGGTGTGAAAGCAGAGCCGGACCAGGAGAGAAGATGAAGAAACGGAAAGATCGACCATGGGCAATGCCGCAGGCTGAGTCTCCATCTGCCCATTTTCCTCGTGAACCTCATATACAGAGGCCCCAAAGGGCTAAGTGGGTAAGGGAGGGGCCCTTGTCAAAGCAGAGCACTGCAGGCGAGAAGATGGAAATAAGGCAAAGGAGAACCCAAGAGGCTTAACAGAAGGCTTGGGACAGTGCTGCCTAAGAGAACTTTCTGCGATGGTGGGAACGTTCTATCCCTGTGTCAGCCACCAGCCACACTGGCTGCTGAGGACTTGAAAGCGGGTGAGTAAAGACTGAGGAATTGAATATTAAAATTTACTTCATTTCAATTAATTTAAATAGCCACACATGGCAAGTGGCTACCATTTCGGGCAGAGCAGGAGTGGAGGCATCAAAAAGTTTATTCTTCAGATCCATCAACGAGGTTTAATGAGTGCAAAACACCAGACAAGTTAGCAAAGTTTGGTTTTGGGTTTTGGGTTTTTGCTAAGCAAGAAACAAAGGAAAAGAATCCAGAGTCACTCATGGCCAGAAGCTCACAATCTAACAGGAAATACTAGATTCTAGGGGGGAAAAACCCCACACGCAGTCTGGGGAAGAAGCATCCCTAATTCACAGAACGCCAGCTTTACTTAGACCGGCTGTCTTAAACAGGTGACTTTAATAACACTATTGTCAGCACTGGAACTGTTCTAGGGATAGGATCTCCAGGGAAAGTAAAAGGGCATTATTTTTCAAGTTATGAGACAGGTCAAAAGCAAGATTGGTTTACCAGGCCTGAGAAGTGGGCAGGTGGAAGAGGCCTAGGATATGGTTCAAATGGCAAGGGGAATAAGGTGGCCTGGATACCTCACAGTTTGGGGGGATTTTTTTGAAGATTTTTTTTATGTGGACCATTTTTCAAGTCCTTATTGAAGTTATTACAATATTGCTTCTGGTTTTTTTTTTATGTTTTTAATTTTTGGCCACGAGGCATGTGGGATCTTAGTTCCCCGACCAGGGATCGAACCCACACCCCCTGCATTGGAAGGCGTAGTCTTAACCACCTCACCGCCAGGGAAGTCAGTTTTAAAACTACCTGACAGTTTTAAAACTCTTGATCAATTGGTTTTTCTCACTATTGTTTCTCTTCCCGTGAGAATGTGTTTTGCTTAACTAATGAGTTTCTAGAGCATTAATTTTAAAAAGCGAGAGATTTCCAATTCTAGTCTTAAAAAGACGTGGCACTCAATTTTCCCTCTGGGTGGAATTACTGGCTGGGAAACAGCTAATATCTAAGCTCAGAGCCAGTCAAGAGACTAGGGACACTTAGAAAGAAGGTACTACCGAGGTGTGTCCCTAGGAAGGAGACAGAGCAGCTTTTGCTGAAAGAAAAAATGCATCACTACTTCCCGGGGACAAGGATTAGACCTTGGGGAAAACTGGGGGGTGGGCTGGGGGTTAATAGGCCTGGGGAGAAATTTCCAACGTGTAATTTTGTTTGTTTGTTTTAGCTTTTCTATTCTAAGATAAAACATTAACATTAATAACAACTTATATTTGTACAATGATATGGTTTACAAAGCTTCTTCACACTTCATGATGATCCAAAAACCCTGCAAACATTCATTTTTTTAGAGAAAGGGCTCAGGGTTCAAAGTTATAAGGAAAAAAAGGATTAACTAAAAGTGGAGGCAGAAGATCTTTCATTCTTCTGGTTAAGTTCTGCAGTTTCCTCCTGGGGAGCCACCAAAGGATGGAAAATAGAGCAGATGAGGAAGGAGTGACCGCCCTCATCCGGTCCCCTGGTCCCAGCCTCCCTTCGATCTGTCTGAGCTCAGAGGGAGGCTCTCAGTCACCTCACCCTCTCTCCTGCAACTGTTTGGCTAAATGCAGCGGATGTTTACAGTGAGAACTGATTTGTAGGCTGAGGGTGTTTTCTGGGAGGAGACAGGCAGGGTCCAAGAGACGTAAAATGGAGCCATGAGGAGGGCGACCATAAACGCCGGTTTGCTTGGCACAGACCTAGTTTCTACCTGTTGTCCCAGCATAATAATTACAGCACCGTTTCACTCTCAGATGTGTCCTGTTTGAACAGCATATGGTCACCCTAGCCACTGTGACTGGGCAGAGTGTCTTTTTTTCACAAAATTGCTTTGACTGTTCCCCTGGGGGTAATCGACAAGGTTGTTCCGGACTCATCTTTCTCATTCTCAAGGTTAATGCTTCTAAGCAGCTAAATCTGCATCCCAGGAATGTTAAAAAAGTTAACTGTTTTAACCCTCATCACCTGTGGTGTATGGTTCTGGATGGGCCCTCAGGCAGGGACCTGTAAAGAGGTGGCTGTTTACTTTATTTACTTATTTTTTAAAATATATTTATTTATCTTGTTTATTTATTTTTGGCTGCGTTGGGTCTTTGTTGCTGCACGCAGGCTTTCTCTCGTTGCGGTGAGCGGGGACTTCTCTTCGTTGCAGTGCAAGGGCTTCTCATCGAGCTGGCTTCTCTTTGTTGGGGAGCAAGGGCTCTAGGCACAGGAGCTTCAGTAGTTGTGGCACACAGGCTCAGTAGTTGTGGCTTGCTGGCTCTAGAGCGCAGGCTCAGTAGTTGTGGCGCACAGGCTTAGTTGCTCCGTGGCATGTGGGATCTGCCTGGACCAGGGCTCGAACCCGTGTCCCCTGCATTGGCAGGCAGATTCTTAACCACTGAGCCACCAGGGGAGTCCGAGTTGGCTGTTTAAAAATCATCTGGGGAACTTGTTAAAAATAGAGATTCAAGGGCTCACTGCCTGAGATTCTGATTCAGCACATCTGAGAATCTGTTTAAAAATGAAAAACAAAGCTTCCCAGGTGGTTTGGATACTAAAGCCAGATTTGAACCCAGTGGTGACTTATCATCCTTTGGCCGGGGCCTGGAGTGGTCCATTGTTACTATGGAAACCACTGATCTATCCCTCAGCCAGGTTGAATTTTACTTTTTCTTTTTCTTTTCTTTTCTTTTTTAAAGTACACATCTGTTTCAAAAACAGAGGGCATTATTTTGGGGAAAGAAGAGTGTTTTCTCTCTCAAGATATTTAGAGAGGAAAAGCAAAGCCCCCACAAGGCAGAAAATTTTCTTGTCTGAAACCAAATTCAGCAGGAAGCAGGCGTCCCTCACTACTTTTTAGCCCAACTAGAAAGAACTAATGAGCAGTTATTTTTCTGAGGCAAGTTTCAGACTATCTAGAGCTTCCTTCAGGTTAGTTGTAAGGTGCCCGGCTGGAGGCCTAGGCTCACGGGCTTCCCCGGTGGTCAGAGGGACTGGCGGTGACTGGCCAAGATTCAGGAGGCTCCAGCTTGAGGCAGACCTGGAAGAGGATGGCCCTACAGAATTACCATAAGAATATAATTTACACACACAGCTGAGTGGCCTGATGACCGGTACTGAGTCACCCTGATAAATATACCACACTGATGCTCTACAACTGAGCTGAGAAAAGAGCAGTAATCTATGTTCCTTCAGGTGCAGAAGCAAAGATGGGGTGGGGAGAGGGCCTGGGAGGCCTCTGTAGCTTTATGTGGCAAAGTTAGCCTGATGAATTCAGAATTTAGCAATTCTGAGTTCTCTTTTCTGTCAGCTTAAACACAAAAGCCTAAAACGATTGCATCTCAAACAGAAGGATCTTAGAATTCACTGCTCTTTGTAAATCCTGATACGTCTCCTCCAGATACCAAAGCGGAACTTCCCCTCCAATGATACTCATTGGGATTCACCACTTTGCCAGCTACTATTGTACCCAAGGTGGACAGGGACCCTCCAGGTACCAGCGGAACACTTCACTATGGTTCTGTGTTACAGAAGCATCTGGTCCTTCTCTGAAATAGGAATCACTCCCCTTTGGTTCTCCTGTCTCCCCGCCAGCCTTTGTCTGCAGAACTCCTTGACTTTATGTGGAAGGTGCTTTTCAAACTCCCAGCCCTGTGTGCTAAGTTTTCCTCCCAGAAATGCTCCTAAAGTGCCTCTCCCTGGTTCAGGGCCCAGAAAACCCAGCTCAGTCCCCTGACCCAACTGGCTATCAACTCCCTCCATCCCACCATCCACTGGGAGCCCATGGAGCACGAAGATCTGTATTAATTGTCCTCTTCCAAACACTTTCACAGCTCTACCCTCTCTTTCCCCCAAACCCTCACATGGCCACCCAGGATTCATAGCTTCCCTTTGCTAATACAGCTCACCTCCCAACCATTGTATCTCTCCAGACATAAGCATAACTGCCTTTCCTCCACCCTCAGCCAACTGTAGACCCCTACTCTACCTTTGGATTTGGAGGAAGGTGTTGTCACCAGGGAACACTAGGGCAATCTGCTGAATTTGCTCTGAGAGTAAACATCTACCAATTTAATTTTTCAGGGCTGAGCACATAACGAGAAACTGACAAAGCGACAAGGAGAATGTAATGGGAGAGGAAGCTGGGCAGGAACACAGAGGGCCTTTGAACAGGGCTGGGTGGAAAAAAGAAGGAAGTAATTGCTTATATCACAATATCCCACAAGACCAGTATTTATTTCAAACCCCCTCTACCTCTAGTTACTGCTGCTACACATATCATTGTCCTCCACGTTTGAACCACTCAACTTATTCTAGGACCCTGGGCTCCTTCCCCTGGATCTGTGGGGCCACGTGAGCATGGAGTGCACCCACTCACTCAGGTAATAAGTCTCTGCACCTGTCTATTTAGGTGACTCTCCCAGTGCACCCTAGGAAATTGCAGAGAAGAGCTCCCTCTCCTCCCCTTCTCTCTTCTCTGCGTCCAAGGATTACACTCCAAGTACTTTAGAGGTCCTTGAGACGCAAAGATGAGCTTCAGGGGCTCGGGGAACCTCTCAATATTGCATAAATCATTTGTGTGTGGGGGTGTGCAGTTTTCTGGGGGCAAGATTCACCCTTTTTCCCCTCAGATTTTCAACGGGACCCCAAAAAGGATGAGGAACCTGATCGGTCCTTAGCCTGTCTCTGGGCAAGTTACAGCCATGGCGGTCAGGTCCCAGCATGGTACCTTGGAAGCGGCCATCACCGCCGCCGTGGCCGCCACGTTCAAGCCTCGCTTCCCAAAGTGCACGAGGGCATCATAACTTCGGTCTTTTGCTTGGACCAGGCAATCATCGATTTCCTGTCAAAGGAAAACAGAGGCACACTGAGTTGGAAAGCTCAAGTAAATCTCTGTTCTTTCTCCCTTCTCCTGAGCGCTGAGCCTGGGGGCTTGTGCCCAACCACTCATTCTCTCTGGCATTGCCACTAACTGGCTGTCAGACCTGGGCAAGTACTTAGCCTCTATTCACGGTTCTGTCTTCTGAAAAATGAGGACCCTGGTAGCACCTAACTTGTGGAGCAAGGTGAGGATTACATGCGATCATTCCAGTAAAGCACCTGACACAGTGGCTGGTTTCAATAAGCAAGAACCATTGTCATCTTCCTTATCTCAAGGAGGTCAGGCCCCGGCAGCTCTGAAATTCTGTTATTCCACAGCTATTTCATACGATATCCATATCCCTCCCCGTGTATATATCGATGGGAGGGATTAGGACATAGAAAGAAATAGGTGTTATTTTTGTTGATAGAGAAGATCATTTTACAGATAAAAAAATAAAAGCATAAATTAGAAGTCATCCAGCATCATACCACAAGGTAAAGGTGAGGTGGGAAAGAGGATTGACATCTACTTCAGGGACCGAGACCAAGTAAGATATTGGTTTAGTTCAAATTTGAATCAACGTTGGCTCATTCTTTTTGTTTGTTTGGTTTGGGTGGTGGTTGTCACTGTTTGAAGAAAACAGTTATTTTGGAATCACAGGAGCTCATTGCAGAGTTCAGTCAATGACACTTGGTCTCCGTTTCATTTGAAGTTCAGCACATCGGTGCACTTCCTTGACTTTGGGGTATGCAGGCGGGCAGTCAACCCCCTGCCTTGTCCTTGTTTAAGCTTCTTCAAGAAGTCACCACACTAAGTCTCCATTGTGACCCCTGGCCGACTCCAGAAGTGATTCCTGGCAGCTCTTAAGAGTCAGTCACCTTCATTTCCATGGAAATTACACTGGCAGCTTCAGGGTAAGTCCAGCGTTTGGAGAAAGGGAAGCAGGAAGAATAGAGATTTGATAACCAGGTCGAGACAGGGATTACCGTTCCTCAAAATCCACCCTCTGAGACGGGAAGTGTGTCCTAGTTCCTAAACGGATTCTCAGAAACGTCTACAGTAGCCTGCTCATCCAACCGATATACTCAAAGGCTTCCCCTGGAAGTCCAAAGTATCCAACTTTCAGAAGCAATAGAAATGAATATATCAAGCCACCAACAGTGCTCCTAATTCATGCCGTAGGATCCTACCGCACAATCGGTTTAGAAAGTCATATAATATCATTAATGAGTTATACAATGTTGCACCCAGTAATCCCAGTCCTGAGAATTTATTCTAAGATAAGAAGTCAACAGAAGGAACTATATACTATGTGTGGTGATTGTCGTGGGTCACTAGGAAGACCAAGTGAGAAAGGATGCTATGCCGTCATGTCTAAGATCTCAGAAGATAAATATTGCATCTGCTCAGCGTTTTTGTTGTTGCCTCTTGGTTTGGAGTGGCTTTTTTTGTTTTAATGTACGCTTAAAATTTTATTTTAAAGAAACGTTTCACAGACTGGATTGAACTGAAAAAAGGAGCTACCAAACAAATTAATAAGACAGAGGTCATGTTTATTTTAGTGGTCTCGGCATCTATTACTGTATGAAATCTTAAGAAAACAATGGAATAATCCATTGAAAGCAAATCCGGCAGATTAGGTTCAGTGGAGATGTTAAACAAAAAATAATTTTATAGACAGTGACATTATCTTATAAGTAGCTTAAATTTCTTTTCAAGAGGTGTAAGTTGTAATTCCCCCTTGAATCCTTAGTTATTGTTGACCCCTTCCTGCAATCTCTCCCTATCTTATTTTTTCCATCTCTGACAATAGACACACCTGCATTTTCATTTCAAGGATGTATGTGAAGTACTTTGAAGCGAAACAAACACAAATGATACATAGCGTGAAACAAATTATTATGACTATTCTCATTAATACTTATTGACTGATAATTACTAAAGTAGCAGGTATTTCATTGGTAGCATACGTTTTATCATTGAACAATAAAGCAAACATACTAGAAATGTATTATATTCCAGTCTCTGTTAGTAGCTATCTGGGTACAAGTTCAAATCATTTAATCTCTCTAGGCTTCAACGTTCCTGTTTATGTTAAGTTTTTAAAGTATTTTAATAGTCTATGTAAAAATCCTATCTGCAAAAGGATAGGGGCTGAGCCTGATGAAAGGAAGGAAATTCAGTTTGGGGAGTTGAATTATGAGTGAATCTCTTCTGCTTTTTGTTTCAATGTATGGAAATGTCTTACAATAAATAATGATGAATAACATCCTTTGGAGAATTTTACCACTATTTCTAAACAGGTCATAAAAATAGACTTAAAAAAGAAAGATTAGAAGGAACGAATGTTGGAGGGGGGAAATAAGAGTCAATTAAGAGCCTCCTGCAATAAAACAACCTGCCTTTTTTTTTTTTTAATCACTTTTTAAAATCTTTTCACTCGCTGGAAGGAGTGCAGGCAGAGCAACATAAATTACCTTTTCTTTTGAGGACAGCGTGGGATGTACAAACTTCCTATAGAGGAGGCTGGAGCCTTTTGTGTAGGGAGACAGCAGCCAGGCTACAAATGCTATTTTTAGTTCATAATAGAATGGAAACCTGGAGAGAGATGAGAAAATACACATTCCATTAGGTTCTCAGCAACTCCGCCCTGAGCCTTTGAAACATGAGGCCTGGGGGCACAGACACCTCTCCTGCCTGCGCACGGCCGCCTGGCCCCCAGATTCCCATGAAGGGGTATGCACACACAAGCACATCCAAGGCACAAGCCCAAGGCCTCTTGAAAGCCAGTTCATTTTTTTTTTTTTTTTTCCTCTTTGGCCATACAGCTCAGCTTGTGGGATCTTAGTTCCCCAACCAGGGATTGAACCTGGACCCTCAACAGTGAAAGCACTGAGTCCTAACCTACTGGACCGCCAGGGAATTCCCAAAGCCGGTTCGTGTTTTCTTTCCTTGTCAAGCAAGCCAGGGAGCTGGGGTCTCTCCAGCAATCACCCTATGACCGTGCTTGACAACAGCTGGAGCTTCCGTCCGAGCTCTGCTCATTTTGGTTGGAGCCGGGGTTCCTGTAGCCCCAGATGCCACAACCAGCCGTGCCCAATTTCCCGGTCATTCACTCTTCACTGGAGGCCACGAAGGCACAGACACAGGATTTACCGTAGGGCGGAGCTGACAAAGAATCGCCAGACTGAGAGTAAAGCCTCCCCTCCTCGGCTATCTTCTTAGTCCCCCAAAAAGGCAGGGACGGGAGCCCGATGCTTGCCAGGAAAGAGGATGCTACTCACCCTATTCAAACCAACAGCAGGCTGGCGGGGAGGAGGGGAGGCATCAATTAGGAGTTTGGGGTTAACATATACACACTACTATATATAAAATAGATACCAACAATGACCTACTGTATAACACAGGGAACTATACTTAACATTTTGTAATAACCCATTAGAGAAAAGAATCTGAAAAAAATATATAACTGAATCACTTTGCTTACACCTGAAACAAACACATCATTGTAAATCAACTCTACTTCAATTTAAAAAATTAAATTTAATTAAAAAAACCAACAGCAGGCAAAAAGGTCTTGATCTTTTTGGTGCCGAAAGAAAGAAGAGTTCAGGGTACAGATAACATACGATTCTGAAGTTTAAAGTCCTGCGTGCCGTGTGTTTATGCATCCCATAAACACCCGGCACCCATATGTGGCAGCCGGTGCTGAGCACCAAGGAGACAGTGGGAAGCAAACAAGACCTGACCCCTGCTCTCTTGGAGCTTCCAGTCTAGCGGGAAACATAGACAAGGTTCTGGCGTCTTTGGAACTGGTAGTCCAGTCAAGGAAACAGAGATTGCTCAAATCATCACGATTAATATAGAATAGCAACCTGAGACGAGTGCCATCATGGGCCTCTGCTGACCCACGTGGTGCCTCTGCACGTGTGAGAAAAAGCCAAGTCCTTCAGCTGGATGCAGTCCTGGGAGCACATGGCTTGCAAACAGGGCTTCATCCGAATTTCAGCTCCGCTTGCCTCCTTGGCCAGATATCTTGTGCTATGAACAACCTGTGCAACCATACTTGGCAGGCCGGATGTGTATTAACCATATTTTAAAATTTTCTGTCCTCTGATGCTTTGACATCTTGGGACCTCGCTGACTCTGGAGAGACTGCCTCTCCCATGGAAACCACAATACAGTCTCTTGCCCACACTTCCTGCCTCGGCTTCCTGATCAGCCCCGTGCTTCCCCATGTGGCTCTGCGCAGCGGGCTGTACCTCTAGGGATCTGTGAATATAACGAACTTATTCCTTCATGATAGTCATTTCTGTGACTGCATGTCTTACCAGACCTGAAAACAAAGTCTGGGTACCATTAAAACAGAGGCGATGAGGGAAAGTGACACCTGGGCTAGTCTGAGGAATCAGAAAAGTAAACCCCTCCCAGGCATCCTCCCTGATAAGAGAGCCAAAACAAAGAGCAATTTCTAGCAAGTCATTTCAGAGCCCTTTAACTCTCACGTCACTCCAATCAGCGGCCCCACCCCCTCCTCCTTTCCTCATCCTAGTTCACTGCCTTCTGCTTCCGGCAGGCCCTTCCTGAATATTCCCTTAGCACCTGAAGGACACTTTCATGTCAAGATTGCTTAATGTTTCACAGCCAGAAAAGAGAAGGAGCTGAAGGAACAGAGGTGTGATTCTCCCGTAATTGAACACTCTGGTGATGAACAGTGAAGGAAGTTTGGTCTGGAAAACAAGTATTTGTCAGCCCCAAGGGACAAAGGAACCTGCGAAGCTCAGGCACCAACCCAAGATTCGCGGATAATCCCAGGGGTTCTGTCACACTGCTGCTCTTTTGTTTATTACGTAAAAGACGGGTTTTGTAAAAAATAGGTCATGCGTGCACAGAGTTTAAAAAATTCTAGAAGTCCAAAAGAGTATATAGCAGAGTCTCCTTCCCATCCTGGATGCTTTTCCAAAGGCATAAGCATCATCAGTGTCTTGTGCGTCCTTCCACAAGTGGACTAGGGCTAAGATACACAATTGTGTGGGTACATATGACTCCCGTAATGTCCCCCATGCTCACCTAGTGGCATTCTCTGCACCCCCTCCTACACCTTGCTTCCCCCTGCTGCACACACACGATTAACAGTACACTTTGGGGATTTCTTTTTTTTTTCGCTGCACCCTGTGGCTTGCGGGATCTTAGTTCCCCAACCAGGGATCGAACCCGGGCCCTGGTAGTGAAAGCACGGAGTCCTAAACCACTGGACCGCCAGGGAATTCCCCAGGCCTCACTCTTCTTTTTTTTTTTTTTTGAATTTCATTTCATTTATTTTTTTATACAGCAGGTTCTTATCATTCACTCTTCTTCATGGCTGTGTGTGGGGGCGTGAGCATCTACCCAGACCCCCATGAATGGATATTTACAAAAGGTTACAGTCTTTGGCTACTACGAGAGGGCTGCAGTGAACCTCCTGGAGCATGCTTTATGTACCTATGCTAACATGCCTTTAGGAAAACGCCCAGAAGTGGAATTTCTGCGGGCATCTAATTTACAGAGAGAGGTTGTACTTCTGTGCAAACACAGGTACAAGAGGCTGATGGCCCACAGTCACACCCTCACAGCGTAGGACCAACCGTAAGAGCCTGCCCCAGGCTGGACGGGGGTGTGGGGGGGAGAACGTTAGATCCTGAGCAATCCTTCTGGGCTGCCAGAGACCCTTTATTCTCTGGCCAGCCTGCTACTGAGCCTCCTGTTCTTCAGGATCTTTCCCGTGTGCCCCATCCATGCTGACGCAGCCTTTGAAAACCTTCCTGCCTCCTAACCTTCTGGCTTCACCTCCCAAATCTTCTCTTGTCAGGCTGGCAAAGCATCTCCAATGACCAATTGCGGTAGCAGACTTCACTTGGTGGTCTTCAGACCACCAAGATACCGCCCTCCCTGGCATCTCTGGACCAGGACACAGAGGGCTCCTCTGTATTCCCCTGTCCACCTTGGGGGATGGAGCTTCCTTTGAAGCGAAATCAACTAGTTATAGAAGAATCACAGTGGAATGGGTTTGTTCCTTGGGCAGAAAGCTGACATGGATATCCACTGAAGAAAAGAGGAAGAGGTTACAGCCTGCTAATTCTCCACCTTTCCAGGACTTTGGTTAACAGTAGGCTCCTTTAGAGTCTTAGTAGCAAAACTCGAGTCTCAAGACTGCCTCCTACTGTTAGCAATCACTACGTTTTCTTTCAATCTCTCTCCTCAAGCTTTTTTCCTGCCCCACTTTCTACTCAAAGATAACAACTAGCTTATTGATTGATTCATTCAGTTGGGAAAATTCTATTGAAAAGCTATGAGGTGAAAGGTCTGTGCTGAGCAGTAGAGGGAAACCAAAGCTAGGTTAGGCATGTCCTCGCCCTTAGGGGTTCATCGTCTAGCAGGAGAGCGGAAACCAACAGGTGACCCCATAATGTGCAATGTGATGTGGAACAATGTCTTAGTGAGGATCAAGAGCCTTGCTTCTCTCCAAATCTCCATCCGCCGCCCACACACATCCACTTCGTAATTCTTACTATGTACCTGGCATCAGCTCAACCTTGGTAGACCCAGAGCACATCTCTCAGAAGTCTCTACACATTACTCTCTGGTGGGTGAGGGCCCTCTCCCCTTTGCAGATTCAAGTGAGGAAATGAGCTTAGGACTGAGTGGGCCTCAAGTTTTAGTCTAAGTTGCCAGTGACTGTCGGTAAGGCCTGCAGGCCACCTGAGAAGGTCCCTGGGGATGCCAGCTGCCCCGTGGTATCAAAAGAAGCTGAGAGCTCCTGCTGAAATCTAAAGCCTCACGCCACAGAACGTAAGTGGGAAACCTCCCTACCTCCCTACCTCCCTACTGTGGAACGAGATATCCTGGGTAGGAGTAAAGGCTGTGTATCTTAGCCAGGACAGGAAAGGAAGGGAAGAGCGTGGACGGAGGGAGGCTAGACAGACAGAGAGACAGACAGACAGACAGACAGACACACACACACACACACACACACACACACACTACAGCGGAAAAAAGAATCCTGCCCTTAAGCCACCAACATAGAAGAATAGAGGACAAGAAGAGGCACCTACTTACTTTTTAGTGTATTGTTTCAATTTTATTTTGTCATGTGTATGTATTATTTTATAGTTTTTAAAAAATTAAATGAAATCACTTATACAAATTGTGAAAAAAGCCACCATCCTATCTCTCTCTCTTTTTTTTTTTTTTGCGGTACGCGGGCCTCTCACCGTTGTGGTCTCTCCCGCCGCGGAGCACAGGCTCCGGATGCGCAGGCTCAGCGGCCATGGCCCACGGGCCCAGCCGCTCCGCGGCACACGGGATCCTCCCGGACCCGGCACGAACCCACGTCCCCTGCATCGGCAGGCGGACTGTCAACCACTGCGCCACCAGGGAAGCCCCCATCCTATCTCTTCTGTGACCATACACAATTGCTGTTTTCATCAACACAGAAAGTTTTTAAAAGTTACCAATGAAGAGGGAACTGCCCTGGTGGAGGGGTGGAGAGAGCAGGATGGGGATGAGTGAAGAGTGACGGGAAGAGTATACACATGAGGGGTGATCTCCAGGCCTGGAAGTAAACAAAAGTTAAAGATGCTTCTAGGAAGCCAGAAGGTGCAGGACTACCCCGCCCCCCTTTCAATTATAAACAGAGCTTAGAGCAGCTGAGTTGGTGTCCATTCTCTGGAAGGGAAAGGGGGCCCTGTGTCTGATGGGTCTATCCCATGTCCATTCCCAGGGCGAGAGGCAGGATGGAGAGGAAGGACTCTCCCAGAAGGAGACCATGATCTGTAATACCTGGAGGTTGGCAGGAAAAGAGAGAGCAGACTGAGGGTATGTCCAGGCTGTGAGCTGAGGCAGGCAGGGAAGGGCCCCAACGAACCATTCCCTGCAGAAGCAGAGCCCACGGTGCCAGGAGAGAGGCAAGGGACCCTCACTTTCCACCCACAAACTGCATGGACAGCGCCAGTTCAGAGGGACTAACGAGGGACCAGATGAGGCCTCCACATGGGTCAGAAAGAGAGGGGGATTCTACCCATACCTGTGCACACGCTCCAAATACCCTAGTTATCAGATGCCTTCCTGTGGCATGCAGCACATGACCTTGATCCTATGGCCTTCCTCCCCATGTTACCCACAAATATGTTACCTTATGTAGCAAAGGGATTCTACAGATGTAATTAGGGTAATTACTCAGCTGATTTTTTTTTTTTTTTTTGCGGTACGCGGGCCTCTCACTGTTGTGGCCTCTCCCGTTGCGGAGCACAGGCTCCGGACGCGCAGGCTCAGCGGCCATGGCTCACGGGCCCAGCCGCTCCGCGGCATGTGGGATCTTCCCGGACCGGGGCACGAACCCGTGTCCCCTGCATCGGCAGGCGGACTCTCAACCACTGCGCCACCAGGGAAGCCCTCAGCTGATTTTAAGATAGGGAGATTATACTTGATTACTGAGGTGGGTCTAATCTAATCACCTGAGACTTTAAAAGCAAATGCAGAGCTCTTTCTCTGGCTGGTAACAGAAGAAGATGGAGATGACGTGCCATTGTTGGCTTGAAGATGACAGGGTGGCACACGTCAAGGAAATGGGGACCTCAGTCCTACAGCCACAAGGAACTGAATTCTGCCAACAACCTGAATGAGGCTGGAAG
Source organism: Delphinus delphis (assembly GCF_949987515.2). Taxonomy (NCBI): domain Eukaryota; kingdom Metazoa; phylum Chordata; class Mammalia; order Artiodactyla; family Delphinidae; genus Delphinus; species Delphinus delphis. The sequence goes on along the minus strand of NC_082694.2, from coordinate 14,998,337 downwards.
TGGAATCTCCCCAGACTCCAGGTAAGAGCCTAGGCTGACCCACACCCTGGTTTTGGCCTTGTGAGTTCCTCAGCAGAGTTCTCAGTTGACTCTACCTGGACTTCTAACTCACAGAAACTGTGAAATAATAAATTTGTATTGTTTTAAGCTGCTAAATTTGTGGTAATCTGTTACTGCAGCAACAGAAAAGTAAATACACTGGGACTTCCCTGGTGGTCCAGTGGTTAAGAATCCACCTTCCAATGCAGGGGATGTGGCTTCGATCCCTGGTCGGGGAATTAAGATCCCACATGCCGCGGGGCAACGAAGCCCGCGCACCACAACTACTGAGCCCACGCACCACAAACTACAGAGCCCACACACCACAACTAGAGAGAAGCTCACACGCCGCGGTGAAAGATCCCACGTGCTGCAATGAAGATCCCATAACCAAGACCCGACGCAGCCAAAAATAAATAAATAAACAAAAATTTAATTAAAAAAAAAGAAAAGTAATACATCTCCCCAAATCAAAATCAAATCCATCCCAGAAACAGTTGTTGAGCACTTATTAGGCATGAGACTAAAATTCCAGGGCCATGGGTAAAACATATTCCAGCTACCAGGGAGCAGCATATCCATCATCAGGCAGGATTTCCACCCAGGCAAGAGCAGCAAGGCTGAAATGCCCGAAACCCCCGGGAAAGAGCTCATGAGACGAACGCTCTCCCCGCTTTGTTCATGATAAGGGACAGGAGGACAGCAGGAGGCCACCTGGCACCAGACAGAAGGAGGGCATCATTAAGAAGGCTGCACGACATGAAGTGCTGGCCATGCTCTTTAATCGACTACACAATCCTCACTGGGTCTGGCCTGTTCTCATCTCTGCAGGACAGACAGGAACCTCCCCACTGTAGCTCTGCACAAAATGAGGTCCACCTCCTAGTGCCAGCCTCTGGGGTCTGGGGAAGATGAAAAAATGGCTCAGCAGAGTTCCATCTCCAGCCCTGGAGACTCAGCCCCGTCTTCAGTCTGTTGTTTATCTGGGCACAGGACAGGGCAGAGTGGCACAAGCATATTGAATTAGGTAATCCAGATTCCTTCCTTCCAGCTTAAGGCCATAAGAGCTGAGACATCTATCTCTCCCAGTAGAGATGAAAGCCAGGCTCCTTCAGGGGAAAAACTACACACTGAGGTCATTAAGGCCACTGACCCAAGACAGGATTCAGTGAAGTGGTGTTCAGAGAAGTGGATGTCTTTGATCTAGGACATCCCAGAGGGTAAGCCCAGGCTAATCCTTTCTGGGGTAAGAACTTTTTTTTTCCCAGAATGGAAATATCTTTATTATCTTCCCTGATGAAACCTGATCATGATAAAACATTCACACAACACAGCAAATGTGAAACTGACCCCATGATCCCAAGTTGCGGAAATAACCTTTGCTAACAGACAAGTATTTTCCACACTATTTTTAGTACACATTCACATGTGCACAAACTCAGACCCTTTAGATACAAACAGGATACTGTATATTATTCACAGCCTCTTTCAGCTAAGACACAATATATGAATACAAACACCTAGCTTATGATTTTCACTTGGGCCATTGCTGTAATAGCTGCATTGTTTATGAGAGAGAAAAAGCTGTCCATCGAAAGGGGACTGATTAAATAAATTATGATCCATCTACACCATGAAATTCTATGTGGCCTTTAAAAAAGTAGGTAGATCTATTTATGCTTACGTCAAAGTATTTCAAAAATAAATTTAAGAAACAAAGTGAGAACTGTTTATACTACAGTACTATTGTTTTTTAAAAAAGGAAAAGTATGTGTATATGTGTGTACGTATACACACGCATACATATTTTAAAAGTATATACAATTGTGAAAAGCAGTAACGGTGAGAGTGAATGGTGTAGGGGAGAAACTTCGTTTTATGAGAGAAACTTAGTTTTATTGCACACTTTTGTGTACTGTTTTTCTCCTTTTTATTTTTTTTAACATAAGAATGCTTCTTTACCAGCTCCATTCATTGAGGAATTGTGTTTATCTTGCCCATCATTATATCACTGTAAGAACAATACCTGCTCTTACATGGTCATTCAATAAATATTTACTTGAAGAACAATTTTACAGACTAATTGATTTGAAATGTTCCAGTTAGCATTCCTGCACCTGCTTCTCTGTGCTAATAAGGTTTGAGACTGCTTTCAGACCTTCCCACCTCTCCCTGACACTTGGCAACATCTTTCATGGAAAAGTCCCAATTCCTGCAGTACTTACCAACAAAGGAAGATGTCGGTGAATGTCTCTGCTGTGGTGAAAAGTGCAAATATAATCCAGTACATCATCCATTTGACCTGTTGAAGGAGAAAGCAACAAAGGTCAAGGATGAATGGTTGCCAACTTGAAGAGAACAGGCCCCGACAGTGGATGCTGAGACGTGTCCAGGCAGAGTAGCCTGCATTGGTAACCCCTTTTCCTATCTTTCCCCAGGTTGGTCCAGTTCTACTCCAGACCTTGGGGCTGGGGGCAAACAGGCTGTTTCCACAACTGACCCAGGCTCAAGCCCTAAGTAGACTTTAGGTGGCCTTCAATAGCCCTCAGGTGAGCCATGCTTCCACTGCAGGGGGCATGGGTTCAATCCCTAGTCGAGGAACTAAGATCCCGCATGCCATGGTGTGGCAAAAAAACAAAAACAAAAACAAAGAAAAAAACCCTTCCATGTGGGAAATCCCCACAGTCCCTCCCAGAAACTGGATCTTTTCTTTTAATCTCCCCCATGTGACCATACTTTTCCATTTCTACTGTCTCTCTTTCCCAATTGAGGCCTTGGTCCCCTCTCTCCTGAACTACTGCAGGGGTCTCCTGACTGCTTCCCTGTCTCTTGGCTTTCCCCTCACCAATCCAGTCTACAAACTATCCCCATACTAATCTCCCCCAAAGCATGAACTCAACCTATTAATCCTCCATTTAAAATCTTCTAGCCTGCAGCATAAAGTCCAAATTCCTTAGTCTGCTCCTTCTGGCTTTCGGAAATGGTGGGGTAGTTTGTATTGGTCTAATCCTCTTGCCAATAACGATAATAAACTCTGAACAAAATATTTTATTTTATTGATTGATTGACTGATTGATTGCCTGCCGTGCCGCGCCACACGGCTTATAGGATCTTACTTTCCCGACCAGGGGTCGAACCCGCACCCTCAGCAGTGAAAGCGCAGAGTCCTAACCACTGGGTCGCCAGGGAATTCCCTGAACAAAATGTGTTAAAACAACTGTTTGAAGGCTAGAAAAGCTATCAAAAGCTGGCAGAAACTGGAAAGGATCCAACTCTTGAAATAAGGGGACCACACCAGAGTAAATCCATGTTGATGTAGTTAAGGAAACTCCCTAGCCGGCAAATCATGGGGCAGATAGAACTCCAGAAGAAATCCATAGTCTTATTTGCCTGAGGAAGTGGAAAATAGAGTTTGAGACTGCCAATGATGCCGCAAACTGAAAAGGAGAAATCCCCAGTAAGAGGGAAGCCATAAGGGTGTAGGCCCCCAAATCCACATATAAATTCCTTTCAATTTCTTGCCTGGCTCCTGAATTGCACAGAATCAGGTAATATTCCAAGGTGACTGAGTAACATACAGCTGGAAAACTGAGAGTTGAACAGAGATTCAGTTTCTGCCCACTGGAGGAGAAATAGAGCTTGGAGTTCAAGTTCTGCCAAATTAGAGGAGCTTGGTAAACATTTGGGAATTTCCAGTGAAACACCTAAAAGGCCATACCTTAGGAATAAAAATTATGCTCTAGGACTAAGAGATTAGCTCTAGGACTAAGAGCAAAGCTGAAATACACCTGCCCCAATAAAACGTAAAACCTAGCTGCCACAAGGTCAAGATGATCTGTCAGAATTTAACTGCCTGTGAGAACAAAAATTAACGTTCTTCACAAGAAGGCAATGCAGGTCTAGAGTTCCTATGATGTACTATACATAACAGTCCAATAAACAAGAAAAGCTATATATATGAAGAAACAGGAAAACATACTCCATGGTTAAGAGAAAAACTGGTCAATAGAAACAGATCCATATCTGACCTAGATTTTACAATTAGCAAAGACTTTAAAAAGTATGAATGTGTGTTAAGACAACTAGATATTCACATGTGAAAGAATGAAGATGGACTTCTACCTCACACCATATACAAAAAATGAACTTAAAATGGATTACAGACCTAAATGTAAGAACTCTTACAAGAAAACACAGGAGTAAATTTTTGTGACCTTGGATTAAACAATGTTTTCTTAGATGTGACATCAAAAACACAAGCAATGAAAGAAGAAAATAGATAAATTAGACTTTGTCAAAACTTAAAACTTTTGTACTTCAAAGGATACCATCAAGAAAGTGAAAAGACAACCCACAAAATGGGAAAAAAATATTTGCAAATCAATATCTGATATGGTATTTGTATCCAAATAATAAAGAACTCATACAACTCAATAATAAAAAGACAAAACCCAACTTAAAATGTGCCAAGGGCCCATATCTTTTAGAAAATGAATCAATAATTAATAAATCCAATACCCATTTATGATAAAAACTCTCAGCAAAGGAATAGAGGGGAACCTCTTCAACTTGACAAAGAACATCTACAAAAAACACTACAGCTAACATCACACTTAATGGTGTGAAATTAGATGCTTTCCCACTAAGATCAGAAACAAGATAAAGAGGTCCCCTCTTAACACTCCTATTCACTATCATACTGGGAGTCCTAGCTAATGCAATAAGACAAGAAATGAAATAAAAAGTATACAGACTGTGAAGAAAGGCATAAAACTGTCTTTTTTTTCAGATGGCATGACTGTCTATATAGAAAACCTAAAAGGACTGACAAAAACAAAACCAAAAAACCTGGAATAATGAGCAATTATAGCAAGGTTTGAGGACACACGGTTAATATATAAAATAATCATATAAAAAATATAAAAACCAATTGCTTTCCTATATGCCAACAAAGAACAACTGGAACTTGAAATTTAAAAGAAAAATACCATTTATATTAGCACCAAAAAATTTAATTACTTAGGAATATACCTAACAAAATATGCAAAAGCTCTGTATGAGGAAAACCACAGTACTCCGATGAAAGAAATCAAAGAAGATTTAAATAAATGGAGAGATGTTATATGTTCATGGATAGGAAGACTCAGTATTATCAAAATGTCAGTTCTTCCCAACTTGATCTATACATTCAATGTAATCCCAATTGAAATGCCAGCAAATTGTTTCGTGGACATCGACAGATTAATTTTAAAGTTTATATGGAAGGGCAAAAGATCTGAATAGCCAATATGATACTGAAGAAGAAGAACAAAGTTAGAGAATGGACACTATCTAACTTTAAGACACAAGCTACAATAATCAAGACAGTGTGGTATTAGTGAAACTACAGATAAATATATCAGATAGACTAGACAAATAGAATAGAGCTCCAAAACAGACCACATAAATATAGTCAACTGATCTTTGACAAAGGAGCAAAGGCAAATCGATGGAGAAAAGACAGTCTTTTCAATAAATGGTGCTGGGAACAACTGGATATTTGCATTAAAAAAAATGGATAGATATAGGTGTTGATCTTACATCTTCCACAAAAATTACGCAAAATGGATCACAGACCTAAATGATAGATGCAAAATTATAAAATTTCTATAAGATAACACAGGAGAAAATGTAGGTGACCTGGAGCTTGTCAATGAATCTTAATACATCACCAAGAGTGTGACCCATGGAAGAAAAAAACTGATAAGTTAGACTTCATTAAAATAAAAATCTTCTGCTCTGCAAAAGACATTGTTAAGAGAATGAAAAGACAAGCCACAGACTGGGAGAAAATACTTGCAATACATATATCTGAAAAAGGACTTGTATCCAAAATATACAAAGAATACTTAAAACTAAACAACAACAAAAATAACCCAATTTTTAAAATGGCAAAAGATCTGAAAGACACCTCACCAAAGAAGATATACAGCAACTTATTAACAAATATTTTGTTATAAAGCTAAATTTTTCTTCTGTCACCACTTAACAAGACACTTATCCTAGGAGAAAAAGGGTGGGTTCAATATTATTTTCTTTAAAAAGTAGAAATATGTTAAAGAATCTATAGGGAAGGGTAGATATAATGAGTGAAGAGATGGGAGATTTCAAGAGAAAGAAGGAAAATTTTTAAAAAGAACTAAACGATATCCTAGAACTGAAAACTACAATATCTGAAAAAAATTTTTTTTAATTATTGAATGGAATTTATAGCAGCTTGGACACAAAAAAAGATTTGTGAACTTGAAGACAAGACAATAGAGTCAACCAGGCTAAAGTCTAGATTGGAGGAGGGCAGGTGCGGAATGAAGAGTCTCAATACCTGTAGAACAGCATCAAGCAGTCTAACACATATGGAATAGGAATTCTAGAGGAGAGGAAAAAGAGAATTGGACAGAAAAATTATCTGAAGAAATATCGACTCAAAATTTCCAAAATTTGACCAAAATATCAAACCCACAAGACCATGGAATCCAATGAATTGAAGCAAGATAAATATGAGCAAAACCACACCTAGCCACATCATAGTAAAACTGCTAAGAAGCAAAGAGAAAATCTTAAACAAGGGAAAAAAGATGTTACATACAGGGGAATGACAATAAGAATTATAACTGACTTTTTATCAGAAACAATGAATACCAGAAGAAAATGGAATAACATCTTTAAAGTGCTAAAAGAAAAAAAAAGTGTCAACCTATAATTCTATACCCAGCAAAAATATCTTTCAAACATGAAGGCAGTTCTGGTGAACCTCCATTGTCTTTGTGACTCTGAAACATGTGGCACAATAGATTAATTAGAGGACTTCTCTATTTAGAAAAACAAGACAGTCCCCTGGAAACAAGGCTGGCTTAGTCCATCAAAAGAAACTACTATCGGGGCTTCCCTGGTGGCGCAGTGGTTGAGAGTCTGCCTGCCGATGCAGGGGACACGGGTTCGTGCCCCGGTCCAGGAAGATCCCACATGCCGCGGAGTGGCTAGGCCTGTAAGCCATGGCTGCTGAGCCTGCGCGTCTGGAGCCTGTGCTCCACAACGGGAGAGGCCACAACAGTGAGAGGCCCGCGTACCACAAAAAAAAAAAAAAAGAAAGAAAGAAAGAAACTACTATCTAAGATGCTACACGCTACCAAGGTTATCTGCAGCAGAACGGGCTCCTTATCAGGGAGCAAACAAGATCTAGTCCAGCTGTAAAGTCCATGGCATACTGGGGCCCAAGATCCGGGAATTCCCAACACTGGTATCCAGATACACTGCCAGGAGCCTGAATTCCCTCTCTGGAGGCTTTTTCCTTTTAGTGTTCAAACCACACTCTAGTATCTTTGGTTAAAAACAAAGGAAAATGATAACAACAATAAAATAAATATTTTTCCTTGACACAACGCTTAGATACAAACTTCTCCAGTGGGTCACCTACACTTGCAGTGTCCACTTCCTCATTCCTCACTTACTCAGTGCACTGCATCCATTACATCAAAACTGCCCTCACTGGGGTCTTTGTAATATATTTCAAGGGGCTGTAAGGGACCCTTTTTCAGTTTTTCACTTGACTTGCTTGACTTTTCAGCTAGACGTGAAACTATCACTTACTGAAAAGCTCTCGCAACACTACCTGATTTCCCTCTTAACTTTCTGGCTGCTTCTCAGGCTCATCAATTCCTCCCCAGGGCTTTGTTCTTGACATCCTCTTCTAACCCTAGACTAGACATTCTCCCTGAAGGAAGTTCTGCATTCTTCACCTAACACAGCCAATGAATCAAGTTCTGTCACTTCCACCCTCTTATTTCTCTTGAACTTATCTTTTCTCCATCCCTCTACCATTACTTCAGACCACCACCATCTCCTGCCTAGAACAAAACTACAGCCTTTTGATTGGTTTTTATACCTCTACCCCCTTCCCAATCCGTCCTCCATATTCCAGTCAGAATGACCCAAATTTGATGATTCTCCTTCCTAGCTTAAAGCCTTCAATAGCTCCTTATTGTTGTTACAATAAGGCCCCAGTTCCTTAAATTGGCTTACAAGTCCTTGCATAAACTGGACATTGATTACCTCCACCAAAAGCTCTCCTCCTCACACATACCTTCTCGAATTTTCCACTCCAATTATAACGAACCTCTTTCAGTTTCCTAATAGAGCATCTTCTTTTGCCTCCAGATTTCAGCCCTCAGATATCAACTTAACTGTCATTTCCTCCAGGAAGTGCCCAAAGTTTACGTATCCTCTCCTTTCTTCCTCCCATGGTATCATACATGTTCCCTGTCATAACACTTACCACTCTGCTTTGAAAGTATCTGTTTATTCTGATGTTTCTCTTCCTACATTGTAAGTTCCCTGAGAGTAGAGACCAGTTCTTCTTGCACATCATTCTATCTTTTGTACCCAAAACAGTTCTTGGCACATAGTAGGTTCTAGGTGAATATGTTTTAAATGCCTGGATTAGAATGTTGGGTGTTGTGAATGGAAAAGAAAGAATGGTCTCAAAAAGGTTGAGATGGAATATACTTTGGAAAATACTGGTCTAGGTGGCTTTTTGAGAAGACAAAATTAGATAGCTTGCAAAGCAACAGATGCTCCCCATGAGATGGATGGCTAGGTATACATGGGATGAAAGGGCCCTGGTGAAGCCAGGGCATGAGTGACTGATAGTTATGGAGCCTCTCACACTAGCAAGAAAGTAAAGAAAGAGCCAATTTAGGGAGAAGAAGCTAAGCTCCATGAGGCAGAGGACAGTCTGAGGGTCCCAGAGGACATCCAAGAAGAATGCCCAACAGGCCTCTGGAAAGGCAAAACTAAATCTCAGGAGGGGGGTTGGGGCTGAAGACAAAGGTGAGGGAGCCAAGGCAGAGAGGAGGCTGCAAGTGTTAGCCTAAAAGAAGTTCCCATCATGTACTCCTCCACTTTAAAACACTTTCGTGCAGAAGGAAGGGTCTGAGAATGACTCACTGAGCTTCACAGGTAAATGAAATACTGGTGACTCACTCACGGAAACCATAAATAAATTACCTGGAAATGGTTTTCCCCATTAGGTCTCAGAGAAACCAAATGTAAGGTATTTTTCCAAGATTTGAAATAGAACTTGCCAGGTTTGAGGGATTCTACCCAAAATTCCCTGCAAGATGAGGGGGAGCTTGGGTGGGCCAGCATCCAAAAAAGAGACAGAAAGTTATTGCTGATTTGCGAGGTTATCACTGGGGGCAACTCTGGAGTGGAGAGTTGACAGCATAACTGGGAACTCCCCCTGGACTGGTCAAGCACAGGAATGAGAAGATAGGAGAGCAGTGGTAACCCTAGGCCATAATAAAGGGTGGGAAGCAGAGCTTGTTGACCTTCCATGAGCCACAGAGGTGGGCTGAGACCCCACAGCCCATCAGACCCTGCTCCCAGGGCTCCTGGGAGCCTGCAAAAGGCCTCCCCCATGAGCTGTGGAGACAGCAAAGTCAGCCACCTCTTAGCTTCGCCTCACCTTTAGCCTCCCCGATGCAGTCACACTAATATTTCTTGAGCCTCTCACATTTCCTCCTGCATCCGGGCCCTGCTTCTGCCTCACGGGGAATTCCCTGTGCCAAATGACTGAGAAAGGACAAATGTGAGGCTGGTTGACAGATGAGTCTGCACCATCTGCTGGCACGAGCTCACAGTGGACAACTGTATAGTCAGGGGTGACCTGGAGGGAGTGGGGAAGGTAATTCCCTGCAGGCAGAACTTTGAGCAGCACAGTTAGCCTGGAAGAAGAAATGTCCTGAAGTAATACATTTATACTGTCACCAGGTTTATTAACTGTATTTTCTTATTTTCTGTAGTCTTGATGCTGTGACATCTGGGGTCCTGCTGACCGGAGAGACTGCCCCCTCTAGGACTAGCTAATTCTTGAGCCATTCTTGCCCCAGAGCAAACATGCAAACTGCCCAATCCAGGATCCATACTCCAAACTACCTCCTTTACGGAGCTCTCGTAGGTTGAGCCAATACTTCCCAGCCCTAATCACCCCAGGACCTGGTACCAGATACCTAGAGGCAGCCCCCACACCCCAGAGCCTGCTGAAATTATTCCAACTAGCCAGTTCTAAGCTTGCTTACTCTGCCTTGCTTTGCCTTTCCCACAGAAACCGTGATAAAGGTCATTGCCCGCATTTCCCTCTCACTGACCCTGGTGCTTCTCCACGTGGCCCTGCATGGTGTGTTGTGCCTCCTACTTCCAGGGAACAGTGAGTAAAAGCTTCTGCCTCCATGAGCCCTTTCTGTGTCTGCATGCCTTACCATACCTGATTAAAACAAATCTGGGATACATTTTAAAACACCAGGTAAGAATTTGGATAGATGATGAGGTACTTGGAAGGGACAAGACTGAGCGATTGGTGTTGAGGTGGTTTGGAAATTATACGAATGGGCCCACAGAACGCAAATATTTGTGGTCCTTGCTAATGCTCATCAAAAGGTCCTGATGGCAGAGGAGGCTCTTGGTAATCAGGTGGATGAGATGACCAGCCCTTTGCATGTCTATGAGCCTTTTACCTCAGCATGATATTACATGTTCAATGGGCTCATGGACCAGTGGTCATGTAGACAGAGGGAAAACATGAGCTCAGCAATGTTCATCCCTCTCACCAAGGGCGACCTGGCCATGACCCTGCTCAGACACCAAGTTGCCAGCAGTAGTGACTAAGTATCTCTAGGACAGTCCCATATCTTAAGGCACCAGCCAGCATCCTGGGAGCAGGCTCATCATAACAAGCCCCTTCCTTCATAGAAAGGGCAGCATAGACTCTTTTCTGGAATATTCCTTTATTGGGTATGTGGACTGGCTTTTCCCACTGCCATGTTTCTGGCAGCCATACAGCAAGCTGTGGACTCAGTGAGTGCCCTGTTCATTTTGATGTATCCCAACATTGCTTCTGACCAAGGGCCCTCTTTTACAGCAAAAGAAGTATGACAGTAGGCTGATGTTTTGGGGAATCACTGATCTAATCATGTACCCCAACGCCCTGAGGCAGCTGGCCTTATACAATGCTACAAGAGCTTTGGAGAGTTCCAGAAAAGAACCAGATGGGAGTCAGCATTCTGTGAGGTGATATGCTGTCCTAGAGGATGCAGTTTCCTCTCTGAACTAGTGACCAACACAAGGTACTGCATCTTAGCCAGAATCTAAAGGTTCAGGAACCAAGGAAATGAGGGTGGTGTTTCTTATGATGAAGCCTAAGGCTAGCTCCTTGTAACTCAAAGTGTGGTTCATGGGCTGTGGTTCCAGTTCACTGGAAACTCCTAGGAGCTTGTAGAATCTCAGGCCCTACTCCAGAGCTAATGGATCAGAATCTGCATTTTAGTAAAACTCTCTATTTATTCATATGCATGTTAAAGTTTGAGAATCACTGGTCTAACCCACTCACAACACTTCTGCTTCTCATCCTCAAACCTCTGAGCTCTGCTTTTCAATAATTTTAGTACTCGAAAGATGGATGCTTCCGTGAGGGATATAAAATGGTTCTGATGAAGTGGAAGCAGAGACTAGAAGGTCACCTGGCCATTTCAAGACCACCATGCCACTGCAAAAAAAAAAAATCATCTTTTAACAAAAGACATAAATACCAACTATGAAGTCATGACCACTTGCCTAAATAAGGACTGTGCCTTCTATCCATTTTCTTCCTTTCTGTGTTATGTATAGATTTAAATATTTTAACTAATTTTATTTTTATTTATTCTCCTTCTCCCCCTAATATAGTATATACGGTGTATCAGTGACGGTTCACTTGACAGTTTAATTTTTAGAGTGTTGAATATTAAGGTTAGATCCTGTCAGAGCCGGAGGATACTGGATCTGGAGCTGGACTCAGATGAAGAATTGGATTTAGCAAGCATCAATAAATGAGTGGTAGAGAATTCTTGTTGGAAGGTTTTTTTTCTTTTTCTTTTTGGCTGAGTTGGGTCTTCGTTGCTGCGCGCCTGCTTTCTCTAGTTGCGGCAAGTGGGGGCTACTCTTTTTTTTTTTTTTTTTTTTTTTGCGGTACGTGGGCCTCTCACTGTTGTGGCCTCTCCCGTTGCGGAGCACAGGCTTCGGACGTGCAGGCTCAGCGGCCATGGCTCACAGGCTCAGCCGCTCCGCGGCATGTGGGATCCTCCCGGACCGGGGCATGGACCCGTGTCCCCTGCATCGGCAGGCAGACTCTCAACCACTGCACCACCAGGGAAGCCCGGGGGGGTCTACTATTCATTGCGGTGCGCGGGCTTCTCATTGCGGAGGCTTCTCTTGTTGCGGAGCACGGGCTCTAGGCGCGTGGGCTTAAGTAGTTGTGACTCGCGGGCTCTAGAGCATTGGCTCAGTAGTTGTGGCTCACGGGCTCTAGAGCGCAGGCTCAGTAGCTGTGGCGCACGGGCTTAGTTGCTCCGCGGTATGTGGGATCTTCCCGGACCAGGGCTCGAACCCGTGTCCTCTGCATTGGCAGGCGGATTCTTAACCACTGCGCCACCAGGGAAGCCCCTGGAAGGTTTTTTTAAAAGCCAAAACCTGGGTAAAAAAGTGGATGTGGATGTTGTGCAGCCCAAGAAGTAACGGTAATTTAGATCATTATACTATATATTTTCATATATATAATATTCAGGCATACCTCGTTTTACTGTGCTTTTTTTAATGCACTTTGCAGATATTGTGGTTTTTTGGGTTTTTTTTTTTTTTACAAACTGAAGGTTTGTGGTTAAGCAAGTCTATGGGTGCCATTTTCCCCAAAGCATTACCTTTTAATAAAGGTGTGTATAGCGTTTTTTTAGACATAATGCTATCGCACACTTAACAGACTACAGCATAATGTAAACAACTTTTATATGCAGTAGGAAACCAAAAAGTTTGTGTGACTCACTTTTTGGTGATATTCATTTCATTGTTGTGGTCTGAAACCAAACGTGCAGTATCTCTGAGGGGGGCTGTGTGTGCGTGTGTGTGTGTGTGCGCACGCGTGTGTGTGCGCGCGTGTGTATGTATTTTTGTTAAACTACCCGCATCCAAAGCCTTCTCATTTGGAGGGCGTCTCCCAGCATGCAGGTCTTTATGGGAGGCAAGGCCTATTATCCAGGCTTGGAAAAATCAAATGCCCCTATCCAGGGTTTTGAATCTTCATGAAATGTTCCAAAGCCATGGGCAGCTGGCAGACAATTCCATGGTGGTGACCTGGGCAGCAGCTTCCTAACCAGACCCTTCCTGAGGTATAAGCTTGGCTGTCACCCAGCCTTCTCAGATCTTCCCCAATTTCTGAATATCTTTCCCCCGGCTTCTAGTTAATCCTACAAATTCCCATAAATTCCTTTCTGTTTAAGTTTTTGTCTCAAATCTTTGACTACTGCAGTAAGTTTGGAAAGACATAAAAAGCTATGAACGTCAAGAGCGGTGTTTCTCAAATTGAGGATCTTGTTAAAAATGCCAATTTTTATTCAGGAGGTCTGGGTAGGGCTTGAAACTCTGCATTTCTAACTAGCTCCCGGGTGATGTTGATAATGCCGGTCCACAGACCACACTTTGGGTGTTGAGAACAACAGCACTGAACGTGGGCCTTCCCTGGTGGTCCAGTGGTAAAGAATCTGCCTTCCAATGCAGGGCATGCGGGTTCGATCCCCGGTCAGAGAGCTAAGATCCCACATGCTGAAGGGCAACTAAGCCTGTGCGCCACAAGTACTGAGCCCGCACGCCTCAACTAGAGAGCCCTTGTGCCACCAACTACAGAGCCCATGTGCTCTGGAGCCCTCGCACCACAACTAGAGAGAAGCCCGCCCACCGCAACAAAAAATCCCACGTGCCGCAACTAAGACCCAACACGGCCAAAAAATAAAGAAAATAAATAAATGTTTTTTTTAAAAAAAGAAGCACTGAATGCTTGTAAAGAAGTGGCTGGAAAGTAGAGACAGAAAGATCAAGAAGGTTCAACGCTGTCTAATGGAGTTTGAACTTCATCCTGCAGGTAATAAGCAGCCATGAAAGGATCCAGGGGGTGTGAAATGAATAGATTTCCATTTTTCAAAGGCTTGTCGAAGTGATGTAGACAACAGAGCATGAGATGAGGGACGGGAGGTGGAGAAACCAGTCAGCGGTATGGCAGGCAGAATAGCAACCCCTGCCCCCAAAATGGCCTCGCCCTAATCCCCAGAACCTGTGAGTATATTGCATTATAAGACAAATGGGACTTTGCAGTTATTAAGTTAAGGACTTTCAGATGGGAAGATTATCCTGGATTATCCAGGCAGACCCAATGTATTCACATGATCCTTACAAGTGGAGAACCTTTCCTGGCTGCGGTCAGAGAGAGACAGGATTACCGAAGAACGGTGGGAGACGCAATGCTGCTGGTTCTGAAGATGGAGAAGGAGGCTCGAGCCGAGGGATGCAGGGGGCCTCCAGGAACTGGAAAGGGCGAGGAAATGGACTCTCCCCTACAGCCTCCAAAAGGAGGCTTGATTCCAACCCAGTGAGACCCATCCAACCTCTGACCTCCAGAACTGTGAGATAATACATGTGTGGGTTTTTTTGTGTTTTTTGGGGGGGCTGCATCGTGCAGCTTGTGGGATCTTAGATCCCCGACCAGGGAATGAACCTGTGCCTCCTGCAGTGGAAGCCTGGAGTTCTAACCACTGGACCACCAGGGAAGTCCCGCATTTGTGTTCTTTTAAGCCACTAAATTCATGGTAATTTGTTACCGTGGCAATAAAAAAATCGAATACAGGAGGCCACTGTGACATTCCAGGGAACGACGATGACAGCCTCATTGAAGAGAGAGGCAGCACAGAAGGAGAGACCTGGTTTGAAAGATTTTAAGGAGGATACAGAGGAAGGGTCATGGTCACCACCTGGGCATCTGGGTGGGGATGGGTGGTGAGGAAAGGACAGGAGTTAAAGGAAGTTTCCAGGTTTTTCTCTTGGACAAACGGGTCTGTTGGTCAAAAGGAGGGAAAGAAGTGAGTGCGAATGCGTGTGGGAGAAAGCATGTGAGCATGCATGCGAGTGTGTGAGTTGAGCGCATGTGAAAAAGTGCAGGAAAAGGAGGCAGGTCTCCCGTAATACCACTGGGTGCCTTGCTTCCAGTTCCATTTTTACTGAGAAACTGTCTAATCTTAGCTCTCAAGCTTTCCCTCCTGGGCAAAGCACGTGCTCACCGCCAACACAAACAGCTGCTCTGCTCGTCAGTTATATTTTTCAGTTTAAATTAATGATTGCCGTTCTAGGCATAAACCAGGCTCCTGTTGAGTTTAGATAGAGCAAAACAATTCACCAGGGTTTGCTCTCTCCCGGATGAGCGGACAGCGTTGAGTTTCTACCCCTGCAAAGCCGAGGATCAGACCTTGAACTGCGGTGACCCCTGCTTTGCTTCCTTTCCTGGCACAGTATCCCCCCTCCCCAGGCTGGAAGCAGTCGGGGAAAGGGAGACCTGGAGGAGGCTGCCCAGTGCTTTCCCCTGGGCCGAGTCCATTAGGAATCATGAGGTTCTGTGCTTGCAACTTAACAGCTATTTATAGTTCACACGCTGAGATGCGTTCACAGACACATGCTGGGGACCCAGCCTCCACAGGAGAACACGCCCCGTCTGGATCCTCTGGATATCCTGCTTCGTAGCAAACGCAAGCCGGGCAAGCAGTTCTAGGAAACTCAGAGAGTGGGTGTAGGCAGCTCTGGTTGAGCTGACCTGGAGGTGGCTGGTTTCATCCTAAGGACATCCTGGGAAAGCTGAGAACTTGAAAGCCTGCTTTGAATGATGTCTTTGCCTGTGCCTAACTTGCCAAGTGACCTCCTCTGAGTAAAAGCGGAGCAAAGACCCTTTGTCCCTCACAACACTAGGCGCTAGGATTGCTGATATCCACCCACTGCTCAGATGAGGAAACTGAGGCTCCTGGAAGTTAAGATTCTTGTCAAGCTTGGTGCCGATCCGACGTCAGAGCCAGGACTTGACTTCAGTCTCTTGATGACAAAATCTATATCTTTTGTACTTCGACCTGGGATACTGTCCCCCCTGGGGAGGGACACTCCTCCCTCCCCAGCCACCCCCCACAGGTCTTCATCAATCAAGGTGTGGTCTGATGGTTCTCCTGCCCAGAGGTGCCCAGCACATTTAGGGCTGTGACTGGGGCACCCAGATCACCCAACAGTAATACAATCCTCCAACCAGTAAGTACTCCTAATCCCCTGCCCGTGTGTTCAGCCCTCTGCGAGGTGCAGTGGGAAACAGTCACAGGACGATGGTGACTCCTGCCCTCTAAAAGCTTATAAAGCAACAGGGCTTACACAGTGGGGTGTTCAAATCACAGAACCGGCATGGGGATCAGAATTGCTAGGCAGGGTCTGCTGGGCTTTAGGACCTGTGCTCCTGCCTCCAGTGCCAGACTGTCTCCCAGTAACGCTGCTTTCCAGTCCAGACAAGGAAACTGAGGCTCAGAGAGGTGAAGTCACTCTTCCAAGGCCACAGAGCGGCCTGTGGCCACTGGGGGCCTCCGATTCCAGGTGCCATTTCCTCTTGCCAAGCCCCCCCGCTGTGCTCACTTCCACACTCTAGTTCTAAAGAGGAGGTCTAGCCGGGAGAGGACGCCTGGGTCACACCCAGCAGGTCGCCGTACTGCCCTGCTTCCCAGTACCCACCAAAGAGGGCATCTGCGCCACCCCCCCCCCGCACTTCACGCCCAGCTTCCCCCATCTAACCCCATCACCACCACCACCCCGCCCCCCAAAAGTGCTACTTACATATTCTTTAATGTCCTTCGATTTCACAGCCTTGTAGGAAGAATATGCAGGGTAAAGGGTGCCAAATATTAGCCTGGAGGGGAGAGAGAGGGGAAAAAAGAGCAACGTGATTTTCATTCATCCTATTTGATGGAAAATGTCATCTTCGATGTAAGGAGCATCCTCCACGCTACAGAAAATGCTGCTGTGAGGCTTGGTTAATTTTTCTGAATGCCCTGAAGGCTTTCTGCTCATGGCTGGGACGTGCTTAGGAACCTCTATGTCCTGCTACAGATCCACACCGACCTCCTTCAATCTGTCACTTGGCAACACAGCAGGGTGGTTTGAGGTCATGAAGCCAAAAATGGGGCCATCCTCTGGAAAGGCCGAAATTATATCTGGGGAACAAGATAAGACAGCTAAGGGGACAAACGAGTAGTCTGAAAGGAAGCAAGAAATTTAAGAAAGAGAGGGATGGCCACAGCGCCAAAGATACAGGCAGCTTGGGGAAGCCCACTGGATTCCGTCACAAGCCAGCTCAGAGAGGGGGGTCTCCCCAACACCCCCGTGCTGTCCCGCCCCCTAAGCACTATTCTCAGATACTGAGAATCTGTATTCTCAGAATCTTCCTTCCTCTGTGAGCCTTTCCTGACCTCAGCACCCCCTGAAGATTAGGTTCCTCTCCCGTTCGTTACTGCCACTCCCTAGATAGCCCCCTTTCTTAGCCCTTATCCACACCACGTGCAATGGTTTATTCAATGTCTGTCTCTCCCACAAGCCTTTTAAGTTCCACAAAGTCGAGGATGGGGTCTATCTCGCTCACGGAACCACACCCCCTGGGCCTGGTAAGCGCTCAGGAAATATACGTTCATTCTGGGAAGTTTCAGTGAGTGGTGAAGCAAAGGCCAGAGCCACCCAGGGGACACTCATGACCTTGGGACTGAGGTCTCAGCAGCAAGGGGATGCCAGACAGCACCGGTCTGATTCAGTAAAGCCTCGGGCACAACACCACAGGCTCCCGAGAAATAAACACACCGTCCTTTGGCACAGATGCCCTGCTTATTAGCCACATCTGCCAGGGTGGTGTCCAGCCCCTGCCCTGAGGCAGCGTGTGAGCAGCAGAAGAGACAGGTGGAAAATGCATCTCGACCCAATGGCCCGCGGATCTGCTCCTCTGTGAACCCCGATGGCCAACACCACCTCCTGAGCGGTCACAGAGGTGGGAAGCACGGGCACCCAGACAAGGGAGGCCAGTACTCCGTGCGTCTGCTGGCCTCGCATGTGAAGTGGCTGCCAGCATCCCCCCCACCTGGTTCCCTCTGGACAGCACAGGGACAGCAAGACGAATTTGCTTTCCAGTCTCTAAAAGCTCTGAAACACTGACATGTAAGGGAGCGGACTCAGTATTTCACTGCCCAGGGGAGGGAGAATGGGATGAAAATGGCGAGTTCTTCTAAATCTATTTTGGAGAAAAGAAGTAACAAATGAAGCAGGCCCAAGCCAAAGGGGCTTGGGACTTATGTCCATTCAGACTGAGTCTCCCTGACAAGGCCCTTCTCCTTCCTGGCCTCCCGGACCCTCCTCCCTCAGCTCCGGACCCTAAGGCCAGCAGCTGTCCCCCAGTGAGCCGGGCTCAGAAGCTCACAGTCTGTGACTTCCTGCCGTCTCCCTCTTCTGCCTGAATTTTAGTGCATGATCTTCCCACAACCCTTTTATTCCCCCCTGTTAAAGTCTCACTAATCCTTTAAGACCCATCTCAAAAGAGCCACTTCTGTGTGTCTTTGATCACTTGTCCCTCAGAATTTTCCTGACACTTGTTACGTCTATTACAGTCCTTATGTAGTAGTTGTAATTTAAAAAAAAATTAAAAATAATGCTATTAATATCACGGAGTCCTCACTAATGCCAGGCACTGCTCTACAGCCTGTATATTCTCTCAACACCCCTACGGGATAAGAATTCTTACTACTCCATTTTACAGACTAGGTACTAGGACACTGAGGCCCAAAGAGACGCAACAGCCAGGAGCCGAGCTGGGATGCGACCTGGGTAGCCTGACGACAGGCTTACTGTCTTCTCCCAGGGCTGCCTGGGCTGGTTGAGTCAGACCATCCAGGCCTGGGTGATCAGTGGGGTCCCTAGCACCTCACACAGCCCTTGCCCAAG
This sequence comes from Delphinus delphis, assembly GCF_949987515.2. Lineage (NCBI taxonomy): Eukaryota > Metazoa > Chordata > Mammalia > Artiodactyla > Delphinidae > Delphinus > Delphinus delphis. The sequence continues at coordinate 14,979,407 of NC_082694.2, read as the reverse complement.
TGGGTGCCGGACACGTGTCTGATGAGTGAATAAATGTCAAACGATTGCAGTCTCTCTCCAAGGAACCAGCCCACTTGAGAGATTCACATGACTCTCTCTTCAAGCTCAAGAGGAAAGCTGGTAAAATTCTTAGAAAGAGCTAATGCTGCTTAAGAGCTCAAGGTCGGCTCAGGAGCGGGAAGGGAAGGCTTGAGTGCCATTCTCTAGAGGGGAGACGGGGCTCTGTGCTAACACACTCCTCCCAGCTTTCTGTGAACAGAGCCTTGACCGGCGCCTCAGAGCCGCAGAGCTCTGCACCCACCCTCCCTCTGCCCACTGCCATTTACTGCTACCCAGAAGGCCCCTCCCCAGCTTACTGCCTCCATCTATCTGCCTGCTGCGTTCCTCCTATCTGTGCCCTAATTCCTCCTCCTGCTCCAAATTAGGGGCCTTCAGCCGGGTTGCCTCTCCCACCTCCTCCACAGCTGCAGTGGAGGGACCATGAGCCTCATGTGAATTCTACCCTCTAAGGCAGTGGTTCCCAACTGGGGGTGATTCAGCTGCCTGGGGGACATCTGGGCAATGCCTGGAAACTGGTTGTCACAGCTGAGAGAAAGCTATTGGTATCTAGTGGGTGGAGGCCAGGGATGCTGCTAAACACACTACAACATACAGGACAGCCCCAGTAAAGCATGATTTAGTCCACAGCATCGGAAGTGCTGAGGCGGAGAAATCCTGGTCTAGTGTGATGTTTCCCGGTCCTTGGGTCCTGGACCCTTCACCCAACCATCACGGGCAACCTGCCCCAAGAGTTTGTTTTCTTGTTTGTTTTTTTTTTAATCTGGGGAATTTATTTTTTATACAATCAATTCACTTTTAGTTTTTTTGTTTTTTTTTTTTTCTTTGCGGTACGTGGGCCTCTCACTGTTGTGGCCTCTCCCGTTGCGGAGCACAGGCTCCAGACGTGCAGGCTCAGCGGCCATGGCTCACAGGCCCAGCCGCTCCGCGGCATGTGGGATCTTCCCAGACCGGGGCACGAACCCGCGTCCCCTGCATCGGCAGGCAGACTCTCAACCACTGCGCCACCAGGGAAGCCCAAACTACTTATCAACTTCTGACCAAGGAACAGAGGTACTGCTCACGGGAATTAACGGTTAACTGTGGCACCAGTTATAGTCACCGAGAAGGACTGCCCACCACTTCCCGGAGCCTGGAGTGACTGCAGGGGAGCAACTGGTGGCCTAGGGCTCGGCTACAAGCTGTGGCACCACCGTTACCAACTGGGGCCAAGGCTTTTGTAAACCATGAAACGACAGTATCTTCCACAGTCTTCTCAGGCATCTTAGTGTTCGGCCAACAATTCCCAATGCCAAGTTATCTTGAAAATTTTAAAAAATCAATACCAGTAATATTGTTTTTTCTGAAATTAATTTTTAAATGAAAACAACAGGCCTATTTGTACAGTTGTTCATGTTATGATAAACCAAATTGAATTTAAGAAGTGGTACACCGTAAGAGCAGAAAGTAAGATCTACCCCAGCTTGGAGAGGTCTCTGTAGTGTAGTGAATAGGGTATGGGGCTTTGAGGTTGTCTGACAGACTGAATTCAAATTACGGCTCAGGCTATGGCAACATGGTGATTTGGCATAGGTTTTAAGCTCTCTCAGTCTCAATCTCAATTTCTTTATGTGTAAAAAGGGGAAAAACAATAACTATATCATGGTTTGCTGTATGGATTAAATGAACCTGAAGAAAAAAAAAAGAAAAAAAAGAAATGGTACACCACATAGGGGCTTTCAGAATACTGAATTTCTTGACCTGGATGGTAGTTATGCAGAGTTTTGCTTTATAATCACAAATGTATATTAAACTGTACACAGGGCTTCCCTGGTGGCGCAGTGGTTGAGAGTCCGCCTGCCGATGCAGGGGACGCGGGTTCGTGCCCCGGTCCGGGAAGATCCCACATGCCGCGGAGCGGCTGTGCCTGTGAGCCATGGCCGCTGAGCCTGCACGTCGGAGCCTGTGCTCCGCAACGGGAGAGGCCACAACAATGAGAGGTCCGCGTACCGCAAAACAAAACAAAACAAAACTGTACACATATGTTCTATGTACTTTTCTGTATGTACATGTTATATATAATTTTTATTAAATAATGTGCCATATTAAAAAAAAGAATTTTCTAACAAATGCTGGAGAGGGTGTGGAGGAAAGGGAGCCCTCCTGCACTGTTGGTGGGAATGTGAATTGGTACAGCCACTATGGAGAACAGTATAGAGGTTGCTCAAAAAACTAAAAATAGAGTTGCCATATGATCCAACAATCCCACTCCTATGCATGTATCTGGACAAAACTATAATTTGAAAAGTTACACACACGCCTATGTTCACAGCAGCACTATTTACAATAGCCAAGACATGGAAGCAACCTGAATGTCCATTGACAGATGAATGGATAAAGAAGATGTGGTACATATATGCAATGGAATACTACTCAGCCATAAAAAAGAATGAAATAATGCCATTTGCAACAACATGGATGGACCTAAAGGTTATCATACTAAGTGAAGTAAGTCCGAAAAAGAAAAACAAATACCGTATGATATCACTTGTATGTGGAATCTAAAATAAGACACAAATGAACTTATTTACAAAACAGAAATGACTCACAGTCATAGAGAACAGACTTGTGGTTGCCAAGGAGGAGAGGAGGTAGGGGAGGGATGGACTGGGAGCTTAGGATTAGTAGACGCAAACTATTATAATATATATAGAACGGATAAACAACAAGGTCCTACTGCATAGCACAGGGCACTACATTCAATATCCTGGGATAAACCATAATGGAAAAGAATATGAAAAAGTATATATATATATAATACACATATAATATATATATATGTATGTATCTGAGTCACTTTGCTGTTCACCAGAAACTAACACAACATTGTAAATCAACTATACTTCAATAAAAAATATTAAAAAAATGAATTTTCACAAAAGGTCTTCCAAGTCATGAAGGTTCATTGTTTCCTCTGAACATTAAAAGGTATTAAAATTTACACTGATTACATTTTGTGCTTTTTGTTCTTAATAACATAAAAATATAGAATTTCTTTTTTTTCTTTTTGAAGATGGTAAGGCAAACTTTATCATCGACGTAAGTATAGGGATCACTGTAAAGGGATTTTACAGGGGGGGTGGGGAGAAAGACCAGGCTCAACTCCAAATACAGCATGGGCGAGTGGGAATTTATAGCCAAGGAGCACGGTGGGGGTCAGTGGATGGAAAATGATTACGAGGAAACATCAGGGATGAGGGGTATTCTGGCTAAACCAATCTAACAGATTCTTGCTGAAGACAAGCCAGGGTGATCAGACATCACTGGGCGGGGAAGCGGGCTGGAGGATAAAGAACTTGATCAGACATATTGGGTGATCAGATATGGGGGCAGGGGGGAGGTTCTTGCTAAAACCAGATTTTACAACAAACTACACGGATGGGCCTAGGAGACGGTTCAGGAACCTGACGGAAAGTTCGGTCAAGCAGAGAATTTTTGTCAGTCTCCCTTCTTGTTCAAGGAAAGAAAAGACGTTCTTCTTTCCTCTGAATAGTACAAGTCCATTTCCTCACTCAGTTGTCTTTTGTTCATTACAGACCGGCTGAATCCTCTACTTGGTAGTAGGGGATATTTGCTGGGTGGTGCTAGCAGTCAGGCACTTAATGAGGGGAGTTGTTATTCCTTTCCAAGTGAATAATATGGTCTTTTCTTTCAGCTTGAATGACATGGTACCTGCTCTAAGTAGGGCCTAGGGGCTTCTCTTCATTCTCTAGTTAATCTCCAAGGAGTTACAATTTCATAAGAAGAGAGATGGGAGGTCTGTTGAAAGCCTGACCGAGCCCCACCTAGGGCTGGGCTCACCAAACCCAAGAACAGCAGCCGCTGGAAGTGGAGGGTCCCAGAGGGTGAGCCCGCACCCGATTCCATCTCAGCCAAGTCTACAGGTTCCCCTTAACACTCGGTCGCCCCTGCCTCTGCCAGCTCCACCATTTCCCAGCCCTGCTGGGGCCCCAGGGCTGGCAGCGATGCACGCTCAGCATTGACGCAAAAAATGTACAATTTCTAATTACTGTCCTCTGTAGGTTTTTCCCTCACAGTTTATGAATCAATTTTGATTTACTTCTCTGAGAATTAATTTCCAAGACCATTTTTACTCTCTAACAGAAGGGTACTCCTTGGTCCTTGAGCTCCTTTTGGCATTCCAATAAATATGCTACAATTTTTAATATGGGAAAACTTAAAACGTGAGAGATATATTTGAAGTCTCCCATATACTCTTTCCTCATACATTTCTCTCTCTCCTTCCCCCAAATAAGCATCATCTTGAATTTGGTGCTTATCATTCTCACCATGTTTTTATCAACTACATAAGCCATGCCTAAAAACAAAAAAAGTATTTATATCTATTTAAACATTATGTAAATGGAATCACACTATATGTATTCCACTGAAATTTTTTCACTCAAACTTGTTTTTGAAATTTTTTAAAAGATACTTATTTATTTTATTTATTTTTTTGGCTGTGTCAGGTCTTAGTTGCAGCACGCAGGATCTTTCATTGTGGCGTGCGGGCTTCTCTCTAGTTGTGGCGCACGGGTTTTCTCTCTCTAGTTGTGGTGTGTGGGTTTCTCTCTAGTGTGGCGTGCGGGTTTTTCTTTCTCTAGCTGTGGTGCACAGGCTCCAGAGCATGTGAGTCCTGTAGTTTGCAGCACGCAGGCTCTCTTGTTGAGGCACGCGAGCTCAGAAGTTGTGGCGCACGAGCTCAGAAGTTGTGGCATGTGGGCTTAGTTGTCCCGTGGTACATGGGATCTTAGTTCCCCAACCAGGGATCGAACCCGTGTCCCCTGCATTGGCAGGCGGATTCCTAACCACTGCACCACCAGGGAACTCCAACAGTAATATTTTTAATACAGGATTGGAAACATTGTTACATTAAAAAAACCCACTTATCTGTGATGATAGGGTGATACACAATTTCTCCAATTATGAGAGAGAGGCATACTGTATGATAATGTAATTCTTTGAAAGCAAAGTTATAAAACAGTAAGAAAACTAACACATTATTAATTTATATTAAATATCATACCTTATTTGAGGATAGACTACTATCTACATATATTTTATGCGTTCATGACATACTTTTTGTTAACTTTTTCAATATTTCTAGGCTACATGGTTTGTGAGTTTTTTCAAATTATTGCAAATCCCCCCAAATTTTCCAATATATTTATTGAAAACAATTTGCCTATAAGTGGACCTGTGCACTTCAAACCCATGTTGTTCAAGTGTCAACTGTAGTTCATATTTTTATATTAGAAGTGTGTATTAAATTTTTTTTTTTCTTTTTCTGAAGGGGTGTGCTACAAAAAAAAGTTTGGGGATAATAGTCACAGTTCACTGAACCAGGCTTTCATTAATAGATGTTTAAGTTTTTTTCCTGTAATGATTTTAAAATACGTATACAAATTCTTTTTTTTTTTGACATTCGTTTCTTCGAAAGGTGAAGCTTAATTTAGGTCCCCTTGAATGTGGGCCAGACTTGGTGATTCACCTCCAAAGAACAGACTAAGGTGGAAATGGCAGTGTGTAACTTCTGAGACTATGCCATACAAGACACTGTGGCTTCACCCCTCTCAGATTACTTTCTGTGCAGGACGTCAGCTACCATGTTGCAAGGACACACAATCAGCCCTGGAGAGGAAGTGAATCTCTCATCAAAATCCAGCGCCAACACGCCTGTCAAGTGAGGGAGCCATCTGGGATGTGGATCCTTCAGCTCTAGTGAAGCCCTCGGATAACTGCAGACCCCATATAACTTAATCACAGCCTAATGAAAAAAGCTTGAGCTGAACCATCCTGTTCAAGTTTCCTCAAATTCCTGACCCACAGAAGCCATGTGAGATAATAAATGTTTACTGTAGGTGTAACCAGCTAACTTTTTAGGTATTTTGCTGTGTAGCAATAGATACCTAATATGCTTCTTAGTTTTTATTGTTATAAATACTGCTGTAAAGAAATCTGTGTGTGTGTTTGTGTGTATTTACACATTGGCACTCTCGTATGAATATATTTGTGGGATAAATTTCTGGATATAGAATTATTGAGTCAAGGGGTTTATGTCCTAAACATTTTGATATACTTTGACACATTTTCTCCCCCAAAGTGAATAATTTATGCCTCCTTTTGCCAGTTTTTGAAATTTTGATCCAGGTTGAGACTTGTCTTTCTAGATCTTTTTAACCTCTGTATACTATTTCATTATATGAATATATTACGGTTTATTAATTCATTCTATTGATGCATATTTCCAAAGTTGTCACTATTACAGACAGGGCTGGAACAAACATTCTTATACATGTCTCCCTGGGCACACGTGACACTTTCTCTAGGGTTTACACACAGTGTGGAACTGCTGGGTCACAGGGCATAGCATCTTCCTCCAGACAATGCAAAACCACTCCCCAGAGAGGTTGTAACAGTTTCTACTCTTTCCTGCAGTGTAAACGAGTTCTGATGCTCCCCATTCTTGCCAAATTAATATAGTCAGATTTAAAAATTTTTGCCAGTCTGATTGACGTGAAACAGTATATCATGTTTGCTTTAATTTGCATTTCCTTAATTACAAGTGAAGTTGAGCAACATTTTATGCCTTTTGGCCATTTGGCCCCCTTAACTGAATTATTTATATCCCTTCCGTCTCCCCCCCACCCCATTAGGTTATTCATCTTTTTCTTACTGATTTTTAGGACTACTTTGTGAATTCTGGGTATAAATTATGCCTTGGACATATGCAAAGCAAACATCTTTTCCCAATAAAAAGCTCTTTTAACTTTCCTGTGGTGTCTTCTGTTGTACAGAAGTTTTAAATTTTATATGATAAATGCATCAATCTTTTCTTTTATAGCTTGTTTTTTTATATATTGTTGAGGAAATCTGGTCACATACATCTTCTCATAAAAGTGTTTAATGTTTGCTTTTTCACTATTAGGTTTTAATTCACCTGGAACTTATCTTTATGTATGCTATGAGTTAGGGATTCAACTTTATTCTTTTCTGTACAGATCCCAACTGTCCCAATAACATTTACTGAATTCTTTCCTACTGATTTTCAATTCTACCATCACTTGTAACGTTTTCTAACATGTGTAGGTATTATTTCAGCTCTCCATTCTGTTACCCTGGTCTACGGACTAGCCGTGCACCTATACCACAGTGTATTAATTTCCATAGCTTTATAATAAATCACGATATTCTTAAAACTGTCTTGCCTATTCTTAGCCTTTGTTTTTCTATATGAATTTCATGACAGTTTGTCAAGTTCCATGAAAAACCTTATCTGCATTTTGATTGCGAGTACACTGAAGTTACAGATTTACTTGGGAAAAATCACCATCTTTATCAGGTTTCCTCTTTATGAACACGGTCTCTTCCACTGAGTCCTCTTTAATGTCTTTTCATGATATGCTATAAATTTCTCTATAAATATCTTGGGCATGTTTCACTTTCTTTACTCTTAAGTACCTCAGGGGGGTTTTGGTGGTATTGTGCATTTTTAAAATTAGATTTTCTTGGGACTTCCCTGGTGGTCCAGTGGTTAAGAATCCGCCTTCCAGTGCAGGGGATGTGGGTTTGATCCCTGGTCAGGGAACTAAGATCCCACATGCCGTGGGGCAACTAAGCCCACACGCCGCAAGTACTGAGCCCGCGCGCCACAACGAAAGATCTCACATGCTGCAACTAAGACCTGACGCAGCCATAAATAAATAAATAAAGAGTAAAAAATAAAAAAATAAATGAAAAAAAAATCAGATTTTCTCTTGATTATTAATGGTATACAGGAATGCTCTTGGTTTTCCACGTTGATCTCAGAACCACTCAACTTGCTGCAATCAAAAGCATCTGGAGTCCCAAATGCATTACACTCCATGAAAGAAGCCAAACCCCAAAGCCAACATGCTGTATGATTCCATTTATATGTTATCCTGAAAAAGGAAAGTTTACAGGGACCAAAAACAGACCAGCGGTTGCCAGGACTAGAGACGGTGGGAGGGCTAACTACAAAGGAGAGTGAAAGAATTTTGGAAAATTATGGAAGTTTCCTGCATCTTGATTATGGTGGCTACATAACTGTATGCATTTATCAAAACTCAGAATTCAAGCTCCCACTTAAAACACTCACACTGAAAAGGGTAAATTTTACTAATTACATCTCAATAAGCTTGACCTTAAAAAGAAAAAGCATTTGGAAGAATCCACACTCACAAGTATAAGCGTGTGTGTGTGTGTGTGTGTGTGTGTGTGTGTGTGTGTGTATAGTTGTCTCCAAAAATGCATACAGCTGACCAGGCATTAGCCTCCAAGCTCCGAGACAACTTCCTGATATCAGGGGTCCATGTGTGACAAAACAAGGGTTCACAAAAAACATAATACACCTCCTGTTAATACTATAGCTCTGAAAGGACTGTCTTAGATGCACTATGGGCCTGGGTTCTAAAAGCCTGATCTTGACTGTGCTGCTGCAGGGAGCATCTCTACTCACAGTCGTTATTCAGAAACTTAAGCTGGGCAGCTTCTCGGGCTGGGTGCACAGCTCAAGGTTCCCGTGGCACAGCAAGCCACCTAGGCTTTGGTTCCGTGGGTCCCAACCCTTGGGCCTCTGCTTCTGCTTACCCACAGTGACCTTCTAAAAGGCTAGAGGGGGGAAACAGCAAAACCGGCCCACTGTGCAGTTTGGCTCCGTGGAGATTATATTACTATGATTTATAAGCTACTATTTATTTATTGAGTGTTCATTATGTACAACGAACTGTGCAAACTTCTTTATAAGCGTCGTCACTTTTCATCTTCATATGGCCCCATGAGACAGAAATTGTTTTCCTTATAATATACATGAGGAAACTGGAGTTTAGTTAAATCGAATAATTGAGTTTCACAACTGTTTGGGGGAGAGGGTCAGACTCAAACCCAGATCTATCTGACTCTACTGCCCATGACATACTGCCTTCTTCATTGACCTCAGTGCATGGCTCAGAGCCTGCAGTGGCCCCTGAATGAATGAATGAATGAATGAGGACCAGGAGAGAGGGAGGAAGAATGTTGCCTGCTTCCTTGCCCAAGAGAATTCCACTCTGGCCCTGCATTATATATTTGCTGACACGAGGTGACAGTATAATTACAGGGTTCCAAGCACACAAACGAGCTTCTCTCTCCGCCCAAGCTGATCTCAGCAGAACAGAAACCAACCACGTCCTTCTTTCTCAGCCTGACACATGATTCTGCTGACCCCTGTCTGTAGACTCTTTCTTTTCAGTGTGTTTCAAGCCCTACTCCTCTCTGCAGACTTGGGACAACAATCACATACAAAACTCCTCCTGGGGGAACCGCCCTCACAAACATCTCATTCACTTATTTGCTCCTTTGATCCACACCACAACCCTCTGAGATAACTGGGGTTCTTTCTGCAGTTAATGAAAAACTGAGGCTCAGAGTGGTTCAGGGACCTGCCAAAGGCCCCTTCCCTATCCAACAAGACTCAAACCCAGGCCTCCTGCCCTCAAGTCCAGGACCATTCTACAGCCCACATCACCCTAGCACAGAGAGGGGTTTATTGCTTATGTAGGGCTGTGTGGACTGTGCGTGTGGCAAAAATCCGAATTTGAAATTCGGATTTACCCCTGAATCCAATTTAGAAAAGCACAGAACAGAACGTGCTGCAAAATTTCAATTCGTGCTGTTAAGCGTTAAACTCTGCAATCCAACCCACTTATATCCTGCTCAAGTATCAGTTTGAATATTTTTTTTTAAATCTAAATTGTAGAGATTTCTATTCTTAAGAAATCCAGAGGCTGAGCTTTGGCATTGGACCTGAGTCTGAATCCAGCTCCATCACTGACTAGCTATGGGACTGTGAGTGTTTATTAACTCCTCTGAGCCAGTTTCCTTGAGTATAAAAAAGAAAAACACCTACATTCAACAGCCACTGCACAGATTAAACAAGGAGACCATAGGTAAGGATCTAACATCCCAGACACACTGTAGAGGAATGACAAATCCTAGTTCCCTTTCCTTCTACAGAAATAGTCACTGCGAATGCCAATTCTTTTAGGCACAAAACAGTTTTCATCTGATCATTGAGTATTTGCTGAGCATCTACTATGTGCCCTGGGCCCTCTGGTAGGGAAGGCAGCCAGCAAACAGATAATTATACAAACAACTGATTAATGACAACTGATGTGTTGAGTCTTGCTGAGTGTGTTTGGAAGGGAAGAACAGATTTGCTTTACAATGACTGTCCTGTGGCCACCCATCTGCCAGCCTGTGTTGCCTCCCAGGATCTCAGATCCAGACACCTGACCCTCAGCCAGAGGGTCCCCTGGTACAGGGTTATGGCTTTCTCCTCCTGGTGGACTTTCTCTAAAGCCCCCTGCAAGGAATATACTTGGTGAGAGGAAAGGACTGATGGGCCTTCCTGTGTGTACCATGAAAGGGGAGGTGGGGGAATAAGCCTGAGGGGTGCTTTGGCTGGACTTGGGGTGGTAGCTGGGGAGTACCTGTGGGATTTTCTGGGGACTTGTCTGCTCAGCTCATGCCCCTCCTGGCTCCCACGTGGCAGAGGCTGGTGTTACCCTGCCCAGCTCGGAGGTCTACACAAGGTGCACGCGTCCATCCGAGGAGGGTGTCAAAGGGCTCCAGGGGAGGGAGGGGAACAGCACAAACCTTTACTGATGCCCACCAGGTGCTGCACCAGGCACTGACCCCCACAGCAGTCAGGTGAAGTCGAGACTACTATACCCGTCTTCCACAGGCAGTACCTGGGACTTAAGAGGTTATATTCATTCATTCAACTGATATTCATTCAGTACACACTCTGTGCCAAATTCTGAGTGTAACACAAGGTCACACAGCTGCCAAGTGGGTGAGCTGGATTCAAAGAGTCTTCGTGGCTTCAAACCCCTTGCTCTTTCCAATCCAAGTGATACCTCAAGAAGGCAAGAGAGTTTATCCTCAGGGTGATCACAAAGTGGTTGGAGTGGCAGGTGTAGCAGAGTAAGATAGTTAGCAGGGCAAAGCTGTGTGTACTAAATATTGAAGGAAAAGCCAATGATGATGGGCCCAAGAGCCTCCTCCATTAGACTGTGAGCTCTCTGAGGGCGGGGACTGGGCCTTCCCCATCTCAGCATCTCCAGCGCTGGGCACAGAGTGGGTGAAACATGCAACAACATGGGTGAAATTCAAATGCATTATGCTAAGTGAAAGAAGCCAGACTCAGAAGGCTACCTGCTGCTTGTCTCCATTTATGTGACATTCTGAAAAAGACAAAACTATTAGAGATAGAAACAGATGTATTGCCAGAGGCTGGGGTTGGGGGGAGAAGTTGACTTCAAAGGGGCATGGGGAAATTTTTGGACGTGATGGAACTGTCCTATATTTATGCTGTGATAATGGTTACATAATTTCTTTTTTTCTTTTTAGTTGTAGCATGAGGACTCCTTAGCTGCGGCCTGCGGACTTTTAGTTGCGGCACGCATGAGGGATCCAGTTCCCCGACCAGGGATCGAACCTGGGCCCCCTGCATTGGGAGCGTGGAGTCTTACTCCCTGGACCACCAGGGGAGTCCCATGGTTACATGAGTGTATGCATTTGTCAAAGCTCATAGAGCTACACGGTAAAAAGGGTAAATATCACTGTATACAAATTATACTCTAATTTTTTTTAATGGGGAAAAAAGAGAAAAAGAGAATGAACATAAAAAGCAGAAGTAGGTTTACAGTGAAGCTAATGCAGCTTAAGTTTCAAGACCCCTCAACTGCATGGGTCCTGGAAGGGGTCCTAGCAATGTGTTCATCACATTTGTTATGACTCTTTCAGAGAAAGCGCCTTCCCTCCATTGTGAAAGCTTCACGCTCCATGAAACCTAGATCCACCCCTGAATAAAACTACAAGAACAGATTAAAAAAGAGAAGACTGGTGGGCTCTCAAGAAGTTGGACTCAAGTGGGACCCTAGAGAAAGGCAAGACCTGGTTCCGGCAGAGAGAGAGGTAGGGAAGACATCCCGTGGAACAGAACCAGCATGGACACAAGTGCAGGGCTTTCCCAAGGTTCCTCATGACCACACGAGCACCAGGAACCTAGCGGTCCTACACTTATGTTCACCACCCAAGTGCACGTGTCGTGGTGTGATCTCCTCAGCCACGCCAAGCCATTCAAGGCAGGTAGACAGTTGTGACCTAACAGGATGTGAAAATTCTAGGTGCTGGTGAGCTGGTGTAACCAGCTTTTATCATTCTTCTGGCTCCCCACACAGCAAGGACCCCCATCGCCTAGTGGAGGGAAGCTTTCACAGTATATACCTGAAACTGAAACTGGTGGATATTCACTTTTTTTCTAGTCTCCCTTGCAGCAGGGATGTGGGCCTGTGGTAGACACACCTGCCCAGGTATGAATCCAGGTCCTTCCAACCCTCTCACTCAGCTAAACTGAGGCGGCACCCTTCATCCTGACGATCTGTGATACTAAGTGAACAAATACAGCCAAATGAGGCTGGTCTTGTGGGTGGAGTTACTGATTTCTTTACGGTTAAAGTCAGCCAAGTTAACAGGATAGAATGAAGCTCAGGGGCTTCCCTGGTGGCGCAGTGGTTAAGAATCCGCCTGCCAATGCAGGGATCACGGGTTCGAGCCCTGGTCCGGGAAGATCCCACATGCCGCGGAGCAGCTGAGCTCATGCGCCACAACTACTGAGCCTGCGTGCCTAGAGCTCGTGCTCCACAACAAGAGAAGCCACCGTAATGAGAAGCCCACACACCACAACGAAGAGTAGGCCCTGCTCTCCGCATAGAGAAAGCTCACAGGCAGCAACAAGGACCCAACGCAGCCAAAAATAAATAAATAGATAAATAAGTTAAAAAAAAAAAAAGAATGCAGCTCAGATTTTAAAATGGTGAATATACTTAAGATTACTGAACTTAAAACAACTTAAACATGGTTAAGATGGCAAATTTTGTTATGTGTTTCTTACCACAATTAAAATTAATAAATGTCTGATGTTTATGAATCCCCCCCAAAAACTCTTTACACACTTGAAAATTTTATAAAAACAGAATATACTGAGTATAGGCCATTGGCTCATTCAATCCGTCAATGGTTCATTCTAACAAATTTAGAAGAAAACAAAATTTATAATTTTTCAGGTTACATCCGTTCTGCTTCATGGTACAATGCTATTTATTTAATTTCCTGAAATTGTCAAACAAAATAAAATTTACCAATTTTAGAAGGCACTGTAAACCCGTCTCAATTCATTATAAAGGCTACAATGACATTTAAGATGGATGAAAATTAGCAAGCAAATCAAATATGCATTTTTGAAATGGTTCTGGTTGTAGAGGGGGGAAAAAAAGCCTGTATATTACATTCTAGCCAGAAGTTTCACTACTAAGTATGTTCCTGCTATCGATACCATATATATATATTTATACCTTGATTTGCTCCAGAAAAGATCTGAGGTGACTTGGTTATAAACTGTGTGGCTCATAAGAAATTACCACGATTCCAGGCCACTGGGCTCGTCAGCAGGAAGGATCGAGCAGCTAACAAAATCACTGTTGTCATCTCACCCAAAGTGGGAGGAGCTACAGGAAGGCCAATCACAGCCAGGCCTGACTCACCTGCCCGTGGAAGAACAGAGATTGTCTGCAGCAGGGATGTTCGGCCGGTGCCCAGAATATCTCCCTAATGAGACCATAAAAGTCCAAGAAAAGAAAACAAAGTGGAAAACAGCCAGGTTTCCTCCAGTGAGTGAAATTTAAATTTTGAGAGGAGGCTCTCCAGCACATGTCTCAATGGTGAGGGAGTTATGTTAATTATGAGGGACGGTTAGGGCACAAAGGCAGCTGATGGCTGCTAAAGAATGGGTCTGGCTGGGCGCTCTGAACCCACTCCCGTCATCGGGAACACCTGTCCTACTGTCCTACAGCTGATGTAAGGAAGCCCACGGCTGCCCTGGGAGAAGGCCAGCGAGTGCCTTGCTGAGGGGCCGTGCTGGCTGCACGACTCCTGGGGACCCGGCCATCAGGTGCAAATGGGCCCTGAGAGAGGAAGGCGAGACCCTGGTGTGGGTTACAACATTTTAGTTTTGGCGCTTGGAAAGGTAATCCTTGGTACTGCTCTAAAAGGTGTGGTGGAACACTGCTTAAGAGATAATAAGTTGAAATACACTAAATAGTTTGCTTTGTTTAGAAAAGAAAGCTAAGTCCTCTCAACTACACAGAATGAGAACTACTTCTGACATCTGTCCCATTTGCTTTTGCAGATCCGAAGAGAATGGATAAAACTAGGTCACTAAGGAGAGAAAAATTCCAACACAAAATTACAGAAAGAGCTGGTTTTGAGGATCGTGATATAAGAAATTCTGTTCGATTCAGAATGAAAATAATACACTTTCTTTCCATTTGTTGTGAGCCCCAAATGGCCACGATCACAGGGCAGGCATAAGGGAAAGTTCTGGTGAGGGATGGCCTGTCATCCAGGGAATCAACACCAAGAAGGACTGCTTCACATTTTGGAAAAGAGTTAACATCACATAATAAGCAGTGTCAATTACTGAGCATGGCTCTAAGGAAGTAGGCATGATTCTAATCTCCATTTCTCACACTGACTATGAGGATCAGAGAATTTAAGTAATCAGGCTAAGGTCACACAGCGAGTCCATGTCAGGGTTGAAACTAGAACGTGAGATGACAAAGCCTCGGTGCTAAACTGATATCCTGACATTTTGACGGCACAAAATCAGTAAAATATTTTGATCACATATTATCTGTATGATGATGAATCCTCAGGCTTTGCTGAGGAAATCTTTTTAAGTCATCATGAGGGCTGGTTTATCTAGAATGAGAATATCTAATACATAAGCCCCACTTCCCAAGGCTCTTGCAAACGGTAATACGACTTGGGTTCTGCTGAAAGCAAAGGAGAGCGCGAGGGACCGTGTGGATCCCACCACATTGTGAGTCTACCCCTCCTCCTCAGGACCCCCACCCCCTATCCCAGGGAGCGTGTGCCACACGCGCTTCTGACATGCAGACCCAGTGCCTGCTCCGTGCCCAGCACTGCGCTGCAAACCACCCACCGGATCTCCTCCCATGCTCATGACATCTGGAGGATTTCCCTGTCCACGGAGCTGGTCAGCGCCTGTGAACGGGGGATGTGGCCTGGCTGTAAGTTGCTTGAACCCTTATCTGCCCATGGAAGGAGTGACAACCTTGGAGGCTTTGGGGCTCAGGGACCTCAGTGCTGGTCTGTGCTGCACCACACACCAGACGACGGTCCTTGGACAAGCACCCAGGAGACTCACTGGTTTTATCTCCTCTGCACAACAGGGTGTCCCCACAGGGGCTGGTAGTTCAGTCAAATGGTATGATACACAAGAAAATATTCTGAAAAGAAACGCTGCACAGATCTGTGAAAGGGAGCTCTGTGCAGAGGACCGTGGTGTCCCACTACCAAGAGGGATAAAGCAGAAGCCACCGTGGGAGTTATCCAGCCAGTCCTGGGTGAGGCTAGGTCAAGCCCTTGTGCCTGTAAGACCCAGGAATGCCCCACTGCTGGGAGACCAAGGACAGCACTTCCTGCAAGCCCCTCCCTGGGGCCTGGGTGGGGAAGTGGCCACTAACATTTCCGACACGTATTTTTTTGGGAGGCGTGGGCAGAAAAGCCCCCTACCCTGACTTGTTGCTTCGTTCTGGCTGTGTGACACCAGGGAATTGCCTCTTCCCAGAAGGTTCTGGGGGTCTCAGAGGACACCTGAGGTCCAGCCTGCGCCCCTCCCAAAATAGAGAGGGAAAACGATGGACTACTTCACACCACTCCCTCTCCCTATGTGCATTTGACCAAGAAGGCTTCACTATAAACAGTACAGGTTGGCCCAAACTTCAGCACCAGTAGGATCTTACCTCGCACCCCTGCCCTGACTGGTCTGTGGAGAAATATGCCTGGACTGAGGCGTCCCTGGAGGTATCCCTGGGGGACAGTCTATCCTGGGAGGTATAACTAAAGGAACCGGAAGCCTCTGATGTAGTGTGGGATAGTTCTACAGCTCTTTTGCCATGGCAGCAGGTAGAGCAGGCAAGTTGCTTTTGAGGGTAGGCTGGTTGGTTGGTTGGTTGGTTGGTTACTTGGTTGTTACTTGGTTGGTTGGTTACTTGGTTGGTTGGTTGGTTGGTTACTTGGTTGGTTACTTGGTTGGTTGGTTGGTTGGTTGGTTACTTGGTTGGTTACTTGGTTGGTTGGTTGGTTACTTGGTTGGTTGGTTGGTTGGTTGGTAACTTGGTTGGTTACTTGGTTGGTTGGTTGGTTACTTGGTTGGTTGGTTGGTTGGTTACTTGGTTGGTTGGTTGGTTACTTGGTTGGTTGGTTGGTTGGTTACTTGGTTGGTTGGTTGGTTACTTGGTTGGTTGGTTGGTTGGTTGGTTACTTGATTGGTTGGTTGGTTGGTTGGTTGGTTGGTTACTTGGTTGGTTGGTTGGTTGGTTGGTTACTTGGTTGGTTGGTTGGTTGGTTGGTTACTTGGTTGGTTACTTGGTTACTTGGTTGGTTGGTTGGTTGGTTACTTGGTTGGTTACTTGGTTGGTTGGTTGGTTACTTGGTTGGTTGGTTGGTTGGTTACTTGGTTCGTTGGTTGGTTACTTGGTTGGTTGGTTGGTTGGTTGGTTACTTGATTGGTTGGTTGGTTGGTTGGTTACCTGGTTGGTTGGTTGGTTACTTGGTTGGTTGGTTACTTGGTTGGTTACTTGGTTGGTTGGTTGGTTGGTTGGTTGGTTTGGGGAGCAGTGGAATCCTAGCAACAAGGAGGGGTTGGCAGCATACAGCGCCGGGTAGAGGTGGCTGGTCTGGGGGAAGATCCGTAACAGCCAGCGCCCAGGACGACATCTCTGGGTGCCTGTGGGCTGAAGCGGGATGCAGCACAGGGGGAGGGCTCCCAGCTGGGCTTCAGGAACCACGGCTCTAGGCTCGGCTCTGATCCCAACCAGAGGGGTGATCTTGGGCCATCACACCATCTCTCCCCGGACCTCGGTCTCCTCATTCGTCCATTCAGAAGTCACTGATCTACTGACCTGGTACCTATTGCATGACCTGGTACAGCAGGTGTCCAGCACCACTCTGCTGCTGATGAGCCAGCAGTGAACAGATGGGGAGAGCACCCTGTTGAGCTCTGGGGCAGCCCCCTCCCCCAGCTCAGGCATTCTTTCATCCCATGACTGCAGGCTGACCCAGCTCCAGCCCCGGCCTCTGCTCGCCGCTTGCATCTTGGGGACACCGCTGAGCATGAACTGTCCCCTTGTCACCACTCCCCGCTCCACTCTGCATCCCGAGATAGAGTGAGGATGTCAGCAAACCCCCAAACAGCGGTGGGTGATAAGCAAACGAGCAAAGCTGCTACAAGGCCGTCAGGACAGAGGTGGACAGTCACCCCTCGCCGTGGTAGATTCCTGGAAATTGCCGCGGGAAGTGAAGCGGTCAAAAGGGGATCGTGTTTTTTGCTGTATCCCTTTGTCACCAGCAGATGGGAATCATGGGCCAGCAAGGCAGAGTGCTGACACAGCTTTCCTTCGGATGCATGGAAAACAAAGAATGGACGGACTGGGGTGAAAAACAGGAAAACACAGGTGCGTTTTAGTCTGTGGATGTGCAGGTGAGCAAATGATGAGGCAAAGCTGGGCTGATGAGAAATGACACCTTTCTTGATGGGGCGATTCCGCTGCTCCAAAAACTGCCGTGGCTCCCTACTGCCCACGGAAAACTGCTTGCCTTGGCCTTGAGGGCCTCTACCATCCAGCCAGGCCCACCCCACCAGGCTCATGCGCCTCTGCTAACTCCTGTGCACACATCATGTGTTTCTGCCACCGTGCTCTGCCATCATTCTCTTTGCCTAGAAGGTTCTTCCCCATCTCTGTCTGCCAGAATCCTTTGCATTGCATTAGACACCTTGGAGCCAGGTAACTCTTTGTTCGGGGCGGGGGGCTGTCCTGGGCATTGGAGGATGTTTAGCAGTATCCCTGGGCTCTACCCACTAGATGCCAGTAGCATTCCCTCCATCCCGGGTGTGACGATCAAAAACATCTCTAGATACTGCCAAAGGTCCCCTGGGGGCAAAAGAGCCCCTGGTTGAGAACCACCATTTTACACCCAGATCCTGTGTTACTCTTTTCATGAAACCCTTCACTGAGCTTCTTAGAAGGAGGGTTATCTCATATATGTGTGCCTTCCACACCCTTTGTAATATTCTATTAGCATCTAACATAGCCTCCTTTTAGCTTGATTTATGTGTGCTTATATCACCCCTCCTTATTAGGCCATAAATTCCCTGAGGGCAAAGACCACCTTTTGTTCATCTTCTACAAGCCATTCCATACCTATTGGCCTAGTGAAACTCAACCACTGGGTTTAACTTGCTTACTATTAACACAAACATAACTTGTTTACGTTACTTGTTTACGTTTGTTGTAGAAAAAAGAATTAAGACAGAAAAGAATAAAACAGGGACTTTCCTGGCAGCCCAGGGGTTAAGACTCTGAGCTTCCACTGCAGAGGGTACAGGTTCGATCCCTGGTCAGGGAATTAACATCCCGCAAAAAAAAAAAAAAAAATCAAAATCACCCAGAATCCCACTATCCAGCAATAACGGTAGTTAAAAAACTGCTATACTGAATATGTCCCTCCATTACTAGCATACCAATAAAATACTGGTACATGTCCCTCCAATCTTTTCTATGCAAGAAGAGTCCAGGGGAAGTATCTGCAAGCAGAGGCAGCATTTCACAGCCAGACTGTCATGGCCACAAGGGGCCCTTAAGGTCACATGGTCCACCCCCAGCAGACACCTGGATCTCTTAGGATGCTACTCCTGACTCTGTTTGAACCCCTGTATGTGTGGGAACTTGCAATCAACCAAAGCAGTCTGGTCTACCTTGGACCCCTCTAAGGAGCTCTTTCTTCTGCTGACCTGAAACCTGTTACCTGGGAGCGTCTATTCCTCGGTCCAGTCCAAATTCTACCTTTTTAGCCCAACTGATCTACTCACTCAGTTTTCCACTGACAGGGTATCGATCCAGCCCTCCTTCCTCCCCTCTGAGAATATCCCCTCTCAAACACTGGGGTGGGCCCCAGCGGCCAGGTTCATACTACACGACCTCCCTCTGACCCTGAACAGGCAGGGTCTAGCTCCCAGGGTTTGGCACCGGGACTGAGAAACGTGAGTTAGCAGTTTCTGCTGGATACTTAGACTAAAGAGATACAAACTCAGGAGTGGGGACTGTCATTGTAGGTGCCCACATTTGGCCCTATATGGACGAAAAGTAGAAACCTGGAAAGAGAGACAGAGTCAGAAAGAGAGCAGCACAGATGTACACACAGACACAGACACACGCAGAGAAAATGAAGCAGATGTGGCCAGAGAAGCAGAGACGTGAGACCAGGGTCTGGGGGAGGGGGAGGAAGTGAGAACAGCAGGCTTCCCAAGAGCATCCAGCCCAGGTGCTTGGACCCTACAGAGTCCAGCTGTAACTCCCTGCCTCTGTACAATGAATTCCCCTTTTTGGATCATGCTAAGTCCGGTTGGTTTTCATTATTTATTTATTTTTTAAAACATTATTTATTTATTTATATTTTGTGGCTGCGGTGGGTCTTAGTTGCGGCATGTGGGATCTTTTGTTGCAGTGCGTGGGCTTCTCTCTAGCTGTGGCAGGGGCTCAGTAGTTGTGGTGCGAGGGCTTAGTTGTCCCGCAGCATGTGGGATCTTAGTTCCCCGACCAGGGATCGATCCCGCATCTCCTGCGTTGGAAGGCAGAGTCTTAACCACTGGACCACCAGGGAAGTCCCCCAGTTGGTTTTTATCTATCCTGGTTCATGCAAAAACAAAACCAAAAAAACAGAAAGGGAAAGCAGCCTTGACTAAGACACAGCCTCTGACAACGGATGCCTGAAAGCTCAGGTCCCCTTAACCTTCTTCTCTCCAACATGAACTCACGTCCACTGGGGCTGACGGAGGCCTCTCTGGTGGGCTTTATGCGTCCATGGGCACAAAGCCCTTCACGCCTCAGTACCACCAACAAACCCAATTATGATGATACCAAAAGGTGAGGCTTTAGTTCCTGAGCTGAGAGAGGCAGAAATCCAGTCGAGCAGGACCTACCCAAAGTGTATGTTTGTGTAAGAATTCACATCACCCCAACGAAACACCGGCACCCACAGTGAGGGTCTAAGGCCGGAGAAGCTGGGAGCTGTCCAACTTCTCCCTCTGGTTCCCTTTGAAGCCGCTTCTAAGCACCTCTCAGAGCAGACCTCAGCCCCAGCAGAAAGTACAACAGACTTTCCTAGCAGCGCATAGCCCTGTCCTCCCCAGGAGCAGATAATGGCAGCTGGCTTACAGCGCCCTTTCTTCCAGCCCTTGCCAGAGCCAGGAGAAAAGCCACCCTCGAATACCGAGAAGGGCAGGGGCTCTGGATCAGACAGACAGATTCTCATCTCATCTCTACCACTTACTGGCTTAATGACTCTGATTAAGCTGTTTAACTTCTCTAAGTTTCAGTTCCCTCATCTACAAAAATAAGAAATAACAACAGTCCCCATTGCAAGGATTAAATGAAACGAGAATTTTAAAGGGACCAGAGTATTAAAACAAGAGGGTTTTAATACTCACCAGGTGTTAGCTTCCCATCTCCCTTCTTGTTCATATTCAACGGTTTAATTAATTTTTTCAGTTTCCTAAGTGACAATATAATGTCAGTTTAAAAACATAATCTATGAGAGATCATCCTCAGCTGGAAAATAAAAACGTGATTAGGACTCATTTTTTTTTTTTTAATTTATTTTTTTTTTTTGCGTTACACGGGCCTCTCACTGTTGTGGCCTCTCCCGTTGCGGAGCACAGGCTCCAGACGCGCAGGCTCAGTGGCCATGGCTCGCGGGTGCAGCCGCTCTGCGGCATGTGGGATCTTCCCGGACCGGGGCACGAACCCGTGTCCCCTGCATCGGCAGGCGGACTCTCAACCACTGCGCCACCAAGGAAGCCCCGGGACTCATTTTATTTTTTAAGTGGCTTCGAAATGGCACCAATTCCAAAAGTACGTCAGCAAAAATAAGCAATACCAGGGCTTCCCTGGTGGCTCAGTGGTTGAGAATCTGCCTGCTAATGCAGGGGACACAGGTTCGAGCCCCGGTCCGGGAAGATCCCACATGCCGCGGAGCAACTGGGCCCGTGAGCCACAACTACTGAGCCTGTGCGTCTGGAGCCTGTGCTCCGCAACAAGAGAGGCCGCGATAGTGAGAGGCCCGCGCACCGCGATGAAGAGTGGCCCCTGCTTGCCGCAACTAGAGAGAGCCCTCGCACAGAAACGAAGACCCAAGACAGCCAAAAAAATAAATAAATAAACAAATGTGGGGTTTAAAAAAAAAAAAAGAATTAAAGAAAAGGAAAAAACTGAAATTATATAAAAAAATAAATAAATAGGCAATACCAGCGGAGTATACTTAATACTTCAACAGATGCACACGTGCAAGAGGCTGCAAGTTCAGTTTCCAGGCAGGTCCGATTTCCTATCAGGCAAACGAATGACTTCTTGGAACCCACCTTTGCTCCTGGGCTTAACTGGCCAGGAGGCCCCATGCGGATGAATGCATAGTAATAGAGACCTCCCCACACCGTGATGGCAACAAATGCTTCATCCTCACTCCATTTTCCTTTAATGTCCAGTAGGCTTTATAAAGCCGACAGGCTTCCTGAAGCTTGCGTTCCTCACTAGTGGATGTGCGGCCAATGCACTGCTGCCTGGAGATCCCTAACCACAGGTCAGCAAGCAGCTTCTTTCCCTGCTTCGGAAAGCTGTGCAGGAGGCTCTGGAGTCTTGGAAAGGGCAGCTGTGCTGATAGCGCAGGCCCCTGTCACTGAGGGCCAAAGTCCAGGCCGCGGGCTACAGAGCAACAGGCTTTTCTCCACACGGGGTCTCCTAACACAGGAAAAGTTGCCACTCCCTCCAGATGGAAGGCATGGCCAGTTAAGAGGCTATCAGTGCTTCATTTTTTTGCCTCCATCTTCTTTAAGAATTTACAAACCCAATCATCAAAAACCGCAGATGGGAGTAGAGATTGGGTCAATCTTTCTGGGAGGCAAGTTGCCCTTATCTCTCAAATCTTTACAGCTTTACTACCCTCTGACCTAGTAATTGTACTCCTGGGAATCCATCCAAAAGAAATCATCAGAGGCAAACAAAGATTAAGGCACAACTACATTCCATGGCTTTTGTTTATATAAGAAATTGAAAATAATATAGATGTCCAACAATTTAAAAAAAGGAATTAACTGTACAATTTTAAAAGGTCACCAAAATCCTGTTTAGAAATCTTTTGGACACAAGGATATATTAATATATTAATGTTAATGGGAAAGGAAGATACACAGTGTAACTCCAACCACACAAAATTTTTGTATTCAGAAAGTCTTAAGGACTCCTCCAGATGCATCTCTGTAACGGAATTATGAGTGGTTTTAAACTGTCTTCTTTATCCTTTCCTTTTCTCCCTCATCCTATTGCCCAGAGTAGCATTTGATCCTTTATCCATCACTGTCATGATATAAAGATGAGTGGGACAGTCCCAGACATCACCAAGTTCAAGTCTAGCTGGATGACACTCAGTCAGATCATCACACCCACAACTGCGCTCTGTGATCCGAGGCTGGGCTACTACATTAGCAGAAGATGCTCCAGGAGATGTTAAAAGATGAGTAGGGGGTTGGTAAATTGGAGAGGAAGGAGGGGACATTCCAGGAGGGGAGAGAACATGAGCAAACCTCAGAAACAGGAGTGAACATCGTGGGTTTGGGGCTACAAGGTGCTCAGTGCAGCTGGGACCAGGCTAGCTGGGCATAGGCTGGGAGGGAGCTGTCACTCCTCAGAGCACCTTCTGCCAGGGTCACTCCAAAGGCTGAGGGGAGGAGGGAAAACTAAAGAGGAAAGTGGCAAGGCGTGTGATTGAAAATACGAAGTAGGATGAACTCTATCTCCTAACACAGTGCTTGGCACCCAGAGGTATGAATAATTGAGTGAATGAATGAATAAATGAGTGAATGAATGAATGAATGAATGGCTCAGGGGCAGAGAGGAGGTTAAAGAAGGAATTTACAACCAAGACTGCTAGGAAACCAGTGAGTCGGCGTTCCCCCTCTTTGGAAGGTGGGTAACAGATCCATTCAGACATATGCCCTGTGGTCTCCCAGGACTCAAATAAATATTCCAGTAGAACGAAGGAACAATTCCTGTAAAACCATTAGAAACCAAGCCTTAGATTTCACGGGAAAGAAAGATGCATGTACCCAAATTCACCACAGCACCAACCAGATGAAGGTGAATCTACTCCGGCCGAGAGGAAGAAACACAGAAGCCACTGCAATGCCCTTCTCTCCCCTCTGAGCCCAGAACCCATCCTCCAGGCTTGGAAGCCCAAACTCTGTTGCTTCATGTGTAATCACAGACTCTCAAGGGGAGCGGCTTTCAAGGCTACTGCCCCACCCCCAAAAGGAAAAACCGCACCGTGTCAATCCCTCTGCACCAACAAGCTCCTCCCCTCCCCCTGCCTCGGCCAACAAGGGTTCCTAATAATTAGTGCGCGCAAACCCTCAACGGGGCCCTGCAACGTTGCGGGACTGCTCCGTTAAGTTCATTATGAAAGAAAACAAAAGCCATTTTTCCCCCACGGATCACACCAGTAACGATGAAAACAGCGCACTCTGGAACAGACACTGGCACAGCCGCGCCGTGCGTTTGCCTCTCTCATAAGGACCACCCACCCTCACGGTACGTACCAAGGACCCTGCCTCCAGCCAGAACTGATTCAACCCGCGCTGGCTCCCAGCTGGGCCTCTCAGATTTCCTCCCCAGGAATTTAGAATCAGAGCTGAGAGGTCTGCGGGTTTCTGAAAATGAGCACTGTAAACTAGCAGCTCTGGGGTGGCCACGTCTGGCTAGATGCTCACCAGAGCAGAAATGGATGTCTGCAGAGACAAAAAGAAGGATGGAACACAGAGAAGCAGAGACAATATTTCATGCTAAGAGAGACAGACTTGCTGTATAAGGGCAGAGCTGAGTCTCTTTTTTTAGCTCATCATTGTTACCTAAAACAGGCACAGAGTAAGGAGGTGGCTAGATGCTGGTTCAGTGAATTAAGAGAGAGGCAGAGACAGAGGGAGCAGCTCTCGGGGTTCTCTCCATGCTCAGCTCCTGGTCTGGACTCTCGCACCTCATACTCCAGGTATGCTGTCCCAGCATCCTTCCCATAAATGTCCTCTCTTGCTTAAGCAGATCTAAGCAGATTTCCGTTACTTGCAACCAAAGAGTCTCACTGAGACACCCCAAGACTGCCTGGGAGCCCTGCCCCCTTCGTCCCGCAGTGCAGCCCTTACACTCCTGTGTGCACAGATCCGGCAAGCCCAGTGTCCACACCAGCCCCGCCACTCCCCTCCCCAGCCTCCTCCCCCTCCCCCAATCTCCAACAGCCTGTCAGCATTTCCTCCTGGATCAGATGCCCCCACTCAAACCCAATTTCCCTATTAAACGTGAGGGTGCATCAGAATTCCTCAGTGGGCTTGTTAAAGCACACATTGCTGGGCCACCCCCAGAGCGTCCTGAGTCTGTAGGTCTGAGGTAGGGCCCAAGTCTGCCTTTCTAGCAAGTTCCCAGGTAGTGTTGCTGCTGGCCCAGGGAACACGCTGTGAAGACCACTGCCCTATTTCCATCTGAGATACCACCACCTGCCCTGTTCAGATAACCTCCTTCTCTCCCTTGGAACCCACATCTCAGGACTTTTCCTCTGTAGTGACTCTTCTACTCAGCCCTTTCTTTTTTATTTATTTATTTTTTTTAATTTTAATTTTAATTTTTTGTGGTACGCGGGACTCTCACGGCTGTGGCCTCTCCCGTTGCGGAGCACAGGCTCCGGACGCGCAGGCTCAGCGGCCATGGCTCAAGGGCCCAGCCGCTCCGCGGCATGTGGGATCTTCCCGGACCGGGGCACGAACCCGTGTCCCCTGCATCGGCAGGCGGACTCTCAACCACTGTGCCACCAGGGAAGCCCCTCAGCCCTTTCTTATTCATCTCATGACACTGGCCCTTCTCATTTCACTCCTGGAGGGCTGTGAGAACCTTCTGACCTGCTTCCCTTCACTTATGCCCTGACCCAAAATGGTCCACCTTGCACATCATGGCCAGATTCATCCTCAGGACACTCTCCTGCCATAACCTCTGGCTATTATGAATAAAGCTGCTATGAACATCTGAGTACAGCCTTTGTGTGGACATATGTTTTCCTATCTCCTGGGTAAATACTTAGGAGTGAAATGGCTGTGATAGATGATAAGTATGTTTAACTTAATAAGAAACTGACAAACTTTTCTGAAGTGTCCAAACCACTTTGCATCCCCTCCCTGCTCGGAGCCTCTCAATGACTCCATACAGAGTAGTAACCTTTTTCCAAAATCCTGGGCTCAGCTTCCCAGGATCCTACAATCTGGCCCAACTTGCGGATCCAGCCAAACCCAGCACAGCACATGCGTTCTCCCGTGGTCCTCATCGTGTTCAGCCTGTGTCCCGTTCCCTCGAAATCAAGTCCCACCTCTTCTGTGAGACTTTTCCCACCCACCCTCATCTGAAAAGCACAGAGGCCTCTCTTCCTGAAACACAGAATATACAGAAACAGTCAAGCAAAGACAATCTACTTCCTCATTTTCCCACCTTTGCTTGAAAAAGTGTGATCATAAGAAAATGTTCCCAGTTGGTCTGCACTGTTACCTAGTCTTTATCCAGTCATCAAAAAAAACAGGACTGATGGATTTTTATGTAAAACAATCTACAGTTTCAATTCTAAAAAAAAAAAGAAAGAAATCTACAGTACCACACTGGCAACATTTTTCCATACACTAGAGACAAACAGTTACTATAACTTTATCAAATGAAGGAACAAAATGCATGTCCCTCCCTCTTGCTAAGGGTCATGTGATCTTCTACAAACCGGTGGCTGGGAGTTCTCCTAACAGACCTCAAAGAACACTAATAGAAACAGCTATTTGTTCTTACTTGTGTTACTTATGCAGAGCCTAGGGCCGAGAACCGTACGACAAAATTCTGGTAGGGCCTCTCTCACTGCCGGTTAGCATGGGAATCAGCACTCCCTGTGTGACAGCCATTCGATGACACATATCAAAAGCCTTTCAAAGACTCACACCTGTTTATCCGTAATTCCACTAGTATAAGGAGAAGGTCTGAAAAACAAAGGCGACTATACCATTCCCTACAACCAAACAGGCGCACACAAAATCAGAAACAAATGAAATGTCTCACAGAGGCACGGCTCTCACATTCACGTATTTATTTGTCATTCATGCCAAAAAGGATGTACTATACAATTAATTGTGCTCAACTTACTAGAATGGATACAGCCATTAAAAAATGATATTTACAAAGTGTCGTAAACAGCACAGAACTGTTTAGAGCATCATGCTTAGGGGAAAAGTAGAATACAAAATTGTTACTATGTGTAACCAAAACTACATATTTTTACAAATTAAGTTCACAAGTGGAAAACTACCAGAGAGATTCTCTACAATGTTATCGGCGGTTGTGGTGGGCTGGTAGAAACAGTAATAACTTTTCCTTTCTATTGTTAGGTGTTTCCAATTAATCATGAGCTCATTTAAAATATATATATCTTAAAATAAATATAGAAACCAAACCGGGCACGGGTGTCAGGTGTTCCCTATCATATAGCTCAGAGAAAATCACCTGTTCTTGGTAGAAACGTGTATCCGATTACAAGAACAAAAGGCAGACAAATGCAGAGAACGCAGGAAGGACTGGGCAGACCTTTGTTTTCAGCCAGTGCAGGCTGCTAAGAATCTCTTAGATGCAAGATTCAAAGGCAAACAATGCAAGTGGTGACAGCCCTGCTACTCAATTTGACAGGATTACAGAAAAAAGGGGAAAACACATGTGATGTTGGAAAGGCACTTTCAAGTATGACCAAACACAGATCGTGGTGTTTTAAACGGTGGGCCATAGAGGAGTAACATTTCTCCTCATGGTTGCAGAACCTCCCGGGTCTGCTTAACAAGTTCACCCTGCTAGCCTGGAAGGGCAGGACTGCAGACAGCTGGTCTGAGGACCTGAACTGCAGCCCGAACTCTGTCACTCACCAATGTAGCCCTCGGCTCTTGTTGTCCTCATCTGTAAAATGGGAGGGTCTTGGTAGAGATTCTTTCGGTTTTAAGTAACAGAAACTGACAAAGCTGGAGTAAGCAACAAAGGGAATTTGTGGGGAGGACACTGGGGTAGAGCCAGAACCCCAGGGCAGCTGGGCTTTTGTTAGTGTCTAGAACCAGGGACTGAAGAGCCTGGGAAACCATGCAGTGTTTCTGGCACCTCTGTGTTTTCTGAACGTCTCCTGTCACTCTTCCTTCCCTGCTGGCCCACCTTCCACATGCTCCTCGCGGCAGAACACAGCCTGCACACCTCCTCACGCTTACTTATTATGGCTCCTGCCTCTTGAATAATTGGTGTTTTAGCTCGGGCTACCATAACCACACACTACAGACTGAGGGCTGAAACCACAGAAATTTATTCTCCCACAGTTCTGGAGGCTCAGAGTCCAAGATCAGGGTACTGGCAAGGCTGGGTTCTGGTGAGGACTTACAGATGTCCGAGTTTCTCTCTGTGTCCTCCCATGGCAGAGACAGAGAAAGACAGAAGCAGAGAGAGACAGAGAGAGAGAGAGGAGAGACAGGGCTCTCTGGTGTCTCTTCTTACAAGGTCACTAATCCCATCATGGGGGCTCCACCCTTGTGACCTCATCTAAACCTAATTATCTCCCAAAGGTCTCACCTCCAAATACCTTCGCATTGGAGGTTAAGGCTTCAACATACAAATTGGGGGGAAACACAATCCAGTCCATGGCAACTGGCTACCTCTGAATCGCACTTCTGTGTTGCCAAGAGAGGGAAAACAGAATTGGTTCCGTCTGAGTCAGGTATCCATGTGGAGAGGACAGGTCATCCAGCACAAACCTGGCTGCCTGGAGCCTATCCTGATCTCCAGGCCTGTCTGTACCTTGTCACCTGAATGAAAAGCCATAGGGCAGCAAGTCAAGAAGTATTCCTCTTGGTCAATATTTCCCACAAAACTAAACACTCATGGAGGATAAAGGTCATTTCTCTCTTACTCACCACCACCTCTTCATGCCCATAAGGAAGCAGGCACACAGACAATGTTCAGTGCCTGGATGTTGCCTTTTTGGATAAACGGGGCTACACTTACTGAGAGAAGGATAAAGAGTCTGTGCTCCAGAGATATATACAGACATATCATCACCTTCTCAGAGCCAGGGTATGCTTTCCACCCTAAAGGTCAAGAAGATTTCCCTTCTAGTCAACCCTTCTTCTTTTTCATCTTTCCCAGACAAAGAAAATGATCACCTGTCATTGCATAGAAACTCCTCTATATGTATGTTGAGTAACAGCAATGTATAAAGTGTATAGAGCAGAAAAGGGAGCAAAAGACAGACTGTCTACCTTCAAGGACTGAGACCTGAGCCCAAGAGACAAGCCATCAACACTGGCAAAATAAAAAAAAAAAATTATGAGTTAAGAAATAAGAGAACATGTGAGATGTCTCAGGACAGCTGGGAAGGATATTGCCCAATGACTGGTGCTAGCGAGCTGAATGTGCTTTGAGGTGGCAGGACAGAGAACCCACTTTAGTTTAAAATGGTCCAGGAAGAAAAAGTAGGCCTTAAAGATGGGTGGCATATAGCTTGGTGGGGGGTGGGGGGGCTGGGGTATGGCCTTCAGGAGTGCGGTAGCAGTGACTCAAGTCAAAGCATGGAAAACACATGACGTGTAGGGATGGTCATGGGGAACAGTGAAAAATAAGGTCTTTTAGAAGTACTGATACATTATGGGGGCCCTGAACATCAGTGCAAAATTCTAGACTGGATTATGGAATGAATGTGAGTGCTGGAAAGGAAAGAAACAAGTACCTGGAGCCTGCACAGGTCCTCTGAGGGCAACCATGCCGGGCAGCCCTTGTTTCTTCTTATGACAGAGGGACCGACAGGGGACTACAGGTTTTCAAGGTGCTGCTGTAACCAAGTCCCATCAACCTGATGGCTTAAAATAACAGAAATTTATTCTCTCACAGCTCTGGAGCCTAGAAGTCTGAAATCAAGGTATGAGCAGGCCCATGCTCCCTCCAAAGGCTCAAAGGGAGAATCCTTCGTTGTCTTTTCCTAGTTTCTAGTGGTTGCCAGCAATTCTTGGTGTTCCTTGGACTGCGGAGGCATCGCTCCAAAATGCCTCAGTTGTCACATGGCATTCTTCCTGCATGTCTCAGTCTGTGTCCAAACTTCCTTCTTCTTATAAGGACACCAGTCACTGGATTAGAGCCAACCCCAAGCCAGCGTGAACTCATCCTAACTTGATTACATTTGCAAAGACTCCTTTCCCAAATAAAGTCACATTCTGAGGTCTTGGGTGGACACGAACCTTGGGGGACACTATTCATGTCAGTGCAGACACTGAGTAACTCTCACCCTTATGTGCTGGTTCCAGAAGCTAACAGCCATGTAAGCAACTGTTCCCTGATCCTGCATTGGAAGTGACTGGATGCAGTGCTGTGACAGATGCCACCAAAGGAGGAATCCCCTCGTCAGGACAAGATAAAGCTAGATGACTTCCAAAAATCCTTCCGATTATACACATGTGGGGTTCAAGGTCCTGTCAATTACTTCTGTTCTACTGATTTACCAATTCAGTCCTCTCTTTCCATTCCCACTGCCAAGACTCTGGTTCAACCCTTATTGCTTCAAACTTGACATCGATATAACTGTTTTCACATCACTCCCCCCTTAAAAAAAACCTTCACTGGCTCACTCCTGCCTCAAAGCAAAGTCCTGTACTTTGACCTCAAACTGACCTTTCCCACCTGAACTCCTCAGACAGCATGACATGAATTCTCAACTCAAGCCAGTCTGGTCCTTCAAACACAACTGGCACATTCTCACCCCCTACACCTTATCCGATATCACCTGGCATGGGCCTCCCTCCCTGCAGAAGGGAACCCAAACTGCATTTGGAAGACCATTCATTCCTCTTTCACAGTACTGGGGACCAGCCAGCCCAGCACACAGTACTTTGGAATCTCCGTGAGTTTTAGTGCATCCTTACTCTCTCACTGCCTTCCACTGCTTTTTTAAAAAAATAAATTAATTTGTTTTATTTATTTATTTTTGACTGTGTTGAGTCTTTGTTGCTGTGCGTGGCTTTCTCTAGTTGCAGAGAGCGGGGTCTACTCTTCGTTGCGGTGCAGGGGCTGTAGGCGCGCGGGCTTCAGTAGTTGTGGCTCGCAGGCTCAGTAGTTGTAGCGCACGGGCTCAGCTGCTCCGCGGCATGTGGGATCTTCCCTGACCAGGGTTCGAACCCACGTCCCCTGCATCGGCAGGCGGATTCTTAAGCACTGGGCCAACAGGGAAGCCCCCGGCCTTCCACTGTTAATGATCATTTCCGACAAAGGGGATGCAGCAACACTGAAGCAAAGACAAAGCAAATGCTGTGAAATCAGACAGATCCAACGGATCTAACAATTAAGAACTGGGCAAATTCCTTAACCTTTCTAAACCTCAGATTGCTCATCTGTAAAATGGAAATAATACTACGTGCCTATCCCATCAGACTACTGTCAAGATTAAGTGAGATGATGTACACACACTGCCAGTGCAACATCTGACATGGAGTATAAATATGTGTCAATAAAAGTACTTATTTGTATTACAGTAAAATGGACCTAAGTTTTGCCTTTAGGTCTGGGAACAAAGCGCAGATCTGGGACCCTCCAGCACCGAGCAGCACACTGTCAATGACTACTCAGATGACATACGTAGCAGGACCCCTGTGAGCATTTAGCTACCCCCCTCCACTTCATTTTATGAATGGGGAGACTGGTATGTGTGGGTGGAGGCAGTTCCTGAGGGTCCTGCCTTTTCCTTCCTGGGTCTCCTGTCCTCAACAGCTCCTCACTATAAATATCATAGACCCTGCAGGGCCCCTGAGACTCTGGAGAGAGGTTGAGAGGCTGTGAGAAGGTCCGCCCTGCTCCGAGCAGCTGGTACTTCCAGGAGATGTAAATGGTGGGATGGTGTGAACAACCAGGGAACCTGCCTGCCAGGAGGTTCAGCCCGACCCCACTCGATTTTACAGAGAGGAAGAGGAGCTCTGAGAGAGAAGCCCCAGGTCACACAGCCCATCAGGGGTAGAGCTGGGGCCAGAATCTACACCCCCAAGGCCCACCCAGTCCTGGGCCAGGTGGCACTGCTGGCAGCACCATGTTTCTCTGGGTCCAGCTCCACCACTAACTTGCTGGGGAACCTGGGGCAGGCTACCTAGCCCTCTGGGCTTCAGTTTTATCATTTGGGAAAGAAGGAGTAATGCCCGCCTTGTATGACTGCTGTATTAATAACATCACAGAGCCTTACATGAGAAGTGCTGTGATGGCGAAGACTCCGTTTCGCCTCAGTGGTGGCCCAGCTCGCAGCCCACAGGAGCATCGCACTAAATATGAGATGACTGAGTGAACTCGCTGAATGAATGAATGAGGAAGAGGACGGCACAGTATCTGCCACATGTTAGGTACTCAGTCAAGTGTGTTCCGTTACTGTGGATACTAATCCTTGGTGGATATTTGCCTTCATCTGGATACAGGATGCAGAGGCTCTCTGGGTCCTCTCCGCAGCCCCATGTAGCCCCTGTCCTTCAGAGAAGCTGACCATATCCCCAGATCCAGGGTGGGTCTCGGCTGGTGTAAGTCATTCTACACATCCCATCCCCCTGTCATAGGGATTGGCTCAGGGACAGGTGTGTGAGTAAAATCAGGAGAGCAAGATGCTTGCTAGGAGCTTCTGGGAAAGAAGCCTCCTTGTGTCCCATAGAAGATGCTCTCTTTTTGGGAGAGATGCCCTTTTCCTGCTACACGCCAATGAGAAATTCCCCCCCCCCCCCGAAGCTGCTGGCAATCATCTTGTGTCCACAAGGGGAGCCAGCCTTAACATGAGTGCAGGGGAGAGACCAAGAGAACCTGCCGGACTGCTGCTGATCCTGGGTCACTGCCATTCTAGACTTTTCAGTTATGTGAACCAGCATGACTTGTATTTTTTTTTTGGAACCAGAAGAATTCTAACTGCTATACCTCTGAACCTCAAAAATGAAGACGCAAAAGGAGACCATTATTTCCAATAGTATCAGACAAGAGACTCTGACTTACCCTGCCATTGGCAACAACTAAAAATTCTGGATTTAAAGAAATTGTAGGGGCTTCCCTGGTGGCGCAGTGGTTGAGAGTCCGCCTGCCGATGCAGGCGACGCGGGTTCCTGCCCCGGTCCGGGAAGATCCCACATGCCGCGGAGCGGCTGGGCCCGTGAGCCATGGCCGCTGAGCCTGCGCGTCCGGAGCCTGTGCTCCGCAACGGGAGAGGCCACAGCAGTGAGAGGCCCGCGTACCACAAAAAAAAAAAAAAAAAAAGAAATTGTAAATTTTTTACTAAGTGGTCAAGTTTGGTATCACCAATCATGGGACAGCCTGACATTCTGTCCTCTTGACAGAAGGCGGTGGGAGGTGCACCTCATCATCTACACAATGTAGACACAATGGCCTGAGTCTAAGGACACGTCTGAAGTCCAGAACGTCTATATCACAGTCGGCCTAGACTCTTCATAAAGTTGGGGGGCGGGGGGTGCAGGTGCTGTTCTATGCTGATCAAAAGACATGACAGCCAGATTCAGTGTATAAGCTTTGACTGGATCCAAATAGAAACAAGAAAAAATAAATAAAGGATTTTTGTTTAATTGGGGTTAATTTGAGTACGGACCACATGCTGGATGAAGCTGTGGAATGAGAGTCGATGTTCTTAGGTATGGAAATGATTGTTCATTGTACAGAACAGTGAATGGTTCCCAAAGCAAGATCCACAGACTCCTGGGAGACCCCAAAACCCTTTCCAGGGGTTGCTGGGACCCTGGCAGAGGGTTCATGAGGTTGAAACAATTTTAATAATAATACTAAAACATATGCCTTTTTCACTGTGTTGAACTTGCACTGATGATGTAAGAACAATAAGGGGTAAAACCTCTGCCTTTGCACGAATCAAGGCAATGGCACTAAACTTTACCCGTTGTCATTGTATCCGTCACCATGACGCAGTAGGAAAAAAAAATGCCTGTTTCATTTAAGAATGTCATTGATGATATAGCAGAAATCATCAATTTAATTAAAGCTTGACGCTGGAGTACAGGTGTTTTTAATATCTCGTGATGAAATGGGAAGCATGCATTAAGTACTGCTGCATACCAAGTATGATGACTGTCTTGAGGAAAAGCCCTTGTGCCGATTATCCACTGTTTTTCAGGGAACAGTACAGTTACTTGAATGACTGATAAACAATGGTTATTCAGAGTTGGGTATCTGGCAAGCATATTTTAGGAAATGGATGAAATGAGCCCATGACTTCAAGAAAAACCAATAGTGTTTGTTGCCAATGATAATATTCAATTTCCAGCTAAAACCAGAATTTTGGAAAATTTTTATCCACTACCATGAAACTGACAGTGTCCCAACACTTAAAAGACTTTCCTGATGGGATTGATGGTGATATTAATGAATGTGAATTTTTGATATTGTATAATGAAATGTGTCAGCATTTAGAAGATCTGCCTTTCACTGGGTAAAGCAATAGTTTCTAAACGATCAAAGTGTGATGTTACAAATTACGCATAGATAAAAGATCCATGAATTTAAACTATGTGGAAGGAACAGAAGCCATAAAGTATGACCAGTTTTGAAACAGAACTAAATAGAATTCCTAAAATAGAATAATTGAAAATTTAAAATCAATGAATATGTTCAGCAGCTGATTAGAGACTGCTAAGGAGACAGACGTGAAGAAAATTACTAAAAAAGCAGCAGAGACAAAAAAAGGAATCGGAAATAAGAAATGAAGAGATACGGAAGACAGAGTAAGAACCTAACATGTATCTAATGAGAGTACCAGGAAAAGAGGAAAAAAGGAATGGAGTGCAAAAGCAGTGTTGTTAGCTATGAATAAATTTGAAAAATTACTAAGATGAATAAACTCCTAAACTAATATTAACTTAAGAAAATAGAGAAAATCTATAATCATTAAAGAAATCGAATAGGTAGGTTCAATTTTTCCCACAGAAAAAACACCTGTCCCTGATAATTTTACTGGTAAGGTCACGTATTTTACACGTAAGAAAGAAATCCAATCTTACACAAACTATTCCAGGGTATAAAAAAGAGGATATATCCACCCTCAATGTGGTTTATGAGGCTTGTATAATCTTTATACCCAAACCAGACAAGACAGCACAGCTAATATCACTCACAAACATAGCTTTAAAAAAAAAAAAAGACTAAACTAAATATTAACAAAACTGAATCTTAGGTTGTTCTAACAACAACAACAACAAAAACCCAACTTTATGACCAAATTTTGTTTATCCAGAAAGGTAAAATTGTTTAATGGCAAAACTAATTAATACAATTTGCCACTTAACAAATTAAAGGCCCCCCCAAAAATCCCCATTATCATCTCAATGGAAGCATTAGCTAAAATACAGTATCATTCATTATAAAAACTCTCAACAAACTAGGACAAGAAGAAAACTTAGTGATAAAGTATATTTCTGAAAACCCTACAGCAAGCACAATACTTTATGGGAAAATGTTGAAGCATTCCTTTTTAAACCAGGAAAAGACAAGAAGATCTGCCTTCACCACTTTTAGTCATCTTGTACTAGAGATCTTAACCAGGACAGTAAGAATAAGGAAAAAAAAGGAATTACTGGAAAGACACAACACTGTGCTATTCTCAGATGGCATGACTCTATCTGGAAAGCCCCAAAGAATGTATAGTGTGGCAAGGATGCATTGTTCTAACAAACAGTTGGAAGACTAAAATTTTAATAAGATACCAAATACACTGGCATCAATGAACATCAAGTAACTGGGAATAAATCTAACAGATGATGCACAAGACATTTACAGTAAAAATTATAAAATTATATTGAAAATCATTAAAGAAGATCTAAATTAATATAGACAGATGCCATGTATATGTATACATATATGTATATGGATTGGAACAGTCAATATCTTAGGAACATCAGTGTTATTCCAATCAGACTCCCAACAGATTTCTGAGTGAGTGAGTGAGTGTGTGTGTGTGTGTGTGTGTGTGTTGTAATATATAATTCTAGATAATTCTAAACATGTATATGGAAGAGAAAGGGCTAAGGCGCTTTTGAAGGTGGGGGGACTTGCCAGGCCAGATTCTAAGAATTTTCTTAAGGTTATGGTAATTAAAACAGTGGTACTGGTACAGGGTCAGAAAAACTGTTCAATGGAAGAGAATAAAGAGCTCAGAATAGACTTACACATCCAGGGAAACTTAATTTATGACAGGGCTGGACATTGCAGATGTAAAGAGAAAGGACATACTTTACAATAAACGGTGCTATTGCTTTTCCTTATGGAAAAAAAATTCTGATGTGGACATCATATACCAAAATCATCTCAAAATGGATTAAGAGGGCTTCCCTGGTGGCGCAGTGGTTGAGAGTCCGCCTGCCGATGCAGGGGACACGGGTTCGTGCCCCGGTCCGGGAGGATCCCACATGCCGGAGAGCAACTAAGCCCATGTGCCACAACTACTGAGCCCGCGTGCCACAACTACCGATGCCCGTGCACCTAGAGCCCGTGCTCCACAACAAGAGAAGCCACCGCAATGAGAAGCCCGAGCACCGCAACAAAGAGTAGCCCCCGTTCTCTGCAACTGGCGAAAGCCCATGCGCAGCAACGAAGACCTAATGCAGCCAAAAATAAATAAATAAATTTATTTTTTTAAAAATAAATAGGGCTTCCCTGGTGGCGCAGTGGTTGAGAGTCCGCCTGCCGATGCAGGGGACACGCGTTCGTGCCCTGGTCCGGGAAGATCCCACATGCTGCAGAGCGGCTGGGCCCGTGAGCCATGGCCGCTGAGCCTGCGCGTCCGGAGCCTGTGCTCCGCAACGGGAGAGGCCACAACAGTGAGAGGCCCGCGAACCGCAAAAAAAAAAAAAAAAAAAAGGATTAAGAAATTAAATGTGAATGAAAAAACTATAAGACTGCTAGCTAGGAGCAATATAGGAGAATAGCTTCATGATTTGAGAATACCTTCATGATTAGGTAAGGTTTGCCTAGGACACAAAAAGTATAAACTATAAAGGAAAAAAACTGATAAATCCATTGCACTAATATCAAGAACTTCTGTTTATCAAAACACACCATAAAGAAAATGAAAAAATAAACCAGGGACTGGGAGAAAACATGTGTAATGCATAGTGACAGAGGATTAGCATCTAAAGTATTTAAAGAACTCCTACAAATCAGTAAGATAAGGACAAGAGAAAAACTGGCAAGATTTGAACAGGCTCTTCACAGGAGAGAGAACATGAATGGGCAATAAACATATGAAAAGATGCTCAATCTCATTAGTATTCAGGGAAATGCAAATTAAAACTATAATGAGATTCCATTCTGTACCCACCAGACTGGCAAAACTTCTAAAGTGTGACAATAGCAAGTGATGGTAAAGACATGGTACAACTGAAATTGTATATGTTGCTGGAGAAAAACGATGTTGGATAGCGATTTACGATGAACAAAATGTGAAGGGGACTTGGCAGGCCAGATATCAAGAATTTTCATAGAAGTTATGGTAATTAAGACAGTGTGGTCCTGGTGCAGGGTCAGACCAACTGATTAACGGAACAGAATACAGAGCCCAGAAACAGACCCACACATCTACGAAACTTATGTTATTTGGTCAAGCGAAAGATGCATACACCCTATGGCTCAGCCATTCCATTCCTAAGGAAATCTGTGCACCAGTGCGCCAGGAATCACGTATCAGCATGTTCACTGCAGAAGTCTTTTCTTTTCAAGAGCAAGAGAAAAACAAAAATTAGAAAGAACCCAAATGTCTAAACAGTGGTATATTGATACAATGAAGGTAATGTTCTATTTCTTAAACTGGTTGGTGAGTAAAAGAGTATTCATTGTATTATTATTATCCATTACTGTATACCCTAACTACTTCATTGTAATCTTTTCTATTGGTGCAATAATTAATTTTTACAAATCAAGGAGAGTCTGGAAATGGAGACAAAATAAGATGTTAGAACATCAGAGTGTTTGTTTGTTTTTTTTTTTTTTGGCTGCACTGGATCAAACCTGAACCCTTGGCAGTGAAAGCGAGGAGTCCTAACCACTGGACCGCCAGGGAATTCCCCCAGAGTGTTCTTTCTTTAGGCTCTTCTTAACTCCCCTCAGCTTGGGGGCAGCAGGGCCAACAGCCATGGGTTTAATGGGCTGAATAATGGTCCCCAAAGATGTCTAGGTCCTAATCCCCAGACTCTATGAATATTACCTGATATAGCAAAAGAGACTTCGCAGAGTCTCAAAATTAAGGATTTTGAGATGGGAAGATTATCCTGGATTATCTAGGTGGGCCCTAAATGTAATCACAAATGTCCTTCTAAGAGAGAGGCAGAGGAAGATATAAAGACAGAAGAGAAGGCAATGTGACCATGGAAGCACAGACTGGAGAGATGCGGCCATAAGCCAACAGCCATCAGACACTCCAAAAGCAAAACACGGATTCTCCACGGAGCTTCCAGAATGAAACACTTCTGCTAACACCTTGGTTTCAGCCCCCCAAAACTCATTTCAGACTTCAGGCCTCCAGATCTGTTAAGAGACTACATTTCTGTTTTAAGCCACTAACTCTGTGGTTCTCTCTTCCAGCAGCAATAGTAGACTAATACAGTGGATAAGGATGCTCAACTTTACCCATCTCTTTGTCCCTGATTGTATTCACGCAGCATATCCTCTCCTCTGCCTCCTCTTCTTTCTCAACATTGGCTGCCACGGTGTCTCCCAGGCAGAGACACAGCAGTGGTTTAATCTCCTTTCACACATCAGATGTACCACTTCCCCTGTGAAAGGGCTCCTCCCTACAATTTCCAACCAAAGCCAGAAAAGTCGTTCACACACACCCACAAAATAACCACCCAACGGAAAGAACACTGGCCCGGCAGGAAGGACACTGGAATCCAAGTCCAAGTTCCCCACTGACTGGCTATGTGAACTCAGAAACTTCTCAAAGATGCAATTGGAATTCATTCATCTCTCTATCCCTGGTGCCCAGTGTATGCTTGGCACAAAGCAAATGGTCAATAAATGAGCAGCTAATCAATGAATGGATCAATCGAGCAATGAATCAATAAATCTCGAACAAGGATAGAAGGCCTGAAAAACAGAATCTTTCCAACAACTCGTATCTCTCTTCCTCCACTATAATAAGGGAAAAGATTAAAATCCTAGAGTTTCAGAGTTGGAAGGTCTTAGGGTTGGAAGCCAGGGGCTCATTGCCTCACTTTAGCACCAATTACTAGAAAACTCTTCCTTCTATCATGACAGGAGTTTGTCTTCTAATCGCCCACGAGTCCTAGTCCAAGCCTCTAACCACATAAAACAAACCTCTTTCTTCCACATCAAAATACTTTCAGAAATTGGAGACTTGGCCTCAAGTCCTAGCCTAGCCGATCATGTTACTGACCTTGATGAATGACCTAAAACTAAACCCTCATGCCCCATCTTCCTTGTCTGTCAACAAGAGCCTGAAATCACTAAGAGCCCCTCTAGCTCCAAGAAGCGGGGTGGAAAACATCACCCCCTTAGTGTTCAATCCCTCATCATTTCAAACTATCCATTGGGTTTTAAATTTTAATACTTTATTTTTTACTTTTAGAATTGCTTCTTTTCCCGTGGGCCCATTCCTCTCCCTGCTCCAGCCCGACACCTGCTATTTTCTTGTATGTTCTTTACTTTTTCATTTTAGAAAGATTTATTCTAAGGTCTCCAAGTATTAATAGTTACTTTATATAAATAATCTACAATTAATATAGGTATGCTATTTACCTATTTGTTTATTTATTTCTGGAGGGCTAATCCTGCCTTGTAGTGTTTGTTAACTCCTGCTTAGGAGCAGGGTTCGTAATTTTGGAGTATGAATTCATGTGCTTTGGGGCTAATTCTGTATGATGTGTATTGAGAGCTCTTAGAGAGACTGGATTAATTTCTGTCAGATGTCCCAGGAGTAACGCTGGCCCAAGACCAATGTTTATGTTAATCTCTCAGCTAAGGGTACGCAGACCGTGCAGAATGTGTTAAACCCCAAATCCAGATGAGGACAGGTCCAAAAATGGTTTCAAATTCCCAAGGGAGATTTTCCCTCCACCAAGAACCCTGGGCAAGACAGACAAGCTTCACTGTCATCTCTCAGGGCTTGGGGGTCTATGCTTTTACTAAGGGTTATGCTGCAGAATCGCCCTTCAAGTCTGAACTTTATGCCAACGTTCAGCTCTGACTTAATACCCCACAGACTCAAGGCCCCTCTTTTCTCTATTGAGATATTAAAACCAAGTTAGGCCAGTCCTCCAGTGTGGTATATTAAAGATGGCTGCAAACTATTTGCTACCCCACTCATGGGGAGGTAGTCTAATCCCCCTCTCTTCAAATCTAGGATGGCCTTAAGTGAATTGTTTGGCCAATAGAATGCAGCAGAAGTATCATCCTGGGACTTCTGAGACCAGCTCGTAAAAAGTCTTGCAATTTCTATCGATGCTTCTTGGACACCCATTCTTGCAGTTCTGAGCTACCATGTAAGCAACTTGACTTTCCTGAGGCCTCCATGCTGGAGAAATCACACAGAAAGACCAAATGAAGAGGCCTTAAAACACACAAAAAGAGACAGCCAGGGCTTCCCTGGTGGCGCAGTGGTTAAGAATCCGCCTGCTAATGCAGGGGACACAGGTTCAAGCTCTGGTCCGGGAAGATCCCACATGCCGCGGAGCAACTAAGCCCATGCGCCACAACTACTGAACCTGCACTCTAGAGCCTGTGAGCCACAACTACTGAGCCCACATGCCACAACTACTGAAGCCCACGCGTCTAGAGCCCATGCTCCACAACAAGAGAAGCCACCACAATGAGAAGCCCACGCACTGCAACAAAGAGTAGCCCCCACTCACCGCAACTAGAGAAAGCCCGCGTGCAGCAACGAAGACCCAACACAGCCAAAAATAAATAAATAAAAATAAATAATTTCTTTTTTTAAAAAGAAAGAGACAGGGCTTCCCTGGTGGCGCAGTGGTTGAGAGTCCGCCTGCCGATGCAGGGGACACGGGTTCGTGCCCCAGTCCGGGAGGATCCCACATGCCGCAGGAGCGGCTGGGCCCGTGAGCCATGGCCGCTGAGCCTGCACGTCCGGAGCCTGTGCTCCACAATGGGAGAGGCCACAACAGTGAGAGGCCCGAGTACCGCAAAAAAAAAAAAAAAAAGAAAGAGACAGCCAGTCTGCCACTGCCATTTGCATCATCCCAGTTGAGACCCAGACATCATGGAGCAGAAATGAGTTTTGTGTTTGGTGTCCTGTCCAACTTCCTGACCACAGAGCCAGGAGAGATGATAACAAAACGTCTGTTGTTTTAAGCTAAATCTCAGGGTAGTCTGTCGTGCAGCTGCTACAGTACTGGTTTACAGCCTTGCAAAATGATTCCCTCTCTGTTTTGTCTCCTGGCAAATTTACTTACTTAAAAGCTCTGCTATACTTTTAGGGGATCGCTGTTGTATTTCATGCAAGATTTTTAGAAAAATGTTCAATTCAGTTTTAGTAGGGAGGGGTTTCAGACTATATAGTTTTCCATACTGCCAGAAATAGAAATCAAATCTTTCAATTTACAGATGAGAAAATTGAGGCTTAGAGAGGTTAGGTTACTTGCCATGGTCACAAATCAAGGTTCTACAAACCTAGGTTTAAGAAAGGATCTTCTAACCCCAGAGGGAATACAAAGTCATCATTCGTATACATTTTAAACATGTTCTATGAGCTTAGAACTGCTGGGAAAAATGGCTGTGAACAAGATAAAAGTCTCAAACGTCATGGAGAACAAATCCTAGTGGAGAGACAGACCAGAAACAAGCAAGCAAAAGAATTAGAAGCATAGTTTCAGGGAGGGACAAAAGCACAGAGGTGTGGGTGGGGTGTATCTTGGAGAAGGTGGTCAAAAGAGGCCTCTCCTGATTAGGTGACATGTAAGCAGAGACCTAAGTGGAAAGAGGGAAAGGGCCATGCATGATCCAGGGCAGTGTGTTCAGGGCAGAGGAGACAGCAAGTGCAAAGGCCCCTGGGTGGGACAAGCTTGTCGCCTTCTAGGAACAGTGAGCATGATGGGACTGAGCGAGTGAGGGGGGAACAGTACAAGGTGAGGTCAGGGCAGTGGGCAGGGGCCAGGCCTTGCTGAGTCTTGCCGACAATGGTAAGGAGTCTGAATTTTATTCTTAGTGTGACGGGAGTTTTTTTTTTTGTTGTTGTTGTTGTTTGTGTGGTATGCGGGCCTCTCACTATTGTGGCCTCTCTCGTTGCGGAGCACAGGCTCCAGATGCGCAGGCTCAGCGGCCATGGCTCACGGGCACAGCCGCTCCGCGGCATGTGGGATCTTCCCAGACCGGGGCACGAATCCGTGTCCCCTGCATCGGCAGGTGGACTCTCAACCACTGAGCCACCAGGGAAGCCCTTTTAGACAGTTTTTAAACAGCTAAGACCTACTTTATGGGTTTTTAAAAAAATTTTTTTCCTTTATTATATTTAATTAATTTATTTATTGAAATATAGTTGATTTACAATGTTGTGTTACTTTCTGGTGTACAGCAAAGTGATTCAGTTATACAAATATA
Organism: Delphinus delphis; assembly: GCF_949987515.2. Taxonomy (NCBI): domain Eukaryota; kingdom Metazoa; phylum Chordata; class Mammalia; order Artiodactyla; family Delphinidae; genus Delphinus; species Delphinus delphis. The sequence goes on along the minus strand of NC_082694.2, from coordinate 14,937,432 downwards.
TATATTTATTCTTTTTCATATTCTTTTCCACTATGGTTTATTATAGGATATTGAATATAGTTCCCCTGTGCTATACAGTAGGTCCTTATTGTTTATCTATTTTATATTTAGTAGTTGTATGTTAGCCCCAAACTCCTAACTTATCCGTCCCTCACCCCCTTTCCCCTTTGGTAACCATAAGTTTGTTTTCTATGTAAGACCTATCTCACATTTTTTTTTTTTTTTTTGGACGCGCCATGCAGCTTGCAGGATCTTAGTTCCCCGACCTGGGACTGAACCCGCGCCCACAGCAGTGAAAGCGTGGAGTCCTAACCACTGGACCACCCGGGAATTCCCCTATCTTACATTTTAAACAACGTCGACATTGGAGAGGTGGGAGTAGAAGCAGGGAAAGCAATTAGGAGAGTTTTGAAATGGTCCAGGAGAGCAATAATTTGGGGTTGGAACAGGGCGGTGGCAGTGGAGGTGGGAGTTGGTTGGGCAGGGAGGGTTTGAAGGTAGGGCTGAGAGGACTCACGGACACGCCCGGATTCCGCAGCACACAGTGTCTGGCATGAAGCATTTACAGAGCCCACTGGGTCCTGTGACTTCCTCAGGAGGGACATCTAGGGACCAGTGGTTCTTGGCCTCATGTGCTCATGAGAAAAAGTCCTTTCATGTTCCTGTAAACCCACCGTGAGTCCCCAGCGTGAGTCGACTGTGTTTCTCCAGCTTCTTTCTCACGGTGGGTTGTAACCCACCCTCTTGAATAGCACGAGCCGCTCATCGCAATATCCTGTCTGACGGGCATTGTCTTGGCGGTTTAAACCCCAGTTGCAGCAAAACTAAATTTTACATAGATCACGGTTCGGCAGCCCACTTGTGAAAGGTTCGTAGTTGGGCGCTGGGTTGGTGGAATCCAGTTAGGCTATTCAGAACTCATACAAATCAGGGTTGGGACCTCTCGGAATCAGAGGGATGAACCACAGTCCAGCACAAATGGATGACTTGGGATTGAATTCCCATTTACAGCCAATAGTGGGAATATTAGGCAAATCCATTTCTGTTCATTTCGCAGGGGAGATGATGACACCCTGAATCCTGACTCAGTGCTTCTCAAGTTTCATGGGGGTCTTGTCAAAATGCAGATTCCCCGGGCCTTGGGTGGGGCCCCGGATTCTGCATTCCTAACTAGCTCCCGGTGATGCTGATGTGGTTGGTGCACAGACCACTCTTTGAATAGAGAGGTCCTGACTCATTCGTGAGCCAACATATACTCATTGGGCACTTACTACCCATGAAGAGCGGAGAGGGAGACTAAGAAACAGATGTGGGAGGTAAAGGCACAAACCACCACGTCACAAGGTACAAAGTGACAATGCCACACCGGGGCCCCAGGAACAGAAATCTTTCTTCAGTTAGGGGCCCCAAGGGAGGTTTCCTGGAGGAAGGTAGATGGAGGCCAACATGGAGAGTGTAATGACAATAGTAGGGCACCTTCAAGGTCTTTACCCATGGAATAGCATGTCCTCTGCAATTGCTGATTTCTCCTCAAAATTAAGACTTCCTTTTAAAACTCAAAAACAAGATAATGAAAAGAGGTGAAAAGGAGAGTGAGAGATTTTTCTAACATGAAGAGGTAAAGGAGTGTGTTAGGACTGTCCCAGTTGCAAGAAGAAAAAAAAAAAACACCATCTTACACCAACTTCAACAAAAAAGGACATTTATAGGTTTGCAAAGCTGGTTAGGATTCATTCATTCAACATATACGGTGGTCACTGGGGCTGTTCACAGACGTTTAGTCAGACTGTAATTCTCCACCCACTTGAATTCAGGCTTGGTTATATGATTGTCTTGGGCTGATGATATGTGAGCAGAAGTGACACGTGTCACTCCCGGTTAGAGGTCCTTAAGCGCTGGTGCATGACTCTCCATCTTTCTTTCCCTACTCCAGTGAATCCTGGCGCCTTGTGCTGCAATGATAGCGCCCTAAGACAAAGAGGCCTCAGTCAGCCTGAGCCTCTGGTGATGACAGTAAGCAGGTTGCCTCTGCCAACCCACAGCGCACAGGCAGCGTAAAGCAAGAGACCAACCTGTGCTGTGTCCAGCCACCGGGATTTGAGAGCTGTTACCGCAGCATAGCCCAGTCCATCCTCACCACTACAATAAATGCTTAATTAACACAAGCACTATTCAAGGCCTTCATTCTAGGATATGGGACAGATCAAGGCCTTAAACGAGGAGCTGCAGGAACCGGGGCCTGAGTCACCAGAATCAAGCCAGCTCCCGGCTCTCTGTTTACCTCTGCTTTGTCATACTTCGCCCCTTTGGCCACCATGCCTTCTCCATGTGCCAGGCAGCCACCAGTGGCCCCACCTTCACATCTTTCCAGCTCTGGGTCCCATAGGCAAGGCTCTCCTCTCCCAGCTTCAAACCAAGTCACCCTGGGGAAGGATCTAGGGGTTCCATTTGGGCCACAGACCCACCTCTGGACCAATCTCTGTGCCCAAGGAAATGTGTCGCTAGGCCTGAGTCCCTGCCCACCTCCATGGTTGAGTGGAGGGTGATAGGATGGGGTATGTGACCAGAGGGGAATGAGAAATGCATTTGGAAGCCCAGAGTACCATCCACAGATCCGTAAAGGAGGTGGAAAGGATGTGAGTGCACAGGTACATGAGAGCAGCCAAGGTAGAATGTAACTGAGCTGCGATGGGTGAAGGGCAAAGGAAAAAGGGAAAATGTGGCATATGTGTGGTCACCCTAAGAGGAAAGGAGCAGACTGGAGAGCCACTGGCTGGACAGCTCCCTGTGCTGGCGTCAAGGAGGTACGTATGGCCTAGAACTGCCAGGTGACTGACAAAGCCTGGTGGGGGCAGGGTGTCAGGAGGGGATGTGAACTCAGTTAAAGGATGCTCCTCCTGTCTACTAATTTAGGGAAGCTTCTTAAAACTCTGACAGTGGGACAGACCTTCTGTGATCAGGAACAGGCCGAGTTTGGGAGAGCAAATACTTTAAACTTTTAATTTTTTTTTTTGGCCACACCATGCGGTATGTGGGATCTTAGTTCCCCGACCAGGGATTGAACCAGCGCCCCCTGCAGCGGAAGCACGGAGTCTTAAACACTGGACCACCAAATAAGTCCTGGGGGAGCAAATACTGAGCCAACATGTGTGCCCCCGTTACCATCATCCCTGCACGAATAATTCAGGGGTCTCCTTCCCCACTGAGCCCAACTCAGCTTCACACCCCATCTCAAGACAGGTCCCAGGCAGCCTCCCATCAATTAAAAGAGATAAAACCTACTAGCCATCCTGGTCTAGGTGCACATGCCATGCTTGAGGGCCTGTAATACCAGATTAACTGTCAAGATTCCTTCAGACACCCCTACTGTGTGCCAGATCCTTGGTCCTTTATATTTACTTTTTCTCTAAAATCAAAGGAAAGGCCCTGGGTGTGACTAAAACAACCCAGAGGGAAAACAGTGTGCTTCTATGTGAAGATGGATGAGATCTGAGAGTTCAGAACAAACCCGTATATATGTAACTATCCATCTTCCAATCCGTCAGGGCCTTCCCAAGGCCCTGAAGTGAGAGGAAAATATTCTCTTGGCCCAAATGCAAACCCCCTCCTGTTGGTTCTCGGAAAAATTCCCCCAGACACCAAGAATCCTGGTAACCGGTTGGGCATGTGCACAGCTCATTGTTGGCAATAAAACTGCAAAGGTAACATATACCCTGACTACCGCACGGCCAAGTCTACCCCATCCCCAAGCCTCTTGAAATCCCTTGGAAAATACACACACACACACACACACACACACACACACATACACACACACACACACATGACACACATACACAACACAAAATGGCAGCCTCACTAGGTGGCTACTGAGGGTCTGACCCGCCTTCTCTCATTCTTCCCAGGGCTCTTCCGCCCCCCCCCCACCCCCCCGACAATACACACTACAAAGAGGATAGCTCGCTTTAGAAGGAAGGGGAAAACTGAGCCATTAATAACCAGGTGAGACCCTCACTTGTCAGCTACCCTTGAAACAAGACACAGCAGGACGAAGTGCACAAAAGCTACTTCCCAGCAGGCAGCCAGGATTAATAAACAAAGACCAGGGCAGAAGAACAGCAGCGAAATCTAGGTTGATGTTTTTCACTTCCTTGAGGATACCGCCCCTGTTTATAAATAAAAACAGTGCATGTAGGCCGGCTGGGGGACTTGAGGGAAAGGAAGGGGCCCAGAGGAGCACTGGCTCTTGGAATTATTAAGACCTCCAAGATGATGCTGGCCAATAATGTTGTATCATAGACCGGGAGCAGGGCCCCAGCGTAGGTGCAAGTTGCCCTCAGGATTCTGCAGGCGGGTCAGACCAGCACTTGGACTAGAACCTAACATCTTTCCTCTCACAATTCAACTGAAACAGTCACCCAGCTCCTACCCTGTACCACACCCAGTGCCAGGAAAGAAATCATCAACTAACCTGAACCCTCCATTAACAGGATCATTTTTCTGCATTCCCCTTTTGAAAGCAGGCCCCAAAGAAAGGTAAGTTTATGTTTAAGAGTGTATGTTTTTTTCTTTTTTTTCCATTTGTGTTGCAACCGTTGAGGAACATCTTGAGGACAGCCCACATTCCTTCCAGGCTTCTCTACATGTCCATCCCCGACCCAGGGCACAGAGACTTCATGCTCGAGACAGTCCTAGGACTTAGCTAGATCTTCAGCTATCAACTCAAGACTGTTTTAAACATCAGACTCTACCTTCCAAAAACTAACATTTTTTAAAGATGTGCAATGTGGGAAAATGACATTTTCCGGCATAGCTATTGGTTACTTATGAATTAGGACTCTCTTTTTCCCCATGCAGTGAGTTGGAGTTTGGGTCTACTAACCCAGTAAGTGGTGGGGAGCTCTGGATCCATTTAGCCAACATCCTGGGCCTCAGCCAAAATTCTGTCCAGAGACAATGAGGCAAAACCTGCTCCTTGGAATAAATGCTTCAAGATAGTGCATTCTCCCAAGAAGACACAGAGCGACCTCTGTATGCCCGCTCCAATGCACAGTTTGAAATGCTTCCACACCTAGGCCTTGAGTTGTTTGGAAAGAAAACAAAGTATTTTAAAGGAGGCGAGCAGACCAGTCCTAAACGAGCTCCCATGTTCCATGCAGATATCAACCAGGTTTCAACAAGGCCAGCCTTGCCACTGCACTAATATTTCTTCCTTAATTCTTCCCAAGCTAAGCCAAGGGAGTTAGGAGGAAGACAGCTGGCAAGAGAGCAGCGTCTCAAATTGGTTCCCATCCCAACAGCTTTGCCCAGTGGGCACAAGCCTGTCCCGATGCCCACTAACCTCTGTCCCCAGGGGATGACAATGACCAGCTCCCCTGCTTATCCTAAGGTCTCTGATCTCACTCAACACAACCAACTGAGTGCACTTGAAGTGCCAGGTGCTTCAAAAAAGAGCCTTGGGAGGGGGCGAGAGGTGGGAGGGGGCAAAAAACGACCACCATTGCCCTAAAAACGCTCACAGTCCATGGCAACACAGTCACCATCACAGCTGGCTGTCCCCAGACACCACCAGCTTGTCTTGACGCCTCTGGCTGGAAGGAAGACGCTCCCCCCACATCCTCAGAGCACAGTGACAGGTCTTCCTTAAATGTTCTTTGATGGGACAGAGGCTTACGAAACCATGAAAAGATTGCTTATAGGAAAAGGGACCTGTGGACAAAATCATAGGATGCCATACTAGAGGACTCAAAAGCTTGAAAGAGATCAGTTTAGGTCAAGGACAGGCAGAGGTGGAAAGGGCACTGACCCCCAAATCCAGAGCCTGTGTTCTTCACCAGCTCACCTCGTGTCCTTGGGCAAAGCACACTCCTCTGCAGTTTTACAGATGAGGGGAGGACTGGCTCAGTGGTTTTTATTAGCAGTAAAACCCATGTAGTTTCCAAATTATATTTTATATAGAACCCCAGTATATAAAACAAAGAAAAGGAATCAGGGCTGGGAACCCAGAGCCCGCCCACTCAGGCTGAGTGGCCTTCAGGGAAGCCAGTTGGAAAACTGCAGGAATAATGTCTGAAAGCCCCTTCCAGAGCTCTTACAACCTCTCTCGGAGGATGGGAGGGAACACTCATTGACTGAATGTCCTCTGTGGTACTTGGCAATTTAGAAATCACGTATCATCGAAATCTTTGCAACAGTAAAGTGAGATTAACTAGGGCTTGCGAACTAGGATCTCCTGTGATCTGAGCTGTGAACTGGGATCTGTTGGCAAGAGGCAGAACTGGGATTTGAATCAAGGGTTTTCTGACTCCAAACATGGCATTTCTACTCTTTGCTAAGAGGTTTGTGGAAATTTGGGCTGAGTCGATAATTCCCTTGCATGGTAAATATAAACATATGTGCATATATGCCTAGGGAAACACAGCTTGACGAATATACTTCTCAAATTTTTCATCAGCTATCTCTGTAAGGGAATAGTGCAGATGATTTTCCATCTATGGACCTACATTTTCTAATTTTCCTATAGTGAACAGGTATGATTTACGCAAAACAGGTGCTGCTTATTAAAATGGTTTTAACAACTCACAACTGACACATCCATGTTGGGTTTCTATACAGAATTAGGGGCTGAAGGGATAGGTCCTATCTCTGACCTTTTGGAGTTGATAGTGGGAATAACAACCCCAAATCTCACAAATTCTCCCTTGGAGCACAGGGTCCTAGGCTGACCTGAGGGGCAGTTCTCACGGTCATTTAAATTCTCTGAAATGCAATTCTTCACTTCTGGGGAGTGTGGTTGTTTTAGAAAGTAACTACTAGTCCCTGAGACCCCACCCAAACATATGTTTCTCCCCTTCACCCCTCTTAGTTGTCTAGTATACAGGGGGTGGGTGCTAATAAAATTAAAGACGGTCACATGGACCCCAGACCAGAAACCCTGGCTGCTCAGTGTTCCAGCCCCAGCCCAGGAGGACCTATAGGGAGTGAGTCCTCCAGCCTGGCCAACTCAACTCTCTGGCCCACCCTGAGGCACCCCCACCCCCACCCCCACCCCCCAGAAGCCACCTGCAAATCTGACAATCAGGGCACTACTTCAGGAGAAAAAAAATACCACCCGGAAGGCAAGACAGGCCTTGATCAGGCATGAGGCGGGGCCAGCCGTGCCAGCCACTTCCCTGGGTTATTCATGCCACCTCTGCCCGCAGGAATCTTCCAAACATTTAACATGCTTCCTCTAGGTACAGCACAAATCCCCAGCAGGTGGCAACAGCTGTGGAGAGGCCAGCAAGGAATGAATGACTTGGGGGCCGAGAGGGACATACACTGGCCTTGGGAAGAAAGCTCATAATGGTGGCCAGGAGACAATGCTGAGAATGGCTTCAGAAGGCTACCCTGACCGGCTTCTTTGAAAATCAGGCAAGAAGGGTAGGAGATGGGAGGTGTTCCCAAACGTGGGGAGTGATGGCGCACAATCAACCAGAGTCGGGAGCCCCTCTTCCTCAGACAAAGAAAAAGCCGGAATGGTACCACCGGCTCCCACACCCCAGAACAATTTCACCCCGGCTCCCCAAGCAGGTGGCAAATCTGTCCTGACTCAGGCAAGGATGGTTAGGAAAGGAGGGGGACTGGAATAGATGGCCATGTCTACCTCCAAAGGAGAACAAATCCACGAGGGAAGGAGCTCTTCAAAGGTCCACTCGGCTCTGGGGCTTGACAGAGCAAAACGCCCCCGCGCCCACCCGCAATGGCTTCACACAAGGCCTCACCCCAGATGACTCTGCGCTCTCCCGCAAGGCCTGGCAGGTGTCATCGCCACCGTCAGTGTGGCCGTCTGTCACTTGGAAATTTCCCGTGAATTCCCGGAGATGCCCGTCTCTATCTCTCCTTCAAACGCCCCGCCCAAGGAATCAGACAAGGGGACGCGGGGCGGCTACCCCAAGATTCGGGTCTGTCCTCCTCCGTCCTACTTGCCTAGGCCGCTGTCCATTTGAGAACCCTAAAAAGGAGGAGTATTTTTCAACCCCCTTAGGAGCCCTGCCTCCAGCTCTCCGCCCTTCTCCGCGCCGATCCCTCCAGGCAGCGCCCCAGGCTCTTCTGGGCTCTGTCATTTTCACCTGACAAAAGCGTGGCGGCGGGGCGCGGCAACGGGCGACCCCAGGCCAACATTTCTTCCCAAGGAGAGGGACACGTGTCCCCGCGGCGCACTCACTCGGGGCCTCGGCCAAGCCCACCAAGCGGGGGAACAAAGCGGCCGGGCGCGGCTCGACGCGGACCCCAGCGAAGCCCCGTGCGCCCCCAGCCCTCGCGGCCCCGCCCGCCGGGCCCCCGCGCCCGGGCCGGGCCCCGCAGGGCAGCAGCCGCGTTCTGTGCCGCCCGCTCGCCCGCGACCTCGGCACCTACTGTACCTGCTAAATTTAGCGGCCGCCGGGTATTAATAGCCGGAACGACCGGGGCGGGCGCTGCAGGGGCACGCGCAGCCCGGGGGCCGGGGGCCGGAGAAGGAGGGGAAGGAAGGAAGGGACGCGGGGAAGAAGGCCACTTACACCACCAGCCTGGAGATGATCCACGCCACCATGGCGGGGGGCGGGCGGGCGCGGCCCGGCGGCGCGGCGCGTCTCGGATGCTGGCGGCTGCGGCGCTCCGGGCACGTCTGTCCGCGCACGGCCGCCGCCGCCAGACTGAACGCGCCCGCCGCCCTGCCCGGCGCTGGCGCGTCGGCGCAGCCGCGGCACGTTCCGGCGGCGGCGGCTGCCCCAGCCCCCCGGGGCACGGCGGGCCGGCGGCGATTGGGCGGCGAGCCGTTCGGGCACCAGCGGGGCCCGCCCCGCCCCGCTTGCCCCGGGCCCCAGGCTGAATTCGGGAGGTTCCTCTGCGCGCCCCGGTGCCCCCGCCGCTCACAGGGGACCCTGAGGTGGTCCAGTCGGCAAGGCAGAGACCCGGGGGCCGCCCCACCATCTGTGCTCCAGTGGGGAAACTGAGGCCTGGATCTTGGGAATCTGTCTCCACCTGTTCTGACTCAGATACAGTCGTCCCTCGCTCTGATACGGATACTGCGATAGCCTAATAAGGGACTTCACTGTATCCAGATATGACCCCTCCAGTTGTCCCCCACAAGGCATTATCTGCATAAGAAACAAATCTGGGCCTGTGTCTCCCCTAGTTAAAATTCTAAAGAGTCCCTACGAGATCTTGTCCCTGCCTGCAAACTCATTGCCACCACCATGCCCCAGATACCCCTCTAGCCCTTTTCACTTCAGGAATTTGGGACCTGGAGAAGCGCTGTTCCCTCTCCCCTGTTCATTCACTCCATGCCTCAGATAAAGTTTATTGCCTAAGGAAAGCCCTTCCTAGATGGCTGCTCAGCATTTCTGTATCAAAGTGACTCAGGGGTACGATCTGGCTGGGAGGAAGGTAGAAGCTGGAATTGCCTAGTGCCGGTGCCCTGCGGAGCCATTTTAGAGCCTTAAGCAAAAGGGAAAATGTGCATCGTATGCCCGTTTTTAATGTGTTTTTTAAAATATTGCATCGAATGTGATTTATCTTGATTGCTGCATTTTGTGGCACTCCCTTACATTTTGCCACCGAGGAGAGTGCCTCACTCTCCACACCCTAATCCTGGCCCTTATTATATAAGTGCTGCCTGGTACATTGTTTCTTTGTGCTCTTGAAAAACTTTTGTCCACTGCCCCTGGCCTTGGTTGCTGCCTTCCTCACCACCTCCATGGTGCCCTCTCAGAGCACTCTCCTCCTTTGCTAATGCTGTGTCATGTATAATTCAGTGTCAGATGCGAGAGGCACAGGAAAGAGCTAGCTCGAAGCCTTCTTTAAAGGAACCCTGCCCAAGACAGCTTCCTAGCACAGGCAAGGAGACCTCAGACCTGGGCGGAAAGAGGCTGGAAATGTACCTTCAGAGGTAGTAGAGAGAGAGTGGGTGTGATACAGGCTGAAGAAAGACCTTGCCCACAATAAAGGGACAGCAGACAGAACATCCTCTGTGATAAGGGGTCTCCAAAGAACCCATAAAATACGTAATACAGTTGTTGTTGTTGTTGTTGTTAATGCTGTTTTGACCCAGTTTTGAGGCCCATCAGGGACCGGTCAGTTCCCCTTCTTAGGCGGCCAAATAAGTCCACACCCCACCACCTGCTTTATCAGGCTCTCACACAGGCCACCATACGCCTGGCTTATCACCCCAGGGCCGGGTACCAGATGGCCGGGGACAGCTCCTACGCCCTTGAGCCCACTGAAATTATTCAAATTAGCCAATCCTGAACCTGTTTATCCTGCCTTGCTTTTTCCTTCCCGCAGAAACCACAATTTCCCTCTGTCTGCCTGCCTCGTAAGCCACCCCAGTGTTTACAGTGAGTGGCCCTACATGGCATGCTGTGTTCTGTCCAGGGAACCGTGAGCAAGACAAAACTGTAAAAGCTTCTGCCTCCTCTCTCCCGATCCAGCCTCACCATACCTTCCCCAAGGTAATATGGTGGAAACAGTACCCGACAAGAAAAAGCTTGGAATACCTACCTACTAGGCAGATCAGGACAGTACCAATCAAACAGGACCTTCTTCCATCCCCTCCCCCCAACCCCAGGTCAGAAAATGCTGTCAGTGATGCTAGGTGGGGGGGGGAATTGGGGGAGGGGGAAACTGTGGTTCAAAGAAAGCCTTTGGGTGGGAAATTAGAGGAGAAACTGGTCATGTGCTAGTTCTGTGCTGGAGATGCCCCCATTCCTATGAATGAAATTCTTGGGTTTGTCTATTGCACACAACTGGACATTTTCATGAATGAAATGAGACCGTTCATGGGATTAAAATATCTGGAAGTCTTTCTGTTATCTGAAGAGGACCAGAAAACTAGTGGGACCAACCAGATTTCACTCAAGGGTTGTGGAAAGAACATGTTCAACAGTGCGAAGCATTGACGGGCACAGAAGGGGAAAGAACAGAGAGAAGAAAGTTGCTTTTCTATTTCATTCTATGTCTTTCAGGGTAACTGTTACACATATTACATCTCTCCATCACAGACCCCTTCTAGTTTGTCCTTGACCCTGGAAAACATCAGGCCAGGGAATGGATACAGCCTTCCAGACAATGCGACTCCTAAAGCCGTATCAGCGGGTTCACTTTATTTTTCACGTGAACTGCTGTTCACGTGGGTGCTTACGATCTGTTTCCACCCTGTAACCTTCCCCTTTCTTCTGGGAAGATCTCTCCATTTTGCATTGCAGAATGGTTCTACCCATACTCCAATCTCTTTTTTTTTTGTTTGTTTAACTGAAGTATAGTTGATTTATAACGTTGTGTTAATTTTCCAATTTTTTTTTTTTTTTTTTTTTTTTTTGCAGTACGCGGGCCTCTCACTGTTGTGGCCTCTCCCGTTGTGGAGCACAGGCTCCGGACGCGCAGGCTCAGCGGCCATGGCTCACGGGCCCAGCCGTTCTGCGGCATGTGGGATCTTCCCGGACCGGGGCACGAACCCGCGTCCCCTGCATCAGCAGGCGGACTCTCAACCACTGCGCCACCAGGGAAACCCAATTTTCCAATATTTTAAGTGTCATTTTCTCACAGGTCCTTACTACCTCGATTGGCCATGGGTGAGCACTGGACATAAGCTAGACCAAAGTTCTCCCCTAGGATTTCTAAAGTTGAAAATAGGAAAAAGACACTTCCACTTTCAACCATTTATACGAAATTCCAGTCAAGACAAAACCTTTTGCTCTACAAATTCTAGCTGCTTGTACCTGAACTATCAATAGTAACAGAAAATACGTCAGTGTTGCCCAGATGCCAGGAATGGGGGAAGGGAATTGACTGGAAAAGGGCAAGAGGGAACTTTTGGATGATGAAAAAATTCTATATCCTGATTGTGATGGTAATTACCAACCATATACATTTGTCAAAACTCACCAAATTTTACACTTGAAATTGGCGAATTTTATTTTATGTAATTATATCTCAGTAAAGCTAATCTTTAAAATTAGAAAAAAAAAGTTTAATGTGCTACGTGAGGCTCAGTAGTTCTAGGAAGCCATGTTTTTTATTAGTCTTTTTCTTATTGATTGATTTAAAATTTTATATATTAAGAAAATGTCTTTCAATCCACATTAAAAATGTTTTTTTTTTTTCCAGTTTGTCGTTTTTTTCCTTCAGACATTGTTCATGGTATTTTTTTCTTTTCAAAGTGTTTGGGGCTTCCCTGGTGGCTCAGTGGTTAAGAATCCGCCTGCCAATGCAGGGGACATGGGTTCAAGCCCTGGTCCAGGAAGATCCCACATGCCGCGGAGCAACTAAGCCCGTGCACCACAAATACTGAGCCTGTGCTCTAGAGCCACAACTACTGAAGCCACGTGCCACAACTACTGAAGCCCGGGCATCTAGAGCCTGAGCTCTGCAACAAGAAAAACGACCACAATGAGAAGCCCACGCACCGCAACGAAGAGTAGCCCCTGCTCGACACAACTAAAGAAAGCCCGTGTGCAGCAACGAAGACCTAATGCAGCCAAAAATAAATTTTAAAAAAATTTTGTAATTTAAAAATATTTTTAATTAAAAAGATCTCCTCAAGCTTTCTGCTGTTGTGGTTTCAATTTTAATTTCACACCTTTTATCTTACAGTCTATCTGGAATTTATTTTAGTGTATGAGTTAGCTGATTGTCCTGACACTATTCATTGAATAATCCACGATTTTCTCCCTTACTTCGAAAGACCATCTCTATGATATACTCTAATTGTTATTATATCAGGGTCTATTTCGGGACTCTGTTCTGCCCATTCATTCATGAGTTACTACCAAACAATTTTAATTAATGTAGCTTTTTATAATATATTTTACTATTTGGTAGGGGTAGTCCCTCCACTTATTTCCTGAATTTTTCTTGTTATTCTTGCCATTTATACTTTCATAAGACTTTAGAGCCGTATTTTTCATTTCAAGAACTTCTGGTTGTTATTTTTAATTGTTATGAGGTAAGATTTGTCAATTAATTTAGTGAGAATTTTTTTCATTACAATATCTAGCCTTCCTGTTTGAAAGCAAAACATCCTAGACACTTCCAATGCTTCATCTGGAAATGAACAAAAATATAAAGTGATCTGATTCATGGCTTGAGGAAAAACTCGTTGTATTAGACATTTTGGACCATATAAATAATTTTTTTTACTGTATACAATTTTTTGCCTTAAAGATTGCTATTGATATGAAAACTCAACATAAGGTACAGATAAACCAGAAGTGGTTTACCATGAAAAAAAAACAAAAAAAAAACGAGTTTTACGGCCTCTAATTTTTTCCCTTTTCAGACGCTAGGCAGGACCGTAGCAATATAGTCACATGATTACATGTGCAAAAGTAAAATATTTTAATTAAGATCTGTTAGAGTGGCTAATTTTCCCACTCCATCTCTCAATCATGCTTCTCCTTGTACTGAGTATTATCCAAGTGGTCAAAAGCATTTTGGGAGCTGGTAAAGTGAAATTGAATTGGGAATACATTTTGTTAGGGTTTGAAGATATAGATTTATGGACTTGCAGTCATTTCCATGTCTAGCTTAAGCTATGGCTACTCTCCACTGGAGGGACGGCTTCCAAGAATCCTCCTATTGCCCTCTGTGCCGACCCACCCAGCTTCAGACACAAGGGTACAGGGCTAAAGATTGGTATGATCATGGTATGAATGTGTCCTACAGCCTTGCCCCTGGAAATGTTTGGATAGTGACAGAGAAATAGGTTTGAAATGTACAGAGCCAAAAATCTAGTCTGTGACTATTCTTCCAATCATTGGCTGTATAAAATTGTAAGTGGAGGATTCAGTTCTCATCAGTGCCAAGACCAGGAGGCAGAGAGAGCTAGGGACCTGGGAAGTAGATTTATAGGAACAGATCAGCTAAGGCAGAAAGCAGGTCCCTGGCCTCTCTTCAAGCAGTGTTGGGCACCTGCAGCTCCTGCACCTGCTAGGTCAGAGGGTATGGTCTGCCGGCTTAAAGGTTCAGGTTGAGAGGCCATGAGCACAGGAAAATGCAGGGAGTCAGGTATTAGCTCAGTACTTTACTGTTTCATAGCGGAAGTGACGCCACATGACTTCCAAGGCCAGGTCATAAAAGACCATGTAGTTTCTGCCTTATCTGCTACTCATTCTTGGAGGACTGAGCCACCAGGCTCATAAAAGAAACGTGACTACGCTGAGGCCGTATGTAGGTGTTTTAGTTGACAGTCTCAGCTGAGCCCAGCCTTCAAGTCATCCCAGCCCAGGCACCAGATAGGTGAACACAGGAGCCTTCAGAGGTCTCTAGCCCCTAGTCATTAGAGTCACCCCCAGCCATTGGAGTCTTCCCAGCTGAGTTTCCATATATATTGGAGCAGAGACAAGCTATCCCACCGTGTCCAGTCCAAATTCCTGACCCACAGGATACATAAGTATAATAAAATTATTGCTGTTTTTTGCCACTAGTTTGCGGTAGTTTGTTACATGACAATAGACAGATAACCAGAATGCCAAGTGAAGCTCCAAGTGTAGTAGCAAAGTTGGGATTTGAACTCATCTTTCTGATTCTCCAGACCGTGAACTTTCTACATCACCAGTGGTTCCTGGGAACCAGTGCCCGGCAATGACAGCATTTTCAGTGAGAAAAATCAAGGTAATATAGTGCATTTTTCATAAAGCTAACATATGCCATTTAAAAGACCATCTCTTATTCTGAGATTGTCTTTTATACCTTTGGGGTTCTTAATATGTCCTTTCTTTTATGACATAATGGTGATAGCAATTAGTGGTTGTTATTTTACTAATATCCTTCCTGGCAAAGTAAAAAGCTACCAAACAAATATCATTCCCTTCAGTTCCTTTTTTTTTTTTTTTTTTTTTTAAGCTTCGCTGGTATTTGAAATTCGGAAGTCCAGGGGCCATTGCTCTGTCCTATCCCCTGAGTATCATGGATTCAGAGGTAGATACACTGGAAACTTGACATTGTTGTAGGGTTTCATGTTTTCTTTGGTTGTTCCCTCTTCCCTTATAGAACTAGCACATATGTTGCTTTATAATTTATACCCCACCTATTTCCAAAAAGGATTCAAGGCAGCAAGACAGTTTTTCCCCTGGCATACCCCCAGATTCTTATAATGGTTACTGAGTCAGATGGGGCCCTTCCCCCGGTGCCGACAGGATTCAAACAGCAGAAGTGGGTGGATGAGGGATGATCTTGTGCTATCTATTGCAGACAGAGCTGCCACATTGCTACGTGGCAGAGCTCAGCAGGGAAAGGCAGAGATTGAGACCAGGGCCCCTTGGCCCTCGTCCTGGCCCAGCCCCCAACCGTGGGCTGGCAGCGGCAGCTTCTTCTGTTTCCTGACATGCGGTTCTTCAGATGTCCATCTTTAGGCTGTAAAGCTTTGACTTAGGCAACACCTCTTCCCTTCAGGTGACTGTCTGCTGTTGTCACCCCTCTTTATAAATGGTCACCTGTGGTGGGACCCAAAAACTTTTGGGGAGGCTAGTGAAGCAGAGGAATTAAAAGTCTGATCTCTGGAGGAAGAGTGCCCAGATTGAACCCTAGTTCTGCCACTTACTAGGTATGTCATGCCCTTGGGCAAGCTGCCTTACCTTTCTGTGCCTCTGTTTCCTCATATGTAAAGTGGGGATACTAATAATAGTACATACTTCATGAGGTGGTTGTGAGAATTAAGCACTTAAACCAGGGCCTGGGAAAGGCAATTTATAACCACAATGAGGGGACTTCCCTGGCGGTCCAGTGGTTAAGACTTCACCTCCAAATGCAGAGGACGTGGGTTCGATCCCTGGTCAGGGAGCTAAGATCCCACATGCCTCGTGGCCAAAAAACCAAAACATAATACAGAAGCAATATTGTAACAGATTCAATAAAGACTTTAAAAATGGTCCACATCAGGCTTCCCTGGTGGCGCAGTGGTAGAGAGTCCACCTGCCGATGCAGGGGACACGGGTTCGTGCCCCGGTCCGGGAAGATCCCACATGCCGTGGAGCGGCTGGGCCCGTGAGCCATGGCCGCTAAGCCTGTGCGTCCAGAGCCTGTGCTCTGCAACGGGAAAGGCCTCAACGGTGAGAGGACCGCGTATCGCAAAAAAAAAAAAAAAAAAAAAAAAGTCCACATCGGGCTTCCCCAGTGGCACAGTGGTTAAGAATCCACCTGCCAATGCAGGGGACACGGGCTCGAGCCCTGGTCCGGGAAGATCCCACATGCTGCGGAGCAACTAAGCCCGTATGCCACAACTACTGAGCCTGCACTCTGGAACCCGTGTGCCACAACTACTGAGCCTGCGCTCTGGAACCTGCGAGCCACAACTTCTGAGCCCGCATGCCCCAACTACTGAAGCCCACGTGCCTAGAGCCCGTGCTCCACAACAAGAGAAGCCACTACAGTGAGAAGCCCGCACACCACAATGAAGAGTAGCTCCCGCTCGCCGCAACTAGAGAAAGCCCGAGCACAGCAATGAAGACCCAATGCAGCCAAAAATAAATATAAGTAAATAAATAAGTTTTTAAAAAATGGTCCACATCAAAAAAATCTTTAAAAATAAAATAAAATAAAACCACAATGAGATAGCCCACCCACCCAGGAGAACGGCTAAATTTAAAAAGAACAACAATACCAATTGCTGAAAGCAAACTCTCAAAAGCAAATGGAAGTCTTGTGCATTGTTGATGGGAATGAAAAATGACACAACCACTTTGGAAAACATGTTGGTTGTTTATAAAATGCCAAATGTTTTTAAAATTCCATTCATAAAATAAAATGTACACATAAAGTGCATAAATACGAGATGATGCATAAGTCTTTACAGAAAAAGAAATATATGTTTACCAAATGGCCCAATATACATTTACCTCCTGGGTATTTTACCTAGGAGAAATAAAAACATATGATCACACAGACTTGTAAACAAATGTTCACAGTAGCATGATTTGTAACAGCTAAAATACGAAACAACCCAAATGACCATCAACAGGTGAATGGAAAAACAAAATGTGGTGTACCCATACAATGAAATACTACTCAGTTATAAAAAGGTATGATCTACTGACACATGCAATAACATGGATGAATCTCCAAAAACTTTATGCTGAGAAAAATAAATAAAACCAGCAACAAAAGAATACATACTGTGTTATTCATTTATAGGAAATGCTAGGGAAGACAAATCTAATCTACATTGACAGAAAGCAGATTGATACTTGTACAGGGTGGAGAGAGAAGACTGACTGGGGGAGAGAAATGTTCTCTCTACGTATATTGTGATGGATGTGGCCTAGTATATGTATTTTTTAAAACGCAACGAACCATACACTTAAAATGTATGAATTTTATTATATGGAAATTATACCTCAGTAAATCGATTTTTTAAAATCTACCTATTTGTATATAATATGATGCTCTAGCTGAAACTTGGGCTAAGGAAGGGAAGACGGTTGTAAAGTTGGGGAGAGTGAGAAGGAGGTAGAACCCATGAGCGTGAGCTGAAACCCACAAGATTGGACAGCAAGCTGTGTCCGTCACTCACCACCTCCAACCCTGATGAAGGGTATCCTGCAGGAGAAGCTGGCATTCTTTGTCACGGAGCCTAGCACACAGCTGGTTCAGCAGTCAGGGAAACCGAAGGAAGAAGCAGGGCGTGGTGGAGCCCTGCAGGCCTGGATGCTGTCCCAGCCACCAAGGTGAGCAGAGAAGCAACAATGTGCAATAAAAGCAACTGCCCTGACTTTCCATGTGCGAGAAATATTATGGCTGCTGCTTCAGCTCTGCCCTCCAGATCTCACGAGAAGTCTCCTGTGGCCCAATTCAGCAGAAGCATACAGGGAAGGAAACTCTGCGAAATGCAGTTCAGGCCAGCCAAATTGACACATCACAAAGCCACCCTAAGTTTGCAGTTTCGTGACTTAAAGCCGGTAGGTAGTTATGTAAGTGTTCTTACATTATTCTCTCTATTTTTTTGTGTGCCTGAAATATCTGATGATAGTTTAAATGTTCCTCACAGCTGGGGAATTGTAATCATGTTGGTTGTACCTGCCCCTGACCTCTACAGCCTATACATTTAGAATCATAGATGTGGCCACTGAGACTCCAGGTCACCCAGCCAGCAAAGGGTGGCGCCGGGACCCAGGACTGCCTTCCATGCTCTTTCCTCTAGATCAGGCTGCCTTCAGCAGACATGAGTAACTTCAAGAGGTGGTTGCTACAGTATCTATCTTTTTACCTAGTTTTCTTGTTTGACGTCTGTCTCTTGTCACTAAAATATTAACTCCATGAAAATAGGGGCATTTGTTCATTTTGTTCACTGCTGTATCCTCAGAATCTAGGACAGTGACTGGCACACAGCAGGTGCTCAATAAGTGTTTGTTGAATGAATGAATAAACGTTCTAAGAGAATTATGTTTCTCACATCACATAAAAGCTTTGGATACATTCTTGTTCAAACCAGCAAGACACCCTCCACACACCCCCTCCAGCCTAAGGCTTCTAAAATAGCAGCCAATATACCAGAATCATCATGGTCAGCATACAGCATTGACTTATGGCTCATCTTCATAAAAAAAGAACAAATCCTAAGGAATTCACTGGCCTCATTGAGAAGGGCCCAACATCCCAAAGGCTGAGTCAGCAGGACTGCATTGTGTGCCTGAACTGTGTGATTCCAGCGGCGCTCAACTATCGCATGAAGACCTAGCCCCTATGACTTCCCACCAGGATGCCCCAGATTGCCTCCTACTGTTTACGAATCCCGATGCATCAACTAAGAGAGTTAGGCTATGCCACAGTAACAAACAACCCCAAACGCTCCATGGCTTATCGCACAAAGATATTTCTCTCTAATGCCACGTGACAATCACAGGTTGGCTACTCTGCAAGTCTTCACTCTGGGACTGAGGCTGACAGAAGAGCCACCCTTGAAATGTGGCTTGGGAAGGGGTACCCTGGAGAGTCTCATACTGATGATTAAATTCTCTAGCCCAAAAGTAATCAATACCCCCTAAGCTCATATCTCATTGACCCTTTTCTCATGGTCCCACCTTACCACAGAGTAGCTAAGAAGTACAATGCTATCATAGGGCTCAAAGAAAGAAGCTAGAAATAGCCATCACTACCACATCAGGACCAACCCCCCTCACGTGCCAAAACCTACTCAGTTCCCCCTCCCCAATAATGCCCAGGCTTCTACAATTCTCTTATCTATTAGAAGGCAAAGCTGATCTAGTGCCCTATTCCCTCTGGATCCCGCACTCTGCTCTCCATGGTGATGTCTGACTAAATTGATCAATTACTTTGGATTCTGTTAATGAGTGCTAATGTTTCACATAGCAGGTTTGTATAGACCGAACCCTGTTCCCCCCAAATTAATATGTTAAAGTCCTATCCCCCAATGTGATATATTCGGATATGGGACCTTTAGGAGGTAATTAGATCTAGATGAGGTCATGAGGGTGGGGTGTTCATATGGGATTAGTGCTCTTATAAAAAGAGATACCAGAGAGTTTGTTCTCTCTCTCTCTATCTCCCATGTGAGGACACAGCAAGAGGTTGACCAGCTGCAAGCCAGGAAGAGAGCTCTCACCAGGGACTGAATTGGCTGGCACATGAATCTTGGACTTCCCAACCTCTGGAACTGTGAGAAATAAATTCCTGTTGTTTAAGGCACCTAGTCTAAGGCATTTCTGTTATAGCAGCTCAGGCTTCGATGTCTTCGAGGTAAGAGTCCAGCATTTTAAAAAGGGCTACCTGGAGACAAAAACTTCAACTCAGGCATGGAGGGAAGCTCTTTGGGGGTAACAGTTCAGGGTCCATGGGACCTCTGAGGCCCCTGAACTCATCCCACACAAGTTTAGATACTCACACATGCCTGGTAAGATACATGCTAGACAAGCAATGTGGATTAAGCAATGTGGACTGTACTAAGAGTCAGAATTTTCAGAGTTCTGCCTGCACAACTAGTGACATTGACCTTGGAACAAATTACAACCTGTCTGAACTTCAGGTTTTTGTTTTCCACCAGGAACGTAGGGGAAATCATCTTTGCCCTGTTTACCTGATAAGATTGTTATGAGGCTCAAATGAAACTGCCCCATAAAGTTTTTAATATGATTCCAATTATTCCCATGAGATGTTGATTCATTCCTAGAATGGGAAGGAAAACAAGATCACAGATGGACATAAAGGTGTGCAAAGGGCCAACTATTCCCATCCAAGACTTTCTGACTGCTGAGGACTCCCAGATGCTGAGGGATATTCACCAACAGCCAACTACAGGCGTACCAAGCCCCAAGTACTGATTCTCTGAGATGAGAACCATGATGCCCACACCCACAGCCCAGACTCCCCACAGCTCAGCTGTGGAAGAGTGTGGGGTTTGGCTCCACAGCACATTCCCTCTTGTAGGTGGATTTTAATATTGCTTCCTCCACTGCTGGCTTTCTCTCTATGGCAGCATAGAGAGAAAGCAGCTTCCACCTAGTACTTATCCTGGGCTGTGTTCAATGTCAGAAGACCCTTTTCTCATCACCCCGGACTCTTATACATCTTATAAGATCCTGTCTGGAGCAAACCTGATCACTCCCTTCTTTGTTTCTCCTGAAGTTTTGTTCACACCTAGCAGGGAGTAGTGAAATGTCTTGTATTTCATTACACATCTTTCAATCCCAGCAGACTGGGAGATTCAAGAGAACATAGGCCTGGCTTCTCCATCCACGGTTTCTGGCTCCTTGGCTCATGACCCAATGGTAGGCATGTGGCAGGTGTTACATGTAAGCTTGTTGAATGAATGAATGAATCAAAAACACTAGACAAACTCCCAGGCTATGCTTACTTTACCAGAGCTGTATTTCTCTTACTGTGCCTCTCTGATATTTGTGTCTGCATGTAGGTGGTAGCCACACAGAGGGCTGAAGACAGATGGCCCAGCAGCCCCAGACTTCTATCCTCCCATGTTGGCAGTCCCAGAAGACAAAGAATCTCTATTCCCTCGTATCCAACCCAGAGAAGAGGCTGATTGCTCTTCTCACCACATCCCCAGCTTCTACCCAACCTCTTTAGCTTCCTGACGTCTTTCAAGAGTGTTAACAGTCTCACTGGTGACCAACTAAAGAGTTCATTTACTACTTCACAAAGCTGATGTTATAGATTGAATGTTTTTGTGTCGTGTCACCACCTGCCCCCCGTCACCCACCGCAAATTCATATGTTGGAAGCTAATCCCCAATGTGTTGGTATTTGGAGGTGGGGCCTTTGGGATGTGATTAGGTCATGAGGGTGGAGCCTTCATGAATGGGATTAGTGCCCGCAAAAAAGAGCTCCCTCACCTCACCCTTTCTACCAAGTGAGGGCACAGCAAAGTGACTGCTGACTATGAACTAGGAAGTGGGTTCTCATGAGACATGAAATCTGCTGGCATCTTGCTTGATCTCGGACTTTCCAGCCTCCAGAACTATGAGAGATAAATGTTTGTCAGTTAAGCCACCCAGTCTATGGTATTTTTTCTCTCCCTAAATTTATTTAGTTATTCTTGGCTGCGTTGGGTCTTTGTTGCTGTGCGTGGGCTTTCTTTAGTTGCGGAGAGTGGAGGCTACACTTCTTGCAGTGTACTGGCTTCTCATTGCGTTGGTTTCTCTTGTTGCAGAGCACGGGCTCTAGGCGTGCAGGTTTCAGTACTTGTGGTTTGCAGGCTCCGGAGCGCAGGCTCAGTGGTTGTGGCACATGGGCTTAGTTGCTTCGTGGTATGTGGGATCTTCCCAGACCAGGGCTCGAACTTTTGTCCCCTGCATTGGCAGCCAGATTCCCAACCACTGCACCACCAGGGAAGTCCCATAGTCTATGGTATTTTGTTGTAGTAACCCGAATGGACTAAGACAGCTGGGCTGGACAAGTGCTGAGCAGAGCTTACTGCTTACCCCTTTTTTCCCAAAGGTCCAGGATCCTCTGGGTAAGGACCTAGAGAGAGTTGATTAGATTTCAGGGTAATGTCCCACTGAGAAATGTGAAGGAAGTTCACACTTCCCTGCAATGCCATTGTTCTAGAAGACCTGGCTGACATGTCCGGAAAAACAAGTAGCTCTCGCTCCACACGTGAGAACTGAGAATTATACAAGCAGAGAATTTCCAGACCAGAAGAAACCTGGTTCACCCATCTGACTTCAGGAAACATAAAATTTAGGCTATCCAGGAAAGAAGAGTCTATCTCAGTAGAAAAAACAACAACAACAACAATGATGATAATGATAAACTATTGCTTTCGGAACATCAGTTTCTTATCCACAAAATGGTGATCTCCCACAGGGTTATTTACAAGATAATTAAATTAAGTCACACATATGAAGCAAGTACCAGGTAGACACAAAGGAAGCACTCCCTAAATTTCTCCTGCCTCCCTGTCACAACCAGCTTTTATCTCACCGAATTAGAGAATGAAAGTTCATAAATGATCAAAATTTTTTTTTTTGCCACACCGCTCGACTTGCGGGATCTTAGTTCCCTGACCAGGGATTGAACCCAGGCCCTCAGCAGAGAAAGCACGGAGTCCTAACCACTGGACCACCAGGGAATTCCCCATAAATGATAACGTAAATGGATACACACACACCCTCACACCCCCATTTTTTCTGGATATTTACATTCGATGACCAGGTACTATTATTTTAACCAAATAATCTTTTGCTTTTATATTTTAATAGATTTAGTTGAAAACAGTGACTTCAAGTACAAGACCAACATTAATAATCTGAGCTAGCTGAGTGTGCGAAACTTGAAATTCTGGCCTATGTGGTTAGCTTCATTTTCAGTTTGCCTTCTCTGATTGGTAGACTGGAGAGATTTCTTTCTAGTTATTTTAATTCAGAATTAATTAAAGTCTTTTATTTTGCTCTCCAGGCAGAAGCAGGTTCTGTAGAAGCTGGGTGAATTGTTACCATAAACTCTAATTAATCCACCCAGAGCCACGCTATTGTGATGCGCGCTGGCTAGCCATGGCACGGGAGAGCGATGCTTGTGGGACACTTGGATTTGGAGGTGGGAAGCATTTCAACTCAGAGCCGGGACTACAAGAAAAGGCTGCTTTGTCTGTTCTTGCTGTTGAGCTCATTAACGTGGATTACCGTCAGGACAACCGAGCCCCAAATGACAAACTCAGTCGTGCTGCAAGAGCCCCTCAAAAGTCTGCTGTAGAAGCAGGCCTGCATTTCCCCGTGGAAACGGATGCTCCGTCCAGAACAGCACTGCCTCCTCTGAGTAGCCCACGATGCTGCTGAGCGTTCCGGCCTGAGCTCTGGAACCCAGGAGCAGGGAGCCTCCGTGTAGGAGGTAGGGAGACACGGCTGGCGCAACGCTTCTCTTTTCCAGGGTACAGGTTGCTGCTGGTGACCCCAGAAACTCTGTGTAAATGTTGTTTGGTGTTATTTTATTTTATTTTATTTTATTTTGCTTTTTTGGCCGAGGTTCACAGCTTGTGGGATCTTAGTTGCCTGACCAGGGATGGAACACGATGTGTCCCTGCAGTGGAAGTGTGGAGTCTTAACCGCTGGACCGCCAGGGAAGTCCCTAAATGCTGTTTTATGTGTGTGCATGCGTGCATCATTTTGGGCAGTGGATCCAAAGCTTTCCCGTGACTCTCAGAGCTGTCACTGACACCTCACCCTTCCCCCTGCCCCGACGAAGGTCAGAAGCCCTTGTCTTACTCCAGACCTTAGAAGGTCTGGCTCCGCCTCACCTTCTGTTCTGCTTCTCCTGAGGACTCTCCTCAGGGCAGCACACGGCGCCACACACAGACCCCCTCCCCATACTCCCCACTTGAGCTGGGGGTGTCCTGAGGTCTAAGACTCCCTCAGCTGCCTAGAAGTCTTCCCTAGAGCTGCTTCCTGGGACCTGTTCTTGCTTCCTTACATTTAGGAACATGTCCAAAAAACCCCGACGGCTTTCTTCGTCTAAGTGCGGTCAGCATCATGTTCAAGTGCGAATTCCCAGCCCCTCCCGGTCAAAATGTCCAGGGGAGGGCAGGGCTGCCCTATCCCCCAGGCACAGTGCCTGCGGCCCATGAAAATGTTTTAATTTCTTTTAAAATGAGAAGAAACATAGTCTAGCCTGGATTAGGTTCTTTGTACCCACATCGCGGTAAAGTATAACTTCTAGCATTTTTTTTACGGAGGAAGGTAGATCTGCCCGGGGCCCGTGAGAATCAAATGATAACCCTGAGGGGCGGGGCCTGAAACCTGCATTCTAACCCACTGGCCGAGTGATGCTGACACACCAACCATGCACCACGGTTTTGCCACCTGCATTTAGGTGGCAACGGTTGGGTGTGGGGGGCGGAATGGGGGACTGAGGGAGGTTTCGGAGGGGGCCTCTGAGCAGACAGACACCACCAGACTGTGGCTCATTTTCGAGTGTGTCACAGCTAACTGTACAACCTTCCAGGACAGGGGTAAGGAGAGAAGCCTGACCTTCAGAGAGCAGCAGGGGTGCCGGAGAGGGGCACGGGAGGGAGGCAAATAGGAAGGGGAAAGGACGGGTAGAGCCCCTCCCTCTGCAGAGCCCGGATGCCAGCCACTCCCTCCTCTCCGTCCCCAGCCCTCCCCCTTGGCCCAGCCCCTTAGCTGAGTTCTCAGTTTCCCTGAACCCAGGAGCTGCAACTACTGAGCCCAAGTGCTCTGGAGCCCACGTGCCGCAACTAGAGAAGCCTCAGCGCCGCAGTGAAGAGCCCGGTTGCCACAACTAAGACCCAATGAAGCCAAATAAATAAATAAATATTAAAAAAAAAAAAGGAAGGAACCACTCCTAACCACACCTTGATTTCAGGCTTCTAGCCTTCAGAACCACTGGAGAATAAACCTCAGTTGTCTTAGGCTACCTAGTTTGTGGTAATTTTTTACGGCTGTCCTAGGAAACTGATACAGGCGGCTGCCTTCAGAATCTCTGGGGAGGTGCCTTTGTTTTCTTCCTGTTCTCTGGAGGCTGGGCTCTTCCCGCATCTCTGGCAGGGCTCGGGGTGGGAATCACAGTCATGTGAGCAAAGCATACAGGGCCATGGGTTTGTAACAGCCAGCCACAGGGACGCCCTGTGAAAATAGCCCTGTGCAAAGTCCAGGCTAGGGCCCAGGGCTAGGAGGCAGTCCGCTGCGCAGTTGCCCCCTCTCTATAGTAGAGATGATAAAATGAGCCACTGTGGAGGTAATATTAGTGAACGAGCAGAATGTTACTAAAAATAGGCAAGGCTGGGTGCTGGGGAGACAACAAGGAGGCAAAAACACGTGGAGGTTATGATCCGGTTCTTAATATAATGATGAAAACTACCATTTACTGAGTACTTAGCATGTCAGGCAGCACGCCACGCACTTTACAAACAATGTCTCGTTTTAGCCTCACATCAGGCCGTTGGACGTAAATAATGTGCCCAAGGTCAAAAAGCTCGTAGGTAACAGAGAAGGGCAGATAAGACATGTGCCCGTAAAAAGAAAGGAAGAAACAACAGAGCTGATGGACATGATTTAGCAGGAGAAGCAACACCCAGTGTAGAAAAACCTGTAAAACAGTGACAAAATGAATTCCAACCTCATGGGCTGTTCTGAAGCCTGAGGGGCTAGTGTTTCAAAGGATTTTTTCTTACGCATCCAGCATAGTGTAAGCTCTCAGTAAATATTAGGTATTCTAATTATTATTAAAATGGGTAGGGCAGAGAGCCAGAACCTTCCAGATGGAAAGATTATCTAAGGAAAAGTAGAGATGCAGGAGTGGGTATATTTTATCCTGGAGCCAGGTGTCTACACTGAACATGGAGATGAAGAAAACAGACATATGTGTGGCTAAATAAAATAAAAGGCATTGGGAAAGTGTTCTGAGCTGGAGGGTCCTTACAGTTGCTGGGGACAGGTGGGTAGAAGGCAGATGTTACAGGTGCCAGGCCCTTCCCTACCTCCCCCACCCTGGGCCAAACTGTTGAAGTATTTTGCCCCCAGGACTTCATCATGGGATTCTGTCTGAAAAAGGGACTCTGATTCCGAGCTTTGCCCCTCCCAGTCCTGTGATGTGCAAACATCACGTCACCTCTCTGAGCCTCCGTGTCCCCACTGTGAACTGGGGATAATACTAGCAGCTATCTTCCGGGGTGGTCATTCAACACACGTCAAGAGCAGGGGACAGCGCTGACACCTAGCACTAGCAAAACCAAAAGGATTCTGCTGCCACCTTATAGAGGAGGAAACTGCTGACCAGAGACAGGAAGTGCCTCCTTGAGGTTGCCAGGCTGGCCAGTAGCAACGCCAAGCCAAACCAAACTTTGACATGTGGGATACACTCCCGTAACCCAGACCTACACTTCTTCTGTGCACTGGGCTAAGGGCCTTACGCATATAACTCACTTAAGCTCATGACAATCCCAAGAGGGGAAGTGTAAAATTCTCCCATCTTACAGATAAGGAAACTGAGGCCCAAAACTCTTTTTTTTAAATTTAATTCTACTAAATCAATGATTATCCTCCACATCATTTCGAAAAGGAAATGTAGTAGTTGTTTATACACAAACATTTCTAACTGGAGGCCCCAAACTCTTGTCTGAGGGCTCAGAGCTGGTTAGTGGCAGAGTAAGGATGCAAACCCAGGCGGCATGACACCAGGCTATTAACTTTGCCTCAATCAAGTGACATATCCGTTTGTAATCAGGAGGGTTGGGATATAATTTCAGGGGCAGAGGGAGGTGGCTTGCTGGGCTGTGAGTGGGACAGGCAGACTTGGGGGTGACTTTGTGAAGCAGCCTACTGGGGACAGTGACTTTCATGACCAAAGCCCCCTTGCCCTTCCTTAGCCAGGTGCCCCTTACCCTGAGCTTCCTTCGTGCCCTGGCTTCCACTGGATGCCAGTAAGAAGAACAGCACAGCTATTCAATTCCTGGGTTCAAACCCCAGCTCTGCTCCCACGTGCTGACCATGGGCAGGTTATGTAACCTCTCTACCACTCATCTGTAAAATAAGGATGGTTTTCTTGTATTTCCCTTGCTTCCTTCTAAGGATTATATCAAACAGTGTCTATAAAGCAGGTGGCACACAGCATTCCCTGAATTCTTGTTTCTTCCTCTGCACCTCAGCCTGCTAAGCGCCCTCTTCATCTACCCCCGCCCCAACCTTCCCCCTAATTGCAGAACCCTGCGTCCCTGGCTCTTTCCTGCAAACATCCCTCCATCAGATGAGAAAATACGACTCAAATGGAAGTCAGTGGATTCAAACTTAACCGCAACGAACATTTAGAACGTTATCTACCAGGCTGGCGGCAAGTGCTTTAAATGTATTTTTCTCACTCGAATCCTGCAATTTCCCGAAGTTTCAGAGACGGTGAGTAACTTGCCCATGGTCACGCAGGAATACAATGTTAGACAGGACCCAGCAATCTTACTCCCAATCCCAAACCGACCCGATTTGTCCCAAGACCGTCTCGCCAAGAGGAAGCCCGTCTGCACTGTGCGGCCCCGAGAAGGGACGTCTCGGAGACTGGC
Organism: Delphinus delphis; assembly: GCF_949987515.2. Classification (NCBI taxonomy): domain Eukaryota; kingdom Metazoa; phylum Chordata; class Mammalia; order Artiodactyla; family Delphinidae; genus Delphinus; species Delphinus delphis. The sequence goes on along the minus strand of NC_082694.2, from coordinate 14,909,946 downwards.
CTGGGGCTCATGCGCCCCCTGGGGGAGCCTGCGGGGAGGGTGCGAGAAAAGCCACCGACGGGGCTCCAGGACCCTCTGCCTTCAGCCGGCGCTTGGCTCTTCCCGAGGGACGGCAATTCAGTTAAGTCCCCAAGTTAAACCCAAGTTCAAACCCGTACTGTCCCAACACTTATGCCCTGGGAGGATCTAGAATCGGGAACAGGTGGGTGAGAATTTCAAAACAAGGGAGGTTCCCGGAGGAGCCCGCTTCACAGGGGACAGTCCCTGGCGCTGGTCAGCTGACATCATCACTCCCCGGCGGGTCAGAGGCAGCCAGGTGAGGTGAAAGCTGTTGAGGTCCAACTCAGAAAGTGTCAGAACTTGACGGAATAGGACAATCGACTGTTACAGAAGACGAAAGTTGAAGTACGGAGGACCACTTGACAGTCAAAAGGATTCCCGCTTTGGATACAAAATTGCAATTAATAGAAAACTCTGAAGTTTCTCTAGTTGAAGTTTCTGTGTCAAGAATCTGTGATTCCACCACAGGTGCTGCTTTAGGGAAAAGTGCATTTGGGGGGGGAGTCCTCTCGCACCTGGAGTTAATCTGAGGATGACAGAAGCACATTTGGAGGAGATACTGAGAAAGACGGGGGTGGGCTAGCCTAGCTGAAACCGCACCTCAGATGGGACTCGAACCCACAGTCTTACAACTGAAACTGCACAACTTGTCCCAGGACTTAATGAAGCTCAGGTTCCTTATGTCTCATTGCAGAAGGAATTCAACGATAGGCAAAGTGATAGGTAAGAAGTAGATTTTTTAATATCTACTTATTAAAGGGGTTGCAGGAAAATGGAGCACAAGAGGATAGTCATGTCCCAGGTCTCAGACGAGTTTCTGGGACGGGGCACCAGGTGAGGGTCCTTGGTTTCGAGCAGGAAAGAATTCAAGAGCAGACACAGTAAAGTGAAAGCAGAGGTACACAAATGTAAAATGGATGGCTAGTGAGAAGCAGCTGCATAGCACAGGAAGATCAGCTCGATGCTTTGTGACCACCTAATGAGGTGGGATAGGGAGAGTGGGAGGGAGACGCAATAGGGAGGGGATATGGGGATATATGTATACACATAGCTGATTCACTTTGGTGTACAACAGAAACTAACACAAAATTGTAAAGCAATTATACTCCAATAAAGATAGGAAAAAAAAAAAAAAGTAGAGGTACACATTCCAGAGACTGAATGTGGTCTGTCTCAAAAAGCTAGAGGGCCCTGAGGTGTGGAGGGTGGTTAGTTTTTTTGTTTGTTTGTTTGTTTTTTTGCGGTACGTGGGCCTCTCACTTCTGTGGCCTCTCCCGTTGCGGAGCACAGGCTCCGGACACGCAGGCTAAGCGGCCATGGCTCACGGGCCCAGCCGCTCCGCGGCATGTGGGATCCTCCCGGACCGGGGCACGAACCCGTGTCCCCTGCATCGGCAGGCGGACTCTCAACCACTGCGCAACCAGGGAAGCCTGAGTGGTTAGTTTTTATGCGCTGGGTAATTTCATAGGCTAACGACTGGGAGGATTATTCCAGCTGTTTCGGCGAAGGGGCAGGGATTTCCAGGAATTGGGCCACCACCCAGTTTCAGCCTTTTATGCTCGGCCTCGGAACTGTCATGGCGCCGGTGGGTGTGTCATTTAGCAAACGCTAATATATTACAATGAGCGTATAATGAGGCTTAAAGTCCACTGGAAGTCTAGTCTTCCGCCATCTTGGACCTACTTGGTTCTAACCAGTTTTTGTCATATCCAGTTCTTCTCAATGGTTGTATCATTCTTTTACTGGTTGTGCCCTGCCCCCTTCCCCCCTGTCTCATAGTGGTTCTCAAAATGTGGTTCCCGACTAGCAGATTCAGCATCACCTGGGAATTTGTTAAAAATGCAGATTTGGGGACCCCACCCCAGACCTACTGAATTAGATACTCTATGGGCGGGGCCCAGGAATCTGTGTTTTAACAAACCTTCCTTCTCCACCCCACCCCCACTCCAGCATTCTGATACAAGCTACAGTTCGAGAACCACTTATCTAGAATTCGTCTTATTCTGGTTGCTCTTGTCCTCTGAATGTTGATTACATAGGATCGATTTTATTGCTGTTAATATAACAATATAGCATTCATTAATTAGGCACTTATGAGTCAACACAAAAGTGAACAAGAATTCTTCGTTTAGGAGTTTACAATCTGATGGGAAACTTGATTTCAACCCAGACAAACTGTGATCTGCTCTACAGCCAAGGGGTAAACACATTAAGGGCACAGAAGAAAGAAGGGATTTATTCCCACTGATAAGCTGAGGGAAAACATTACTGAAATTGTTAGGTACGTAGGGTAGGAGGTCCTAGAGAAAGGGTACCAGGCATGGCTTTCTTGACATAAGAGAAGCCATTTTTGGCCCAAGCCATTTGGTGATCTAAGCCTGGCCACAATGCTTGCCCTTGAACAGGTCAAAGTAATTAATGACCTTAAGGGAACAAAAGAATGCAGGAACAAATGACTGTTTTCAGGCAAAAGAAGTAACAACAGCAAAGGTAATAAATCAGTTGTAAAGACTCCCAGTTCTGTTTCAATGGCAAAGATTAGCCTGAAGCACTTTCTTGAGCAGTTTCCCCGAATTCAAACCCCACTCCAGCGCTCAACCCCCAGGTCAGCTGGAATCTAAGGAATGATGACGTTGGCTTTTTCTGACTTTCATGACTTCCATCAACTAAAGCTTGGACTCTGTCAACCTTTTCCCAAATTCTATGCTGAGCTCTCCTCTGCTCAAGCCTCTTCATGCATATGCATAAGACTTCCCCAATTTTGCTGTCTGGGGAGACAACTGCTTTGGGAAAGATCCCTGGTGTTCTTACTTGCTGCAAGTAATAAATCCTTCTCTCTCTTGCTCTTTGGCTGGGTTGTGTCTTTTAGCTCAACGCCCACCAAGAGGCAAACCCAGTTTTCAGGTGACAAAACAGTGACACGTGATTTGGACCTTGACGGCTGTGTGCAATTTCCAGCACGCAGAGAAGAAGGACTTTATTATTACTTAATAACTATTCAAATATCCTTAAACTCAACGTTTTCTTTTATGCTCAACAGAGCAGAATAGCTGTTATCCTTGCTATCTCGTATTTACCCTGTAAGTCAGGCAGCCTCATTTGCCGGTGGCTCTGGATGATAACAGAAAAGGGAAAATATATGATCTTCATTAGTTCACGAGGTCACTAATCACCCAAGGTCATGGCTGGGGACTGTTGACTCAGATGCCGCTGGTTTTGAGTAGAGCAATAGGTGGAAAGGAGAATTACCTGGTGATGGCAAGAACGCATTGCTGTGTGTAGAGGGTTAAATGCTTGAAATGGGGAAAGAGGAACGGAGAGACATCAACAGAGAGGAAAGAAGAGATGGAGGAGAAATTGACTGAACTTGGTGGCCGCTGAGTAGAGGCCATCAGAAAAGAGGAAGAAGCAATAGTTCAGTAGTGCCTATACTTTGCCTCCTAAATTAAATATCAATAAGGCTTTCAACCTGAAAGCTTAAAAGGAAGTTTAAATCAGTGTTTCAGCAGTTTAGTTAATACTGCAACATAGAATATTTGGGTCTGGGTCAGAGCTGAGATCCAGGCTGGCTTGAGGAGTCGGGCTGCATCACCCGTGACAGAGATCAGGGCAGTCTAGCTCCAGGATCATTCAGGGTCTGATCAGAAAAGAGAAACCACAGACCAGTTTGAACAGGAAAAGTTTAATGCAAAGAATTATTAACTATACTAGTGGATTGGAATAACAAAGGATTGGCCAGTAAGAAGCAAAAAGGACTCTGAAGAATATACCCATAGCAAATACAAGGAGCAGCTGCTACCCCTGGGGCTGGCATGGTGGATAGGATGGCACGGTTACCGAGAGGCTGCAGCAGCAGAACTTGCTGAGAATCGGCCCTCTAGCGGGCTAGGGAAAGCTGCTCACGCTGCGGTGTCACTGGAGACACTCGGCCGCAAAACCACCAGAGGTGGGAGTGCCAGGGAAAACTGCTAGCCTCCGGGTGCTGCAGGAGCCTGGGGCTGTACAAGCTGCGCCTGCTGCACGAACCTGCTGACCAAGCACACTGGAAGGAGGAAGCAAAGCTTTCCTTCTGCAGTGTCTCTCCAGCGCCCTCTACTGACACAGCTTTAAGGCCAGTTGGGAAAGGAAAAATGTTTAAAGGTCCCAGCCCCATTTTCACAGAGCAGTCAAAAAGGGTGAAGTTGGAGCTGGAAAGCAATAAACTGATAACCGGCACACTCTATAACTATCTTAGAATGTTCAGAACACTGAAAAACAGTATCCTTTGATTTGCATGGGGCTCACATTGCCTTAGGAAACAACTTAAATTTGTCTAAATTGGAATTTAGGCAGATGGAGACCTGCCTGCTATGTACCTAGCTATGAGTGCATCAAAAAATGTATAAAAATTCATTCTCTTTGATCAAGAATTTCTACTTCTAGAGACCCACAATAAGCCAATACAAAAAAAAAGTTCATTGCCTTGCTTTTTTTTTTTTTTTTTTTTTTGCGGTACGCGGGCCTCTCACTGTTGTGGCCTCTCCCGTTGCGGAGCACAGGCTCCGGACGCGCAGGCTCAGCGGCCATGGCTCACGGGCCCAGCTGCTCCACGGCATGTGGGATCTTCCCAGACCGGGGCAAGAACCCGTGTCCCCTGCATCGGCAGGCAGACTCTCAACCACTGCGCCACCAGGGAAGCCTTTTCTTTTTCTTTTTTTTTTTTTTTGCCATGCTTTTTATAAGAGAAAAAAAGTGCTTAAAAGTCTGACAACAGGAGAATGATTAAATAAATTATGGTGTGTTTACAAGATGGAATATTACGTGGTCATTAAAAATGACATTTTAAAACAATTTTTAATGAAATGGGAAAATACTCATGTTGTAAAAAGAGAAAAAGGAGTCAAATAATGTTTCTGTAGTATATTCCCAATTGTGTTAAAATAAAAAAGGTGTGTTTGTGTATAATGAAACAGAAGGAAATTATAATAGTGTTTATCTCTGGATAGTGATTAATTTTTCATTTCTTCCTCATATTTATATTTTCTATATTTCTTAGACTGAGCATGTGTTACTTTTATAATTAAAAGAAAATATATGGGGCTTCCCTGGTGGCGCAGTGGTTGAGAGTCCGCCTGCCGATGCAGGGGACACGGGTTCATGTCCTGGTCCGGGAAGATCCCACATGCCGCAGAGCAGCTGGGCCCGTGAGCCATGGCCGCTGAGCCTGCGCATCCGGAGCCTGTGCTCCGCAACGGGAGAGGCCACAACAGTGAGAGGTCCACGTACCGCAAAAAAAAAAAAAAAAAAAAAAAGAAAGAAAATGTATGATACACTTTAAACAATATGCACATCTCCAGCATTCAGTAGTAGGAGGAAAGCTTGACTTCACAGTGCCTTATGGACACTTACATTCAACGTCTGATTCCCTTGGGCTTCCCTAGTGGCGCAGTGGTTGAGAGTCTGCCTGCCGATGCAGGGAACACGGGTTCGTGACCCGGTCCGGGAAGATCCCACATGCCGCGGAGTGGCTGGGCCCGTGAGCCATGGCAGCTGAGCCTGCGCGTCCAGAGCCTGTGCCCCGCAACGGGAGAGACCACAACAGTGAGAGGACTGCTTACCGCAAAAAAAAAAAAAAAAGATCTGATTTCCCTCCAGGAGAACAGACATTTAACAGTTTATTTACAGCACCCCTGGGGCGGGAGTGGGGGTCTATTTCTGCCCTTCTCATTTCCTTTCCACATCTCTCTTGAATCTTTCCTCTCTTTGTGAAAGAGGAGAGAGACAGAACAAAATTATGCAGCAGTATGGTATTCATAAAACTCTGCACCTGACAGCCAATAGCAGGGCATTTTGGTTTATTTACTAACTGCAGAAGCCCCCTCCCTCCTCAAAACCTCCCTCCTGCTTTGCTAGACATTTACCAATTCATTCACATTCGATGTTCCCTCTGAAACAATCCCTGGGATAAGATGAAATTCCTTTTGTTCTCAGCTTTTCAGTTGCCAGATCAGCGTTCCAGAATCTTGATTTTTAACAGACCTCAGTTATGGTAAAAGAATTGCATGCAACATAATAATAACAAAAAAATCTAATGTTCACGTTGACTAATAAAGAGTACTGATCAATATCCATTTTAACAGTTTCCTATATAATAAAAGGAATTGCACTGTCATAGGACACTTTTAATAAATCACTGAGTGACACACTCCTTCCTCTTCTCATGAGTCCGAGGAAAGGTCAGCAATTTAATGACAGGTATCTCTGAGGAAATAATGGGAGAGGAAGAAGAATGGGAAAGCTGAGAGGAGGGATGTTGTAATTAACCAGTATGCGCCCCCCTCCCAACACACACACACACACACACACACACACACACACACACACACACACACACATGCTCTCGACAGGAGATGAAAGGAGATAAAAATTCCCTCTGGCCTGTGGAATAGAAGACAGCCAGAGAGGAAGCAAGAGAACTAATGGTTTCTCACCTAGATCCAAATGAAATGGAAATCAATAGTTTAGAGGTGTCTAGTGGGACTTTCAGCAATGATGGGAACAGTCTGTAGCTGTACCAGCCAATGCAGTAGCCACTAGACACATGTGCCTAGTGTGACTGAGGCAGTGAGTTTTACATTTCACTTAATTTAAAATATTTATTTATTTATTTATTTTAATTCTTAATCTTTATTTTATATTGGAGTATAGTTGATTTACAATGTTGTGTTAGTTTCAGGTGTACAGCAAAGTGACTCATTTATACATATATGCATATCTATTCTTTTTCAGATTCTTTTCCCATATAGGTTATCACAGAGTATTGAGTTCTCTGTGCTATACAGTAGGTCCTTGTTGATTATCTATTTTATACATAGTAGTGTGTATATGTTAATCCCAACCCCCTAATTTGTCCCTCCCCCAGATTTTACTTAATTGAAATTAATTTAACATTAAATACTCACACGTGGCTAGTGGTTACCATCTGGGCGGCACAGAAGGAGATACAGTAAGTTTGGAGATCTGAGAGCAGAAGAGCTCTGTTCCCTCTGTCTCTCCAGAACTCTGGTACCTTGCAGCAGTTTCTCAAGCCTTCATGCAGTAGCAGCCGTAGAGTAAAAATGGCTGAGTGGGATGCCAGGGACACAGAGGTCCTGGGACAGCCTCACCTAACTTCCCATGGCTCTGAAGTGGCATGGGGGAACAGCCAGCCACACGTTCCTGAGCCTCCGTCCCCCAGAAGGTACAGAAGTTAGAAAAAAAGAAAGGAATGCTAACTTTCAGGGTCACTCGGTCTTAAGGAGGGGATGCTGCCTTACAAAGTGGTGTGAGCTCCGCGACCGTGGCCATGTGAGGACACCCCCGGGGCTGGAAGACTTACTTTATGGATAATGTGGTGCTTCCCCGCTGTTCCCTCTCTCGGGGACAGTGGCAATTGTGGTGAACTGGAGAGTAGAGACCCTTCTCTGATTCTCAGGGCTCTCTATCAGCATTTTGGAGTGCCATGACACCCCCGCAAGGGCAGGGCTCCTGAGCATGGAAGCCTTTTTTGTCCCCTGTTTCTTTCTTTCTTTCTTTCTTTTTTGCGGTACACAGGCCTCTCACTGTTGTGGCCTCTCCCGCTGCGGAGCACAGGCTCCGGATATGCAGGCCCAGCGGCCATGGCACGTGGGATCCTCCCGGACTGGGGCACGAACCCATGTCCCCTGCATTGGCAGGCGGACTCTCAACCACTGCGCCACCAGGGAAGCCTTTTTTTTTTTTTTTAGCCCCTGTTTCTTGTAGGCGAGACACCACCCTCCATGACCTTCCCTGAGTTCCAAAGGGCAGATTTGAACAATCTGCCCTAATCAAGGGAGGAGCAGCAAAGAAACCACCTGAGGCGAGATTACAGGGACCAGAGAAGCTCATCAAGATTAGGAGACCCACCACCTGACACCCTGTACACACCCTCATCTTGTCAGCAACCCCACCCTTGAACTAGTGCTATAAAACTCCTCATTAAGGACTTCCCTGGCAGTTCCCTGGTTAAGCCTCTGTGCTTCCAATACAGGGGGCATGGGTTTGATCCCTGGTTGGGGACCTATGATCCCACATGCCGAGTGGCCAAAAAAAAAAACCAAGAACAAGATTCCTTATCAAATCCTCCTGGGTGAGGACACATAGTTTTCAAGGGCAGGAGCCCACTGTGTCCCCCTTTGCCTGGCAAAGCAATAAAGCTAACCTTTTCTACTTCACCCAAAACTGCATCTGTGAGATTCGATTTGGCACCAGTGCACAGAGAAGCTGAGCTTTCAGCATCAGGGGGAGGGGCCCAACAGTGCCCAAGATGGATTTTTGTAGGAAGGATGAAGTCGTAGAGTCAGAATTAACTTGATTTAAGGAAAATAAATTTAGCAAACTAAGATTCATACCCAATATATTTGTTTGATTGTGTAGCTCCCTCTTTCTTACCTCTCCTCTCTTAAAAGTGGATTACTGGGGCTTCCCTGGTGGCTCAGTGGTTAAGAGGCACTTCCAATGCAGGGGGCACGGGTTTGAGCCCTGGTCTGGGAAGATCCCACATGCTGCCGAGCAACTAAGCCTGTGTGCCACAACTACGGAGCCCGCATGCCACAATTACTGAAGCCCACGCACCTAGAACCTGTGCTCCACAACAAGAGAAGCCACCGCAATGAGAAGCCTACGCACTGCAACGAAGAATAGCCCCCGCTCACGGCAACTAGAGAAAGGCCACGTGCAGCAACGAAGACCAACGCAGCCAAAAAATAAATGAAATTTTAAAAAATAAAAATAAAATAAAATAGCCAGGGCATGGAAGCAACCTAAATGTCCATCAACAGAGGAATGAATAAAGACGATGTGGTACATATATACAATGGCATCTTACTCAGCCATTAAAAGGAACGAAATAGGGCTTCCCTGGTGGCGCAGTGGTTGAGAGTCCGCCTGCCGATGCAGGGGACACGGGCTCGTGCCCTGGTCTGGGAGGATCCCACATGCCGCGGAGCGGCTGGGCCCGTGAGCCATGGCCGCTGAGCCTGCGCGTCCGGAGCCTGTGCTCCGCAACGGGAGAGGCCACAACAGTGAGAGGCCCGCGTACCGCCAGAAAAAAAAAAAAAAAAGGAACGAAATAATGCCATTTGTAGCAACATGGATGGAGCTAGATATTGTCATACAGGGTGAAGTAAGTCAGAAAGAGAAAGACAAATATATAATATTGTTTATATGTGGAGTCTAGAAAAATGGTTCAGATGAACTTATTTGCAAAGCAGAAACAGAGTCACAGATGTAGAAAACAAACTTATGGTTATCAAGGGGGGAAGGAGAGGTGGCATGAATTGGGAGATTGGGATTGACATATATACACTACTATATATAAAATAGATAACTAATGAGAACCTACTGTATAGCACAGGGAACTCTACTCAGTGCTCTGTGGTGACCTAATGGGAAGGAAATCCAAAAAAGAGGGGATATATGTATATGTATAACTGATTCATTTTGCTGTACAGTAGAAAACTAACACAACATTGTAAAGCAACTATACTTATACTCCAATTTAAAAAAAAGAAAAAACCGATTCCTTTTTTGACCATGTGTTATTTAGAAGAATGTTGTTTAATCTCCAAATATTTGGGGATTTTCCCAGATATCTTGTTATTGGTTTCTAGTTTAATTCCATTGTGGTCTGAGCAGATACTGTATGGTTTCCATCCTATTAACCTTGTTAAGGTGTGTTTTGTGGCCCAGAATGTGGTCTATCTTGGTGAATATAATACATTTTTTACTTTTTATTATGTGGAAAGAATAGTATAATGAGTTATATTTTCATCACTCAGCTTCAACAGTTATCCACACATGGCCAATCTTATTGCATCACTGATTTCTCCTGGCCATTGTAAAGCAAATTTTAGATGATATCATTTTATCCATAAGTACTTCAATATATATCACAACGTAGTCATCTCCTTTGACAAAGTGGTCCTTTGGAGTTCAACAAAATCAGCCTGTGGCCGTTCATAGCCATGGATATCCTGCCTTGACAACCCCCACCCCCAACATGCCCTCTCCCATGGCCAGAGCTAGATCAATCTAATTTGACTGTTTGCGGTGAGAAGACTCCAGAAGCCAACGATGTGAACGTGCCTTTAGGCAGCTACTTCGGATGGGCAAACGGACACTGTTGCAGTTGGCAGTCTGAATCCAGCTGTCACCGCTTTTGAGCCATGTGAACTTGAGCAAGGCTTTTAACATCCAGGGCCATGTCTTGGTTTTCCTCTCTGATTAAATGGAGATCATAAAACCTACTTCACCAAATTGTTACGAAGGTTAACTAAGGTAGTAGAAGTGAAAACCATGTTAGTCATTATCACCCTGGTTTATGCAGCAACAAAACCATGTTAAGGATGGAGATTTTCAATTAGCCTTTGGTACAAGGTCCTCTTTTGCACACAGGAAGCCCTGTGCCCTTTAGAGAAGATAGTCCGGAAATCCCATGAAACCACAAGTCCCCAGGCACCAGTTATCAGAACAAGGCCCTGATAGAGATTGAATCTTGAACATGGGACACCAGGAAACCCAAACTGTCCCTCATGAACTAGATGTTATTTTATCCACTGAGTCATAGAGTTGGAACAGCGCTCAGTGTATAATGGAAATGGTAAGAAGAAGATAAGGCTTCAGCAGATCTAAAGGCTCAAGAATATTGCATGAGTAGCTCAGCCGTACTCCCATGGTTCTTGCTCCTGTTTTACAATCTCCCTCTCAGCCCACCTCCACAGCCTCATGGGGAATTATGACTAGCTGACAGAGGAAGACAGGCTGAGTCTGCAGATGGGTCTGTATGATACAGCCTCAAGTGAACAGATGCACCCCTTCCCTCAGGAGCAAGTCTGAAAGACAAGGGCGAAGGGAAATCCTCCCAATAGACAGCGTTTTAAGTAGTATTTACATCTGTCGTCCACTTAGTGAAGAAGGAGAGATGGCCCGGGGTATGTAAGTATTGATTTACAGTCAGTGGTTCATGGGTTGAAAGATGGTCATTGGTTTGCAAAGAACAAAACTAGAAGATGGGGGACAAGGAGGTCTGGGTCTCTGCCCCTCCCCCTTTGCTTTCGTCTACTTCCCCTTTCTAACCCTGGTCCTCCCGCTGCCCCCAACACTGTCTTCTTTTTCTTGTTCCTCACAGTGTAGGTTCCACAGACTCACAGAGCAAACCAGCCGCAAGGCCACCGACACCACCCTGTACCTGTAAACCCTATAAACAGAGTGCCCACCGCTCTCCATGTGGATGAGTCCCCAGAATTCGGGTTTGCCTGAGACCTTAGCTATGCACCTCTCTTGATTCTGGAAAATATGAGGTGTGTTCCCAGAAATGAACTGTTGGGCTCTGCTCCACCTCAGAGCAGTCTGTAATCCGCAAGGTGTGGTCCAAGAGCATGAGCCGGGCTTGGTCCTGAATTCCCATTTAGATATTAGATTGTGGCCCTGAGCTTCAATTCTCTGAACCTTCAGCTCACTCATCTGTGAAATGGGGATAATAATATCTACCTGACAGGGTACTGGGGGAAGCAAATGACAGGGACTAGAAAACAACACAAAGCCCAGTCCTGAGAAAGTAAGACCTCAAAAATACCAGTTTTTCTTTCATGTCTTGAATATAATGCTGGATATAGTCCCTAAAAGACTTGACTTTGGCAGTTTGGCTTTTGACTATTGCTGTGTTTCCAGGAAATAGCATTTGTGTGTGTGTGCACGTTTGTGTGTGTGTATGTGTGTGTACACGTGCATACGCTCCAGTTCTGCTAAATGGAGAAGAGGCCAGAGTAAGTCTGTTGTGTATGTGAGTATGTGTGCGTTTGCATGCTTATCTTGGGGATTCCAAGCAAATGAATCAGTTAAACTTGACTCAGATAATTGTGTGTTAGGTTTTTTTTTCGAAGTACGCGGACCTCTCACTGTTGTGGCCTCTCCCGTTGCGGAGCACAGGCTCCGGACGTGCAGGCTCAGCGGCCATGGCTCACAGGCCCAGCTGCCCCGCGGTATGTGGGATCTTCTGGGACCGGGGCACGAACCTGTGTCCCCTGCATCGGCAGGCGGAATCCCAACCACTGAGCCACCAGGGAAGCCCTGTGTGTTAGTTTTTAAAGCAGGTCTTCATTAAGACCTCACGCTATGCTTGCTCCAGATTCCATGAAGCAAAAATCAATACAAGACACGGTTTCTGCCTACAAGGATTTACTAGTCAAGACTCTTGGAGCTAGCTTAAAGGTGCAGGCGAGACACTTCCCTGGTGGTCCAGTGGTAAAGAAACTGCCTTCCAGTGTAGGAGATGTGGGTTCGATCCCTGGTCAGGGAACTAAGATCCCACATGCCGTGGAGCAACTAAGCCCACACGCCACAACTACCGAGCTTGTGCGCCTCAATGAGAGAGCCCTCATGCCACAAACTACAGAGCCCACGTGCCCTGGATTTCACATGCCACGACTAGAGAGAGAAAACCTGCAGGCCACAACTGGAGGGAGAAAACCTGCCTGCCACAACTGGAGAGAAGCCCGCGCCACAACTAGAGAGAAGCCCACACGCCGCAACTAGAAAGAAGCCTGAGCGTCACAATGAAGAGCCCACGCCACAACGAAAGATCCCACATGCCTCAATGAAGACCCCACGTGCCGCAACTAAGACCTAACGCAGCCAAAAAACTAAATAAATAAAATAAATAAATATTTTTAAAAAATAGATGCAGGGGAAACATATTGGCTCAAGGAGAAAGACTGCAGAAAAAGTAGAAGTAGATCTGCCTTCAGATTCAGCTGGATCCAGGGCTTAAACTCTTCCAGGACTCTTTTCTTGTGCTTGAGTCTCTTTTCCTCTCTTCGTTCTAGCCTGTTCTCTTAGACTGGCTCCTCTATGGGGTAGGAGATGTGACCATAGAGCACACAACCAGAGAGGAAATAGGGCTCTTTTCTCCAAGTTCTAATGAGAAAAATCCTACAGAAGAACCCTGATTGTCCAGGCTTAGGTCATGTATTCATTGCCGGCCCGATCATTATGCCTTAGGAGTTAATGTTTGGCTTGCACTACCCACTGTGCTATTGTGATTTATAAGAAATATATAGTTGGTCATTCAGATCACCAAAATACATTTCTCATATATATTTGATCTTCATCCACAGTTCCTGGCTCACAGGTCCCCAAACTCTTGGAAATTCCTAAGTGTGGAGAGTAATAAAGTTGTCTTTTGTTGGGACTTCCCTGGTATTCCAGTGGTTAAGACTCTGTGCTTCCAATGCAGGGGGCATGGGTTTGATCCCTTGGGGGGAGGTGGAGGGAAAGTTGTCTTTGGTTATGTGAATGAGGTGATTTTTAGTAGAGTCTATGGATGGAGGCTGATTGCCAGGGAAACCAACCATGTGATTAGAGGGTTAGAATTTTCAGTCCTTTCCTATTCTCTGACCTCAGGGGAAGGGAGAAGGGCTTGAAGTTGAATCAATCATCATTTGTCAAGGATTTAGTCAATCATGACTATGTAATGAAGCCTCCACAAAACCCCAAAAGGATAGCTTTATGGCCCTTTTCAGAAAGCTTCTCCATGAGGGAACCAGAACACTTCCAAGTACCACCGTGCCAGGCCCCAAGCTCCATGAGGACAAAATCTCCTTTGTTTGGGATGTCGCCCTATGTATTTCTTTATCTGGCAGCTGCTTCGTAACCTTTAATATTCTTTTATAATTAATTGGTAATCTAGTGAGTAACCAGGTTTTTCCGAATCCTATGAGCCATTCTAGCAAATTAATTGAACCCCAAGAGGAGGTCATGGGAACATCTGATTTATAGCCAGTCAGTCAGAAGTACAGGTAGCAACCTGGGCTTGTGACTCGTGTCTGAAGTGGAGGGCGGTCTTATGGGACTGAGCCCTTTACCTGTGGAATCTGATTCTGTCTCTGGGTAGATAGTGTCAGAACTGAGTTGAATTTTCGGACATCTTGCTGGCGTCCAAGAATTCCTCGTTGGTGTGGGGAAGTCCATGTGCGCGTGTGCAAACACACACACACACACACACACACACACACACACACACGCTGGAGCTGGGTCTGGGAATCCTTTAGATCTATCCTCACTGGTGACTGGAAGTGTAGGGTATCAAGAATGGCAGACTTGTGTGGCTGGAGGGTAGGGACAACTTCCCAGAAGAAGGATGTTGCAGTCATGGGCGGATGATATAAATAATAATATACCACACAGATGCATGTTAACTTTTGCTATGGAGGAAATACATGTCAGTGACATAATTAGTGAGCAAGTCAATATTTTTAAATTCTATTTTGATGGTGTCAGTAATAGATTGTCTTTTACACAATTAGAATAAGGTGTTTATCTTTTGATAATATAAACAAACAACTACTTAAAGTTTCAACAAAAAGGTATTTTAATCCAGATATTTTCAGCAAATTACCATAGCTTCACAACTCAATGCATGTCCATGAGATGAAAATGTGTCTCATTTACTTTATAGTAATCTTTTATAAAGGGCTTCATTATGCCATGGTTTGGGGTAAACTGAGCTTAACTTACCTTTTCTCTCTACTCCATAGTACCTAAGATTTCTTTCTTTCTGTGACCACAAAATGCCTATAATTCCTGATATTAACATCTTCTGGCATCAATACTGTAATGAGGATCTACTAGATATAAACTGATATAAGTCATTGAATTCATTGGTGATGCTTTCAGAGAGAAATTTGGGATCCCAGGGTCTGTTCTAACTTCTGTGATATCTTGGGGTAGAACCAGAAATGACCTGAGACCATGCAGAATGGGAGGGGCTTAGACCTGGATATGGACTTGATTCACTGAGGTGGTGGAGGACAGAGAAAGGAGGGCTAGTGAGTCAAGAATTGTGGAGGCAAGACCAACAGTCCTTGGCCGGTGCTTGGAAAAGGGGAACAAAGTAGAGTGAGGATCCCACGATGACAGCGAAGTAGAGTAGAGGTGTTGGTCCCAGAACTAGGAGACAAGGAGGCAAAGTCAGTTGGAGGAGAGTCCCATTTTATTTTATTTTAAATTTTTAATTTTTTGGTTGCGCTGCATGGCTCGTGGGATCTGAGTTCCCTGACCAGGGATTGAACCCGGGTCACTGCAGTGAAAGTGCCGGGTTCTAACCACCGGATCACCAGGGAATTCGTGAGAGTCCCATTTTAGACAGTAAGGGTGAGCTGCCAGGATCTGGTGGTACTGTGAGACTGAAACTCAGGAGAGAAGATGGATTTTGGCAGCCACCCAATATGGAGATAAGAGCTGAACTATGACAATACATGAGTTTGTCAAGTGAGAAAATGTAGAGAGAAAAGAAAAAAAAAACTTCTGGGGCACACTCCCTTCATGGGTGGAGTGAGCACTCTTAGCCAGAGAGAGAAACAGAGGAGGAGGTGTTAGAGAGGAAGCAGAAAGCAGAAGTCGTGACAGAGGTTTAAAGAAGAGCTGTGCCCAGGAGAGTGGCTGGGATGTCAAACATTGAGAGGAGCCTGAGGAGGAGTCTCTGAGGGCAAAGTGGAAAATTCCTGCTAGGTTGGTGTGCCCCCACTTTGGAGAGATTCCCCAGAAGCAGACCTGTAGAGGTGAACTCCTGTGCAAGAGACTTATCAAGAAAATCAACACAGAGTGGGGTCAGCAGGACAGGGAAAGGAAAAAGGGGAAACAAAAGTATGGTTTCCTTCAAGTCCCAGGGAGGGGCGCTCCAGCCTGATTCTGCAGTGGGCATGCTGGGGTGTCTGTTGTGTTCAGGTCAGGGATGGGCTGAGGACTGCAGGAGGTGGGAGATATATGCCCAGGAACCTCTGGTCCTCCTATTGTGCCAGGGCCAGCCTACCTCCTACCCCTACACACACATACCCAGGGAGGGTTGGCTGCCATTTGTGAAGATTCCAAGCTAGTTGTTTGCAGGACGTCCCTCAATGCATTTGTCTGGCTGTTTCCTCATGATCACATTCAGTTCAATATTTTTAGGAGGAATGTTTCACAGATGATGTTGTGTTGCTCTCTGAGCAGCACATGAGGAGTCACGTTGGCCTAGCTTGGGCTGCCATGACAAAATCCGACAGACTAGGTTGTTTATAGCAGCAGAAGTTTATTTCTCACAGTTCTGGAGGCTGAGAAGTCAAAGGTCAAGGTAAGGGCAGATTTGGTGTCTGGTGAGAGCTCTTTTCTTGGCTCATCAACGTCTGTCTTCTTCCTACAACCTCCTATGGCAGAAATGGGGAGGGAGCTTTCTGGAGCCTCTTCTTATAAGGGCACTAATCCTATTCATGAGGATTCCACCCTCATTATCTAATTACCTCCCAAAGGCTCCACCTCCCAGTACCATCACATTGGGATTAGGCTTCAATTTTGGGGGGACACAAACATTCAATTTATAGCACACATTATGGCAATGGGCCCCATTATTAGTGATGTTAAGTTGAATGATCTGGGTGAGTGTGAAAACACACTGCGCAACTTGCCTTGAGACCAGACATGAGGAAGAGGCCCCCTGAACTCTAGGCCTTGGAGAGACTTTGCCAACAACCAGATGGCCGACAGGCCTTTCTTGAGATCCCCTAACTTAGAACAGCATTTCCCTTCTGAGGGTTTAAAGGTTGGGTTGATTCGAGACTCCTTTTTCAGAGTCCTGCAGCCACTGTAACTGTAGCCCAGAGACCAGGGTGGTGGGAATAGGAGGCAATGACAGTCAGCTGTAGGGGGTTTTTTTAATTAATTAATTAATTAATTTATTTATTTATTTTGTCTGTGCCAGGTCTTAGTTGCAACATGCAGGATCTTTGTTGCGGTATGTGGGCTTCTTGTGGCATGCGGACTTTTAGTTGCAGCATGCATGCAGGAATCTAGTTCCACAATCAGGGATCGAACCTGGGGCCCCTGCATTGCGAGCATGGAGTCTTACCCACTGGACCACCAGGGAAGACCCAGTCAGCTGTAGTTTGCTGCTAAAAAATGACGTTAGGCTAAACAGGGGCAACCAACATGGGTGGGAGGGACTGAGAAAGCCTGGCTCTTCTTTCCCCATTCCTAAGGGTCCAATTCTCCTGGAGCAGAATTTTCTGGTCACTGGGACAACTGAGGTTTGGAATCACTTCCCAAGAGAACTCTGCTGTGAGCTGGGGCCAGGCTCACAATGGGGTCTGGAAGTAAATGCTGTGTGTCAAGTGCCAAGGCCACACCCCAGGCCCTCTGGCCAAGTGAGAACACGTTGCTCCCCCTCAATGTCCCCCCCATCCCCAGAATCCAGGTGTGTGTTTGGAAGGCAGTAAACAAAACAGAGAAGAGAACATACCTTGGAGAAGCATCTATCCATCCTGACTGAGCAAACAGTGCCATCTTGACTTGCCAGTAACCTGAGACAGGGATAGCAGCTGAGATATTTTGCCCTCTTCCTGCTTCACATCCAAGGGCATCCCACAACCAAAGACTTACTGACTTACATATACAAAAAGAATATCCTCAACGATAAGTCACCGCAGTGAGAAGCTCTCACACCGCAATGAAGAGTAGCCCCCGCTCGCTGCAACTAGAGAAAGGCTGTGCACAGCAATGAAGATCCAATGCAGCCATAAATAAATAAATAAATTGTATAAATAAATAAATAAAATAAAGCGTATCTACCTAAAAACCCACTGATGACATCATACTTAATAGTGAAAGACTGGATGCTTTCCCCTTATGATAAGGAGCGAGATAAGGACGCCTGCTTTCACCATTTCTAGTCAACATTGTATTGGAGGTTCTAGTCAGGACAATTAGGCAAGAAAAAGAAATAAAAGGCATCCAGATTGTAAAGGAGGAATCAAAATTATCTCTATTTACAAATGACATGATCTTGTAGGTACAAAATTCTAAGGAATCCACTTAAAAAATATTAGAACTAATAAATAAATTCAGCACAGTTGCAGGATGTAAAGTCAATATAAAAATTAATTATATTTCTATATTCTTTCAATAAACAATCCAAAAAAGGAAATTAAGAAAACAATTCCACTTAAACAATAGCATCAAAAAGAATAAAACACTTGGGGTAAATTTAACAAAAGAAGTGCAAATTTTATACTCTGAAAATTGCAAAAAATTGTTGAAGGAAATTAAAGATCTAAATAAATGGAAAAACATCTATGTTCATGGATTGGAAAACTTAAGATTGTTAAGATGGTTAAACTTCTCAAATTTATCTATAGGTTCAATGCAATTTCTGTCAGAATCCCAGTGGACTTCTTTGTAGAAACTGACAAGCTGATTCTAAAACTTATATAAAATTGCAAGAGACTCAGAATAGCCAAAATAATCTTGAAAAAGAAGAAACAAGTAGGGAGACTCAAATTTCCCAATTTCAAAACTTACAAAGCAGCAATAATACAGACAGTGTGGAAATGGCATATAGATAGACATAAAGTTATTATTGCTGCCACAACTACTGAGCCTGAGTGTCACAACTGCTGAGCACACATGCCACAACTACTGAAGCCCACATGCCTAGAGCCCGTGCTCTGCAACAAGAGAAGCCACCGCAATGAGAAGCCCATGCATCACAATGAAGAGTAGCCGCCGCTCGCTCTAATTAGAGAATAAGCCTGCGTGCAGCAACGAAGATCCAACACAGCCAAAAATAAATTAAAAAACAAAAACAAAGGACACCATTATAAAGTGAAAAGAAAACCCACAGAATGGGGGGATATTGCAAATCATGTATCTGAAAAGGGACTTATACTAGAATCTATAAAGAATTCATACAACTCAACAGTAAGAAGGCAAATAATCCAGTTATAAAATGGGCAAAGGATCTGATTCCAAAAGATATACAAATGGTCGATGAGCACTTGGAAACACTAACATCATTAGTCACTGGGAAAATACAAATCAAAATCACAGTAAAATACCACTTCATACCCAGCAGGATAGCTAGAATCAAAAAGTCAAAGAATACCAAGTGTTGTCAAGGATCCTGGAAAATTAGAACCCTCATACGCTACTAGCGGGAACGTAAAATGGTACAGCTAGTTTAGAAGAGAGTCTGGCAGTTCCTCAAAAAATTGTGCAGAGATTTATTGTAGTACCCAGCAATTTCATGTCTAGGCATATATCCAAGAGAAATGAAACATAGACAAAAACTTGCATATAAATGGTCATAGGAGCATTATTCGTAATAGACAAAAGGTATAAACAACCCAAATTTCTATCAACTGACGAATAGATAAATAAAATATGGTATATCCATACAGTAGAGTGTTATTCACTTATAAAAAGAGAATGAAGTACTGATACATGCTACAACATGGATGAATCATGAAAACATTACGCTAAGTGAAAGAAGTCAGTCACAAAAGACCAAAAGACATTGTCTGATTCCACTAATGTGAAATGTTCACAATAAGGAAATGTAGAGAGAAAGTAGATTAGTGGTTGCTTAAGGCATGTGATGTGGGGACGGAGCATAGGGAAGTGATAACTAAAGGGCGATGGATATAACCATTGAGTTGTACCCTTTAAATGGGTGAATTGTATGGTATGTGAAATTATATCTCAATAAAGCTGTTTTTTATAAAAGACCAGCTCCCTGCCTCAAGGTAGGACCAGGCTGAGGTACAATTCATGCTTTTGGGTCCCCTGTGTGATCACACTGCTCAGGCTGAGACTACATCCTTGCTTAGCTCTTTCCCCTGTATCATCTAGCTTCCCTCACTCTCTCTCTTCTGAGAGCATACCCTCAATAAATTAGATGCACAT
Organism: Delphinus delphis; assembly: GCF_949987515.2. NCBI lineage: Eukaryota > Metazoa > Chordata > Mammalia > Artiodactyla > Delphinidae > Delphinus > Delphinus delphis. The sequence goes on along the minus strand of NC_082694.2, from coordinate 14,890,137 downwards.
GCTTCCCTGTCTCAGGCTAAACTTCCAGGGAAATTGACATCAGATGGTTAGTATCAAAATTGGTTCTAGGAAGCAGATTCTAAGGATGGTAACAGCTGATACATTCACTTGGGGTGAACTAGGTTGGGATATGCAGATGGAATGCACTGGCTCATACAATCTCTCTAGCATTTGAGAGTACAGCTGTGTAACAAATCACCCCAAACTTAATGACTTAAAACAATAATTCGTTATTTCTGACAATTCTTCATAAATTGTTGTGATGATTGTCATGGTATGCATTGGCTGGGTGGTTTTTCTGTTCCATACAATATTGGCTGAGATAGGTGATGGGCTGGTGGGTCAGCTGGGGGCTGGGCTCAGTGGGGGTAGTCAGCTGGCGTATCTTGGATATTCTCCATGTGATCTTTTCAGGTGGATAGCTTGGGCTTCCTCAGAGCACAGTGGACTCAAGGCAGCATTCCACTGAAAACAAAAGTGACAGTGCCCCTAAAACCTGACCTTGGAAGCCACACTGTATCACTTCCACAACATTCAAAACATTCAAAGTCAAACAAGTCACAGGGCCAGAGAAGTGTTTTCCTTTCTGGGTACATATTCCAATGGCTGAAGCTCTTCTTGGGCTCTGGAAGTGTCCGGTCATCCTGACATCAGAATAATTTGCAAGTTGAGACACTGAGACCCAATCTCTCTCCTATTCTTGATTCTTAGGAGGCATTGAGAAATATGGGAAAGTTGTTTTTTCATTTTTGTTTCTGTTTTGCACTGAAATGTGAATTTTATGTCATTTTCATGTGTCATAGAAAGTTATTCTTCCTTTGATTTTAAAAAATATTTATTGATTGATTGATTTTTGGCTGCATTGGGTCTTAGTTGTGGTGCGAGGGGCTTAGTTGCCCCACAGCATGTGGGATCTTAGTTCCCCCACCAGGGATTGAACTCTCATCCCCTGAATTGGAAGGTGGATTCTTTACCACTGGACCATCAGGGAAGTCCCTCTTCCTTTGATTTTTTTCAGCCACTTAAAACTGTATAAGCCACTCTTGGCCCATGGACCTTGTGTTTACTATGTATGTACCAGGCACTGTCTTAACACTTCGTGCCTTGTACTTACAACAAACAAACCTATCTTTTAGGTAGATACCATTATTGTTCCCATTTTACAAGTGAGAAAACATCAGCATAGAGATATTAAGTAACTTGCTTTCCCATCTTGCTCTGGAGTAGAACCAGAAGTATCCCACATGTCTGCCATGAATTCTACCAGGAAGAGAAATTCATGGGCATAAACAAGAGCTTTGAAGAAATTTCAAATGAGAGAAGAGTCATCCCCAAACCCAGAAAGACGGTGTGGGAGAAGAGTGATGAGACGGAATAGTAAGGGCCAGGGGGGGAGAGGACCTGTGGGTTTTGGAGGAATGGGTATCCTGTCTTTTTGTCAGCCTCAAAAAGATGCCCCTTCTTTAGCAGGCGTGGAGCAGGAGAGCGGCAGAGCCCCAGCTCAGATCACTGATGACCAGACAGACTCAGGCACGCCCATTTCTTGGACCAGAGTAAGGCCCTCAAACCATGACACAACCTTGTGAATGGGGACCCCAGCCAGGACTCAAGATCTTCTGCTAGGCTGGGCATGGAATTTAAGGTGAGTTATAAAAAGTAAAGAAGCTTCCATTTCTTACATACCTGTATCTATGGACTGAGATTCACACCTACTCGCTTGCTGAAGACATTTTTTTCAGGAGCGTAAGGACCAAGAACATGAACATCAGTTCAAAATAATCCCTGGTGCATGCCTGCCGCTTGAATACGTGTGTAGTTCTGGTACTGCCCTGGTGGCTGCATGGGAGTACGCTGCTCCCCAAGCTCAAGGAAGGTGTTTGTTAAATCCATGCCCCTCAGCTGATGCACAGCAACCTCTCCACGGCCAGAAACGTGTTCATTTCAGGAGGGGTGATTTGTTTCTCTTATTGTTATTTTTAAAATCTTTTGAGTAGTGCAGGAGCATGTGAAATCTATTAAGAGAAGCCAGAGGGACCTCTGTAGCCAGAGCTGAAACGAAATCTCAGCAGTTTATGGTGAGAGTTTTTGCAGAAGCTTTCAGCCTCCCAGCAACTTCTTGATGACCATTATGAAAACAAACAGTAAAAAGTAGAAGTTAAGAAAAGAAGAAATAGATACAACTATTAAGATGAAGTTTTCTTTTTTAAGGGGATGAAGAAATGAAATGAAAAGGAGGGGGAAAGAATCATGATTCAAATTCATGAAAAAAATTCAAAACAAGGCAGAAGCTTAATAATTCATCTGCTGAAATCAATGGCACAGTTTAGATATAAAATTATTTTTAAAGGAATTTAAAATAATATAAAATATGAAAATAAATTCAAAAAACCCAAATAATCTTTAAATAAATCCCAAAGCTAATATAATGTGTTCAGATAAAAAGGAGACAATGAGCTCGAGAATAGAAATTATAAAATAAATCAAAACAAGGAAGCCAATTAATTTAAAATGTAAAGAATTGGGGAAAAAAACGTATATTGAAACAAGTAAAACCAGAAGATCAAAAATGTTGAAGATAAAATAGTGACTGCTAAAGGATAGCAGGGCAAAAAACGAAAAAGATTAAAGGGAGAAAAACAGCAACAAAAAGATTAAAAATCAAACACAACGTTAGGAAAGCTATATATTTTAAAAATTGCATACAAAATAAAAGTTTAAAAAGGAAACATTTTAAAGAAAAACAAATATGAAAAGATTAAAAAGATAAAATTAGAAAACTGATAAAGACTTGAGAGGTGAAAAAATAAGAGAATACCATTTAAAATAAGTCAGAAGGGCTTCCCTGGTGGTGCAGTGGTTAGGAATCCACCTGCCAATGCAGGGGACATGGGTTCGAGCCCTGGTCCGGGAAGATCCCATATGCCGCGAACCAACTAAGCCCGTGCGCCACAACTACTGTGCCTGCGCTCTAGAGCCTGCGAGCCACAAGTACTGAGCCCGCGGGCCGAGAGCCCGTGCTCCGCAACAAGAGAAGCCACCGCAGGGAGAAGCCCGTGCACCACAATGAAGAGTAGCCCCTGCTTGCCGCAACTAGAGAAACCCGCGCACAGCAATGAAGACCCAATGCAGCCCAAAATAAAATAAGTAAAATAAATTTATAAAAATAAAATAAAATAAATCAGAGCAACATAAATCAGAATTAAAAAACAAAATAAGACAATACAAAAGTACAATGGTAAAACTATTTCAGGCTAAACCCTTAAAAAGGAAAGATATACTCATGAAAAACAGTCAAGGGTGAGTGTTTAAGAAGGAATTTAGGGCTGAAGCAGCCCCATAGGGAGGAACCTGGGGGGCGGCATAGAGCAAGAGAGCAGGACCCCTGTCCTCTGGCCCCAGTCCCCTGTGGGAGCCCCTTGCAGGCTGCTCTTTGGGAGAAACCACACTGCAATAGTAGGCAGCTGTCAGCTAAATCTGTCAAACCAACTGGGTTGCCAGGAGGCCCCTCTCAGCCCCTTGCACACATGCGGTCACAGCTGCAGCAGTCAATAATTGTCTACGGCAGAGGTCAGACACATCTTAACACCCGGGTCAAGAATAGTAGAAGACTGGGGTAAAGACACACTAGCTTTGAAGACAGACCAACTCACCCTTCTTAGCTACACGCTCCTAGGCAAGCTTTCTAACCTTTCAAAGACTCAAGTTTCTCCTGAGAAAAGTAAGAATAATACACCTACCTTATAAGGCTATCTTGACGATTCTATAAGATAAAGCTTACAAATTATGTGATAAGCTATCAACAAAGGATAGCCTTCATCATTCACTCATTAGGAGAAAAGAGTTCGTTTTCATGACAGCTGTATAGGAAAGAAAAGCATTTTTAAGGTATTGGGATTTTCTTGAGGGAGAAAAAGGAAAGGTTCAACCATGCCACTTTTTTGTTGTCTGTTTCTCTAAAACGTAAATTTATTGTCTTACAGTTCTGAGGCTCAGAAGTCCTAAAATCAAGGTGTCAGCTGAGCTAAATTCTTTCTAGAGGCTATAGGGAAGTATCCATTTCCTTGCCTTTTCCAGCTTCTAGAAATCTCCTGCATTCCTTGGCTTATGGCCCCCTCCTTCTCCATCTTCAAAGTGATCAGAATAGCATCTTCAAACCTCTCTCTTTCTGTCTTTCTCATTTCTGCCATCACATCTCCTTCTCTGATCCTCCTGTCCCCTCTTATATAAGGACAATTGTGGATTACATCAAACCCACTTGGATAATCCAGGATAATCTTCTCATCTCAAGATCCTTAATTTAGTCATACCTACAAAGTCCCTTTGCCATGTGAGGTGACATATTTACAGGTTCTGAGGATTAGGCCCTGGACATATTTAGGTGGTCATTATTCTATTTACCATACCCCCCGTAAGGATTAACCTAGTGTCCATGCTAAGGTGTCCTAGCTCTTTAAGACCTAACTCTTACTAGGAACAGATTATTCAGATCTGCCTTGGAGGACCATCTAACACATCAAAACCCTGCTGTTGAGAATGCTGTCCCTGACTTCTGACGCATCATCACTCAGTCCAATAGCAAACAGAGACCCTTCCCTAAAAAGGGGTTGGAGGAGTGGGGTCTAGTTGTTTGTGATGAAAGCCAAGGAGACACTGTGCTCTGGACACATTATTGCCCCAGCTCTCCAGGAAGCCATAGGAGAGGTAAAACAGGGAAAAAAGCCCATTGGAGCGAGGAAGAAAACTCAACCAGTTTTATACTTTTCAACCAGTCTATACTTTCTCAGTTCCAGTTACAGAGTTGTGTGTGTGTGTGTGTGTGTGTGTGTGTGTGTGTGTGTGTGTATGTGAGAGAGAGAGAGAGAGAGAATGATAAAATTCACATAACATAAAATTCACCATCTCAACCATCTTAAAGTGTACAATTCAGTGGCATTAGCACATTGACAATGCTGTTCAACATCACGACGATCTAGTTCCACAACCTTCTCCCAGGACATTTTCATCACTGCAAGAGGATACCCACTTAGCAGTGACACTCCATTTCCCCCTTGTCCAAACCCTGGCAACCACTAATCTACTTTGTCTCTATACAATATTATATTCTAGATGTTTCATATGAATGGAAAACAATATGTCATCTTTTATGCCTGGCTTCTTTCACTTAGCCTGTTTTCAAGGTCCATTCGTGTTGTAGCATGTATTTCATTACTTTTTGTTGCCAGATAAGATTCCATTGTACTTGTTCATCCATTTCATCAGTTGATGGGTATTTAGATTGTTTCCAACTTTTGGCTATTGTGAATAATGCTGCTATGTCCATCTACCAACTTTTGTTGGAATACCTGTTTTTAATTATGTTGGGTATATACCTAGGAGTGGAATTGCAGGGTCATATGGTAATAATACATTTAATGGGCCATCTTTTAAAAATACAACATAAATAAGACAAGTAAATTAAAAAAAAAACCATTATAATACTCCAGTAGGAAGTAAGAGCTCTCAAGGAGAAGACGATGAAAGAGAGGAAAGAAGGAGGAGAAAATGAAAGAGAAAAAATATAGAAGGAAAACACATGCATTAGTCAAGAGACAGGTTTAGTTACTGTAAAAGAAGCCAAAATAACAATAGCCTGAAAGGAGTTTGTTTTTCGATTATGTAAGAGTCATGGAACCAGGAATCCAAGCTCCTCTGTCTTTAACAGCTTTCAAAATGGCTGCTCCAGTCTCTACCATCACATCCACATTTAGGGTGACCAACATGTCCCAGTTTACCTGAGACTCTCCCAGTTTTCGCTCAGAAAGTCCTGCATCTCAGGAATCTGTACAAACAGGGGCCCCTGGTCACCCTATAATACTCCATCCAGCAGGAAGAGGAGAGGAAACATGGAGGTCACACCTTCCCTTTAAAGGCATGACCTGAAGGTGCACCTCATTTATTGTTTCTGCTCATATCCCATTAGCCAGCACTTAGTCACATGGCCACATCTAGTTATAGAACAGGCTCAGTAATGTAATCTTGAGCTGCATGACTATGAGCCCAGCTAAAACTTGGGGATTCATTACTAAAAGGGAGGATAATGGATATGCAGAGACAACTCGCTGTCTCTGCCAACATACTCCACAAAGGGTGTTGTGTTACATTACAGGGACACAACGTAAGCAGAGCTGTGCAGAGAAAAGGGGGAATGTGTCATGGGGTTTGCTGAGATTCGTAAGTTTGATTGTTAAGAGATTTTCTCATCTTTGGATATATTATGATCCTACCAATTGGTACTAGTACCAGATTGACAGTTTCCTTCCTCCCTCCCTCCCTCCCTCCCTTCCTTCCTTCCTTATTTTTAATAAGGAACATCACTTTACCAGTGAGGATCCTGGCAGCAAATAGCACACTCAAGTAAGAAAACCAAGAAGTGCTAAATGAAGCCACTGTATTTACAGGACCAGGGCAGGGTTAAGGTTAACCACAGGATGGTGCAATACTCCAAGGCTAGCAACGAGGTGGAGCCGTCACCACCCATTACTTCAAGGGGCAAGAAGAGGAAGGGGTCACTGGGGCCCGGAAGGAGAGGCTATGGTTGTAGGAGAGAGCCACCCAGCAGGAGATGTGACCTTCACTAAAGGAATGCAGTTAACCCAGGGTCCAGCAGGGAAAGAAGAGCCTGGGGAATACACATGCCAACTTCTCCCTCTCCCACCATCCAAACTCTTACCCAACAGGAGGGCCAGCCTCCTGGGAAACAGAGACAAGAGATGGGCAAATCTGGAGGGGCAGATACAAAGTAGGCAGCAAATCAACTTTTCATTAAAACAGCTCAAGTATACAGAGTTACTAAGAATTATTTAAGCAGATTAATAAACATTAAATAGAAGTAGTTACTTTACCTTTCAAATTCACCTTAATATTATTAATTGTAGCTTCATCTACCCTGGTCTCATAGGGAGACCTCTATTCACAATTCCCTTTGGAACTCACCTTGAATCTTATTTTGAACCCTGATCTAGGACTTTGTCTTACCTACCTGACTCACTTATAGGTTCCTGTCTCTTTTCAGTAGGATTTTTTTTACCATATTGTGAAAAGCATTTTGTTTACCCCTGTAATCTTCCCCTTGACATGGCTTATTAACTAGACATGCACTCCCCACTCCAATAAAGACAAACAGGGACTTCCCTCGTGGTCCAGTGGTTAAGAATCCGCCTTCTAATGCAGGGGATGTGGGTTCGATCCCTGGTCGGGGAACTAAGATCCCGCATGCTGCAGGGCAACTACGCCCCGTGCCGCAACTGCTGAGCGCACGGGCCACAACTACAGGGCTCACGTGCTCTGGAGCCCGCGGACCACAACTAGAGAGAAGCCCACACGCCACAGGGAAGATCCTGTGTGCCGCAACTAAGACCCAATGCAGTCAAAAATAAAATACATAAATAAATATTTTTTAAAAATTTAAAGACAAACAAACAAAACAAACCATGTGAGCATGTCTTTATTCTGGGCTTCCAGTGGGATATTTTAAAATAGATTTCAAGCTCCCAGTAAGTTACTGATCTTCAAAATTCTGCCTTTCGTTATAAAGAAGACATATAGATCAGTAAGACAAGAGCTAACTCCCTAACTCATCAATGGACAAATGATGTGAATAAACAATGTTTAGAAAGAGGATAAGAAATATTCAGACTTACTAGTAATCAAAGAAAAGCAGATTTGAAATAACCAGATTCAAATTTGGTTACTAGAAAATTAGCAAAAACAAAACTTGTAAATCTTCTCTAATATTATCAAGAGTGCAGGGAAAGATGTAAGTTGTCCAATTTTTTTGGAAAGCATTTTGACAATATGTATCGAGACTGTTTATAACGTTAATAATATTTCCACAATTGAGCCTTTCCACACACTAAGCCCTTTTCCTACAGGGTTTTTAGTCAGGTTTTCTGCAGTTAACAAGACATACAACGATTCTTCTCTTTCTGGTGTGTGAAAGAGGGTGAAGATGGATAATAAACAGGTAAATAAATAAATGAACAGGATAGTTTCAGGTATGATAAGTTTCAAAAATAAAATAAGTGTGTTAGTAGTGGGCAGGGCTGGGTAGGGAAAGCGGAGGCAGTGCAGCGAGGGGCTTGCCAGGGAAGGCCCTTTAAAAGAAATAAATGCTGAGTTGAAAACCTGCATGAGTAGGAGAAGCCAGTCTTAGGAATATCTGGGCAAAAAAAACTCCAGACTTGACTGCCAGTGGCATGGTCCTAGGTGGGGACCAGTCTAGTGAGGCTAGGAAGTGGCTGAAGCCTTGTGTGGATGGGCCAGGAGGTTGGAGAGGAGACCAAAGGGGTGGCAGGGCCACAGCAGGAAGATGTCCATGTCATGGTAAGGGTTTGGGGTTTATTCTGAATGCAAAGGAGGTCATTGGAAAAGTCTAAACAGGGGAGTGGTGCAAATTAGGAAGATCATCCTGTAAATCTGTATCTACTAATTTAAATTATGTCCATGGTATAGTGTAGACCCAACCCTGCACTGAAGTTTCTAGTCCCTCATGGAGTAGAGGCTTGAAGCAGAAGTGAGGCTGAATTCTTGCAATAGTTACTACCTATTGCTTACCTGAGCTGCTGTGGGCTGCAACTTTTGTGTTTGTACAAAGAGACAGCGTTACATATTGTGACCAATCAATAACTGTGGCCAGACTGTCTAGGTTTGAGCCCCAGGAGCCCAGCAACCCTGCTTATCGTGACATGTCCTTAGGTGAGTTTGTCAGTCAGGATAGGTTAGATGATGCTGTGGGAACAAACGACCCCCAAATCTCAACTGTTTATAGCAACAAAGGTTTTTGTGTTTGTTTTTGTTTTCTGGGTTTTTGTGTTCTCCCTTGGACTACATGTTTACTGAGGGGTAAGCTGTGTCTCTATTCCATGTTGTTTTCACTTCTGGGCCCGTGCTGTTGGGGCATTCTCTGTATGGAATATTGTCAGTCATTGTGGCCAAGGGAGAGGAAGTGTGGAGAATCATGGGCTAGCTCTTAAAGCTTTGATTTCAAAGTGATCCACTTCACTTTTGCCAACAAATGTTACTCCTGAGTTCAACAGGGTGGGAGGGGGGCTTTCAGAGAGGAGGGAGAAAGGGGAAAATTCAGGGAGAATCAAAGAATTAAGTATTTCAAAACATTATTCAGCATGTAAGAACAGAAAACATGTGCTTCTTGAGGGTCATGCTAAGAGGATACAGAGCATGGATCAATTGTTCTGTGGTGATGTTAAAGACACCATAATGGGCACTATGAAACTCAACTTTTCATGGAAATAGACCTTGTGGTGAACCACAGAAGTCAGCGCAGTCACTTAGGGAATGCCTTTCATGAAGTGCATCAGTGAGCGAGGCCACCGTGTGAAAACGAGGCAGTGTATCAGGATGGTTGCACCCCTGACTCTCCCCTTCCTCACACCCCACACATTCAATCATTTAGCAGAGCCTTCAGAATACATCTATAACCTGACTGCCTCTCACCACCTCCACTGCTACCCCCCTCTCCCACCTGGACCACAGCAATAGCCTCCTAACTGGACCCCCAACTTCCATTCTTGCCCCAAGGAGGATCCTGGATAAACATATATTGGGTCATCTCTCTCTTAGTCTGAAAAACTTCCAGTATCTTCCCATTTCACTCAGCTTAAAACCCAAGGTGTTTACAGTGCCTGTCAGGACCGCCACTGGCCTTCTGCTACCTGTTTAGATTTATTCTTCTTTGCTCCCTCTGCTGAAGCCACTCTGGCCTCCATGGGACATGCTGGGTACATGCCTGCCTCAGGACACTGCCTGGTCCCTCTGCCAGGAATACTCTTTCCCCGGTGACCCACATAGCTTGTTCCCCTAAAGCCTCAGGTCTCTGTCCAGAGGTAACCTTCTCACTTAGGACACTATTTTAGCTTTTTTTTTTTTTTCTTCCTAGCACTTACCATCTTCTGATAACCTGTACAATATACTAATTTTCCTCCCATCTCCCCACTAGAATGTAAGCTCCAGAGAGGCAAGAATTTTATTCTGTTTTATTTATTACTATATCCCCAGTGCCTAGAACAGGGTCTGGCACATAGTAGTTGCTCAGTAAATCTTTGTCAAATGTTGAATGACTCCTCTGTAACTGAGATCTAAAATTTTAAGCTCTGAAATGTTAGACCAACTCACATTTGCACAGTTTTCTTACCTGTCTCCTCTCTCATGGATAGTGTCACCATCCAACCCAGAAAACTGGGACCACCAGCCTCTCTCTAAGTATCCCCAAGTCCTGTTGATTATTCCTTATTACTTTCCAAACCCTTCCATTTCCCTCCAACTCCTCTTTGGCTAACCCACATCAAGCTACCATCATCTTCCATCTTTATTAAGAAAACAATCTCCTTACTCACCTCCCTGCTGTTGTTCTCACCTCCTCTGTTTTATAATTCATGATACAGTTGATCAAAGTGATCTTTTGGAATGCAGATCTGCTTAAACTTGCTTAAATCCTTCAATGGCTGCCCTTTACTCAACATAAAGTCCAAACTCTTTGACATGCCTCAGAAACTCCTTTCCACCTGGGCCCGGTATAACTCTTCAGCTTCCTTTTTCTGGGCCTTTGCACAAGCTCTTCCCTTGGTGTAAAATTATTTCTCCATCCCCTCTTGCTGGCTATCAGCTGCAGTGTCACTTGCATGAGACGGGGGTGCCACCAGAACCCTGTACTTTCCCACCGTAGCATTCACTACTCTCTCTGTTCACTATCCCCCCGCCTCACTCACCCACCCTAATCCATGAGCCCTGAAAGAAGGAGACAGAAGGCTTTGTGCTCAGCCCAGCCTAGGACTGTCAGAGGTGGCACTGGATCTGTGTCTCAAAGGTGAGCCGGAATTAGCCAGGCTTTGGAGAAGTAATGGGTATTCTAGATTCTTGGAATAGTATATGCAAAACCATGAAATCAAGAAACATCAGCGTGAAGGTGTGGAACTACAGGTATGTTTATGTTAATCAAGATTAATATGTGCAGGAATTCCCTGGCTGTCCAGTGGTTAGAACTCTGTGCTTCCAGTGCAGAGGGTGGGGGTTCGATCCCTGGTGGAGTAACTAAGATCCCCCATGCCACGCAGTGTGGCCAAGAAGAAAAGAAAACTTAATATATACAGGGCAGCAGCAAGTTGGGGGAAGTATGGAAGACCTCAAAAGCCATGGTAAGGGTCTTCGACTTATTCTTTCCAGCCACTGAAATATTTTTGCTACAGCCATTTCAGGAGGACCATTCTCGTGGGATTGTGTGAAAAGTTTTTTTGGTTTTCTTTTTTTGAGACTTAATTTTTTTTTAGATCAGTTTTAGGTTCACAGCAAAATTGAGAGGAAGGTACAGAGGTTTCCCATGTACCTCCTGCTCCCACACATACATAGCTTCCCCATTATCAACATCTCCCACCAGAGTGGTATGTTTGTTATAACTGGTGAACATACATTGATACAACATAATCACCCAAAGTCCACAGTTTACATTAAAGTTCACTCTTGGAGTTGTACATTTTATGTACAATGTATATATACTGTATAATGACATGTAACCATCATTGTAGTATCATACAGAGTATTTTCACTGTCCTAAAAATCCTCTGTGTCCCACCTGTTCATCCCTCTCCCTGCCTGTCTCAGCCCCAGTAACCTCTAAGCTTTTTCCTCTCTCCACAATTTTGCCTTTCCCAGAATGTCATACAAATGGAATCATACAATAAGTAGTATTTTCAGATTGGTTTCTTTTACTTAGTAATATGCATTTACGATTCCTCCATGTCTTTTCATGGCTTGATAGCTCATTCCTTTATAAGCACTGAATATTATTCCACTGTCTGGATATACCTGTTTACTTATCCATTCATCTTCTGAAAGACATCTTGGTTGCTTTCAAGTTTTGGCAGTTATGAATAAAGCTGTTATAAACATCTGAATGCAGGTTTTCAGGTGGACATAGTTTTCAGCTCCTTTGGGAAATACCAGAGAGCATAACTGCTGGATCCCATGGTGAGAGCGTGTTGAGTTTTGTAAGAAATTGTCAAACTGTCTTCCAAAGTGCCTGTACCATTTCGCATTCCCACCAGCAATGAATGAGTTCCTGTTGTTCCACATCTTTGTCAGCATTTGGTATTGTCAGTAATTTGGATTTTGGTCATTCTGGTAGGTGAGCAGTAGTATGAAAGATGGTTTTGAAGATGCCACGTGGCAGGTAAGTGGACCAGTGAGGGGATTTCACTTTTCTAGAACCTTATCATGGCAACAATATCCTCAAATCTGCCTTATTATTGGTTGTAACAGCCAAGGTCACTAAGTCAAATAATTAAGCCCATAATATGCTGGAGTTTGAGAGGTGAGATGTTCATAATAATTTCTCTGTTAGAAAATATATTGAAGGTGGTCTATTAAATAGTTCATTTTTAACGATACATCCTCAAGATTCCAACATTAGGTATTATGTCCCTACAGCTCTTGTTAAACGAGGAACTGCAAGGATGAAACTCATGTTTCTCCAAATATAGAATGGATAAAACCAGTTTTAATTTAGCAGAGCTCTGTGACAAGAAATGAGGGGGATGCTTCTCCTACTGTAGGCAAATGAGATGGAGTTCTGAAAGTCTATCAGAGTCCAAAATTAGTGACAGTGAAAACCCCTCACTCCATCTCAATTTTTTTAACACCTGAGCTCACCAATTCAACTGCAAGCCCCTGGATAGTTAAAATGTGTGACTTAAGAATGTGTTTCATATTCCACAATGCAAACCATGTCTTCCTCGGTATATTAGAGGGATAATTTTCCTCATTCTTCAAAGGAAAGTGCTATTTTAAATTAATTTTATAAATATTGTGATGGAATATGTATGCATAAAATAAGCATAACTAAACATCTCTTCTTTCGTAAAAATAAGATTGCATATATGTTATTTTCATTTTGTCCTCATGAACAACCCAGTGTGGTAGGTGTTACTGGGGCAATTTTATCTGTGAGGAAACTGAGCCCCATAGAGATTAGATGATGTGTTCAATCAACCAGTAAGTGATGGGAGCCGGGGCGCAAACCAGGGCTCATGAGTCAAAGCCCTTGTTCTTTCCACTGCACAACTGCCTCTCCTGTGTCTGTTGTTCCACAGCGCAGTTAAGAACCTCCAGCAGCACTGTTAATAACACCACAAGAAATGGCCCTCACCTCCAGCTCTTAAAGGCTAAAAGGACTCTGTTGGATGCGTACCTGTTGACAAAAATAGAGACCCTAGAGGATAAGACTCAGAAGCACAGCTGATGGGTTGTGGATATTTAGTCATAGAGATTAGAAAACTCTGTAGACCCTTTGAGACACCTCCCAGATCCTACTAGTACAGCCTATGCCTAAGGCAGAGCCATGAAGTTGGATTTTATGTTTATTTCACAGGTCATCAGCATCTCATTGGTACATTTTAATGTTGTTTATATTATTTTATTTTTGCTTTTATAAATTGAAGTATAGTTGACTTAGAATGTTGTGTTAATTACTGTTATACAGCAAAGTGATGCAGTTATACATATATATGCATTTAAAACTATTATTTTCCATTATGGTTTATCATAAGATATTAAATATATTTCTCTGTGCTATGCAGTAGGACCTTGTTGTTTATGCATTCTATGTATAAAAGCTTACATCTGCTAGGCCCAACCTCTCACTCCACCCCTCCCCCAGCCCCCTCCCCCTTGGCAACCACCAGTCTATTCTCCACGTCCGTGATTCTGTTCCTGTTTCATAGCTATGTTCATTTGTGCCATATTTTAGGTTTTACATAGAAGTGATATCATATGGTATTATTCTTTCTCTTTCTGACTTAGTATAATCTCTAGTTGCATCCATGTTGCTGCAAATGGCATTATTTCATTCTTTTTTATGGCTGAGTAGTATTCCATTGCATATATGTACTACATCTTCTTCATCCATTCATCTGTCGATGGACATTTAAGTTGTTTCCATGTCTTGGTTATTGTGAATAGTGCTGCTGTGAACATAGGGGTGCATGTATCTCTTTGAATTATAGTTTTGTCTGGATATATGCCCAGGAGTGGGACTGCTGGATCACATGGTAATTCTATTTTTAGTTTTCTGAGGAATCTCCATACTGTTTTCCATAGTGACTGCACCAACTTACATTCCCACCAACAGTGTAGGAGTGTTCCCTTTTCTCCACTCCTTCTCCAGCATTTGTCATTTGTAGACTTTTTAATAATGGCCATTCTGACCAGTGTAAGGTGGTACCTCACTGTAGTTTTGATTTGCATTTCTCTATTATTAGTGATGTTGAGCATCTTTTCATGTGCCTATTGGCCATCTGTATATCTTCTTCAGAGAAATGTCTATTTAGGTCTTCTCCCCATTTTTCAATTGGGTTTTATGTTGTTTATTTTAGATTTGTAAGTTCTTAGATACTTGATTAGAAGATAAAGATGCAAAAAATAAATAAAATAGGTTATTTTTCAGTTGTTCTTAGTTTTCTGTTAGTACCTTTACTGTTTTACTTTTTCCTGCTTAACTCTTTGACCTGCTGGTGTGAGGTGTGAGACAGGGAATTCAACTTTACCTTTTTTTCAGATGATTATTCAGTTTTTGCTGTGGGATCATGTGTTCTATTTGTGGCCACCTAGTGTCATTTGAATCCCATTTCTATATCTGGGGATATTCTCATGTTATGTGCCCTGCCTCCTCATGTGGCTAGGAAAGAGGATTCCCCAGGTTCTCTTGTGGCTACGAGGAATATGACCTAGGTTTCATTAACCAGGCATGCACAAGTGAGGTCTTGAGTTGGAAAAGAGTAGAATGAGGAGACAGTTTCCACCTGAACATAGTTTCTGAAGAGGGTGATGAAGTGCAGCAGAAAGTCATGAAGAAGTCAGCAGCAACAACAGCACATCTATGGTGGAAAGTTTGGTGCCAGCACCAGAAATGGTGCAACCATTCCTTTGGGTAGCTGAACAAGCTAACTCAGTTTCCAAATGCTTCACTTCAAAGTCTAACTCTCCAACTCTTCTGGAAATTTTTTATTCTACTTCCTATTGCTTCATACATTTATTTTCTATTAAAACTATCAACAATGGACTCTATAGCTGTAAATTAGGACCCCCAATTAATACATGGGCTGGTACCATTTATTGAACAATTCATCTTCTCCTCCCTGATCTGAATTGCACCTTTGATGGAATTCTGCTTCTGGAAAGATGGAGCATTGAAGACCATATTCACCCCTCCTGCCTGAAACAAATTAAAAAACAAGGCCAACTATATGAAACAATGGGTCACAGACATAACATTGGATGGTGCAGAACTGAGAGAAGGGAAACAAATGAAGTGTGCCCTACAATTGCCCCAGCTTACTTTTTTTTTTTTTGCGGTACGCGGGCCTCTCACTGTTGTGGCCTCTGCTGTTGTGGAGCACAGGCTCCAGATGCACAGGCTCAGCAGCCATGGCTCACGGGCCTAGCTGCTCCGCAGCATATGGGATCTTCCCGGACCGGGGCACGAACCCATGTCCCCTGCATCGGCAGGTGGACTCTCAACCACTGTGCCACCAGGGAAGCCCCCAACTTACTTTTTTTGAGAGAGGCTTCAGGTTACAGTGCAAGGAGTGGGAACCCAGGCAGAGCCTGGAAGTCTCCTTTAGTTGAACAGATAGAGTTGGGAGACTGGGGAGGCCAAGGAGGCTAAAGTTCACAGGGCAGGGTACCAGAAGGGAAATAGCTGCACAAAGAAAAAGTTCTGGATAACTGTTAAAGGTCCACCTTGAGTAGTTAGCTAAATGTTGATCAGAGCGTTTGAGTAAGTAATCTACCCATAGCTAGGGTAATAACTGTGTGAAAGGAACACAATCACCAGAGAGCTGGGAATAATCCATGGTTGTACCAGGCAGAGTAGAATGCATCATAATTCACTGGGCATTGGATAGGGTCCTCGGAAGGGCAAAATAAACCTTAGACTAATTGCCTCAATAATGTGGTCAAATAAGTCCTGTGTAAGGACATTTTAAAAACAAGAAAATTATATCCGTTGTCAAGAGATAAAACAGTCAATAGAACAGACACAGAGCTGTCTCATATGTTGGCATAATCAAAATCCATACTTAAAATAACCATGATATATATGTAAAAGATTTAGTGGTAAAAGTGGACAACATATGCTAACAGATGGGGAATTTCCCCAGAAAGAGGAAAACTATAATAAAGGGCCAAGTGGAAAGGCTAGGTATAAAAAAAAAATGATATAAGAAATAAAGGATTTTTTTAAAGGGCAGGTTACACACAGGCATAGGATAACTTCAAGACAAGTCATTAGAAATTACCCAAACCAAAATACAAAGAGGAAAAGAATGAAAACAAAACAAAACAAAATATCTGAGTGTGTAGAACAATACTGAACAGTTTAATATATGTGTGAATGAATTCCCACAAGAACAGAGATGGAATGAAAATATTTAAAGACATAATGGCTAAGAATTTTTCTAAAATTAATTAAAGATATTAGCCCACAGATCTAAAAAGCTCAGTAAATCTACAGTAGTTTAAATACGAAGGAAACCACACCTAGGCACCTCAGAGTCAAAATGCTAAAAACCAAAGGTAAAGAGAATATTTTGACAGCAGAGACTAAAAGGTACATTACATACAGAGGAACAATGATAAGAATAATGTCTGACTTCTCATCAGGAATAATAGAGACCAAAAGATAATGTATTGGCATCTTTAAAGGTAAAAGGAAAAAAAAAATCCCTGTCAATCTAGATTTCTATATCTAGAAAAAATATCGTTCAAAATTGAAGGTAAAATTATGACTTTTTTTTTCTTTTTGCCAAGCTTCATGGCTTGTGGGATCTTAGTACACTGACCAGGGATCAAACCTGGCCCCAGCAGTGAGAGCGCTGAGGCCTAACCACTGGACTGCCAGGGAATTCCCTAAAAGTATGACTTTTTAAATGGACAGAAGTTGAAAGAATTTATCTGCAGCACATCTACACACTGTAAGATCTACTAAAATTAGTTCATTCGTGTAAAAGTGCTAGGCTCTACCTGAAAGCTGCAAAAATGAATGGTTTAGGTATATTTATAATGAACTGAATTAAACTTTTTCTATATAGAAAAATTAAGATCACTTATTTGAAAACAAAGATGAAGTCTTACCTTCCAATTTGCTTTCTCATGAATTCTTTCCAAAGTAAAATTCTAAATATCGTTTCCCCCTTATGTTTTCTGTATTGTACTAATACTCCCCAAATCATTGAGCTGCTCTTAAGAAGACCAAACCCTGTTGGTCTTTGTTGTTGACCAAATCACACACATGGAAACTTGTAATACAACTGAGTGGAATATATATCAAATTCTTGGTTTAGCATTATCAGTAGTCAGAATTACACACTGAGCAATTATCAGATTATCAGATTATTTGTTCTTATGCCATCTAAATTACTGAATAAATTGTTAATCCCTTTTTAAAAGTTCATTAGGCTGAAGGGAAAGACTATGAAATAGAAATCTGATTTTGCAGGAAGGAATGAACAGTAGCAGAAAGAGTTAAAATGTTGGAAAGTATAAAGGCAGAACAGATAAGAAATCAAACACTAAGAAAACAGACTTAAACCCAAACATATTCATAATTACTTTTTTTTTTTTTGGCTGCACTTCATGGCATGTGGGATCTTAGTTCCCCAACTGGCGATTGAACCCAAGACCCTGCAGTGGAAACACGGAGTCTTAATCACTGGACTGCCAGGGAAGTCCCCCATAATTACATTATTCATAATCACCAAGAACTGAAAACAATTCAGATATTTAACAGAGCACGGACGTACAAAATATGGCATATTTAGACAATGGAATACTACCTAGCAATGAATGGAAACAAACATCTTATAGATATAATTACATGGATAAATCTCAAAAACATGCTGAGTAAAGGAAGCTAGATACAAAAGAATACATACTGTATTATGTCATTTAAATAAAATTCAAAAACAGGCAAAGTCAATTTATAGTAATAGACATGGGAACAAAGTTTACTCTGGGCAGGGGTATTGACTAGGAAATAATACTTAGGAACATTCAGGGGTCATGGAATGTTCTCTGTCAGGGTTTGGCAGATTTTTTTTCTGTAAGGGGGTGAAGAGTAAATATTTTAGGTTTTGGGGGTCATACAATCTCTGTTGTAGCATGAAATTAGCCATACATAAAACAACGATTGGGTGTGGCTGTGTTCTAAAAAATTTTTTTAGGCACCCCAAATCATTTAACCATGGAAAGCCAGAACTTATCATCATCAAGATTTAAAATCAGTTAATCACTTTTTGTTGGGGGAGAGGGGTAGATATTAAGAATCCAAACATGTATAATCTTTTTTTTTTTTTTTTTTTTTTGTGGTATGTGGGTCTCTCACTGTTGTGGCCTCTCCCGTTGCGGCGCACAGGCTCCGGATGCGCAGGCTCAGCGGCCATGGCTCACGGGCCCAGACGCTCCGCGGCATGTGGGATCTTCCCGGACCCGGGCACGAACCCGTGTCCCCTGCATCGGCAGGCGGACTCTCAACCTCTGTGCCACCAGGGAAGCCCTATAATCTTTTATTTGGAAAACTTCTTAGGGATGATTACTACCCTGTGATTTCTTAGGAGGGAGACAGAAAGATTTGCATAAAAGAATTGTTTGTTCAACTTTGATGAACTAAATCCCTTTAGTTCTCACCTTGTTTTAGAGACCAGGGAAAGATCCAAACTTTTTAATTATAGATTATTTATCATCTCTTTCCTTCAGGGAATATTTGAGATCCAAGAATGTCTGTTTTTCAAGATTAAACTCAAAATGATTGGAGAAAGTTGAAAATTGACAGGATGTTAAATTATATTAGATAACAATGCTACAGTTTTGTACGAAAAGACTATTTTTAGAAGATGCACACTGGTGTATTTAGTGGTGAAGTTCAATGATATTTGCAAATTTTCGTGGTTCAGAAAAAAATTATATATATACATGTAAATAAAATTATATAAATAAAGCAACCACGGCAAAATGTTAATTGTTGAACTTAGATGGTAGGCATATGGGTAATATTTAAAAATTTTCATAATAAAGCATTGGGGGGAAAAACAAACAGGAGGTTGCATTTAGGAACTGTCTCATGTGAAATGTTCCCTCTTTCCCTTTTCCACTCATTGCACAGATTGTTGAGGTCGGAGTTGTAGAACAGAAAACAGCTGGAGAAATAACAATATACTCAGCCATAAGTCAACTAACTAAAAGACAAGTTCTACAAAACTTTTGAAACAATATTTGGTCACTTACAGAGTCATTCAGCCAGATGGTAAGAAGTCAGTAACTGAAATATATGATTTTAAGAAAGAGATTCTTCTGTGTGTGGGGGTCGGGGAGGCGTATTAGCCTTTCCAGTGGACTTAATCCAGAGAATTTATCTAGAGATATTTAGGGACCAAATTTTGAAGACATTAAGGAAACTACAGAAGAAAATAAATTATGAGGTCCCTCTGTTTACAGGTTGTGTTCTAATTTTATGTATAGACACTGAAATTTGAATTCTGCACAGTTTTCATGGTCAAAAAATATTACTACTGTTTGTTTTTTTTCAAACATTAAAAAATGTAAAAATATGGAATTCCCCAGTGGTCCAGTGGTTAGGACTTGGTGTGCTTCACTGCTGGGGCCCTGGGTTCGATCTCTGGTCTGGCAACTAAAATCCCACAAGCCACATGGCTGGGCCAAAAAAAAAAAAGTAAAAATCATTCTTCATAGGCTGTAGAAAATTAGGTGATGTGTCAGATTTGGCCTGTAGCCTGTAGTTGGCTGACCCCTGTTCTACATCTTGATAGGGGTGTGGGTTATACGGATGTATGCATTTGTACAATTGAAGAAACTGGTCACTTAAGATCTGTGCATTTCTCTGGAAATGATTCCTCAACAGAAAAAATCTTTAAAAAAAAAAAGAAGGCAAGGAGCTTAGTACTGAGGGTCTGCTTCATTAATTGTCACAGGTGCAATGCATTAACAGAAATAACATAAAACATTTACATTTTCACACAAAACACTATTCTTGTGCTATTTAAGAGAAGCAGATTTAGACAGAAAATTGTATTCTAATTGTTCTGCAATTGAGAAATCAAGGTCCAAACAGACTCCAAATTTCTAGTTGCTAACTTTCTTAAGCGCTTTTGGAAACTTCTGATGTCCCTTGGGGTAAAAGTCAACTCATTTAATTAGCGGCAGGATTTTGAGTGTCATGTTTATGCTGGAGCTTGGATGATAGTTTTTACAAACTAATAGAAGCGATTTATGGCAATACCTCCAGGCTAAAATATATTTGTTGGAAGTGTCAATATCCTGCTTCTCAGTCCTCCATCTGCCTTGACATCTGCTTATCCTTTGACCTCTGTGAATGGTTCTCCATATTGAAATTCTCTCCTGCCTTGTTTCCAGGATGCACCTGCCTCCTGTTCTCCTCCTACTTCTAAGGTCTCTCTTAGTCTTCTCAGTGTCCTTTGCTGGTGCCTGAGTGAATGCTCTCCTTACCTTCCCCAGGCTCTAACTTCCAGTCCCATGCTTTCCCCCAACGAGAGCAGTCTATTCACCTTGTTTGGACTCTAACATACCACACCAGGTGACCCTCATTCATGGATGCCCACCTCACCTTACTTGGGCTCTAGGTACCCCATGCCAGGTTGACCTTCTGTATATCTACCCTTTTCATCCCACTTGGGCTCTGGGATGCCAGGCCATAACTCTTAATTAGCTCAAACATTCCATGCCATTCCTCTTCTTATGAAAACCTACCTTACTCTGCACTCCTAATGGCTTTAGGACTGAAATGTTCAGGAAGAGGAAGAGAAAGAGAAGGAGGAAGGAAAAGGGGAAGGAATCTTAAAATATTTTATTAGACTTTTTATATCAAGCTCTTTGATTCACCTGGAACTGATTTTTGTGAACGTTGATGTGGGGATCTGACTTTGTTATTTTTTCCTAATGGATAACAAATAGACCCCAAAGCATATATTGAATAGTTTATTGTTTACATTCATTTGAAATGCTGTGTTAATCATAAATTAATTGTTCATATATACATGGATCTGTTTATGTATTCTCTTAATTATTTACACACAGTAAGTCCCCTACAAACAAACCTTCAAGTTGCGAAGTTTCAAAGATGCCAACGTGCGTTCACATGACGAATCATTTAAGTTAGTTCACGCGTCTGGCGTACATTGTCATGTGTGTGTATCCTCTACAAGTGGTTGTGCTTTTGTGTATTTTACTGTACGGTACTGTATAGAGCACAGTAGTAGAGTATCTTTATTTCAAGCTAGATCTACAAGAGGATGACTTCATTGAACTCCTTGCTGTGCAACACGAGGAGCTTCACTGAAGACCTGATGGAATTGGAGGCCCAGAGAAAGAAGGAAGAGAGACAAAAGGAAGAAGTAACTGAACAACCAAAGAGATTCACGATGCAGGAAATGGCAAGGGGACTTTCTTTTGTTGGGAGGCACTGTTAGTTTTTGAGGCAGAGGACCCGAACCTAGAATGGTACACGAAGGTTGCAGCAGCCGTTCAGAATGCAATCCAGTGCTACTATGTCATCTATGATGAAAAAAAAAAAGAGCTAGTACCCAGACATCACTGGATCATTTTTTCAAGAGGGTAGACAGAATTGAATCCAGCAAGGAACCAGAACCTGTGCCATCAGCGTCAGGCGTGACGGAAATGGCAGCTTCCCCTCCGTCTCCTATTGCTGACGATCCTTCAGCTCTGCCATCTCCCACCTCCCCTCCCTCCTCCAGTCAGTAACTCTTCTTGCCTGTTCACTTGATGCCAGCCCCTGTATGCCAGCTGTTGTACTGTACTACTGTACTCTTCAAGGTACTGTACTGTTAAGATTAAAAATGTTTTATTTTTTTGTTTGTTTTTTATGTATTATTTGCATGAAAAGTATTATAAACCTATTACAGTGCAGTATTATATAGCCAATTGTGTTAGTTGGGTACCTAGGCTAACTTTGTTGGACTTACAAACAAATTGGACTTACGAATGCACTCTTGGAATGGAACTTGTTTGTATGTAGGGGACTTACTGTATTTCTATTTTGCTTCTTTCATTCACTGAAAGAAATGTAACTTGAAAGTAGTTTAAGTTGAGGAGAAATGACATCTTTATCAAGTAATATAAGGAAATGGAATTTTTCAAATCTTCTTTTATGCATATATTTTATGGATATCTTTCCATTGATAAAGTTCTATGGCTTTCTTCATACAGGTTTGTTCATTTCATGTTATGTTTTTTTCCAAGGTATTCTGTAGTTTCATAGTCATAAATGGTTTCTTTTTTTCTGTTTTCTGTTGTAATTGATGCTTGTTGAGGAATAGGAATTCTTTGATCTTTTTTTGTTGATTTTTTATTGCATCACCTTCTCGATGCTTGTATAAGTTCTAATAATTTGTCATGAATACTCTTGAGTGTTAATGTAGTAAACTGCATTCATAGGATTTAAAATATAGCTTTAAATTTCAAAAGTAACATGAATACTTTTGCCTTATAAAAATGAATTACAATGTTAAATCACCTTTGACCAACACCCCCAATACTAGTGTGCACCCTCCAATACTAGTAACCATCATTATGAGTCTCAATATATATATTTCATAGAACATATATAGTGTAATTTGTGTGTGTGTATTTTCAAATATTGCCAAATGCAACTTTCTTTTTCATTCAAAATGTGTTTTGCTAATCTATCGTTATTTGTACATCTAAATATACTTCATTCCCTTTCAAATGCTCTACAGCTTTTCGCTATATGTATCACATTTCATTTATTTATTTAATTGAAGCACATTTCGATTATTTCTAATTTTTCACAGCCACAGACAATGCTGAAATGAACAACCTTGTCGATGTCTCCTAGTTCATATTTGAAGGTGTTTTTCTAAGGTGGGTGTCTTATATTCCTAGGTTTGTAGGAAGTTTAAAATTATTTTTTAATCATGAATAAGCATTAAATATGTGTGTGCTCTTAATATTCCTAGTTTTCTTGGTAGTTCAGTGTTCATTGTGAGTGTGTGTTCTTTTCAGCCTCTATTAAAAGGAACACAATTTTTCTCTTTTAACCTGTTGTGGTGAGTTATAGTAATTTTCTAATCTTGAAATATCCTCATATTCATATAATCTAATTAATCACAGTGATTATTTTAAAAATATGTTGCTGGGTTTAACTTGCTGATGTTTTATGTAAGAATTTTCTATCTCTGTTCATAAATGTGATTGAACTATCGTTTTCCTTTCTTGTACTCTACTGGTTCAGATTGGATAATAGGGGTTTGCAAGTTTTATAAGATGCATTGGATACCTTTCCATCTTTCTTAAGTTCTGGAACCATGAATGTAACCTAGGAATTATATGTTATTTGAAGTTTGATAGAACTTGTTCCCAGCTATTGTTTTTCACATTAATATTTAATTATGTAATCTAGATCCTCCATACCCTCACTTATTTTAAAAATCTGAGATGCCTATTTCTGGGGTAGATGTATTTATAAATATCTTCACTGTACTCTTATTACAAATTGTCAAAAATTTCTCATACGTTTAGTCTTAGCATAGGCTAGAATATGTTCCCAGAGTCACAATAGTTCAAGGGTGTGTGTTACCTTTGTGGACTTTATCCTTTATTAGTATAAAATCCTTTTCTCTTTGATGCCTTTGCTTTCAATTATATTAACATTGCTATATCGCTTTCCTTCAATTACCATTAGATTACAAACTCTTTTAACCCACTATTTTCAAGCTTTCTGTGTTGTTGTTGGAGTTTGCTGGTGGTCAGTTTATAGATGGATTTTATTTTTAATCCAGTGTGTCTTTTTAAGGTCTGAGTAAATTAACCCACTTATATTTATTGTAAATACTGATATTTAGACTTACTCCTCTAATTTTATTTTATTTTATTTTTGTATTTACCGTATTTCTGCTTAGGTTTTTTTTTTTTTTTCTTTTTTTATTCCTCCCTTCTTCCCATTCTGACTTATGTTGTGCTGGACAAGTTTTCTCTGTTCCATTTTCCCCCTTTTCAATGGTCTGTAAATTACAAATCAAATTAATCCTTCAGTGTTTATTCTTAATTAAAATTTTTATTTAATGTCATGTATTCAGAACATATATGTTGAAAATCAACACCTGGATTTAACTTCTATCTATAATTCCTTGAATACATTTCTGAACTTTTTCGGATTCTCGGTTTTCACACTTGTAAAATTGGGAGCTTGAGTTCTTCACTTAATCTTCATTTAAAGATTAAATGTGATGCCAGGTCAAGCACCAGCCTTTATAAAATAAGAGATCTTCAATTACTTCATTCCGTTTTTTCTTCATTCAACCAAAAAACTTCAGGTCCAAAAGACACAATCACCCCTCAACTCCTTTGTCCTTCAAAGTCACCTCCTCTTCATATCTCTTACATCATTATGACCTTGATCTAGTCTTTCCATTTCATTGTAAGACTCAGAATATCTTTTCATCCTCCCTTTACATTGAAAAACAAAAAGAAAAATACCCATTCTGCATTGTACTGAACTGCATCTTTTGCTTTGGATTTAATTAACGTGTCATTTCCCAGGGACTCCATGCCTTTCTTCATTTTTCCTTCAAAATGGCGGACTTTAGACGTTCCATGATCAGCACCACGTGCGCCTGCGCCTCCCGCGGCCATTTCGCCCAGCAGCCCAAGCTCCAGCCTCTCCTCCGCGAAGCGCCTGCGCACGAGTCTCTAGAGCACCGTCGCTCCTCCCTCTAACTGAGTACGCTTCAAACCGCACGTTCATGTCCCTTCCCTCCCCCGCTGACTCTGCACCGCCCTCACCCCTTTCCTGTGAGATTCTTCCGCCAAGTGAAAAGCCTATCTTCGGTCGACAGCCTACGCACTTGAAAAGCAATCCAATAAGCACTTACAGCCCTGGGGTTCGCCATTCAGTCTTATCTGTGCACCACTGCAATTTTCCTCTGGGTCCTAAAGTTGATGACCGATTTCTCTGGACTTTTTTGCATCCCGTGAGGCAACAAATGGAAAGAATGGCTGTGGCGGAGGGATCCCTCGCTTACGCTCGGTGTACTTTAACCTAATGGGGGTCGTCCGAGAGTCGGAAGGGGGAGGGGAAAGGGAGGAGGCAGCCGAGGAATTGTTTTTTTCTCTCGCCCCGCCCTCGCCGGGGCGGCCAATGGCGATGGGCTCCTTCCCCACGAGTCTCGCCCAGCTCCTTGGACCCAGCCAATGAGCGATGGAAGCGGCTCCGAGGGGGCGGGCCCGGGAGGCTGTGCGTGTCTTGTGAGAGCTCTTGAACCAAGTCAGAGAGCTAGAGTCGGCTGGGCGGCTGGAAACGGTGGCCGCCGCCGGTGACTCAGGGAGGCGGGAGGCGGGAGGCGGGAGGCGGGGTAAGAGCGCCACGGCCTCGGCTGAAGGGATCGGAGGAAGAAAGGTGAAGGCGCCAAGCCCGCGGCCCCGCCGCCCCCGCGCCGCGGCGCAGGCTGGGGGTCTGCGGCCGAGTAGAAGGGTGTCGGGGCGGGGCGGCGGGGCAAGTGCGGAACGGCGGGCTCGCCCCTCCCGCGGGGCTGCCCGGGGCGGGGACCCGGCCGCCTGGGACGGGGCCTCTGCTTCGGGGCCTTTTCTTTTCCGGGGTGAGGGGCGAACACTTTCAAATCCACTTAAGCCACAAATAATTCTCCCCTCACTCTGTCTGCATTTAGGTTTCAGGTTTTGGAAAAGCGAAACTTGGGAGAGCCAGGGTCACGCGACGCTTGGGCCAGTGTTTGCGGTGGGGGAGGGATCGGGGGGCGGGAAGGGCGCGGGTGGAGAGATCGGGTGCGGGTCCTCCGTCTCACCCGCCGCCGCCTGGGGTCCCCTCCTCCGATCGGGATTAGGACCCTTTCCTCCGCCCTGGCCTCCCCCACCGACCTCTCTTCCCGGCCCCCTCCCGCCGGCCGCCCCCGTTGCATTTTGTTTTTGTGTTTTTGCAGGGAGGAGCCCTTCCTGCAGCGTTGGAACCATGGTGCTCACGCTCGGAGAAAGTTGGCCAGTATTGGTAGGGAAGCGATTCCTCAGTCTGTCCGCAGCCGACGGCAGCGACGGCGGCCACGACAGCTGGGACTTGGAGCGCGTCGCCGAGTGGCCCTGGCTCTCCGGGACCATTCGAGCCGTCTCCCACACCGACGTTACTAAGAAGGATCTGAAGGTAAAACCGGCTCCCGGGCCTCGGCAGTCGGACGTTTCCTAGTTACCTTGGTAACGAGACAGCCAGCAACCCTCCCTCCCTTTTTCTGAAAAGGCGACCAGAAAGTTGGCATCTGATCTGAAGGTGCAGAAAAGTAGACCTTGAAAGTCTTTGAAATGGTGTGTAGAGCGAGGTGTGTTTGGCTTAGAGTTGCCCGTGTTTAATAATGGGCTTAGGGTTGCTCAGACATGATTAGTTATTGCACGCGCTGTGCCTTATCAGGGCTGTACGATGATTTCTCCGAAGGGGGAGTGTTGTTAATATTAAGTTGGGCAAGTGGGTGACGTTAGGAATCATTGAGAATTGAGCACTAGTGCTTAGAAGTGCTTTCAGTCGGGTTTTTTGTTTGTTCCTTCTAATTTCTTCACCCAACTTCTTAAACTTTCAGACTTAGAAGTGTGAGTGTAGAGGAAGGAGCTTAATTCTCTTCAGTATATTAAGGTGGGTATTTGTCCGTATATGGTGGGTCAGGGCAGGAGTGGGTTCCTGGTTGTCTCTGATGAGTCTGTGAGTGGGTGTGGGATATGACCATATATGGAGGGCTGGGGTGGAGCTGCCCCTTATATGGTGTGTTGGAGGGATGGCTTTGAAATATTCCATTTGGGTGTTTGAGGGAAGGGAGAGAAATGGGAACGAGTGCGGCCAGTGATTTTTAATCAGAATGGCACGCAGAACCTTTTTCAGTTAGATCTTTTCGAAAAGAGATGAATTCTGATCGTACTCCCTAATAGAAGTATTGGTGTGAAAGGATTGTGTGGAAACTACCAGTGAGGAAGCCATTGTACCAACAAAGACTCCTTTGTGCAAAAATAACTGAAAAAAGGTCCCCAACAAAGACTCCGAAGTGGTGATAACTTGAAGGAAGCTTGTCAGAACAGAAGAGCTTTCCATCCTGGGTAACGGATATGTTTTAGTATCTTCACTTGGTCATTATCTTTGCTTTTTCTTGAAAACTGCTCAAATAAGGGAAGCAAGTTTTTGCATTGGCAGTTGAATATGTGTTGATTGCTGAAACACTGTTCAAGGAATTGGCATAACCTGTGTTCTGACCCAGAAAGTTTTGACCCTTGAGCCCACCTTCTTAATCATCGTGCTCCCTGATCAAAGGCTCTGCCACCAGAGGACTCCTGTCGTACACTGTGAAATTTGGTTTCACTCCTAGCAAGGTGCGTTTTGATGTTTACAGAAAGAAGGTAATGTGGTACAGCCTATTTGCTTAGGCTAATCATCTTTCTCAATAAAATGGGCTTTGTGTAGTAGATTTCAGTCATAGTTGCGGCGGTTCATTTCACCTGCCAAGTAAAATTTTCTGTAGTGCATTTGTTTTTACCCGATTTGAGTGGAAACAAGATTAATCCTTACAGTCTTTAGTTCTTTGGCAGATGATGAGAGACTAGGTGTTTCCTTACTCAGCAGTGATTGCAGACCCGTTGGGTTAGGAAGGGAACCTAGGAGGTCCTTTATGTGTGTTCTTTTAAATCTCCACATCTCCCTCACCCCCAGCCTTTGAAGTGGTGGTGGTATCTTCATTTTCAGAATAAAGAAATAGATTTAGGAAAGGAAATCTTGTCCAGACTTGCATAGTTAGCTACTAAGTGACACAGGGAGCATTGGAATCCACGTTTGGCTATGTGTGTCTTCACTGCACTAAGGTGCCTAACCTGGAGACGACAGGGATTTTAATTCAAAAGCAATTTTGACTATAGTGGATTTTTTGCTTTACCTACAGACTTCACAACTCAGCCCTCATGTAAGAAATCTACTCAGTTTCTCTTTTTGAATCATGATTTATTGCTGCATTCCTTAATTGAGTAGCAGATAAAGTAATTGGTGTAAGTTTAAGGATATGTTGTGTTAGCAAAAACACAGTTTTTGAAACATTGAAACCTATTGTGTTTGGCCAGATGCAGGCAGGAACTGAGTAACTAAGACAATGCCTAAGACCTGGGCTTAGGGATATTGAGTTTTTGGGAGTGGGTTGGGGGGGCTGCAATGAATATGAATGAATGAAATTCAAGTAGTGTGCAACTGTTTTAGTACTAATAGAAGTACAAGTCTGTCTAGACTGACTTGCTTCCTTAGTTGAGGTTGAAATGAATGAGACCAAGGCTTGTTAACTTTGTTTCATCTAGAGAAAGACTTTGTAACAAAGTCACTTACTCAGATACAATGTTTAGTAGTTGATTACAGAGAAGTTAGGTGAAGACATAATAGATTTGTTTCATCTAGAGAAAGACTTCGTAACAAAGTCACTTATTCAGATACAATGTTTAGTAGTTGATTACAAAGAAGTTAGGTGAAGACATAATAGATACTTATCATGCAGTAAATACTTTGATTTAATCCTCACAAAAATCCTAGATAGTAAACCACATTTTTTAGTGTTAGAAATTGAGGCTTAAACAAGTTAAATAACTTGCCGAAGTTTGTCCCCAGACCTTAAACACTAGGCTTTAATATTCAGATAGAGTGAGGTTAGAGCAACTCTATTTTGCTGGGTTCAGTATCCCCAGCACTGAGAACATTGCTTGGCATGTAGTTTTTGCTAAAATATTTGAACAGATGAAGGAATCATAAAATTATTACTCGTATATAGAAAAGCAGTTCAGAAATTATCTTCCAATGGAGCATTGGCATTCTCTTTAACTTGGATAACAACAGATCTTAATTAGGTGTGATTATAAGGACTTCTTCAACCTTATTTTTGTGCTACTCTGTCTACTTGAGTGTGAGGCAGATTGCTTCTTAACTGACTTTGTTCTACGCATGCTGGGAATGCCCTCCTTCCCCAACTTGTTTGTCTAAGTCTTTTCCTTGCTTTGAACCTACTTTTTCCTTGAGTCTTCTGCCCCTTCTTAGTTCTTTGGGATGTCCTTAGCAGATGAGTAGTACTTGCCAACTATATGTACCATTTGCTGCTGTTAAAGCCCTTTTTGGCAGTTGGATACCTTGACCAATCAATGCCTAGTTTTTTCATCCTTGCATACAGTTGAAACTTGAATGTTGGTGGATTCTGTTGACAGTCAACCCATGTAAAATGAGAAACTTAGCACAGTGTAATAATAAAAAGTGTTTACCCCTATAATTGAATGCTAGACTCTGGGATTTTAGATAAGAGTCTAGGTGTAAGAAGACATAAATAGAAGCATAATGAATTAATTCCTAATTTGTGAAGCAGTGAAATAAGTGATATTCTGTACCGTAGTACTGGGCATAGAGTAGAATGTCATTAAAAACTTCGTGATTAAAAACCATGCCATTGTGTAAGTGCCTACTTTTAAACTTGGAAACATTTTACTTGGCTATTCTGATAGTTTTCAAAATCATATACTTAGGTAAGATTAGTGTATACTAAAAGTGGAGGTTTTGAGATTAGCTTGATTAGATAATATTAATTCATATATCTTAAAGGAAAGAGATTTATCTTTCTGGGAAGAACAGCTTGAAATAATTAACTTGAAATATCCAACATCTGGTCAAGAAATTTTATAAGCTAATAGGCACGTATTTACAAAATGCCCTATTTTTTAAATAGGAAATTTGGGAATTATAGGTAGTAAGTTGTAATTAATAGGCCTTTTTCTGGCCTTTGGAGTCAGACAGCACAGATAACATCTCCTTTGTGGACCAAGGGATTGTGGAGGAAAGAACACCATTTAGAATGACAACTAGTCTTATCTGTCACTTTGCAGGAGCTTGGTCAAATCACATTAGTTCCCCCTGAATTTGAATTCTTACCGTTGTTTTTCTTAAATAGAAATTTCTGTAAAAGAGGCTTTTGGTGCGGGGGGGTGTGTGTCCTTATATATAGAACTTCAGACCTCAAGGCACAAATGAAAGATATGTAGTTATGATAAACAGGAAACTTTTTAAAGAACGTTGAAGAAAGCTCACAACTTGTTGGTTTTATTATATTTTTTCAAAAGTCATCTTTTTTTTTTTTTTTTTTGCGGTACGCGGGCCTCCCACAGCTGCAGCCTCTCCCGCTGCGGAGCACAGGCTCCGGACGCGCAGGCTCAGCGGCCATGGCTCACGGGCCCAGCCGCTCCGCGGCATGTGGGATCCTCCCGGACCGGGGCATGAACCCGTGTCCCCTGCATCGGCAGGGGGACTCTCAACCACTGCGCCACCAGGGAAGCCCCTTAAAAGTCATCTTTTTAAATGTGAAGTTTTGACCAACACAGCCTAATACTTCAAAGTATTATTTATTTTTAAAAAACTAAATTTATTTATTTTTAAAGAACTAAACTTAATTTTCAGATTACTCAAAAATTGAGACATAGGGACTTCCCTGGTGGCGCAGTTAAGAATCCGCCTACCAATGCAGGGGACACGGGTTCGAGCCCTGGTCCGGGAAGATCCCACATGCCGCAGAGCAACGTAGCCTGTGCGCCACAACTACTGAGCCTGCACTCTAGAGCCTGTGAGCCACAAGTACTGAGCCCGTGTGCCACAACTCCTGAAGCCCGCATGCCTAGAGCCCGTGCTCCGCAACAAGAGAAGCCACCACAGTGAGAAGACCATGCACCGCGACAAAGAGTAGCACCTGCTCGCTGCAACTAGAGAAAGCCTATGTGCAGCAATGAAGACCCAATGCAGCCAAAAATAAATAATTAATAAATAAATAAATTTATGTTAAAATAATTGAGATATAAAGAGGCAGCTTGTCTAAAATTTGATTTAGGGTTGATCATAAGCTTTATAGATAGCTTATAGATATGATAAGAACTGTGATATTGCATACGTTTTGGGAAGCCACTTAAGATCTTAGATTACTTTTTTTCTGAGTAGATGTTAGATAATCATATTGAAGTCTTCCTCCTCCCATTCCTAACTGAAGAAGTGATACTCTGATAAATTAAGATTTGAATTACCACGGAGGTCTTAAAACTACCTAGTCTTGGGCTTCCCTGGTGGCGCAGTGGTTGAGAGTCCGCCTGCCGATGCAGGGGACACGGGTTCGTGCCCCGGTCCGGGAAGATCCCACATGCCGCGGAGCAGCTGGGCCCGTGAGCCATGGCCGCTGAAGCCTGCCCGTCCAGAGCCTGTGCTCCACAATGGGAGAGGCCACAACAGTGAGAGGCCTGCGTACCGCAAAAAAAAAACCTACCTAGTCTCCTTGCCAGATACTTAACATAAATTGCCTTTAAAATCTACCTAACAATTCAGTGAAGGGTGGGTCTTAGTACTTTCATTTTGAAGCTACCAGAACACAAGATTCAGAGAGCTTAGCTTTTTGACCTGGGTACAGTTAATTGGTTTCCTTTGTAATTCTACATATTTTATTTTATGCATGTAAAATCATTCTAAGAAAGCTTCAACATAGCTGGTATTCAAACCCAGATCTCTCTGATTCTGATGTGTGTAGATGTGCATTCCTCTTACACTATGTTGATGGGAAAACTGTCATCCAAAGCTAAGTTGGGTTTGAGGTTGATGTGCTGTGGGGCAAAAAGACTAGGGGAGATGTCAGAGGACCTGGATTCTGTGACTAGGCAAACAGAAAGGAAGATGGGCAGTCTCTGAAGCCCGATGTGAAGAACCACTGGTTGGTTATGGTGATGGAATACATAGAACCAAGGTGGAGTACGCAGGGCCTTGTCACATAGTAGGTGCTTAACACATTTACACTTATTCTGTAATAACTGCAAGGTTAAAAGCCTGCCATACCAAGAAGATATGCAGCTTCTCAGGGGAAGTTGCCTGGGAAATTAGGGGTGCATATTTTGTGGTTGGGGGAGAAGGATAGGATGGGTCTCAAATTTCATTGGTTTTAAAGATTGATAGTCTATAGCCATAAAACTGGAAAAGTTTGGGATTGAGGCTAGTGGTATATCAGTTGGGAACTTCCTGCCTTCCAAATGGGTGAGAGAAACAAGGTAAGAGCCCAATTCAGAGAGAAATTTATTCATTCAACAAGTATTCGAGTACTGACTGATGAAATACATGGTAAGTTAAAGAAGACAGACTTTGACCGATTAGAGTTTTTAAAATGTCAATCAGTTGACCACAAATAAATAATTCAAAATGTGGAATAGTGCTACAAAAGAAGAGTACAGAGTTTGAGTACAATTAGCAAGGGACTTCTCTTGGGAGAGAGAGGGGCTCTTTGGTAAGGGAAGGCTTGAGGAAAGGATTTTTGAATTGGGTTCTGATGAATAAATGGAAATTAAATAAACTTTTTTAAATTAAAGGTTGAAAAGGGAGATATGATTGCCTATGAAATTATGAAGTGTTGATAGATTTATTAACTAATTCTTTGAAACCAAAAATGAGACATCACTCTATTAAGAGGAGAGCTTTTAAATCAAGTTAAAATAGTGATTTTTTTTTTTTTTGCGGTACGCGGGCCTCTCACTGCTGTGGCCTCTCCGGTTGCGGAGCACAGGCTCCGGACGCGCAGACTCAGCGGCCATGGCTCACGGGCCTAGCTGCTCCGCGGCATGTGGGATCTTCCCGGACCGGGGCACGAACCCATGTCCCCTACATCAGCAGGCGGACTCTCAACCACTGCGCCACCGGGGAAGCCCAAAATAGTGATTTTTACACTGAATATTGAGGGAGTTTATTGTATCTCAGTTAAAACATAAGAAACATTTTAAAAGACTTAGAGTAAATGAAACGGTAGCGTATTCATAATGGGTTAAGGAAGCTAAGGTGTTTGGTACGTTTATATGACTTTTAAGGTTTTGTGACTGATTCCTACTTATGGGTTACTGTCAGAGACCCACTTTTGGACTGAATTCTTTTTTTATGTTTTAAAATATCTACAAATTATAAGGGTTTTAACTTTAGGGCTAAAAGGTATTTTGCAGATCAGAAGCAGAAAACTTCATAGTTACTTGGAAAATAGTATTTCAAAGGTAGTTTAATTTTCATGTAAGAAGTTAGAGGTAGTTTTGGAAAATTCTGGGGTCCTTTATCAATTACTCGTTTCTATATGTAGCAAAGTTGTCTTGTCTTGGATTTCAAACTCTGAGGTAATTTCCCAGTTTATTCAACTCAAGGTGTTGAAAGCGCCTGGTGCCGAGTCCTACTGCTACCAGAGGGCTTCAGAAGCCAGTGGTGGATTGTGTGATGGGCGGTCATCTTAAACTCACTGACAGTGTCAACATAGAATTACAATGCCCTGCGAGAAGTACTTTGGGTTTCAGATTTCTGTCTTTGAATTCTCAAAGCTCTGATGTCTAATTAACATATGTAAAAACCTTCTACACGGGGGTTCTTTTTTGTGAAGGCTTCCCAGAGGTTACTTTGAGGGCAGAGACTGGTCTCCACATCCCTTGACTCTGCTTCCCAGAGTGGTTTGGGAGCCAAAGCTCATTGGTTCTAACAGATCTGGTTAGTTTATTGTGGGTTTAGAAGGGAAGTAAGAGAGCAGGAGTTGGGGGCAGCGTATTCAGATACCAGACTCGAGTAGAATGGTGAGGGTATAATTCAACTTAGGCATTTTTCATGTTTATTTTTGTTAATCAAGTCTGCTTTCCTTCAATTTTGTTTGTCTTAGGTGTGTGTGGAGTTTGATGGGGAATCTTGGAGGAAGAGAAGATGGATAGACGTCTACAGCCTTCTAAGGAGAGCCTTTTTAGTGGAACATAACTTGGTTTTGGCTGAACGGAAGTCTCCTGAAGTTTCTGAGCGAATTGTTCAGTGGCCTGCGATAGTGAGTAAAACTCGGGCTTACTTGAACTCCTGAGAAGAGGGTATTTCACCCATTACGAATGAAACAGGGAAAATCTATACGTAATGCCTATATTTGGTCCTCTGGAAAATAATAGTACAGAGATATGACAGTGTAGAAGATTCAGAAGAACCCCCAGAACCTCCTGTCAGCCCTGCTAGGAGCCCTGCAACTCTGACCCTTGACTTTTCTTGGGCCTCAGTTTCTTCACTTGAAAAGTCGGGGGTGGAGGTCATGTGGGGAACGTCTAGTCTAGGTCAGTGGTTAGAAACCAGCAGATATATACAGACATACAGATCTTTTTGGTTTGACCCTCACAGTGTTTTAAGAAAATCTAAATTAGTTGTCTACATTTAAAGAATGTAGAGAATGTCCTTAAAAATCTAGAGTTCCAGTTTTTCTTGGAGAAGTGGCAAGATGTGGCAGCACTGGGGCCGCATAGCAGTTCCTTGTCGCAACAGTGGGCGGAAGCTGAAAAGTAGCTGTTGCCTGGACCCTGTGAGGGTTTCCACTTGGGGTCTCATGATCTTTAAGGTTCCCCCTGGCTCATATTTCTTTGGCTTTAAAGATGCTAGCAGTCAGTATATGACTGTGCCATTTCCACACCATAAGTCTGGTGCAGTTAAAGGAAAATAGTGATCAGGAGAGCACAGTTCAGGCTATTTGAGACATGAGCTGGGGCTTGAAGGAGGAAGGGGCAGATTGGATAGTTGAAAGGCTAAGAGGATGATTGAAAGGCTGACCAGCTTGTGAAGGGCCTGCATGCCCGTATGAGCAAAGTTAAGATTTTGCCCATGGGTGAGAAGAGCTGCTGGAGGTTTTTGAGTGGTGTCGGGTTTTGTTTAAAGTTGTATTTTGCTCTTTGTATTTTTTCCCCCATCTATTAAGAATTTGCTAAAAACATGGCCCTGTCTCCCCACAAAAATGTACATAAAGCAATATTTTGCATAAATTTGGGGGAAGCCATACATCTGTGGCCCCAGACCTATATGTTAATGACTCTCAAATGTGTATCGCATTTAAGTTATTGATTCTGGGTAGAAATTACGTGCGCCTGTTGTGGTTGCATGAATAGTTATTATTGAGATACTGATAGTAAATAAACGACTGAATGGCTTTCTCTCTCTCCACGTGTATGGAATATTGCCAGTCCCCGTTTTCAGAATTACGCCAGCAGCAGTTATGATGCCAAAGCATTTTCTTCTGTTTCAGATGTACAGACCTCTGCTGGACAAAGCTGGTTTGGGATCCATAACGTCTATTCGCTTTTTAGGAGATCAACAAAGAGTATTTCTTTCTAAAGACCTTTTAAAGCCTATACAGGTAAAACACGGAAACGATATTAAACCCTAAAAATAGAAGGACAGACTCCTTGAATATGAGAACTAACATATTGATGTTGATTGCTCTCATTCAGATATCTAACAGAGAAAAGGACCCATCTTATGAGCAGTTAAGTTGTCAGACATCATTGCTTAGTGTTAGCCGTTGGGTTGGTACTGTTTATTTGGGGTTGGAAGGACAAACGTACTACAGTTGATGATGTGTGTGTATAGAAACACCTAGGTGATATGAAGCTCATTTCTAAGACTATCATTCATATATATACATATATCTGTGTATGTATATATATATGTCAGTCCTGATTATTTAAGGATTCCGTATTTGGGAACTTGCTTACTTGCTAAAATATATTTGTAACCCCCCAGTCAGTACTTTGGTGCTTTCAGGGTCATTCACAGACATGTGCACAGTGGTGAAGATTTTCAGTTGTCTGACACATGTTCCCAGCTGAGCTTGAATAAGGTGACATTCTGCCTTCTTACTTCCTCTCTTCTACTGTAAACAAGTGTCCTTTTCAAGGTCTATTTAGTACTGCATTTTTGTGCTTTTTCGTTGGTGATTTCACTCTTTCAAATGGCCCCAAGGGTAGTGCTGAAGTGCTCTCTAAGTGTTCTAAGTGCAACGAGGCTGTGATGTGTCTTAGGGAGAAAATACATGTGTTAGATAAGCTTCATTCAGCCGTGAGGTATAGTGGCCATGGGTTCGAGGTTAGCATTGCAGCAATATATACTAAATAATGTGTTTTTCAACAGAAACACATAAAACAAGGTTATGTATTGATTGGTTGATGACAGTATTGTGACCAGAGGCTTGAAGGAACCTAACCCCATCTTTCCCCTAGGAATGGTTCAGTATTCACTAATTCAGTGTTTGTGGTGACTTAACATAACTACCACAAACAGTGTAAATCGTGTGTGTGTGTGTGTGTGTGTGTGTGTGTGTGTGTGTGTGTGTGTGTGTGTTCATTCATACTCTTTCCAATTAGCTTGCAGAACTCCCTCCTTTTTCTTCACAACATTTAGGCTCTTGGTTCTTGCTCGTGTGTGATTTTTTCCTTTATTGTAAAAATGTTGGGAGGGAGGGGAAGAACACACAGATTACTGCCACAGATCACTACCTTGGGAATAATGTTGGTCTTATGATAACATTGGTTTTTTTATGTTTTTTGTTTTTTGCGGTACGCGGGCCTCTCACTGTTGTGGCCTCTCCCGCTGCGGAGCACAGGCTCCGGACGCGCAGGCTCAGAGGCCATGGCTCATGGGCCCAGCCGCTCCACAGCATGTGGGATCTTTCCGGACCGGGGCACGAACCCGTGTCCCCTGCATCGGCAGGCGGACTCCCAACGACCGCGCCACCAGGGAAGCCCTAACACTGGTTTTTTTATATGTCATTTGTGAAACTTAGTCATCCCCTTTAACCACTTCTGTTTTGTGACCTGACTTGTTTCTATGGCCTGTAGGACAATTAAACCAGTTTATTTGCTGAAAGACAGTTTAGGACCAAGGGTCATTGACTTGGCATTGACTTTTCTCTGCGCAAGTCTTACTTTTACTTCCATGTCCTCGAAGTGAGTGAAAACAAGATTCACACTCTGAACCCTATTCTGTAATGTTTAGTAAATGGAACAGAGGAAGATGCTTTTACTTAATTGCAGACACAAGTTATCTTCATATGTCAAATAGGCATCTTGATATTTTTCCTACATTAAAAGGCAGAATGACTGCTCTTAAGGACCAAGGAACATACAGCAGGGGCTGTGGATGTCTGCTTCACTGAGCAGTATTTACTTCTTAGCATTGTTTTCAGGACAGTTCTGTTTTATATCTTTCATGTGTTTAACCTTTTCAGTTTTGTTTCTTGAGGTTGAAAAAGGTCAGTAAGTTTTATTTATTTAAGAGCCCTTTGTGGCCCGCCCCACTGACGTGGTATTTTACCTTGTAGTAGGAATTGGAGAACACATTTAAATTTTTTGAAATTGCAGTAGCATGAAAAAAAACAAAACAAAACACATGGCCCGTTCTGGTTATTAATGTTGAGCTCTTATGAAACCCCTAGTTCAAGTCTGATGTTATTTGGCTTAAGAAATTTTTCCAGCATGGCCTCTCTAAAAGACTGTTCTTTCCAATGGGAGAAATGGATGAACTGTTTTTGGCCACTGTGTACCCATTTCACATGCAGAAAAGCATGAAGGCCTGATATTGGAAGGGCTTCTGTGCTATGCAGTTTGGGTTTGGCAGGTTCCTCCTATTGACAGTCTGTATACATTTATCATAACTGAGTGTACACACAAAGCCAGAGCACTGTGGAATAGTGCCAAAACTAGAGCTGCCAAGAATTGAATGTTTCAAAGCTGGCTAGCTGAAGGCTTAACGCTATTCATTCAGATTTTGTCCTTCCTCCCCCCCCACGCCCCTCTTCGTAAACAAGAATGCATTTGGAATTCTAGTTAGGGGAAATGAATCTGTGTGAAATGATGTTTGTTAAAAACAGCAATTTCAATGAACTGACACTATGGATCTAAGTGATTTCTGTGTATGTGTCTTTTGCCCCTTGCATTTGGAGCTGTGATTTCCCTAATTTCCCTAGAGTTTGGGATACAGAGTATTTTTGACACGAACTGACTAGCTAGTTTGTTTGCTTATTATATTTAAAATTTGAGCCACTCTTAGTATTGTCTTGCTCTTAGCTTGGGGTGACTTCACTTCTGTCTGCCTTATATTTGTGATGGTTTGATGGTTTCCTACTACTTGACCAGTCTAATTCATTGGAGTTGCAATGGTTTGCTGCCATCAAATGGCTAATTGACACTACTTTAATCCCTGTGATTAAACTGATTGAAATATCCACTGGAATTTAAACAACTCTTCTTGTTACCTTAAAATGTAATGATTTTCCATTTTTCAGGATGTAAACAATCTTCGACTTTCGCTTATCGATAATCAGAATGTCAGTAAAGAATTTCAAGCTTTGATTGTGAAACATTTGGATGAAAGCCATCTTTTACAAGGTAAGAAGCTATGTTTTAGCCCTTCTCACTCATTTGCTCATTAAAAATTCTAATGTGTTAGAAATTCTTTTGCTGCTTTTCCCATGCAACTAGGTGAGTGGAGGACTTTATTCTGTAATGTATTCTGAAGCCTCTGAAATTTGGAGAGCTCAGGGATCATGTGAAGACTATAAAAGTGAAGTAGGTATTAAACAAGCTCAGCTATATTTTGACATGGAATTTGATATGTTTGGAATTTCAGTCTTATAAAATTAGTAAAGCATTAATTTGGTAAGCTTGATCTTGCCATTTACTGTTATTGATTTTCTTGGTCAATTTCACAATTGTAAGTATTTTATCAGACTTAGCAGTTTTGCTGAGGTTCCTGAATTTGGATCCTCTAAAACTGCAGAGGAGAATGAGTTACGTCTCAATGTGTTATCTGATACTACATGGTCTGATACAAATACTAGAAGAAATATATTGCAAGTCTGAGATAAATCAGTAGAAAAGTGAAGCTTAAAAATACAGTTTAAATCTTCTCCTAGCTTTGCTGAAATGTCTGTCTTCTTGCATTTATAGCAGTACCTTTTAATGTTTACTTTTTGTCTACTGCATTTTTAAAGACTTGGGAAAAGATTACCCTGGATAATGGTGCTGTTGGGAGATAATGCATATTGCTCTAAGGATTTTTTTTAATTTTTATTTTTTAAGGTGACAAAAACTTAGTTGGTTCAGAAGTAAAAATTTATAGCTTGGACCCATCTACTCAGTGGTTTTCTGCAACCATTGTAAATGGAAACCCAACATCAAAAACTCTTCAAGTCAACTGTGAGGAGGTAAGGATGATGATAATTGTGTGTAAGATAACTTGACAGGGAAAGATAATTATAAAAAGGAATTATAGTATTTTATAGGAGCTAAACACCTTTATTATTTTATATTAAAATATCAGAGTAGAAAAAAACAATTATTTTAAAAAGGAATTATATGTAAGAAGCCCCTATTATTTGTTTTTTTAAATAAATTTTAATTAATTAATTAATTTATGGCTGCATTGGATCTTCACTGCTGTGCACGGGCTTTCTCTAGTTGCGGCGAGCAGGGTCTACTCTTCGTTGTGGTGCCTGGGCTTCTCACTGCGGTGGCTTCTCTTGTTGTGGAGCATGGGCTCTAGGCACGTGGGCTTCAGTAGCTGTGGCATGCGGGCTCAGTAGTTGTGGCTCGTGGGCTCTAGAGCGCAGGCTCAGTAGTTGTGGCGCACGGGCTTAGTTGCT
This sequence comes from Delphinus delphis, assembly GCF_949987515.2. Classification (NCBI taxonomy): domain Eukaryota; kingdom Metazoa; phylum Chordata; class Mammalia; order Artiodactyla; family Delphinidae; genus Delphinus; species Delphinus delphis. Next base: position 14,850,547 of record NC_082694.2, on the reverse strand, counting down.
CCGTGTCATGTGGGACCTTCCCGGACCAGGGCTCGAACCCGTGTCCCCTGCATTGGCAGGCGGATTCTTAACCACTGCGCCACCAGGGAAGTCCCAGAAGCCCCTACTGTTATGTTGATAGAGCTAATTTCTGGTGTGTTCCTGAGCATTTTAAAATTTCCTAGTATCTTTGTTTTATTTATTTGTTTTTAAGATTCCAGCACTGAAAATTGTCGATCCATCACTGATTCATGTTGAAGTTGTACATGATAACTTTGTGACATGTGGTAAGACACACTGTTTGATTAAAATCTTTGTTCTCCTTTCCCCTTTATCCTTCTCACATTAAGAGAGACAGGGACGCCAACTTACCTGTTTTTAAATATTTTAGGTAATTCTACAAGAATTGGGGCTATAAAACGCAAATCTTCTGAGAATAATGGAAGCCTGGTTTCCAAACAAGCAAAATCTTGCTCTGAGGTAACTTGATTTATTTTTGTCACTTGTGTAAACCTTTCTCTAATTCTCACAGTGCATGGCCAGTTTGTCTAGTGGTAATAAAGCTGTCTGCTCTGCTCTTCTGTGCTGTTGTGTCTGCTCTTTGCTAGTCCCAGATCTTGGCCGTAATTTCTATACTCAAGCAGATGGAGATAATATAAGTTTCTGGTTCGCTATTTTTGTCAAGAAAAAGTTTTTAGTTTTGATGTTTCCTGAAAATTGTCAATAGATTTGACAGTTTCACCATATGGAGGTATTTTTGAAGATCAATTGAGTTGTGTGTGTCAAATCAGAAGAATGCCTTGCATGAGAGGAGGGGAGGAAGCTTAGAATTCTGAGTAGATTTGGTGTTGAAATAGGACTCCCACCTCAATAATTGAGAGGTTTGATCGGTCATTTATGATTGGGTGAACAAACATACTCACTTTTTGAAGGAAGTGGTTGGTTTGCCATTGCTAATTTCTGCCTAGAAAACTACAGGCTTCTGTGAATGGCACTGTTGAGTTCAAGTACTGGATTTAATTCTATCCTGGAATAGGATTTGGATCAAGAAACTTAAGGCTCTCAGCTTTTCCCTCTCCTCCCTGTTGTAGAGAAGCTGGCCCTCTTTAGCTCTTCAAGTCCTCATGCTTTCTCCAGCCTTAGGACTCACTGTTCTCCTTTCTCTTCTAATCCTAGCTTCACTCTAATTAACTCCCATTTATCTTTCTGATGTGATGTTGCTTCCTCCAGGAAGCCATACCTAACATCTCTACAATCATTGTAACCTATATCCCAAACTAGGTCAAATTCCCTAATTTATTATGCTTTGTAATTACTCGTACATGTCTTCAGGACATCACAGTGTACACAATGGGGCAATTTTATTCAGAATTCCCCAAAGATTAGGCTAGACAGACTAGCCTAATGAGGGGATGGGGGACTGGGGTAGACTTCTCAAGGGAGGGTATAAATGACAGGGTCAAATTTTGAAATCTGGGGGGGAAAAAAGAAACTTAAGGCTTTTTCTTTTTTAATTGAGTTGAATCCTTAGGTCCTATTACAGTACAGATTACTTTTCTCACAACTTAGGTATCCAAATGCACTTGTGTTACATGGAAAGTTTACTGTGTTATAATTGTCAAAAACGCCTTTATGATGCTCTGCTCTAGGCTGGAGTTTAGAATTTTATTTTATTTTATTTATTTATTTTTAAAAATATTTATTTCTTTGGCTGCACTAGGTCTTAGTTACAGAATGTGGGATCTTTAGTTGTGGCTTGCGGGACCTAGTTCCCCGACCAGGGATCAAACCCGGGACCCCTGCATTGGGAGCGCGGAGTCTTAACCACTGGGCCACCAGGGAAGTCCCTGGAGTTTAGAATTTTAAAATTGATCAAGTGGATATTGTTACGATTGTTGGCAGCATTGTAGAGGGAACTTTGGAGCCTGGGTGGGGGCAGGGCAAGGAGAGATGGCATGAGAATGGGTCAGGGTCAGGGAATGCATCTAAGGCTCTGGATCAGGGCAGGCTGGACTACAACATCAACTAGAACCAAAGCAAGCACGTGCTGCACAAATACTAAAGAATCTGGGTGGCTAAGATGATTGGCTTTCCTGAGTCTTAAGCCTGTGTACAGGCCACAGGAGCTTTGATACTTGATGAGAAACTTTGCAAACCAGGATGTCTGATACCTGTCTTCCTTCCAAATGTGCAGGCTTGACCTCAGGTGGTTCAGGAAGGAATGAAGAGGTAATTATGGATATTAGCATTACTACCTTTTCATTTTGCCTTAAAGTTTACAAAGGGGAAGTAATGTAGTAAGGACTGTAAATTGAGGATGTCAGGCAAGTGATTATTGACTCTTAGAGGCAGACTCACAGGGGATACTGTCAAGTAATCCATGGTATTAGAAGCTGAAAGAGAAACAGAGCAGAATGGTAACCTGTCAGGTTTTGTTCTGGATAAATTGTTAACAGTCTTGCGTAGAGGTAATAAAGGGCAGTTTGGAGAATTTGATTGCATGTTGCCTGCCATGGAGAAGGCATCACTGTAGACATTCAGTAAGATGAAAAGGAGAGCCACATGATGTTATGTTGAGGTGGGGACCAGACCTGAGGAAATGGCATCCTGATGGATCATGGAGAAATCAACCTGGGGTACAAGCAGGACTGGGGTCAGTGGGGACCTCCTGTTGGGGAAGGTGCCAGTTCTTCAAAGTGTCAAGTTTATCCGTGATGTGATAGGCAATTGAGCAAGTAAATTTATAACCTTGAAGGAGGTGCTTGTAAAATATGGTAACATATACGTATGTAAGTGATTCTGTCTTCCTGACTCACGCTCTTGAAGGGCAGGGAGCTTGTGTCTTTGCTCTCTGTCAGCACACTGTCCAGCTCAGTAGGTTTGTGTGCTACTGATTACTGGACACAGTAGAAGCTGTTTTTCCAAAAAGCCTGAACTTTGGTTGGGAGATAAGTTCCTCAACCTATTTGAGCCTTAACTTCAGCATCTAAAATGTGGAAATAAATTTGATGTTTAAAAAAATGTCTGTCTCAGCTCTTAAGAACTATCCTAGTCATCTTCACATTCTAAAGCAATTTGGAGATGGTAAATTTTTACCTGAGTATTGACGTTTTAGAAATTATTATTAATTTTTTAATTATAAAAGTTATTCTCCTTTTATATTGCACTTGTTTTCAAAATAAAGATTCTTACATTTAAAAAAAAGTTATTCTCATTTAAAGATATTTAGGAAACCCAGAAAAGCATAGTAAAGAAAAGAAACATCACTCGTAATCATACTTTTCAGAGACTCACTCTTCACATTTTGGAATACCTGTCTTCCTCCTGTTTTTTTTCTTTTTCTTTTTCCTGTATATTCGTGGAGGCTTTTTTTTTTTTTTTTTTTGTAAACTAAAAGCCATACTCTTGTGTAGCTTCCTTTACAGTATATTGTGAATATTTTCCCATATCCTGGGTGATCCTTGCAATCAGGCAAGTTTTTGGAAACACTGGCCTAGCCTAGATTTCAGGGGAGATGGAGAGGTAAAGGAAGAAGTGGGGAAAGAAAGAGAGTTCATGTACATGTGTGAGTGAAAGGTGAGTACAGTAACACCCTTGGTGCACGTCTCACTGTGTCTGCACTTTCCAGATGTGTTGGACTGGCAAAGAGTTTGGTGCTCTTTGGACGACAGGAGTTGAGGTTGAGGTTGAGAACACTCTTGATTGCTGGGGTGAATACTTTTGGATAAGGTAAACCTGTTTGCCAGTAACATCTGGCTCCTTGAAGGTCTTCTCTGCCTAGCAGACTATTCCTCAGAGTTAGGACATTGCCTGGTTAATTGAGAGAGTCTGCTAAGGAGTGTGAGCCAGCAGTGTCCTTTTTGGAATATCATTATACGCTCAATTATATTATCTCCGTCTGCTGGCAGGGAGGAACTATTGCCATGACTGGTATAGAAGACCTTCAGGGAAAACTCTTCAGGTAAGAAGAAACTTTGACCCTTGTCAAGTCAGAGGCCAATGCAGTGGTATGCACGTGGAGATGGGTTTTGGAATCGGAGCCCTATCCCTGTTGAGCTAAACCTCAGTAAAGTTGTAGAGTGATATACTTCATCTTCTTAAAGGAAAAGCATCCGGGTTATGGTAATTCTAACACATGGTGACTGCACCGAGAAACTTTTCAGGATAGTTTTCTGCTCTGAGACAGCTAATCTGTGTGCCAGGCACTGTGGTACAGCACAGCCCTGTACGGTATGCTTCATTACTCTCCTTTTTTCTCATTACTGTCATTCATTACTCCTCGTTATGATGGAGGAAACTGAAGCTTAGAGAGGTTAAATAATGTGCTAGGAAGTGTCAGAGACTGGATTCCAACCAGGGTCTAACACCAAAACCCAGTGCTCTTAGCCACCGTGCTGTCGTTGCCACTCCTCTACAAAACCTTTCCTCGGTATGGTGAGGCACCATTGTAAAAACAGCAGAGTCCTCCTCCCTTCCCTCTATTCCTCCATCCTGCTTTCCAGCAAATATTTATTGAACACTTAATATGTGCTAGACATTGGTGAGCATTACTGCCTGGTTCTTGAGGTATCTCACAAGACTTAGTTGTAGCTCTTTGAAATACTAAGTGCTAAGAGCATGTATTCATTCATGCATTCCACCAGTCTTTTTTATTGAGCATCTGCTATGTGCCTGGCTTTAAAAGGTATAACAGTGGATACAAGAGCAGGGTCTGTGTCCATAGGGGTTTACTTTTCATTGTGAGGAGACTGACAGTAAAGAGAAGTAACTTAAGGTATTTTCACAGTGTGGTAGTACAGCGAAAGATAGAAACATGGCAATCTAATAAAGCGTAAGGCAGTGGCTTGTGGGACACTGCTTTGGAAAGAGCGATCAGAGATACTGAGGTGACAGTTGAGCAGATTTGGGGGTGAAGGATGGAACCAGCCAACCACATGAAAACTGCCCAGACAGGGGGGATAGAAGTACAAAGGGGCAGGCAAGAAAGAGCTTAGAACATTGAAGACCAGAAAGGAAGCTGGTATGGTTGGAGCACTGTAAACAAATGGAGTGAGATGAGGGGCAGGGTTGGCAGAGACCAGACCATGTAGAATTCTTGGAGGCAGTGGAGTGCCACCATCTGATTGATTTATGTTTTATAAAGATTGCTCTGTGGTAGGATAAATTTCAGATAGGAGGCAAAAGTTTTAGGCAGAAATGGAAGGGAATCAGGCCAGTTAGTATACACATAATAGTCTAGGGGAAAGATGGTGGTCATGGTGGCCCGGAAAGAAATTTATAGATTCCAGAAACATTTTGGAAATAGAGGCAAGATTTCCTGGTTCATTGATCGGATATGGGAAATGACTTGGAGGGTTTTTTGGCTCGAGCAGTTCAATGGATAAAATGAATAAAAACATCTGATTTCCTCATTTTAAGGATTAGGAAGCTGAGGCCCAGAGAGGTAAAGTTGGCTAGCCCAAGGATGTCCTTGTAATAGCCAAAGCCTCCCCCAAAAAATCCTTCTGGGGAACACTAGGCTGCTAATATTTAACCAAAACTGAGCTAACCTAGTGTAATATATGATCAGATGATTTAGCATTGATACCTTGAAATAGTTGGAAGCTATGCCGAAACTGTAATAGTGATTAAGAAAATTCTTATTTTTCAGATATTCGTATTTAGCATATACTAGACAGTATTTTCAAGGCTGTCAGAGTAAATGTCTGCGAAAAAGATCCATGAGTAGACTACATAGTCTGTATACGGAATTGTGAGGTTTTAAAAATTTACTCAGGGAGGTTCTGCATCAAATTTTAGAAGTTAGTAACTAGAAGATGAAACTTTGAAGATTTTGCAAGTTCACATTTGGTAGGGTGAATGTAAAGGTCATTGTGGTGTGAAAGAGACGCAGTTGAAAAGGACAACGTGACTTTAAATCTAAGCACATAATGAAGAGGCTGGTGAAGATGGTCAGTGGGTTTCACCTGGTTAAGCCATAGACTGTTTAGTTGTCTGGAGTTGAGTTTAATCTCTTCCTTCTCTTTCCATGGTGGGAAAGTATAAACTGGGTAGTATAAACTGGGAAGAATTTGGTCCGTTATTAATATTTTTGTAAAGTTAAAAGTACACGAAAGTGGAAGGGGACAAGTGTCCTAACTTTGTCCCACAGGCCTGTCATGACTTGATATTTTTTGCAGCTTGGGATGACCTTTGTGACTTGATGAGCCACAAACCAGCAAGAACCATGTCCTCAACCTTTATTGCACTGTAAAGGCTTAAGTTGGTACCCAGTAGGCACCACTGCCTGCAAGAGTCCTATGTGGTCTGGTCTCCTGCCAGTCTACGCAGTAAGTGCGTGGTGGGCACTTAGTAATGTCGAACTGAATGCATCTGAAGCTGCCACCACTTGAAGACTGTTGATTAAAAGCTCACTTCTGCGCATTGCGTTAGTAAAGTAATTGCCACGTGGCTGCATTTTCCCGGCATAATGATTCAGAGGTCTGAAAGATCAGCCTGTGATCTTTTATAGGAAGACGCAAGTTTCGTGAAAAGCTGGAGTGACTTATTTAATAGCTCTCAGGTATAAGTCCTTAATTTGTGATTTATTACTTGTTCTACCGTCCTGTTCTTTTTATTTGGTGATTTTGGTGTGCTTGTTTACTACTAAACCGAGCGAATAAACTTGAATCTTGCTAGCATTTCGTGATGCCTCAACTAGGGGCTTTCCTTTTAATATCTGTTTGGTTTGGTATCTTTTAGGCCTCTCCCAGTGTGTGTCCTGTACAGTCTGTTCCCACAACAGTTTTTAAGGAGATACTGCTCGGCTGCACTGCAGCCACTCCGCCAAGTAAGGACCCGAGACACCAGAGTACTCCCCAGGCTGCCAACTCGCCACCTAACCTTGGAGCAAAAATTCCTCAAGGGTGAGTAGTTATGATTGAAAAATGTTTAATCATAATACAGAGCACGGTTATTTTAGCCATGGTTCTTCCTGTCTGAGCTGACATTGCTCAGGCGGCAAGACTGACCCTACATTCAGTGTTTATAGAGAGACTCTTAGTGCAGCTAGAATTTGATGTAATTACCTGCCATTCAGTGTATCTCAGGTTGTCCAGGGAGGTTAGAGTTTCCAGGTTGGTCAGGTGCCTTCAGAGGTGGTAAGTGTAGTAGGCATACAGGACAACATTTAAAGGGTTACAGGAAAGAAAGGGGTGTGAGGAAAGAGGCGCTTTCTTGACGTGATATAGGGAGAATGGTCAATTGAAATACTACAGGCAGCTGTAGAATAATGTCCACTTTCAAGGAAAAGGGAGCAGGTTGGTTGTATATGGAAGACTGAGGTCAGTGGGAGTGTGGAGAAGAGGGAGACAGGGTCCCAGTGAGTGGTTCTCATCAGCCCAGACCTCAAGTATAGGTGAGAAATGTGGCAGTAGAGAAAATACTAAGTCATGAGGCATAGTTACTAAGTTATAGGTGAATGTAAGTTATAAGTTATAAGAATTCTAAGTTATAAGAAATGTAAAATTTAATCAGAGATTTAAAGTGGCTACAAGGTTAATGGAGGGAAGAGTTTGAAGGGAAGGATGTCTTAGGAGGAGTGGTGGCCTGTGCAGGCAGTGGATAAAAACCTAAGATAGGGGTCAGAGACTGGTATAGAAAGGTAGGCTTGGAAGACCACTGCAGTAAGGTGGGAGGGTGGGTGAGCACGTTGGTTCACTGGGAGGACAGCGGGCTGCTTGGGAGAGAGCTTGGAGGAGGGACACATAGCAGTCAGAGAGAGGGCGGAGTGGTCCTCAGAGCAGAAAGAGGGAGCGGTAAGAAGTTCGGTGGTACCCAAGCAAAGATGTCTAGTATGGGTACTTAAGTGCGAACAGCTTCTCCAGGATGAGATCCTTTTTTAGAGGCAGGAAAACAAGTGTAACAGGAAAAAAGGACTTTGCGTCTTGCTGGGGAAAGAACTTTAGGATGAATTTCAGAGAAACAAAGTTTCTTTAAGGATAACCCCTACTGGGGGTGGAGGGAGTACCAGATGGTTCTGTGAACAAGTACGTAATCGGTCAGCTGGCTCTTCTCTTTGCTTTGGGTCTTGATTGCTGACCGAACAAGAGTGAAATAGTCCAGTGCTAAGGCTGGTAACACGTTCATAGTCAGATAGGGTTTTGTGCTGCTGTTGATTTGGGTTCCATGTGATACTCAGTTTGTTTTGAGGGAAAGCTAAGGTTCATTTTGCTATGAGAAGTAGAACTAACTTGAAGTAGTTACAGATTTATGAGAACTTGCAAATAGGATTTAGGGTTATCTTTTTCTTCGTGTTTAATATATTTTTGCAGAGCCATTGACTGATTACTTTTAACTCGAACCCACAGAAACCTATCATAAGTTCTCTAATATAAGCAGTTTTCTTTTCTCTTTCATGCTTGTTACTTTAGGGAACCAAGCAATTATTTTTGGAAGGTAGGGAAGAGATAAAAGGATCCTAGATGCTAGTTTTCATATTACTCTTTTTCAGAAGTCATAAACAGATTTTACCAGAACTTTCTTCCTGTCTAAATACGAAGCCTGAAATACTGAGAACACCAGATGTTGTCTGCAAAGTAGGGTTGTTCTCTTCAAAGTCCTCTCAGATTGGAACTGGAGACTTGAAAACCCTGAGTGAACCAAAGGGAAGCTATACCCAGCTGAAGACAAACACTGACCAGGAAAGCAGCTTGGAATCTTTTCCTCCATCATCGACTGACCTTCCTAGGGAGTGCTTACCTACAAAGCCTTCTTCTACGGCAGAACTGGAAATTGCCAGTACTCCTGAACTGCAGAAGCATCTCGAACATGGACCTTCCACATCTGATGTCCTTTCAAATAAGCCAGAAGAGAAAGCAGATGTCAATAGTAATAGTCCTAATTGTTGTGTAGAAAAAAAGGTAGAACCTTCAACTTTAGGTTGCCAGTCACAGAATTTAAAGGAGTCTTCAGCAAAAGTAGATACTGAAAGCTGTTGTACAAGAAGCAACAATAAAATCCAGAATGGTGAGTGTTTCTGCATATCTTTATTGGTAGAAGGTAAGAAATGGTTGTCAGTACGTACATATCTTCTTCTTACCTTATGAGAAAATGACTGTAGAAAAAGTTCATACAATCAAAAAAGTTCAAAGAAGAAAGTAAAATCCCTAAATCTTCTCAGAAATGATTACTTTTAACATTTTGGTGGACTTAGTTCCATGTATATAGAAACACAGATAAACTATTACACAAATGGGTTCATACCAACAGTTTTACCCAGTGCATTAGTGAGGTGCCGCTCAACATTTTAAAGTCTGCAAGGATTCCATTATATGCATTTACCGTATGACTTAGGTGGTTCCCAGTTTTTGGTTTAAGAAAATAATTTTGAAATAAAATCTAAAGTGATCTGATGATTGCTTTATCTTCAGCCTATTACTTATCTTTCTGTGACATCCAGGTTGGAGTGAAGGAAGTGATTGAAATTTTATGCTCACACAGGTAGTCCAGATTTGAAATTTTTTTAAAAAGGGAATTGTGGGCTTCCCTGGTGGCACAGTGGTTGAGAGTCCACCTGCTGATGCAGGGGACACGGGTTCGTGCCCCGGTCCGGGAAGATCCCACATGCCGTGGAGCGGCTGGGCCCGTGAGCCATGGCCGCTGAGCCTGCGTGTCCGGAGCCTGTGCTCCGCAATGGGAGAGGCCACGACAGTGAGAGGCCCGCGTACCACAAAAAAAAAAAAAAAAAAAAGGGAATTGCATCACCACCTCTAGAAAAGGGATTTTTAGTTAAAGAATTTAAGGACAGTGCTGAAACACCAGGCAGAGTCTCTTTGCTTAAGCGGAGGTCCGGCTGCACCCACAATTTAGAACTAAGTACTCTTCTCATAGAGAAGAAGGCACATGTATTTCACACGACTTATGTTAAGTTTGAGGATGAATATCAGTGATGGTAGTTATCAGATGCTGTCTTACTAGAATTAATAGAACTAAATGGCTTCAGTGTGTCAGAAGGTTCAGGCCTATTACAGTTTAAAAATAGACTTGATAATTGTCAGCTGTGTGGGAAAATTAACTTGAAAAAAACTTAATAAAAACGCTATTCATTTGGGTAAGTAACAAATGAATAATCCACACTCTAGCTTTTCCTACAGGCCTCTGAAACTAGAGGTGGATTTGACTGGGGGTCTTTTTGAAGTAGAGTTGGAGGAATTGGAAAACAACTTTCCTTGCTGAGTAATACTTCTAACCCAGCTTGTTCATTCTTGAGGCTTAAGTTGATATAGCTGGTAATTTGCACAAAATTAATTGCATAAGGTTCTACTGTTCCTCAGGAGTTATGTAACTCCCCAAAGAAAGCGAATATTCATAACCATGTCCCTGTTCTATTTCTTTATTCTTTTTGAGTCATCAGCCCTCACATTCAGCTAGTTTTTAAGGCAAATTATTTTAATACGTGAAGAAACAAAGTTCTGGGCCGGTAAGCACATTATAGGTATAGAAGTGAGTTTCAGAGCCCAGCTTTGTCTTTTTTAATATGTTGTGCAGCTGTGCTCCAACTAAAATGATTTTAAGAGAAATGAAAAGCCACTCCACAGCCTGGTGCATGCTGTCTACTGGGACTTCTGGCTGAGGAGTAAGACAGTGTGATCAGAAGCCTGCCAGGATCTCTGTGCCGTTTCCACCAGTATTGCTTGTGGGTATGGAGAGACTCGACTGGAAACTGTTCCTCTGCCGTGTGTGTCCTTGCTTGCTTCGGGGTTAGAAAACAAAAACAAGCTGGAGTTGAACAGCTGCCCTCTTTCTGTTTAGTAGACGTGTGGCTCCTCAGAATTTGGTGTTGCTTTTTTCCCTTGGCTCTGCTCTGAATTGAGTCCTTGATTGGGGATCAGCTGTTCCTCTCCTCACTGAAGAGCTAGATTTAGATAGTTCAACTTGCTTATTTCTAGGTATTGCCTCTTTTAAGCCCAGGCAGAACAGATAAGATAATCTCTGGACTCGGTCTGGGAAAACCTGGTCCACTCAAAGGATGATGTGTTTCCAATATCTGAGTAATTAAAATTCCATCCTGAACTACTGATTTCTTTATTTTCCCTCCTTTCTTGCTTTACCTTCTCTTTCACTAACTGAATGAGAATGTTTAAGGGCTCAAGGCCTGATGGCATCCATTTAGCATTTTACACTGTGCTCTAGTCATGCTTTAACAGAGAGGTAAGATTAGAACACCTCTAAGGTAATTATTAAAGGTGCTTATATTATTTAAAGCCTTCTTTGGTTTGAGATCTTTCTTCTAGTTTCTTTCAAGACTCCTTACCACCGTCTCCTACCCATCTCTTGACTGGGTCCCCAGAAGTTGTGTTTTTGTTTTTTGTTTGCCTAAGAATCAACTTTCCTCTTCTCAGCTCCCTTGGACCCCGAGAAAAGGTCTTTTCTGTCGGGTTTTTTTTTTTTTTAAACATCTTTATTGGGGTATAATTGCTTTACAATGGTGTGTTAGTTTCTGCTTTATAACAAAGTGAATCAGTTATACATATACATATGTTCCCATATCTCTTCCCTCTTGCGTCTCCCTCCCTCCCACCCTCCCTATCCCACCCATCCAGGCAGTCACAAAGCACCGAGCCGATATCCCTGTGCCATGCGGCTGCTTCCAACTAGCTATCTACCTTACGTTTGTTAGTGTATATATGTCCATGCCTGTCTCTCGCCCTGTCACAGCTCACCCTTCCCCTTCCCCATATCCTCAAGTCCGTTCTCCGGTAGGTCTGTGTCTTTATTCCTGTCTTACCCCTAGGTTCTTCATGACATTTTTTTTCTTAAATTCCATATATATGTGTTAGCATACGGTATTTGTCTTTCTCTTTCTGACTTCACTCTGTATGACAGACTCTAGGTCTATCCACCTCATTACAAATAGCTCAATTTCGTGTCTTTTTATGGCTGAGTAATATTCCATTGTATATATGTGCCACATCTTCTTTATCCATTCATCCGATGATGGGCAATTAGGTTGTTTCCATCTCCGGGCTTTTGTAAATAGAGCCGCAATGAACATTTTGGTACATGACTCTTTTTGAATTTTGGTTTTCTCAGGGTATATGCCCAGTAGTGGGATTGCTGGGTCATGTGGTAGTTCTATTTGTAGTTTTCTAAGGAACCTCTATACTGTTCTCCATAGTGGCTGAACCAATTCACATTCCCACCAGCAGTGCAAGAGTGTTCCCTTTTCTCCACACCCTCTCCAGCATTTATTGTTTCTAGATTTTTTGATGATGGCCATTCTGACTGGTGTGAGATGATATCTCATTGTAGTTTTGATTTGCATTTCTCTAATGATTAATGATGTTGAGCATTCTTTCATGTGTTTATTGGCAGTCTGTATATCTTCTTTGGAGAAATGTCTGTTTAGGTCTTCTGCCCATTTTTGGATTGGGTTGTTTGTTTTTTTGTTATTGAGCTGCATGAGCTGCTTGAAATTTTGGAGATTAATCCTTTGTCAGTTGCTTCATTTGCAAATATTTTCTCCCATTCTGAGGGTTGTCTTTTGGTCTTGTTTATGGTTTCCTTTGCTGTGCAAAAGCTTTGAAGTTTCATTAGGTCCCATTTGTTTATTTTTGTTTTTATTTCCATTTCTCTAGGAGGTGGGTCAAAAAGGATCTTGCTGTGATTTATGTCATAGAGTGTTCTGCCTATGTTTTCCTCTAAGAATTTGATAGTTTCTGGCCTTACATTTAGGTCTTTAATCCATTTTGAGCTTATTTTTGTGTATGGTTTTATGGAGTGATCTAACCTCATACTTTTACATGTACCTGTCCAGTTTTCCCAGCACCACTTATTGAAGAGGCTGTCCCTTCTCCACTGTACATTCCTGCCTCCTTTATCAAAGATAAGGTGACCATATGTGTGTGGGTTTATCTCTGGGCTTTCTATCCTGTTCCATCGATCTATCTTTCTGTTTTTGTGCCAGTACCATACTGTCTTGATTACTGTATCTTTGTAGTATAGTCCGAAGTCAGGGAGCCTGATTCCTCCATCTCCGTTTTTCATTCTCAAGATTGCTTTGGCTCTTCGGGGTCTTTTGTGTTTCCATACAAATTGTGAAATGTTTTTTTCTAGTTCTGTGAAAAATGCCAGTGGTAGTTTGATAGGGATTGCATTGAATCTATAGATTGCTTTGGATAGTAGAGTCATTTTCACAATGTTGATTCTTCCAACCCAAGAACATGGTATATCTCTCCATCTATTTGTATCATCTTTAATTTCTTTCATCAGTGTCTTATAATTTTCTGCATACAGGTCTTTTGTCTCCTTAGGTAGGTTTAGCGTAGATATTTTATTCTTTTTGTTGCAATGGTAAATGGTAGTGTTTTCTTGATTTCACTTTCAGATTTTTCATCCTTAGTGTATAGGAATGCCAGAGATTTCTGTGCATTAATTTTATATCCTGCTACTTTACCACATTCATTGATTAGCTCTAGTTGTTTTCTGGTGGCATCTTTAGGATTCTCTATGTATAGTATCATGTCATCTGCAAACAGTGACAACTTTACTTCTTCTTTTCCGATGTGGATTCCTTTTATTTCCTCTTCTTCTCTGATTGCTGTGGCTAAAACTTCCAAAACTATGTTGAATAAGAGTGGTGAGAGTGGGCACCCTTGTCTTGTTCCTGATCTTAGTGGAAATGCTTTCAGTTTTTCACCATTGAGGATGATGTTGGCTGTGGGTTTGTCATATATGGCCTATATTATGTTGAGGGAAGTTCCCTCTATGCCTACTTTCTGCAGGGTTTTTATCATAAATGGGTGTTGAATTTTGTCGAAAGCTTTCTCTGCATCTATTGAGATGATCATATGGTTTTTCTCCTTCAATTTGTTAATATGGTTTATCACATTGATAGATTTGTGTATATTGAAGAATCCTTGCATTCCTGGAATAAACCCCACTTGATCATGGTGTATGATCCTTTTAATGTGCCGTTGGATTCTGTTTGCTAGTATTTTGTTGAGGATTTTTGCATCTATGTTCATCAGTGATATTGGCCTGTAGTTTTCTTTCTTTGTGACATCCTTGTCTGGTTTTGGTATCAAGGTGATGGTGGCCTCATAGAATGAATTTGGGAGTGTTCCTCCCTCTGCTATATTTTGGAAGAGTTTGAGAAGGATAGGTGTTAGCTCTTCTCTAAATGTTTGATAGAATTTGCCTGTGAAGCCATCTGGTCCTGGGCTTTTGTTTGTTGGAAGATTCTTAATCACAGTTTCAATTTCAGTGCTTGTGATTGGTCTGTTGATATTTTCTATTTCTTCCTGATTCAGTCTTGGCATGTTGTGCATTTCTAAGAATTTGTCCATTTCTTCCAGGTTGTCCATTTTATTGGCATAGAGTTGATTGTAGTAATCTCTCATGATCTTTTTTATTTCTGCAGTGTCAGTTGTTACTTCTCCTTTTTCATTTCTAATTCTATTGATTTGAGTCTTCTCCCTTTTTTTCTTGATGAGTCTGGCTAATGGTTTATCTATTTTGTTTATCTTCTCAAAGAACCAGATTTTAGTTTTATTGATCTTTGCTATTGTTTCCTTCATTTCTTTTTCATTTATTTCTGATCTGATTTTTATGATTTCTTTCCTTCTGCTAACTTTGGGGGTTTTTTGTTCTTCTTTCTCTAATTGCTTTAGGTGTGAGGTTAGGTTGTTTATTCGAGATGTTTCCTGCTTCTTAAGGTGGGCTTGTATTGCTATACACTTCCCTCTTAGAACTGCTTTTGCTGCATCCCATAGGTTTTGGGTTGTCCTGTTTTATTGTCATTTGTTTCTAGCTATTTTTTGATTTCCTCAGTGATCTCTCAGTTATTTAGTAGCGTATTGTTTAGCCTCCATGTGTTTGTATTTTTTACGGGTTTTTTCCTGTAATTGATATCTAGACTCATAGTGTTGTGGTCGGAAAAGCTACTTGATACGATTTCAATTTTCTTAAATTTACCAAGGCTTGATTTGTGACCCAAGATATGATCTGTCCTGGAGAATGTTCCATGAGCACTTGAGAAGAAAGTGTATTCTGTTGTTTTTGGACGGAGTGTCCTATAAATATCAATTAAGTCCATCTTGTTTAATGTATCATTTAAAGCTTGTGTTTCCTTATTTATTTTCATTTTGGATGATCTATCCATTGGTGAAAGTGGGGTGTTAAAGTCCCCTAATATGAATGTGTTACTGTCGATTTCCCCTTTTATGGCTGTTAGTATTTGCCTTACGTATTGAGGTGCTCCTATGTTGGGTGCATACATACTTACAATTGTTATATCTTCTTCTTGGATCGATCCCTTGATCATTATGTAGTGTCCTTCTTTGTCTCATGTAATAGTCTATTCCAAAAGTCTATTTTGTCTGATATGAGAATTGCTACTCCAGCTTTCTTTTGGTTTCCATTTGCATGGAATATCTTTTTCCATCCCCTTACTTTCAGTCTGTATGTGTCTCTAGGTCTGAAGTGGGTCTCTTGTAGACAGCATATATAAGGGTCTTGTTTTTGTATCCATTCAGCCAATCTGTGTCTTTTGGTGGGAGCATTTAGTCCATTTACATTTAAGGTAATTATTGGTATGTTCCTATTCCCATTTTCTAAATTGTTTTGGGTTCATTATTATAGGTCTTTTCCTTCTCTTGTGTTTCTTGCCTAGAGAAGTTCCTTTAGCATTTGTTGTAAAGCTGGTTTGGTGGTGCTGAACTCTCTCAGCTTTTGCTTGTCTGTAAAGGTTTTAATTTCTCCATCAAATCTGAATGAGATCCTTGCTGGGTAGAGTAATCTTGGTTGCAGGTTTTTCTCCGTCATCACTTTCAGTATGTCCTGCCACTCCCTTCTGGCTTTCAGAGTTTCTGCTGAGAGATCAACTGTTAACCTTATGGGAATTCCCTTGTGTGTTGTTTTTCGCTTGCTGCTTTTAATATGCTTTCTTTGTATATAATTATTGACAGTTTGATTAATATGTGTCTTGGCGTATTTCTCCTTGGATTTATCCTGTATGGGACTCTCTGTGCTTCCTGGTCTTGATTAACTATTTCCTTTCCCATATTAGGGAAGTTTTCAACTATAATCTCTTCAAGAATTTTCTCAGTCCCTTTCTTTTTCTCTTCTTCTTCTGGAACCCCTATAATTCAAATGTTGGTGCGTTTAATGTTATCCCAGAGGTCTCTGAGACTGTCCTCAGTTCTTTTCATTCTTTTTTCTCTATTCTGCTCTGCAGTAGTTATTTCCACTATTTTATCTTCCAGGTCACTTATCCGTTCTTCCGCCTCAGTTATTCTGCTATTGATCTCATCTAGAGTCTTTTTCATTTCATTTATTGTGTTGTTCTTCATTGTTTGTTTCATCTTTAGTTCTTCTAGGTCCTTGTTAAATGTTTCTTGCATTTTGTCCATTCTATTTCCAAGATTTTGGATCATCTTTAGTATCATTATTCTGAATTCTTTTTCAGGTAGAATGCCTATTTCCTCTTCATTTGTTAGGTCTGGTGCATTTTTATCTTGCTCCTTCATCTGCTGTGTGTTTTTCTGTCTTCTCATTTTGCTTATCTTACTGTGTTTGGGGTCTCCTTTTTGCAGGCTGCAGGTTCGTAGTTCCCGTTGTTTTTGATGTCTGTCTCCGGTGGCTAAGGTTGGTTCAGTGGGTTGTGTAGGCTTCCTGGTGGAGGGGACTAGTGCCTGTGTTCTGGTGGATGAGGCTGGATCTTGTCTCTCTAGTGGGCAGGTCCACGTCTGGTGGTGTGTTTTGGGGTGCCTGTGGACTTATTATGGTTTTAGGCAGCCTCTCTGCTAATGGGTGGGGTTGTGTTCCTGTTTTGCTAGCTGTTTGGCATAGGTTGTCCAGCACTGTAGCTTGCTGGTCATTGAGTGAAGCTGGGTGCTGGTGTTGAGATGGAGATCTCTGGGAGATTTTCGCCACTTGATATTATGTGGAGCTGGGAGGTCTCTTGTTGACCAGTGTCCTGAAGTTGGCTCTCCCACCTCAGAGGCACAGCACTGACTCCTGGCTGCAGCACTAAGAGCCTTTCATCCACACGGCTCAGAATAAAAGGGAGAAAAAGTAGAGAGAAAGAATTAGTAGAAGTAGGAAGAAAAAAAGAAGGGAAGGAAGGAAGGAAGAAAAAAAGAAGGGAAGGAAGGAAGGAAGAAAGAAAGAAAGAAGGAAAGAAGGAAAGAAAGGAGGGAGGGATGGAGGAAGGAAGGAAGGAGAGAAGGAAGGAAGGAAAAAAGAAAAGATACAGTAAAATAAAGTATAATAAAGTTATTAAATTAAAAAATAATTATTTAGGAAAAAAAGGGGGACGGATAGAACCTTAGGACAAATGGTGGAAGCAAAGGTATACAGACAAAATCTTACACAGAAGCATACACATACACCCTCACAAAAAGAGGTAAAGGGGAAAAAATCATAAATCTTGCTCTCAAAGTCCACCTCCTCAATTTGGGATGATTCGTTGTCTAAAGGAGGGAAGGAGGGAAGGAAGGAAGGAAGGAAAAGAAAGGAAAGAAAGAAAGAAGGTAAAGTATAATAAAGTTATTAAAATTAATTATTAAGAAAAAAATTTAAAAAAAAACAAAAAACAGACGGATAGAACCCTAGGACAAATAGTGGAAGCAAAGCTATACAGACAAAATCTCACACAGAAGCATACACACTCACAAGAAGAAGAAAAGGAGAAAAAATAGATCTTGCTCTCGAAGTCCACCTCCTCAATTTGGGATGACTCGTTGTCTATTCATGCATTCCACAGACGCAGGGTACATCAAGTTGATTGTGGAGCTTTAATCCGCTGCTTCTGAGGCTGCTGGGAGGGATTTCCCTTTCTCTTCTTCGTTCTCACAGCTCACAGGGGCTCAGCTTTGGATTTGGCCCCGCCTCTGCGTGTAGGTCGCTGGAGGGCGTCTGTTTTTTGCTCAGACAGGACGGGGTTAAAGGAGCCGCTGATTGGGGGGCTAGGCTCACTCAGGCCGGGGGAGAGGGAAGGGCACGGCGTGCGGGGCGAGCCTGCGGCGGCAGAGGCCTGCATGACGTTGCACCAGCCTGAGGCGCGCCGTGCGTTCTCCCGGGAAAGTTGTCCCTGGATCCCGGGAACCTGGCAGTGGAGGGCTGCACAGGCTCCCCGGAAGAGGGGTGTGGATAGGGACCTGTGCTCGCACACAGGCTTCTTGGTGGCGGCAGAAGCAGCCTTAGCGTCTCCCGCCCGTCTCTGGGGTCCGCGCTTTTAGCCGTGGCTCGCGCCCATCTCTGGGGTTCGCGCTTTTAGCCACGGCTCGCCCCGGTCTCTGGAGTTCCTTTAAGCAGCGCCCTTAAACCCCTCTCCTCGCGCACCAGGAAGCAAAGAGGGAAGAAAAAGTCTCTTGCCTCTTCGGCAGGTGCAGACTTTTCCCCGGACTCCCTCCCGGCTAGCCGTGGTGCACTAACCCCTTCAGGCTATGTTCAAGCCGCCAACCCCAGTCCTCTCCCTGCGCTCGGACCAAAGCCCAAGCCTCAGCTCGCAGCCCCGTCCGCCCCGGCGGGTGAGCAGACAAAGCCTCTCGGGCTGGTGAGTGTCGGTCGGCACCGATCCTCTGTGCGGGAATCTCCCCGCTTTGCCCTCCGCTCCCCTGTTGCTGTGCACTCCTCCGCGGCTCCGAAGCTCCCCCCTCCACCTCCCGCAGTCTCTGCCCGCGAAGGGGCTTCCTAGTGTGTAGAAACCTTTCTCCTTCACAGCTCCCTCCCACTGGTGCAGGTGCCGTCCCTATTCTTTTGCCTCTGTTTTTTCTTTTTTTCTTTTGCCCTACCCAGGTACATGGGGAGTTTGTTGCCTTTTGGGAGGTCTGAGGTCTTATGCCAGCATTCAGTAGGTGTTCTGTAGGTTCTGTAGGAGTTGCTCCACGTGTAGATGTATTTCTGGTGTATTTGTGGGGAGGAAGGTGATCTCCACCTCTTACTCTTCCGCCATCTTCCCCTCCGCCACCTTCTGTCGGTTTTATATGAAATACAGTCCCACAGTATCTGAGAGGGATCAGTTCCAGTACCCCCTGTGGATACCCAAAATGCACCAGTCCCCTACAGTTAGCCTTCCCATTCCCATCTGCAGGTTCTGCATCTGCGGATTCAGCCGACCACAGGTCGTGTAGTATTTTGAATCCATGGTTGGTTGAACCCACGGATGTAGAGGGCCCACTGTATACCTTAAGGCTCTTGACATAGAAATGGATTCCTTTCTATGTTATTTGGTCTGACACAGTGGTTGCTCTTTAATGTTGCATCTCTATTTTTGTCTCCCTTTTTCTTAAAAACCATCTTAACTTTTCCTTTCAAGTTCACCTGCCCATTACAAGTTAAAACTTAAAACATGCATTTACTTAGAATCAAAATCCTCTCTTTAGCCAATGCTCTTAATCTTGAATGGAACATATGTGTGAAGGAAATAGAAGATATGTCAAGGGTCAAGTGGCATCTCCTAGAAGCATTTAGGGGATCACTCTTATAGGCCAGGGGGCCTGTGACGTTTGGAATGGTTAGCTTTTGCAGAATGCTTTGGAAAACACATCTCAAACCAGTTTTTTTGAGTGTGAAAACTGACACAGTTGACTCCCGCACGGTCCTCTGCTGAAGCGTTCTTCTTATCTAGGGTTGTGAATAGAGGTATGCACTAACTTGGAATTGTGGGTCTGGGGTTTTAAGTTGTCAAATGGACTCACCAAATGAGATGTATTTTATAAAGAGAATAAAACTTCCAATTGTTCTGATAGTTGTCTTCTATTAAGCCATTTTTAGAAATTACTACAGTTGAACCAGTAATTGAGAAGAGGAGTTCTCCCTTTGGGAAAACTGACCTTTTGAATAGAATTCAGTCAAATATTGATGTGACTTTTTAAATTTGAGGTCCCATTTTCCTTCATCTTTTTTTCTAGCCCCATCCCGGAAGTCGGTTTTGACAGACCCAGCCAAACTCAAGAAGCTGCAGCAGAGCGGTGAGGCCTTTGTGCAGGACGACTCTTGCGTGAACATCGTTGCGCAGCTGCCCAAGTGCCGGGAGTGTCGCTTGGACAGCCTCCGAAAGGATAAGGAGCAGCAGAAAGACTCGCCCGTGTTTTGCCGCTTCTTTCACTTCAGGAGGTGAGCCATTTGGGGAAAAGCTGAGATACCCTGGGCCCTAGAGTGTACTTTTCTCACTCTTCTCCTAGCAACAGTAAGTCTAAAACTGAAAAGAGTACAGATTACACTTTTTAATCTGTGGATTTAGGAATCTAGATCTTATTACACACTCTTTCCTTCTCATTCTCCTTTTCAGGTTTTTTTTTTTTAAATCAAAGAAGCTTAAAAATATAAACTTCCATTTTTTTTTTAACATCTTTTTTGGAGTATAATTGCTTTACAGTGTTGTGTTAGTTTCTGCTGTATAACAGAGTGAATCAGCTATATGCATACGTATATCCCCATATCGCCTCCTGCTTGCGTCTCCCTCCTACCCTTCTTATCCCACCCATCTAGATGGTCGCAAAGTACCGAGCTGATCTCCCTGTGCTATGCGGCTGCTTCCCACTAGCTATCTATTTTACTTCTGGTAGTGTATATTTGTCAATGCTACTCTCTCACTTCATCTCAGCTTACCCTTCCCCCTCCCCGTGTCCTCAAGTCCATTCTCTACATCTGTATCTTTATTCCTGTCCTGACCTTAGGTTCATCAGAACCATATTTTTTTTTGAGATTCCATATATATGTGTTAGCATACGGTATTTGTTTTTCTCTTTCTGACTGCACTCTGTATGACAGACTGTACGTCCATCCACCTCATTACAAATAACTCAATTTCTTTTCTTTTTATGGCTGAGTAATATTCTATTGTGTATACGTGCCACATCTTCTTTATCCATTCATCTGTCAGTGGACACTTAGGTTGCTTCCATGTCCTGGCTATTGTAAATAGTGCTGCAATGAATATTGTGGTACATGACTCTTTTTGAATTACGGTTTTCTCAGGGTATATGCCCAGTAGTGGGATTGCTGGGTCGTATGGTAGTTCTATTTTTAGTTTTTTAAGGAACCTCCATACTGTTCTCCATAGTGGCTGTATCAATTTACATTCCCACCAACAGTGCAAGAGGGCTCCCTTTTCTCCACACCCTCTCCAGCATTTATCGTTTGTAGATTTTTTGATAATGGCCATTCTGACCAGTGTGAGGTGATATCTCATGGTAGTTTTGATTTGCGTTTCTCTAATGATTAATGATGTTGAGCATTCTTTCATGTGTTTGTTGGCAATCTGTATATCTTCTTTGGAGAAAGGTCTTTTTAGGTCTTCTGCCCATTTTTGGATTGGGTTGTTTGTTTTTTTGATATTGAGCTGCATGAGCTGCTTGTATACTTTGGAGATTAATCCTGTGCCAGTTACTTTGTTGGCAAATATTTTCTCCCATTCTGAAGGTTGTCTTTTCGTCTTGTTTATGGTTTCCTATGCTGTGCAAAAGCTTTTAAGTTTCATTAGGTCCCATTTCTTTATTTTTGTTTTTATTTCCATTTTATTTCCATTTCCTCTAGGAGGTGGGTCAAAAGGGATCTTGCTGTGATTTATGTCATAGAGTGTTCTGCCTGTGTTTTCTTCTAAGAGTTTTATAGTGGCCTTACATTTAGGTCTTTAATCCATTTTGAGTTTATCTTTGTGTATGGTGTTAGGGAGTGTTCTAATTTCATTCTTTTACATGTAGCTGTCCAGTTTTCCCAGCACCACTTACTGAAGAGGCTGTCTTTTCTCCATTGTATGTTCTTGCCTCCTTTATCAAAGATAAGCTGACCATATGTGCATGGGTTTACTCTGGGCTTTCTATCCTTTTCCATTGATCTATATGTCTGTTTTTGTGCCAGTACCATACTGTCTTGATTACTGTAGCTCTGTAGTATAGTCTGAAGTCTGGCAGCCTGATTCCTCCAGCTCTGTTTTTCTTTCTCAAGATTGCTTTGGATCTTCAGGGTCTTTTGTGTTTCCATACAAGTTGTGCAATTTTTAAAATTATTATTATTATTTTTTGCGGTACGCAGGCCTCTCACTGCTGTGGCCTCTCCCATTGCGGAGCACAGGCTCCGGACGTACATGCTCAGCGGCCATGGCTCATGGGCCCAGCCGCTCCGCGGCATGTGGGATCTTCCCGACCGGGGCACCAAACCTGCAACCTCTGCATCGGCAGGCGGACTCTCAACCACTGCACCACCAGGGAATCCCCAAGTTGTGCAATTTTTGGTTCTAGTACTGCGAAAAATACCATTGGTAATTTGATAGGGATTGCATTGAATCTGTAGATTGCTTTGGGTAGTAGAGTCATTTTCACAGTGTTGATTCTTCCAATCCAAGAACATAGTATATGTCTCCATCTGTTTGTATCATCTTGAATTTCTTTCATCAGTGTCTTACAGTTTTCTGCATACAGGTCTTTTGTCTTCTTAGGTAGGTTTATTCCTAAGTATTTTATTCTTTTCATTGTAATGGTAAATGGGAGTGTTTCCCTAATTTCTCTTTCAGATTTTTCATCATTAGTGTATAGGAATGCAAGAGATTGCTGTGTGTTAATTTTGTATCCTGCTACTTTACCACATTCATTGATTAGCTCTAGTAGTTTTCTGGTAGCATCTTTAGGATTCTCTATGCATAGTATCATGTCATCTGCAAAAAGTGACAGTTTTACTTCCTTTCTGATTTGGATTCCTTTTATTTCTTTTTCTTCTCTGATTACTGTGGCCAAAACATCCAAAACTATGTTGAATAATAGTGGTGAGAATGGGCAACCTTGTCTTGTTGCCCTGAGAAATGGTTTCAGTTTTTCATCATTTAGAACGACGTTGGCTGTGGGTTTGTCTTACATGGGCTTTATTATGTTGAGATAGGTTCCCTCTATGCCCACTTTCTGGAGAGTTTTTATCATAAATGTGTGTTGAATTTTGTCAAAAGCTTTTTCTGCATCTCTTGAGATGACCATATGGTTTTTCTCCTTCAATTTGTTAATATGGTGTATCACATTGATTGATTTGCGTATATTGAAGAATCCTTGCATTCCTGGAATAAACCCTACTTGATCATGGTGTATAATCCTTTTAATGTGCTGTTGGATTCTGTTTGCTAGTATTTTGTTGAGGATTTTTGCATCTGTGTTCATCAGAGATATTGGCCTGAAGTTTTCTTTTTTTGTGACGTCTTTGTCTGGTTTTGGTATCAGGGTGATGGTGGCCTCGTAGAATGAGTTGGGGAGTGTTCCTCCCTCTGCTATATTTTGGAAGAGTTTGAGAAGGATAGGTGTTAGCTCTTCTCTAAATGTTTGATAGAATTCACCTGTGAAGCCATCTGATCCTGGGCTTTTGTTTGTTGGAAGATTTTTAATCACAGTTTCAATTTCAGTGCTTGTGATTGGTCTGTTGATATTTTCTGTTTCTTTCTGGTTCAGTCTTGAAAGGTTGTGCTTTTCTAAGAAATTGTCTATTTCTTCCAGGTGGTCCATTTTATTGGCTTGTAGTCATCTCTCATGATCCTTTGTATTTCTGCAGTGTCAGTTGTTACTCCTCCTTTTTCATTTCTAATTCTGTTGATGTGAGTCTTCTCCCTTTTTTTCTTGATGCGTCTGGCTAATGGTTTATCAATTTTGTGTATCTTCTCAAGGAGCCAGCTTTTAGTTTTATTGAGCTTTGCTGTCCTTTCCTTCATTTCTCTTTCATTTATTTCTGATCTGATCTTTATGATATTTTTCCTTCTGCTAACTTTGGGGGTTTTTTGTTCTTCTTCCTCTAATTGCTTTAGGTGTAAGGTTAGGTTGTTTGAGATTTTTGTTGAGGTAGGATTGTATTGCTATAAACTTCCCTCTTAGAACTACTTTTGCTGCATCCCATAGGTTTTGGGTTGTCCTGTTTTCATTGTCATTTGTTTCTAGCTATTTTTTGATTTCCTCAGTGATCTCTCAGTTATTTAGTAGCGTATTGTTTAGCCTCCATGTGTTTGTATTTTTTACGGGTTTTTTCCTGTAATTGATATCTAGACTCATAGTGTTGTGGTCGGAAAAGCTACTTGATACGATTTTAATTTTCTTAAATTTACCAAGGCTTGATTTGTGACCCAAGATATGATCTATCCTGGAGAATGTTCCATGAACACTTGAGAAGAAAGTGTATTCTGTTGTTTTTGGATAGAATATCCTATAAATATCAATTAAGTCCATCTTGTTTAATGTGTCATTTAAATTTTGTGTTTCCTTATTTATTTTCATTTTGGATCATCTGTCCATTGGTGAAAGTAGGATGTTCAAGTCCCCTACTATTACTGTGTTACTGTCGATTTCCCCATTTATGGCTGTTAGCATTTGCCTTATGTATTGAGGTACTCCTGTGTTGGGTGCATAAATATTTATAATTGTTATGTCTTCTTCTTGGATTGATCCCTTGATTATTATGTAGTGTCCTTCTTTGTCTCTTGTAATAGTCTTTATTTTAAAGTCTATTTTGTCTGATATGAGAATTGGTACTCCAGCTTTCTTTTGATTTCCCTTTGCATGGAATATCTCTTTCCATCCCCTCACTTTCAGTCTGTATGTGTCCCTAGATCTGAAGTGAGACTTTGTAGACAGCATATGTACGGGTCTTGCTTTTGTATCCATTCATCTGGTCTGTCTTTTGGTTGGAGTATTTAACTCATTTACATTTAAGGCAATTATTGATATGTATGTTTCTGTTACCATTTTCTTAATTGTTTTGGGTTTGTTTTTGTAAGTCTTTTCCTTCTCTTGTGTTTCCTGCCTAGAGAAGTTCTTTAGCATTTGTTGTAAAGCTGGTTTGGTAACGCTGAATTCTCTTAACTTTTGCTTATCTGTAAGGGTTTTAATTTCTCCATCGAATCTGAATGAGATCCTTGCTGGGTAGAGTAATCTTGGTTGTAAGTTTTTCCCTTTCATCACTTTAAATATGTCCTGCCACTCCCTTCTGGCTTGCAGAGTTTCTGCTGAAAAATCAGCTGTTAACCTTATGGGGATTCCCTTGTATGTTATTTGTTGCTTTTCCCTTGCTGCTTTTAATATTTTTCTTTGTATTTAATTTTATTTATTTTTCTTTGTATTTAATTTTTGATGTGTCTCAGCGTGTTTCTCTTTGGATTTATCCTGTGTCACACTCGGTGCTTCCCGAACTTGATTGACTATTTCCTTTCCCATGTTAGGGAAGTTTTTGACTGTCATGTCTTCAGATATTTTCTCAGACCCTTTCTTTTTCTCTTCCTCTGGGACCCCTGTAATTCGAATGTTGGTGCATTTAATGGTGTCCCCGAGGTCTCTGAGACTGTCCTCAATTCTCTTCATTCTTTTTTCTTTTTTCTGCTCCCTGGCAGTTATTCCCACCATTTTACCTTCCAGCTCACTTATCCGTTCTTCTGCCTCAGTTATTCTGCTATTGATTCCTTCTAGAGTATTTCTAATTTCAGTAATTGTGTTGTTCATCACTGTTTGTTTGCTTTTTAGTTCTTCTAGATCCTTGTTAAATGTTTCTTGTGTTTTCTCCATTCTGTTTCCGAGATTTTGGATCATGTTTACTATCATTACTCTGAATCCTTTTTCAGGTAGGTTGCCTATTTCGTCTTCATTTATTTGGTCTTGTGGATTTTTACCCTGCTCCTTCGTCCGTAACGTATTTTTTTGTCGTTTCATTTTTTTTGATGGGTGGTGCTGTATTCTTGTCTTACTGGTTGTTTGGCCTGGGACGTCCAGCACTGGAGTTTGCAGGCAGTTGGATAGAGCTGGGTCTTGGTGCTGAGATGAGGACCTCTGGGAGGCCTCACTCCAGTCGATATTCCCTGGGGTCTGAGGTTCTCTGTTAGTTCGGTGGTTTGGACTCGGAGCTCCCACCACAGGGCCCGACCTCCGGCCTGGGAATCAAGATCCTGCAAGCATGTGGCAGGTGAAGTAGTGGTCCCTCAAAGACACGGACATCCAAATCCCTGGAACCGCCTGGCTGGTGTGCGGCGATGGGGACCGGAGCCGCTGGAGGGGCAGGGCGGTGGCCTGAGGAGCACAGGGTGGCCTGGTGTCTAAAGTTCTATTTTTAAAAGTAACAAACATAGAAAAATTCTGAAGATTCTAAAACACCACCACAAATAACTACTGTTACCTTTTCAGTGCATTTTAGTGTTTACGTGGTCATAAAATATATTCAAGCATACCTACTTGGTGTGTTGTGTATACTTTTTAATAAATTTATTTATCTATTTATTTTTGGCTTCGTTGGGTCTTTGTTGCTGTGCGTGGGCTTTCTCTAGTTGCAGCAAGTGGGGGCTACTCTTTGTTGCGGCACGTGGGCTTCTCATTGCGGTGGCTTCTCTTGTTGCAGTGCATGGGCTCTAGGCGCATGGGCTTCAGTAGTTGTGGCCTGTGGTCTCTAGAGCGCGGGCTCAGTAGTTGTGGTGCACGGGCTTAGTTGCTCTGCAGCATGTGAGATCTTCCTGGACCAGGGCTCAAACCTGTGTCCTCTGCATTGGCAGGCAGATTCAAAAGCACTGCGCCACCAGGGAAGTCCCTATATACTGTTTTGAATTTTACTTTCTCCAGTGCATACTTTCCCAGTTCGTAATAGGAACCACTTGATCATGTTAACTTTTTTTGCAAATACTTTTGAATAACTATGCAAGAACCCATAATAACAGTGTTGGAAAATTCATTTAACCAATTCCCTTGTTGGTGTTAAGATTATTATGTATTTTTTGCCACTAAAAATAATACAGAAATGATCATTAGCTTGTCCTCATCTCTGATTATTTATTTTGGAAAGGTTATTGGAAGTGGCATTACTGGGTCAGAAGGTGTGTGTTTTAAGGCTTTGATACATAAGTTCTGCCAAATGGCCCTGGAGGAAGGTTGCACCTGCATCCATGCCCACTGGCAGGTTTGAGCATTCCCGTCTCCGTGTACCTTTGCCAGCCGGTGTATCTTTAAAAAATCTTTCCTGCTTTTATAGGCAAAAACTTTCATTTTTACATTGCGTTTTTTTTTTTTCTTTAAGTCAAATTTTCTTTAAATTCTTCCATCCTGCGTGAAGAGAAAGGTAGCCTTCTGGTCTTTCTGATGTATAATGAGCAGTGTTGCTCTGGGTGTAGATGAGCTTTTACATATCATACATTTTTCCAGAAATCCAGGTAGTTTCAGTCTCAACTAGTTCTAATCATAAACAGCAGTGATGACTTTAATTTCTTCCTATTCTCCTCTCCTTTAGTTTTATCAGGATTAAAGATTGCTGATGAACTGAATTAAATGCACGGGCATTTTAATGATCAATAATTATATCTGTGCTGATAACTTTCAGATTCAGGGTTATTTAATGAAGAGTTTATTTAAGAGTTTTTTAGATGGTAGTTTGTCCCATTCATTCCTGAGTAAATTGCAGAAGCACCATGATAATATGTGTGTATAGCATTTAGAGCTGTGATAACTGTTAACAGAAGTCAGTGTATTAGAAACTCAAACAAACTCACTTCTCTGGCGAAAAGAATATCATGGTTGTAAAAGCAAAGCCTTTTTTTCCTGATGTTTAGAGTGAAGATCGACACTGTCATTAGTCTTATCAAATTTGTTTCTCATTAAATTCTGCAGATTAAATGGGAGGAGGTAGGGTCTCAGTGGTTGCCAAATCCTGTTTCCATCTCCTCCCCATTTGAAATCGCTTCCAAATTTATTTTTTAGAACTATGCCTAGCTCTAATTTGGGCTATCAATTAAAATCTTGCATCTGTCCTTTGGACTCCTAGAAATTTGCAAAAACATTTTGCAAACAAATGTTTGCAGAAACATTTGCATCTGTTATGCAACTCCCAGTGTCCTTCCAGTTCATTCTACACAGTTCTGGACAAATGCTTTTCCTAAAGCACAACTTTATGTGTGTCTCGTGGACTCAAAAAAGTTTTGGCAGCTGCCCAACGACTAGCAAAGAAATCAAGGTCCCTGCGTTTTTCTTGCAAGGCCAAGCTTAGTTATTGTCTCTAACATGAAGTCTTCTTCATACAAGACCCACAGAACTCGTAGTCAGCACTTCTTCCTCTGACTCCTGTATGACTCAATGACTGTTACGATACCGGTCATACCCTATTTCCCCGGGTGTTTTATGTCTACTTCTGTGTCTCCAGCTAGATTGACATACAATGTTGTGTTTAAATAAGTCCAAAACTATTGCATACCTTAGGAAAAACATGGCAGATGTCAAAGATGCTGAAAGAGAATGCTGAGAAAATATTCTTTTTGCTCCACCTTCATAGGTACCGAGGCTCATCCTAACACTGCCTCTTATTCCAGAAGCTTGCATGGTGATTTGTAGCTAGGATTCCTAAGGGTGTTGAATACCTCATGGATCTGTGTGGTCATGGCTTCAGTGTTGTAGGGTTGGCCTTCCCCTCCCGAGCATTACTCTTGAAGCCGTAGTTGTGTTCAAATTTGGTCAGATTATTTGTCACCTTCTGTTTGTTACCAGTTTACTTCTGTGGTGACTTGTGATTATTCTTGCTATTAAGTTCCAAGTCAGGCAGGTTCAGTAGCTGTCCTTGGAAATGACCTGAGTAGATCTTGGTTCGAGTGGAAAGCACAACTCCCTCTCCCTGCCAACCCCCCGTGTCTTTTGGGGCAAAGCTTGGAAGTTTTAAAAATCTTTCTATTGATGTTGCCAAGTAGCAAGGGGCTGCAATTAGCCATGGAGATTATGGAAAACTGGGAAGGAAACGCTTGACTTAAATAACATTTCAAAAGTAACAACAAGACGTAAGTCACTATTTCATGTATGTAACATGTTTTCTTTATTTTTTCACTCCCTCTAGGTTACAGTTCAACAAACATGGTGTATTGCGGGTAGAAGGCTTCTTAACACCAAACAAGTATGACAGTGAAGCAATTGGCTTGTGGTTGCCTTTAACCAAAAATGTTGTTGGGACTGATTTGGACACAGCAAAGTATATCCTGGCCAACATTGGAGACCACTTCTGTCAAATGGTGATTTCTGAAAAGGAAGCTATGTCAACTATTGAGCCACACAGTAAGAGCATCTCTTAGGGGGTAGGATTTTTGAGTCCAACTTGATTTTTGTTCCTAAATGACACCTAAGTCCTAATTGTATGGATTTCATTTTCACCCAGAAGTGTAGATGACTTTGGTATAATGAAGTTGCATTTTTCCTTTTGTAACAGATTCTGCCTGTTGATTTCATCAAAGTCAGTGATCTATCTGTGGGGTTTGTTTCAGGGCAATTACTAAACTTTTTGTTAAGAAAGGTAAAGGTGAGGTGGCGGTGGAATTTGCATAGCCTTACCAACAAGTGTGGACTCACCAAAAGGGGGTTATTTTAAGACAAAGGTTCTTAAGAAAACATTTCAAAGAAGATAATGGACAGGCTGTACCCTAGACCTACTGAATCAGGCTCTGAGGAGGCTGGGACCCAGGCATGAAAATGGGAACAAGCGCAGATGAAAATGATTCTGTTAGAGTCAAGGTTTTCAGGGAAAACTTGGAGGTTCCAGCCAGGTGTGCAGTAAACCACAGAGATCAGTGTGGGTGACACATTAGAGCCAGACCTCCCTCATGACATCTCAAGGTACGGTGTCGAAGAGGACAGCATACCTCTTGTCTGTATGCCCTTAGAAGTGAGATATCCAGCCAGAAACACCAAGGGGCATCTGTCTTTTTAAGTCTCACACTTTGTTCCATCATTTTATCTTTTCCAAATGGTGGCAAGTTAAAAGTGAAGCCTTTCCATCCCTCTGGTAGATGTCTTTTCAGACTTTGCATAGCCAAATATGTTTCAGTATAAGCACCCACACATCCTGAGCTTAGGAACTTTGGTCGTAGGCCCAGGAACGAACTGAAGCTAGCTTAAGCACAACAATAACTTACTGGATAAGTTTGAACACTGTTACATCTCAGAGTCCAAGGAATGGGAACTGACATTCCCAGGAGCGGGAATTCAGATCTAGGTGGGGTATGGGACTGTGAGCTCCACGGGCAGCCAGAGTCCTGCTAAAGTGGAGAGCAGCTTTGTAATCACTGTCCTGTTGGAGTAGTAGAGACTCTGATAAGTCAAGAATCGTATTAAAGTTGTTTTTCCTATAATCTATTTAGGACAAGTGATACTGGTTTTCCATTTTCAGTAGGGATACAAAAGTTTTCTTCTTGTATACTTTTAAGTAAGAGAAGATTTAAAGAAAAGTTCTTAAGTAACTGGTCTAGAGGTAGTATATGAATGACTGGGTTGCAAAAACAATCTTTTGGAATGTATTAGTAGCTTCCTGAATCGGAGGGGCTGTTTTAAGCTACTGATGTTTTTTCTTTGCTCAAGGTGAGTGGTCTGAAAAATGTGTCCTTAAAGATGTAATTGTGATTAATGTTTCCTCCTTGCCTATTTGATTATCCTGTTCCTCTTTATTTCCTCTGTGACAAGCTGGTCAGCTGGAGAGAGGAACTCACTGTGAGTGATACTGAAAGATGCCACCACAAGGTGTCGCTAGAGAGGGGGTGGAGGGTACCCTCTGATCCTGAGATTAGGAAGCAGGTCTCAGCTTTTATACATTTATTCTGTCTTTTCAATGACAAATAATCATTAAATAGGTGGCTAAGAGATCTAAGACTGCTCTCTAATAAAAGTCTAATCCAAGCGACCAAGGTGAAGTTCATAAAATCTCATGTGTAAAATGCCTCAAGTTCTATGTATTGTGCACTGAGCTTTCACATTGTAATGAAACGGCAGAGGTTCACTCAGCAGTTGGATTAACTTAAAGCAAACTGAAGTTAGTCATTTCTTTTGTGGGCAGTCTGAAGAAAGAAGTAACCACTGACTGGATTAGGAAAAGATGTTCTCCGTAGAACACGAATGTGACAGTACTGATCCTGTCTTGTTCGAGAGAGAGACAGACAGAAAACAGTCTTCTGATCAGCAGACGTTGGGCTTTTCTGTGACGCAGGAAAATGTCCTCCCTTTGCTCTTACTCCTTGAAGCTTTCTAATGCCGTATGTGGCACTCCTCCACGGTCGGGGGGTGGGGTACGATTTCCTGCCCAGTCCTGGAAGGCCCCTCTCTCCAGTTTCCGGGGTTTGGCCACTGGAACAGAAGATGCTGCTTCATAGAATTCGTGATTGTGCCTCAGTCTGTTGGCGCTACTTGGTTAGTATGAGTCGGTCCTGGGTGCCTGCATCACTCCTGGCTCTAAAAATTGAGTTTCCGACACTGGCCTATGACGGAACCGACTTTGGACCATTGTGCCCCCCACTAGTTAATGCGCTGCTCCCACCAGGTTTCCCTCAGCGCCCTGGGGTTTTTCATGGGCAGTCTGAGTGGTTTCGGGGCATCTGTGAATAACCTGACACTCGACACTGAAGGTTGGGTTTGTGTATTTGAGTCAATTATTTTTCCTTTGGAGAAAGCATGGTCCGTGTTGCCTTTAGGGTCTCAGACGGTCTCATGACCCAAAATGTGAACAACCACTGCTCCTTTATATTTGTGTCCGAACTCCAGCTTGTGTAACGAATGCTGCTTTTTTCACTGACTTACTCAGCAGGACTTACTATGCAGAGCTCCTTGGAGGGTGGGGTGGGGTGTGGGGATAGGGCACAGCCTGAGCAGGGATTCTGCTTGCACGGAGTTTAGTCTCCTACAGGGAAGTAAAACTGCACCTGACTGCGTACAGTGTGAAGAGGCCTGAGTCTGAAGTACAAATACAAGTTGATGGGAGTGCTGAAGGAATCCAGGAGGGCTTCATGGCGGTGGTGGGGGATTTGAGATGGGCTCTGGAGGCTGAACAGTTAATGGGAACTCCAGTGAGAGGGAGGAATGGCATCAGCTCCCCTCCCACTTCATGTTTTATTTCAGGAGCCCTCTCGTCCCCAAGACTAAGTGATTTATTGATTTTTGTAGGACAGGTTGCTTGGAAGCGAGCTGTCAAAGGTGTTCGAGAAATGTGTGATGTGTGTGACACCACCATCTTCAACCTGCACTGGGTGTGTCCTCGGTGTGGGTTTGGAGTGTGTGTGGATTGCTATCGGATGAAGAGGAAAAATTGCCAACAGGGTGAGAACTGACTTGACTCTTCTCCAAGCCCCTTATACTCTTAAATTAAGCCTTTCATTGATTTGTGGTTGATGGATTTCTGAAACTTTTGGGACCAGCGTCCATAAAGAGCAATTACTACAAAGCAGTTATTTGCAGGCGCTGCCTACAAGACTTTCTCATGGCTGAGATGTGTGAAGAGCCAGATACATGAACCAGAGAACCTCATGCCTACGCAGATCATTCCTGGAAAAGGTATTTTGTGTGGTGCAATGCTTTTCCTTTCCCTGTGTTTTGGGTATCATAGGGGCTGGTAGTTCGGTTTTACTTTGTGTAGTACGATCACTTGCTGACTTTATTTTAGTATGTACCATAAATTGTCGAGAAATGTATTAAATAATGTCCCCAAACTTTCTGGTAAAGGCCTTGTAAATAGTTTTGTAAAAGGAAAGAAAATGGCACATTTGGGGCAAGGCATACTTAGGACGTAAAGGGGGGAGTTGTAAGCACCCTAAAAAAAAAATGCTGCTAAAAAAAAGTTATCCTGTTAGAAATATAAGCTTTTGTTTTGTAACGTTGAGGTTGAAAGTACCTAATATCCTTGTTCAGATGTTTGCCTGTGCCCTTTTTTTTAGCCCTCTATGATGTTGGAGACATTGTTCATTCTGTAAGAGCAAAATGGGGAATAAAGGCAAATTGTCCCTGTTCAAACAGGCAGTTCAAACTCTTTTCAAAGCCAGCCTCAAAGGAAGACATAAAACAGGTATTACTGTTTATGCTAGATTCACCATCCTGTGCTTGTTGTCTGTCTGTTTTCAAATAACCCAAGGATTCCTGTAGTGTATTTGAAAGGAACATGGGGAGAGCTGTCAGTGGAAAGAGATAGTTCGTGGTTCACGTGATACTTTATAGACCCATTCTCAAGTTTCACATTATTTTTGTGGGCCTCGTTTGTAGCCTCTTTGAGTAGGCTTTTAATTTTGTTCCTTGAAAAAGCAAAAACCTTTTCTATTATAGTCTACCTAATAAGTTGCTGTCAAATTTGTATAGGTTTTTTAACTTCTCATGTTTTACATAGTAAAAATTACTCAGATAAGCTTTACAAATTTTTTAATTACTATGTTTTACCCATAATATGTATGAAGAATTGAAGGAAATAATCCTGAAACAAACCTTTACGTAGCTCTCACTCCACATAAAAAATGTACATGTCCTTAGTGCTCACATGCCTCTTCCTGGTGACATTCCCTTAACCTTCACCATCCCATCTACCCCCCAACTGTCTCCCTTTTTCTTCCTCACCCCAGTAATCATTATCCCACATTGCTTTTAGTAATCAGAAATTATTTTACATTTTCATAAAGCTGTGGTGTTGCAGGCGGCATAGGTAGAAGAGTTTTGATCTTTGTAGTCAGGACTGAATTTGAATTCCTTTTCTGCCACTTTCCAGTTGTATAACTTTGGCTCAAATGAACTGATGTATATATGCTTCAGCTTCCTCATCAGTAACAGAGGAATAGTAAACAGTGCTGGTAATTGGGCATCACAGAATTATATCACATGTAGAGTGAGGGCCTGGACCACAACAGGAATTTGACTCTCCCTTTTCCTTCTTATGTATGTATAGACGCACTAGCTGAGTTGTCAAGGCAGTTTTTTAAGTAATAGAAAAATAAGTGGTGTGATCTGTCTGTCCAGTTTTTGTTGTTCAGTTTATGTTTTGAATTCTTTTTAGGGCTGTTCATCAATTTTTTTTTTTGCGGTACGCGGGCCTCTCACTGTTGTGGCCTCTCCCGTTGCGGAGCACAGGCTCCGGATGCGCAGGCTCAGCGGCCATGGCTCACGGGCCCAGCTGCTCCGCGGCATGTGGGATCTTCCCGGACCGGGGCATGAACCCGCGTCCCCTGCATCGGCAGGCGGACTCTCAACCACTGCGCCAGCAGGGAAGCCCACGTTCATCAATTTTGAAAGCCTACTACACTATGCTAACTCAAAAGAGCATTTTCTTTTTTCCGCATCCCATTTCCTTCTGAATTCACAGCTGTATTTCCTACCTTGCCTCATTTATTCATTCACTCACTCAGCCACTGGGTTTTGGGTGCCTATTCATGATACAGGGGTGAGTTCACAGGGGAGATGGGCACAAACTGGGCGTTCCAAAGCAAGATGGTGAACGGAGTGATAGGGACATGAACAAGCATGAGATGGGGATACGAGGGTGGGGGTGGATATCTTGCTGTATTTACATTCTTCACTTGCATCTTATACTTTTACTAGTAATACTTAAAAGCTAAAAGATTAAAATCTCTCCTACATAGTTCTGCTCTGTTGTTGAGAGATTACTGCAGTGGTGGTGATGTCCAGGGCTATTAGGTGGTTTTGTTTTGGATATTTCTCTCTTACTGGTGAGCAGTTAGGGGAGAAGGTAAGAAAAGGGAAACGTAATTTTTCAGCTTGTGCAAGATTCTCCTTCTGCACTCACCACAGACTTCCTTGGTTGGAGAAAAATCGACTCTTGGTGCCGGGCTCCAGCAGAGCCCCTCGGTGTTGGAGCCCGTGGCTGTAGGTGGGGAGGCTGCGTCCAAGCCGGCCAGCAGCGTGAAGCCTGCCTGTCCAGCCAGCACATCTCCTTTGAACTGGCTGGCAGACCTGACCAGCGGCAATGTCAACAAGGAAAACAAGGGTGAGTGTTTCCTGCCTCCCTGAGAACTTTCGTCTGTTCCCAGAGGGTCCTGGCAGCCTTAGTTACGGTGAGAACAGAGCAGTTAGAAGTAGTGTGGAGTGGAAAGTGGTTCCCTGTAGTCGCCCTGAGACCTGACACACATGCAGCGCCAGAGAGAGAACTTCTGCTTACGATAGAACTCTAGGTAAGGTTGAGATTGTGTCTGGCAAGAATGGAGTGGGCTGAGACATGTGTGTTTTAATAGTGGTTTTTGCCTTTCTGCCTTTAACCCTGTGTGTATTTCCTATTTTGTCTAAGTTGCAGCATCCTGGCTTCAGCTTTATATTTTTCATCTGTGCTGTTGTCTCAGGATGCTTGATGACAGTATAAAGAACATGGGTTTGGAATCAGGTAGTTAGATTAGGATTTTGGTGATTCTGCTTTCTGGCTGTGTTAAAGAAAGGAAAATTGCAGATCAGTTTCTTTCATGCAAAGATCCTAAACAACATCTCAGTGAATAGAGTTTAGCACTATAAATAAAAGAATCGTACAGCGTGACCAAGCAGAGCTTCAGAAATGCACCTGTAGTTTTAACATTAAAAAAGCGGGGAAAAGTCATGTGAAGAGATGCAGAAAAAGAGTAAAATTCAAAGCCTATTTATAATTTTTTTTAAAAAAACCTTAGGAATAGAAGGGAACGTCCTTAATCTAATGAGTTTCTACAATAAAACTAACAACAAACATCCTAAATTATGATTGAAGTTTTTCATTCGTTGAGTAATTTTTAAGTTTCCCTCTGTGTTCAGGCATGACACAAGGATTCCTGCTTTCACTCCTTTATTAAACATTGTATTGGAAGTTTTAGCCATTTAAGTCAGTAAGGTAAACAAACAAAGAGATGTTAGGATTGGAAAGAAAGGGATAGAACTGTTGGTACTTTTAAGCAATCTAATTATACATGGGAAAAGTCTTAAGAGAATCTGTATTTGTAAACATATCTATCAGGGTTGACAGTTACAATGTTAATTTACAAAAATGAATTGTATTTTGTATACCCGGAACAAACAAACAAAAAATGCAGTTTACCATAGGATCACCTTGGATATTATTGGATATTTATTTTTTTAACAGCAGTTGGAAATCCACGTCTATATCAGTAATGTCATTTATCCTCTTAAGTTTTCTGGGTTCTAGTAAATGAAAACCAAGTTCCAGAGTAATTCTGTCAGTAGAAGGCTCGTAAGGGATTTGCCTTTTCAGAATGCTTTTCCATCTGGATGTTTTTGATTTGTTCTTAGAAAAACAACCAACGATGCCAATTTTAAAGAATGAAATCAAATGCCTTCCACCCCTACCCCCCTTGAGCAAATCCAACACAGTCCTCCACACCTTTAACAGCACAATTCTGACACCTGTAAGCAACAACAATTCTGGTTTCCTCCGAAATCTCTTGAATTCCTCTGCAGGAAAGGTACGCATTTATTTTATTGTTTATTACTCCACCTCGTAAAGATGAATTGGAGTTAGAGCAGGGAGAAAGTGAAATAGAAAGCAGGACGAGTCCCATGCTCTCCTTCGTGGGTACAGAGGCTGTGTCACTGGCACATGGGCTTCACATGGTTAGAATTCTGGGCGGGTCATTTTCACCTGTCAACACTTTTTCCTGTACCCACTTCCGAGAGCTGTGATGTCAGGCAGAGGAAGAGGACTTACCTTTTTGAGGGTAAGATTCTCTCGTGGCTTAGCTTCTTTCCTGGATATGTAATGTATGCTCACCCTACCGTAATAGGAATGGGTTTTTTTTTTTTTTTTTTTTGCGGTACCGGGCCTCTCACTGTTGTGGCCTCTCCCGTTGCGGAGCACAGGCTCCGGACGCACAGGTCCAGCGGCCATGGCTCACGGGCCCAGCCGCTCCGCGGCATGTGGGATCTTCCCAGACTGGGGCACGAACCCACGTCCCCTGCATTGGCAGGCAGACTCTCAACCACTGCGCCACCAGGGAAGCCCAGGAATGGGTTTTTTGATGGTAGGAAATGACATATTTAAGACTCGTGGTTTTTTTTTTTCAAATTCAGACAGAAAATGGACTCAAGAATACACCAAAAATCCTTGATGACATCTTCGCCTCTTTGGTGCAAAATAAGACCTGCTCCGATTTATCTAAGCGGCCGCAAGGACTGACCATCAAGCCCAGCATCCTGGGCTTCGACACTCCTCACTACTGGCTGTGCGACAGTCGCCTGCTGTGCCTGCAGGATCCCAACAACAAGAGCAACTGGAACGTGTTCAGGGAGTGCTGGAAGCAGGGGCAGGTAAGCGGGGCCTCTGCTTTCCAACCCACTTCACATCCCCGTCTCGGTGCCTTTGGTAGACTCCTGACAACCCCCCCCCCCCGCCCCCTTCCTGGATTATGAATGGCATATACTTTATCTCTTCTTATTGTTTACTGTGGATACAGTTAGAGCAGAGGGTGGCTGTGAGTCACAGACATGTCTTCTGTGTTCTCTGATGAGGTTCTGATTGCTTCCAGTCAGTCATCCCTGGATTTTTGATGAGAGCATTCTGGGCTCTTGGTGATTCTTGTGTGATCAACTTCAATAGGAGAAGTGGGAATATGACTACGGCTGGTGGGGTTTGGGGGATTACACAAAATAGGATAAAAATCAGGCATCCCTCTTCCATGAATTAGAACCTTGTGCTGAAGACAACCTTAGGTGGCCCTGAGCCATGTGGTGTCAACCTGGAACTGGTGTGTAGTCTCCCAGGGGAAGGAGCCTGCTTTTTAAAGGGCAGTGATGTTCAGTCTTAAGGTCTGGTTGATAGTTCAGGAGACGTGTGGCTTCGCAGACCTGCTCCTCTGCCTTCTTGTTTTCGTTTATGTTTTCTGGATCTTTGTCTTCTCTTCTGGGCCAAATGGAGTCCTCACTAAAGGAACACTTTGCCCTTGGACAAGGCCAGGACTTGGGGAATTGCCAAATAGAAAAATGTATGTATTTAACCAAAAAAAAATTATTGTTTTCAGTCCTGTGTTCTAACGAGATTTGCTCACGATGACAATGACAGACCGAATACAGTCCACCAGCATGTTCTGTTTAGATTAGATAATGTTTTTTAAAAGTTGAACTTGTTGCCAGTATTTCAGTCAGGCTCTTTCACATAAAGATCAGGATTTGTGGCTTGTCTTGGATAACCAAAGACGTGGCAATCCAGGGCCATATCCCTGCCTGCTAGCAATAAGCTGCAGGCCAGAGGCAGCATCCTCTTTGGACCGGGCGCTCTCGCTGCCTTTGTCTCTGCTTCACACCCCCTGCCCAGCCCTGGGCCTTGGCATTGGTATTCTGTGAGTAGTGGGATCTGAGTTGGAAGGTGTGATCCTTGCTCTTAGAAGCTCACTAGTGTAGTTTGAGGGGTGTGTGTAGCAGGTGACTCAGGGGACTAAGCTGTCACTTTGGGATCTGAGACTGCGGACCAGCCACAGAGAAACACGTCAGCAGCTGTTTGAGAAAGGGCTGCCTCGGGTGAAGGGACGGAGCTGGGGGAGTTCAAACTAAAGTCTTCGTTCTCTCCTCTTAGCCAGTGATGGTGTCAGGAGTGCATCATAAACTGAACACTGAACTTTGGAAACCAGAATCCTTCAGGAAAGAGTTTGGAAATCAGGAAGTTGACCTCGTTAATTGCAGAACCAATGAAATCATCACAGGAGCCACAGTAGGAGACTTCTGGGATGGATTTGAAGATGTTCCGAGTATGTATTAAAGACCTTTTAAGGGGGTTGAGGATGTGAAAGGAGGGGGCACGGGAGTAGCAGCAGTCTGTGGCCCTCCAGCGGCAGCGACAGCATTTTCTGTGACTCTGGAGTCTAAAATCAGTGTCTTATCTCCTCTTCCCCTTTCTTTTTACAAAGTTTATGCTTTTGAACTGAGGCAGATTGCTTTGTAGTTCCTTAGAGAGTGAGGTTTTAGTCACCTCTTCTTCAGGTGGCTCCAGGTCTGTCCTGTGACAGAAATGTGCCCAAGGGGAGGGGAGCACAGGGCCAGGGCTTGTGACTCAAAGCTCGTGGTTTTATATAGCCTCTTCATTATGTTTAACAAGATAGGTAGAGCTGAAAGTACCAGAGAACGTGAATCCGTTGAACGCACGTTATCCTGGTCACTGCCTGCTTCACCTGGGCGAGGGGTCACTGCCTGCTTCACCTGGGCGAGGGGCATGGTGGTGGTAAGGAGGCTTGAGTGTCTGGTGCCGAGCTTGGGCCCTTTCCGTGCATTGGCCAGTCAGTAAACTGTTTGCAAGAACCCCTTCGTCAGCACAGGCACCTGGCCTCATGCTCCCACCCGCACTGGAGGGCTTGGCCAGTTCATTCTTATTAGACTCAGTAATTCAACTTTGCTCATTTATCATTCTCATTCTTTCACGACATATTTTTACCTTGTAATCTCCTGCTTCCTTATTTCCCATAACCCACGTTTGCAGGTTATGGCCCGCACTTTCAACGAACTTTAGAACAAAGGTTTAGCTAACTCTAAGTAGGGCATGATGGGGGTTTCCACACGTAGAGGTTAAGGTTGGGTTTCAGACGTAAGGTGTTTCCCTGGGGATCAACGTCTGAGATGGGGGAGGAAGCAGGACCGGGCTGGCAGAGGGGCGGGCTGCGGCAGAGGCCAGCGGAGCCTCAGCCAGCCTGGCAGGGAGCTCTGTAGCAGGCATCGCCTCTCATTGTCTCAGACTGGGCTGAAGTGGGGAAAGTCAGGGCCTTCATCCCCTCATCTCCCTCGGCCTCCAGGTGGTGGTGCCCCACGGAGGGCATGACCTGGCAGGACAGCTCTCTGCAGCTGACGCAGACCCCAAAGCCGTGTCTGGGCAGCAGGTCCTTTGAAAGGGGATCGAGGGCCACACGTACTACAGTGTGCTCTCCAGTTAGGCCTGGGTTCAAATCCTGACTCTTGATATGTACTTGCTGTGTACGTGAGCTTGGTAATTGCATCTTTCTGGGGCT
Source organism: Delphinus delphis (assembly GCF_949987515.2). Taxonomy (NCBI): domain Eukaryota; kingdom Metazoa; phylum Chordata; class Mammalia; order Artiodactyla; family Delphinidae; genus Delphinus; species Delphinus delphis. Next base: position 14,810,901 of record NC_082694.2, on the reverse strand, counting down.
CACACTTCCTCATGCCTGCAAATGGTTACGGCAGCCCAGAGTCCACCGCAGCCTGCCTTTTCCATACTGATGATTCTGCTGCCCAGATCCCCTGGTACACCACCCATGCTGAGACGCCACTGGTGTCCTGAACATACACTGTACCCGTATTTTCCTCTGTTTCTTGTCTCCTGGAGTGTGCACCTGTTCAAACTAGGTTATGGGACTCGGATGACTACAGGACGCTATACAAATGTTAGTCCTCATGAATATAAGGTTTGAAACTGGGTTCCAGTTTCAGTTCTGCTGTTTAATTTCAATAGCTGGATGGCCTCAGGCATATGTCAATTTCCTCATCCAAAAGCAGAAGTATTAAATAGTGCCAGATCTCACTGGGATGTTGGATTTAGTTATAAGGACTAAATGGTTAAAACACTTGAGCAGAGACTGGAACACAGCAAGAAGTGAAATGATAGTTATCATTGCTGTTACTCATAATTGTCAACGTATTTTTTTCAATTAGAGCTCCTTGGTTCTTGGTTCCTTCACATCACCTGCAGTGGGTAACTGTGCTATTACAAAAAAACAGTTCTGACTAAACCCTGTACGTGTCACCTAGAAGATGGGGAGGTGGGGGAGAGTGGGCCCTATTAGCCCTAGCTGTCCCTGGACAGAACATCAGGTAGCTTCAGTCTCTCTGAGCAAAGTAAGTCATTTCTATTTCATGCTGGCCTCAGAAAACTGGGTTTTCTAAAATCTGTGGCCCTTTGATTGTTAAATTGCTGTTCGTTAGTTGGGGGGCTGCTCACTTCTTCTAGAACACTGTATAGGAGGAGATTGGATCTGTCAAAACACCGCCTATGTGGAATAGACAAAAGGGAGTGGCTGAAATCTCAAGGAGTAGCAGTTGAATAAGCATTTAGAAAAGACAGGGCTGCAACACAGACTCGTTGGTGGTCTTCAGTTTGCTACCCCTTGCTGCTTCCTGGGTATGAATGGATTTCTCGGCACCGTAGAAATAAAATAATTGGCCATTTGCAGGAGGGGAATGTTGAAAAATAATATTTGTATATCAGATGTATCAGGTTATGAAGATCTTGCAGAGATAAGTTTTATTTGCATTGTTAAGGCTTAAAGTGCTCATTTGCCATCCATTTTGGTCTGTTTCCAAGTTATGAACAGTAGCAATTCAGTAATTCCGGTTACCTTGCAGACCGCTTGAAAAATGAAAAAGAGCCAATGGTGTTGAAACTTAAGGACTGGCCACCAGGAGAAGATTTTAGAGATATGATGCCCTCCAGGTACGATTATGGGGAGGGGAGAGATGATCCTGTCCTTGACTTGGTAGGATAAACTTCTTTTGAGGTGGTAAGATGAAGTTACTGACTTTTAAATCTGGTTCACTAGTGAAAACTCCACGCATTTCCACTGTAGTGCTCCGCCAGAGAAGAGGCCGACTCAGACGTGCACACACTGATGTGGAGGCAGGAGTGAGATCAGACATGCTAGGGTTGGGTATAATACAGTGATACCGTTGCTTTAGATGAGACAGCAGAATTGCTAGATCCATTTTCCTGAATTGAGCTTGAACCTTGCAGAGAATCCTCAGAACTAATGAATAATATATCCCTTAGTGTCACTACTTATCATCAGGAATTTGTTGCTCAGATTTTTGTCTGCAGTATTCGAGATCTTTTTTTTTTTTTTTTTTTTGCGGTACGTGGGCCTCTCACTGTTGTGGCCTCTCCTGTTGGCGGAGCACAGGCTCCGGACGCGCAGGCTCAGCGGCCATGGCTCACAGGCCCAGCCGCTCCGCGGCATGTGGGATCTTCCCGGACCGGGGCACGAACCTGCGTCCCCTGCATCGGCAGGCGGACTCTCAACCACTGCGCCACCAGGGAAGCCCTCGAGATCATTTTGATATATATGTGGGATGTAGGAGAGAAAGAAGATGTCTTTGTTCATAAGCACTGTAATTCTAATCTTAAATATTGGTTTTTTTAAATTTATTTTTTATTGAAGTATAGTTGAATTACAGTGTTGTGTTAATTACTGCCGTACAGCAATACATATCTATACACTCTTTTTTTATATTCTTTTCCATTATGGTTTATCACAGGATACTGAATATAGTTCCCTGTGCTCTACAGTAGGACCTTGTTGTTTATCCATCCTATATATACCAGTTTGCATTTGGTAATCCCAAACTCCCACTCCTACACTTTCCCAACCCCCTCCCCCTTGGCAACCACCAATCTATTCTCTGTGTCCCTGATTCTGTTTCTGTTTCATAGATAGGTTCATTTGTATCATAGTTTAGAATCCACATATAAGTGATATCATATGCTAATCTTAAATGTTGTTAATGATAGCTATCTCCATCTTCACGAGCACAGATATTTTCGTTGTTCCTTTTGGTGTAGAAGGAACAAATCAAATCCCACGATATATTAGAAACACAAGCTTATTTTGCAAATTCATGGTTCTCTCGTCCTAGGTTTGATGATCTGATGGCCAACATTCCACTGCCTGAGTACACAAGGAGAGATGGCAAACTGAACTTGGCCTCGAGGCTGCCAAACTACTTTGTTAGGCCAGATCTGGGTCCCAAGATGTATAATGCTTATGGTAAGGAGGAAATGGCTCACTTGAAAAAATTATTACAGAAGTAAGGCAAGTCAGAATGTTTGGAACATTGATTTTTGGGGAGGGAGAGATGGAAAACGTCTATAACCCTAACCCTTAACACAGCAGTAGTCTTCATGTTTGCATATTTCCTTTCATTCCTTGGCCACGTGCATGTATATTTCCGTTTCATAGTTGCAGTTGTAGGGCACATGCCATTTAAAAAGCTTCTCCTACACCTAATATTATACAGTAAAACCTTTACATGTTGCTTAATGGTTTTTAGTGTGATCGTTTTTAACGGTTGCATGGTACACAATTGAATGAATGTAATTTTATTAATTGTTTTAATGTTGCCGGACGTTTAGGTCAGTCTGCTAGCATTCCAGCTGTTTCAGCATCTGCTACTCTTAAATTCAATGTTCTGTGTTGGTGGGTAGTAGTTAGCTACTTAAGCTAGTACTGAAAACACCCTTGGAATTGTATTTCTCCGATTTATTTCCTTCCTCCCATAATGATCCCAACTCCAGTCTCTCAGACTTGAGGGTGGCAGGCCAGAGTCTTCTGGCAGCTTTGCCACGTTCTCCAGATGCTGTTGGGAGAGGGAGGGCTTGGACCTCAGCCCCCCACTTCTTCTGTTCTGGTGGGGTCGCCCGGGGAAGCGCCTGGAGTGAGCTCAGGGGACGTTCCAAGAGGGGAGTTTACCTTGGGAAGTTGCCACAGCCTAGATGCCCAGATGTTCCCTTCCCCCGAGCCCTTCAGAGAAGCTGGATGGCTGGGACTTCAGGGCATATTCTGTTCACAGGGAAGATTTGCAATGAATTTACGTAAATGGAAGCATTTTTCCGCTAAAGCAAATGGTGTAGTGTTGCAGAGTGATTATCCATGCCTCACAGAAATGATGCAGCTTTACAGGGTAGAAGTGGTTATTTGAGAAGTTCTCAAAATAAATAGTCGGCTTGGTTTAAATGGCTTGACAGCAACTCTTTTCCTCCTAGATACCAACAGATAGAGGGCAGTGTTACTCTATAATAGCTTTTCCTATCAAAATTGTTCCCGTTCAGAGTAAGCAGTTAGGGATTGAAAATAAAGAAAACGTGTTCATTTTCAAACACCTCGCACCTTATCATAAACATCATTAGAGAGCGGTCATTTTTCAGAAGTTGGGTGACTGAGCTGTGACTCCTCTACAGACGACGTAGAGTGAAAGGCTCTTTGGAAAGACCACACAGTCACCCTCTCTCCAGCTCCAGCACCAGCACTACACATGGGGACCAGGACTTCAGGACAATAGAGGGGACGGTGACCTGATCAGGATATCCAAGGGGCATCTAGTGGCAGGTCTGGGAGGAGGACTTATGTCTCCTATCTAGGCTTGACCCAGCCTCCAACCCCAGTGCTCTGTCACCCAGCAGCCCCTACGGTGTCAGCTTGTGTTCTTTTCATAAAAGTCCATGGTGTGTTTTGTTTCAGGATTTTCTATTTTCTGGGAATCCTTTCCCTGGGACCGTTGTTTTTGGTTCCATCTGAGTTCAGGCTCTCTCAGTTTAGAGCCTGGTTTTATCAGTGTGCCGTCACCCGTAGCTGGGATTGGCTGGACTTGGGGCTGACGGCTGGGTAGGTGTCATTTCCTTCCTCTTCTGCGGAACACTTTTTACTCAGTTTGGCAACAGCCAAACCAGCAAGCGGCTTCTGACGAGGCTCTGAGACTTGCTCACCGTTCGTCCCTCCTCCCAGCTCCGTCTCCTTCCTCCTGCCCCGTGTTAGCCAACACCCTGACGTTTGTGTTTATCATTTCCTTACATTTATAGCTTTACCGTATGTTCGTGTTCCTGCAGAACATTCTTTAGTGTTTAACCTGCCTTTGCGCTTTATATAAATGCAATCAGACTGGGTGTTCCTCCGTGCCGTCGTGAATAACTGTTCATTTCATTCGTTTGCCTTCTCTCGTGTTAATTGTTTTTTTCTCTTCTCAGATTTTACTTGTTTATTTTGTACTATAGAAAATTTTCCAAATGCACTGAAAACGTGAGAGTCCAGGACAGTGACTTCCCATATACTCATCCCCCAGTTACAACAGCTCTCAGGTTCTTTTTCCATAATTGCTTCCTTATTTCCTCCCTTTATATTTTTCCTTTACTATTTTAAAGGAAATCTCATATATCCTATGATTTTTGTCCAATATCTGTTGCTTTACCTCCTCCTTGGGCTGATATTTCAGCAAACTGGAAAGAAAGGAAAGTGCAGCAGAGCCCTAGGGCCATGGTCCGCGGTTGAAATGATAAGGTCCCCTCTCCTGTGTATAGCTGCTCCTAAACCACAGACCCCTGCAAGCCAGAGAGAAGTTCCTTGGCCTCCGAATGAGACAGGGCTGCTTCAGGGCCTGGCAGGTTAGAAAACAGCCTCGGCTTGCCCACCCGAGCTATGCTTGGCTCTGCTGCCCATTCAAGAAGCAGTGACTGCATGTCAGGACGTGCGTCCCAGGTAACCGCAGGGCTTGGCGAGCCTCAGGGTGGATGCTGAACAAATGAGCCTTCTCCTGGGGTGAGAGGTTAGCGTCTCGGATTATGAGTACCAGCGCGGACCTCGTGCTCAGGCTCACCTCTTCCGCAGTTGAGGGATCCAAGGAACACGTGGGCAGCGTTCCTTCTTGCACTGAGTACATAGTCATTTGAGGTCCCAGCTTTACCCGTTTCTGAGGGGGGTTTCTGTTAGACTCCCCATCTTACGTCTTACCCCAGAGTCCTTCTAGTCTGTGTCAACCAAAGCTTGAGCTCCCCTGCTTGAGCAAACATCCTTCTGGCAAATCCAGCCTCAGCAGAGTCCACTGTACGTTCCCGAGCCCTGCTTTCTAGGTTTGGCTTTCTTTTCTTGCCAGCATATTGACTCATTAAAAAAATATGTTTCAAAATAACTTCATCAAGGATTTTTAGTTGTTCTCAGCAGGAGGAAACCTATTTTGCCTATCACCAGAAACAAGTGCTAGTGTTAGGAGTTGGTTTTTTATTCTTACAAATAAACATTTAATAAGAACTTTTTTCCCCAAAGTTGAAAGGATAAAATAACTTAATGTTAAATATTGTTCCATTACTTTTATATGATCAGAAAGGTAGCTTTTAAGTTTTGTGACCACGTATTCCAGGGAGTGGGAAAGACTCAGGCAGTCTTTGCTGTCTCGGTAAATTTAAGGCATTTTCTGTTTGCAGGATTAATTACTCCAGAAGATCGGAAATATGGGACGACAAATCTTCACTTAGATGTATCTGATGCGGCTAATGTCATGGTCTATGTGGGAATTCCCAAAGGACAGTGTGACCAAGAAGAAGGTAGGGTGCTGAGCATAAAAGTGGGGCTTATTCTCTGAGCTGGGACGTTGTGGTCTGATGTTTGCTCTCTCTTGCTCCAGAAGTCCTTAAGACCATCCAAGACGGAGATTCTGATGAACTCACGATAAAGCGATTTATTGAAGGAAAAGAGAAGCCAGGAGCCCTCTGGCACATATATGCTGCTAAGGACACAGAGAAGATACGAGAATTTCTTAAAAAGGTGTGCTCCTTACCCTATGGCATGTGAAGAGAGAGAGGCAGAATAGCAGTGTTATACTACATGTCGAGACCTGACTGGGTTACTGGAGAATAATCGCAGCTTCGAAAGTTAGATCTGTGCATCTCAGATTGGATAGGCTGAAGCTGGTTGCTAAGGAACAACGATTTCTAGATGATTAGGCTCACACCTCTGAAAAGAGGGAAACTTATCTTTTTTCTTATGTCTGTGTGTTATGTCATAGTGCATTTGGAAGTTTTTGTGCTCTCCCTTCAGGGTAGTTCCTCTGATGATCACGTAGTGTCTATTTGTTTTTATTGCCTTAAAAATCTAAGCACTTCAGAAGTCCATGTATCATTTCTCTGCTCTTGATAGCTGTGCTTCAAGTGAGTTACTGAGGTCCCTGTTGGTTTTATCCACCCTCATTTAGTAGTAGGTCAGGAAGACCTCACACCCTACTGTGGCCATTAGCTTATGCGGGAAAGGGATACAGGGACTTTGAAGATTCCAGGTTTCCAGTAGTTAGCAGGTTGTTCAGCAAGGGTTCTGTGTGGAAGTTCTAGGCAGCTGGAAAGATGGGCATATTCAGTTTTTAACCTGTTCGCCACTGAGGCTGCCAGTTGCGGCCCAGATATCTGTGGCTGGTATTCTTCAGTTGTTCACGAGGAGTGGATAGGAACGCTCCTAGCCTGCTGCCTGGTGCCAGGTTAGACCCTTAACCAGCATTTGCTTCAATCAACATGTTTCTCGCTAAGGATAATTTGACTCTTCCAGAAAACCTGCCGGTCGCCATACTGTCCCTTTGATAGTGTCACCCTGAGTCTGTGCTGCCAGATACTGGGTCTAGAGTAAACGAGTTTAACCTACAGCCAACTGTGGGACTCTTTCATAACTCACATTGTTAAGTGAATACAGATGTTTAAGAACTGCAGTCTAGCAAGTCTATTTCTAAGGAGCTTAAGTCTACTGACATTCAAAAGCCTAGGCCAAGATACTGTCCTAACAGTGTTGACAAAAATATGCAGACTGCCACTCACGGTTCACAGGAAGTGACAGAAGGGAACCCGCATTTTCCTTCAGTTTCCCCTTGGGTCATTCAGTTAATGTCTTTGAGTGCTATTTTCTCTTTCTGCCAACAGGGACACGTGTTAAAGAAGGCCTGACATTTACTGACTGACTGCCCACACTGTCCAGGGGGCAAAATGCCCTCATGGAGACCCAGCGTGTCACTCAGTTTCATAATACTCGGAATGTGTTCTAGGTATCAGAAGAGCAAGGTCAAGAAAACCCCGCAGACCACGATCCCATTCATGATCAGAGCTGGTATTTAGACCGATCACTAAGGAAGCGTCTTCATCAGGAGTATGGAGTCCAGGGCTGGGCCATCGTGCAGTTTCTTGGAGATGTGGTATTTATCCCAGCAGGAGCTCCGCATCAGGCAAGAGCCATTACTTTAGTCTTCATTCTCCTTACGCTGTAAACTTCGGCACGTGTGACCGTGTGGCCTGTTGTCTTCCAGGTTCATAACTTATATAGCTGTATCAAAGTGGCTGAAGATTTCGTTTCTCCAGAGCATGTTAAACACTGCTTCTGGCTTACTCAGGAATTCCGCTATCTGTCACAGACTCATACGAATCATGAAGATAAATTACAGGTAAAAATGGCCGTGATTCCTGGCATTCTCTGACTCTGGCTCCGTAGCTCATTACCGACCCTATAAAAATAATCAGCAAACTTGGCCATACCACCACACTTGGTACAGTGAGCTGATGAACTGGCTTTATGTCTAGTCCTGCTACCTACTTAGGCAAAGGAGGAATAAACATGGAGGAAATCTCATTTTGGTTTAGAGGCTTTCAGTAGTGAGTCATCTAACATGATTCCATGTTTGGAAAACTAGGGAAATAGATAAACTCTGAAAAATAGAGCTGTACCTTGGGGCTTGCTTGTGTCTGCGCTCACTGGGGGCAGGGCCACGTAGGATCAAAGCCTCTGGAAGGGGGAAAATGAGCTTTTAAGTTCTTCAAAGGGGGCATGGGTTTAAAATGTGTATAAAATAACAGCCTAAAGGAGCCCAGGGGCCTTTCAAGTATTATTAACATTTCATATTGAATTTTGAGTTTTAAATTTCAAGAGCATGGTATAAAATTGGTAGGGGGAAGGTTTATTCTTACGGACAGATTTTAGATCTCATGGTAAACTGACCATATTTTCTCTCGTTTTTTCAGGTGAAGAATGTTATCTACCATGCAGTGAAAGATGCGGTTGCTATGCTGAAAGCCAGTGAATCCGGTTTTGGCAAACCCTGAGGGTCCCAGAGGCGCCTTACCCCTGCACATTGGAAGTGAATTACTGGCAGCTGTTCAAACTCTTCAGGCAGGAATCCTGTGGACTTTGAGACTCATGTTACCTCATCTTCTTTTTTAAACTGTACCCACCTGGTAAGGGTACTCTGTCTAATGTATATTTCTAGTGTTTACAGACACTAAATGTGTATATGTAGTAACTATTTACAGAACATGCATCCTTAAACTGTGACTTCTCACCTAGTGCAGAGCTTCTACCCAGCTGTAAAAACAGAAGCCCGTATCAGCTCTGGAACAAGACCTGCAGTTACTCCCCAGCTGTGTGGTTGGACAGCTTAGTCAAATGGGTTATAACTCTTAGGAATCACTGCGCAGTTTATTTGGGTTGTGTTTTGTTGTGTCTGAGTACCCCCTCCCCGACCCCTTAGGGTTCAGAAGGGCAGTGGAGGAAGCGACCACCGACGTTTGGATGTTGTATTGCCTTAGGGCTGGCATTATATAGCAGAGGTCAACTACTGCACCATTCTTGGGGTTAACCATCTTTAGTTAAACGGAGTTTTAATTTAAATGAAGCTTTGCTAATTTTAAGTGTTAAGCATTTTGCATTAAAGTATTCATATAATGTTTTGACTCCGTTTATTGGCATTATTCTCTGGTTGCAGAGTCAACACACACTTCATCAGTGTTACAGGTGTAAGAGTTTGCGCCAGGAACTCATCTTAAAAGCACAGAAATTTGATGCTCTAGTGATTTCTGAGTGGTTATTACAATGCTAACACGGGAACAAGCTTCTCCCCAGCCAAGCTGAAACTCCTGTCACACTTCCGTAAAGGAACACCACTGATTAACTACCTTTAGAAGTGACAGTTAACCAAAAACCAGATAGTGACGGGTTAAATGGTTCTAAAAAGGTAAGAGATCAAAATTCTTTGTCTCTCTTCTGACCCATTATAGTGTAAGAGTTTACAAAGGAAAATGAAATTATTACAAGTTTTAGAACGGTAGTATCTAAAATAATCATCTCTATGAAGAAAGAAAATAAAGAAGATTGATTTGATTGATTCTCCTAGACAGCTGTAGCTGTACTAAAAGGAATTAAATTGAAATCAAGTCGTGCAGACAAAGACCTAGAGCCTGGATTTTTACCTGTGAGCTCAGAGTAGGAGATCGAAGATCCCCGCCTAACGTCAGCCCACTTCAAACCAAAATCTTTCATGGATGAACTTTCAAAAACAAAGTTTTCTGAAAAGAATAAGTAGAAATATCTACCTACCTTAGTGGGAAACGTCTTGCCTGGGAATTTCTTACCAGAAGCTTCTTTATACAGTTTTGGATCTAGAATTGGCACTGTTGATTAGAAATCTCCAATAGGCGAAAGAAGAGGAAAACTTGAATTCTCTATAGAGAAAATCACCTTCAAGCCAGGCCTCAAAGGAGTCCCACAGATAGTTCCAAGGACTGTTATTCACAATCAAATGCACTGTATCCACAAATATGGAAACTGAAAGCTACCACGAGCAAGAGTCAATGCAAACCTGAAGCTGCCATATTAAACGTGCAGAGTTTGTAGGTTCCGGAATGATCCAGCACTTATTTTATATTCTGAAGTGTTTAGTATGTTTGAAGAAATGAGAGTATAGGAATATGATGAAAGAATGAGATTGCCAGAAATGACCAGATTTGGAAAGAAGCTGAATAGAACTTAACAGAAATGAGACATGATGGTTAAAATTAGAAATTCAGCACATGAGTTAAGTGGCAGAAAAAAGTTCTTTTACAAACTGAAAGATTGGTAAAAATAACACAAGACAGCATTGAGTAACAGGAAACTGTAAAGAAGTGTTAACTTGTAAGGCGACACGGAAAAGTATAGGTTTGACCATCAGTGACAGAGAATTAAGAGACTGGTGAGGGACGGTGACATTCTGAGACTGAAATTTTTCCAGTACTGACATGTCAGATTGAAGAAGCCTAACTAAATCAAGATAAATAAAATAGCCACACCTGTGCTCAAAACAAATAGGTTCTTAAAAGTACCCAGAGGGCTTCCCTGGTGGCACAGTGGTTGAGAGTCCACCTGCTGATGCAGGGGACGCGGGTTCGTGCCCTGGTCCGGGAAGATCCCACATGCCGCGGAGCGGCTGGGCCCGTGGGCCATGGCCGCTGAGCCTGTGCGTCCAGAGCCTGTGCTCCGCAATGGGAGAGGCCACAACAGTGAGAGGCCCGTGTACCACACCCACACAAAAAAGTAGCCAGAATGGGGAAAAACATTGTAAACCTTCAAAGAGGTGACAGACTTAACAGCTGACTTCTTAACAACAACGGGGGGTGTCAAGAAAGTAGATGCCACTCTTACTGTGCCAGAGAACATGCCTGAAAATAAGTCTAGACACAGCAAAATGATTTTCCCTGTTCCTACTGACATTTTCAGATAAAAGCCAGTTTCTCTTCAGGCCCTTGCTGAAGAAACTTTTCAGAATATCCTTAGGATTAAAAAAAATAATAAGAAAAAGAAAAAAAGAATATCCTTAGAAAAAAAAGCAACCCACATCATGATGCAAGAAAAAACGGTGTACAATGGAAACTGTAAATTCATGGATAATCTTAAGGAACAGTGGAACAATATTGTTAGAAGTCTGGATAAAGTTCCTCTAAAAGTTAAACATAGAATTAACGCATGATCCAGCAATTCCACTGCTATGTTTATACTCAAAAGAACTGAAAGCAAGGATTCAAGCAGGTACTTGTAGACTCATGTTCATAGCAGCATTATTCACAAGAGCCAAGAAGTGGAAACAACCCAATAGATGAACAGATCAACAATGTGGCATATCTATACAGTGGAATATTTCTCAGTCTCTTAAAAAGGAAAGAAATTCTGACACAGGCTACAACATGGATGAGTCCTGAAAATACACTAAGTGAAATATGGCAGACACACAGAAGGACAGATATTGTATGATTCCACTTATATGCGGGACAGTCATGTTCCTAGAGTAGAGATAGGAAGTAGAATGATGGTTACTGGGGCTGAGAGCAAGGGGAACCGGCAGTTACTGTTTAACGGTTACAGACTTTCTGTTTGGGATGATGTTGTACAACATTGTAAATGTCCTTACTGCCACTGAATTGTACACTTAAAAATGATTAAAATGGTCAATTTTGTGTTATGTGTATTTTAACCGAAATAAAAATTAACTCCAAGTAGGAAAAGCTTTTGGAGTTGAATGAGAAAATGACATCCTTATTTTTTTAATTGATTAAAAAGGCAGGAAAGAAGGAAGAAGTGGGACTTTTCTAAATGCAAGTTTCCCCCACTATTCAGAAGTATTGAAAGTAGAGGTTTCCTCTGAAACTTTTCGCGAGCGTAGAAGCAGGTACCTTAGGACACATCCAGCTGATGGATGCACAAATAAATAGACATAAGGCACAGATGCTCACAGACACAGTTCCAAGCTATGGCGCCTTGATGCTGAGATGCTGAGTGTAGTTTCCCGGGAAGGAGCTTGGCAGTGCCGCTCTCACTGCTCAGGATGCATGCTGCCTCTGTAACACCTCTCTGCAAAACAAACGCTGAATGCTGTTTTCACATTTTGCCTTTTTTTTGCTAAAAGCAAAAATCCTCTTCAGATTTCTTTCAGTTAGCAAAAACAGGTACTAACGTAGGTATTTCGTAAAACTGAAGTAGTGTAAAGCGAACTTTCAACAAGTGGACGATACTTGTGCTCCAGTTGCAAGATAAAGATGGTCTGACTGGATTAAGTAAAAGACTTGACTACATACTACTTACAAAAGATACAGTTTGTAGGTTAGAAGTAAAAGCATGGAAGAAGTTATATCATGCAAACGCTAACTGTATGAAAGCAAATATGGCTCTATTAATGCCAAAGTGATTTTAAGATAGGGTTTTACCAGAGAGAAGTTGCTTTCACAATCATGAAAGGATTCATTCAGCAGGAAGATACAATAATCCTAAGTATGAACCTAATAACAGAACTTCAAAGTAAGATGAAGCAAAATTGGACAAAATTAAAGGAGAAAACAAGTTCACAATTACAGCTGAAGATTCTCACCCACCTCTTTCTGTAATTGATACAATAAACATATAAAACCAATACAAATATAAAATATTTGAACCTATCAAACAAATGGACACTTGTTAGAACACTAAAGCCAGTGGCTGCAAAATACACGTCCATGTCAAGCGCACATTGCGTATTCAAGAACCACCACACACTGCCCCAGACAAAGGTAACTGAAAGTCTCAAATGTCGAGAAATTAAGCAGCATGCTTCTAAGTAACCCACTGATCAAGAAAAAGTCAGAATGGAAATGAGATACTTGGGACGGAATAATAAAAATACAACCATTCAAAAGTGGTGGAATTCAGTTTACAACAGCGCCTAGATGGGAATGTATAGCTTTAAATGTATGTGTACGGGACTTCCCTGGTGGTCCAGTGGCTAAGACTCCATGCTCCCAATGCAGGGGGCCTGGGTTCCATCCCTGGTCAGGGAACTAGATCCCCCATGCCGCAACTGAGAGTTCACATGCTGCAACTAAAGATCCTGCACACCGCAACAAAGATCCTGCCGGGTCACAACTAAGACCTGGCACAGCCAAATAAGTAAATAAATAAGTTTTTAAAATGTATGTGAAGTAATGTTTCTTTCTAAAATGTTTAGTAGAAGCACTTCATCAATGAAAACGTGCAGTAGGATTTTTAACAGAGGATTCAGTTTTTTCAACAGATCTAAGACTATTCAGATTTTCCTTTTTTATTTTTTACTGTATGTTTTATGTTAGCTATGGCTTTGTCATATATGACACCATATATATTCAGGTGTGTTCCCTCTGTATTCACTTTATTGAGAGTTTTTATTAGAAATGGATGTTGATAGCTCCCCGTCAGCCATATATGATCCTGAGGGTAAACAGCCAATACTCTTCAGTGTACTGTGTTGCTTGCATTTTTTACAGACTGTGGTTTGTGTTTTCACATCCTGTAATGTCTGCAAAACGCCCATCTGCATCTGCTGCTTCCAGTAGGAAGAAGAGGAAGGCAATTACTCTTGAGATAAAACTCAAGGTAATTGCCCAGCACGAAGGTGGCAAGCCAGTAATGATCATCGCACGAGTCAGGAATTTTCCATCGATGATAACGATCTTAAAGGATAAGAAGTGAATCAATGACGCAGTGAAACAGCATCAATTAAATACACCATCATCACGAAGAAAAGAGCTGGGCTAATGGATGATATTGAAAAATTACTTGTCACGTGGAAGACCAGATACAGAAACGTGCATCACTTAGCTGACTGATGACCCAGGCTAAGGCAAGAAGTCTTTTCGATTCACTCTTTATACACAAGTGTTTACAGCAAGTCATGGGAGGTTTCAATGCTTCAAAAGCATCATAATTTTCGTAATGTGAAATTCAACAGTGAGGCAGCAAGTGCCGATGCTAAAGGTGTTGAAGCTCTTAAGGAAGAGCTATATAGGATGATCGTGGGTGAGAAATATTTGCTGGAACAAAAAGTTAATATTGATGAAAAAAAGCTGGTTCTAGAACTGTATGCCAGAACACGCATACATTCATGAAGAGTCCAAGACAATGTCAGGCGTTCAGAGACCATTTAACACTGCTTTTGGGTAGAAATGTTGCAGGGTTCAAATTAAAGCCTTTCCTAATGTACCCATTAGAGAATCCTAGAGCATTCAAGAATGTGAGCAACTTCCCATTTGTTTTTCCCATAATAAGAAAGCCTGGAAACAGTAGCATTGTTTGGAGACTTTGTTTTAACTGTTTGTCACAGGCAAGAGAATATTGTAGGCAAAACAACATCCCCTTCCAGCTGATCCTGGCCAGAGCTCCAGGGCATCCACAGCGTGTCTGTGACACGCATCCTGATGTAAAGGTGGTGTATTCGCTCCCAAACAACCACGCTCTAAATGTGAACCATCACTGCAGCATGCGAGGAAGTCACACAGCAATGCGTGAATGGCATTTGGAAGGAAGTTCTGAAGACCTACATGGACGCATTGAAAGGCTTTTAACAAAGATTCTACTGTTGCCGAAATAGTAAAGTAACCAGATGCTAGTGCTTGGGAAGCAGCTAGAATGGGACGTTGATAAAGAGGATATTCATGAGCTTCTCGGCATCGAGGCTAAAGAGCCTTCCAATCAAGAGCTGATTGAACTGGAGGAAGAAAGAAGTTGAGGCAGAGGAAGAAGTTATACCCGAGGCACCAAGAAAGTTCACAGCAAAGAAACTGGCAGAGGCGTTTGCTGCTATCACCAGTGGTGTACGGAAGTTAGAAGAAATGGATGTTAATTACAAGAGATTGGCAAGACCTGGCAGGCAGATACAGGAAGCTCTTGCTTACCATAGAGGAGAAAAACTATGCAGTCAAAACTGGTTATCTTCCTGAAGAACAAACAGTATGCCTGCTAAACCAAGTGTCAATGCCCCAGGTCTTTCTACCGGCTATCCTCAAGCCTCATCAGAAGAGAGACTGATGACCCTGTGGCTGTAGCATCCCCACCATCCAGCAGTTAACTGTAGTTCAATCCTTCAAAATTCTTCAGATCCAGTGTGCTTTCAGCTGGGTACATTACTGGTGAGTACCCATACAGCCATTCTGTTTTTCACTTTCAAGTACAGTATTCAATAAATTACATGAGATATTCGACACTTTATTATAGAATAGGCTTGTGTTAGATGATTTTGCCCAACTATGGGCTAATGTCAGTGTTCTGAGCACATTTAAGGTAGGCTAGGCTAACCTAGTAGGTTAAGCGTATTAAATAAAAAAATTTTTTAACATCTTTGTTGGAGTATAATTGCTTTACAATGGTGTGTTGGTTTCTGTTTTATAACAGAGTCAGCTATACATATACATATGTCCCCATATCTCCTCCCTCTTGCATCTCCCTCCCTCCCTATCCCACCCCTCTAGGTGGACACAAAGCACCAAGCTGATCTCCCTGTGCTATGCAGCTGCTTCCCACTAGCTATCTGTTTTACATTTGGTAGTGTATATATGTCCATGCCACTCTCTCACTTCGTCCCAGCTTACCCTTCCCCCTCCCTGTGTCCTCAAATCCATTCTCTACATCTGCATCTTTATTCCTGTCCTGCCCCTAGGTTCTTCAGAACCATTTTTTTTCTTTAGATTCCACATATATGTGTTACCATATGGTATTTGTTTTTCTCTGACTTACTTCACTCTGTATGACAGAGTCTAGGTCCATCCACCTCACTACAAATAACTCAATTTCGTTTCTTTTTATGGCTGAGTAATATTCCATTGTATATATGTGCCACATCTTCTTTATCCATTCATCTGTCAGTGGACACTTAGTTTGCTTCCATGTCCGGGCTATTGTAAATAGAGCTGCAATGAACACTGTGGTACATGACTCTTTTTGAATGACGGTTTTCTCAGGATATATGCCCAGTAGTGGGATTGCTGGGTTGTATGGTAGTTCTAGTTTTAGTTTTCAAAGAAATGTCTATACTGTTCTCCATAGTGGCTGTATCAGTTTACATTCCCACCAACAGTGCAAGAGGGTTCCCTTTTCTCCACATCCTCTCCAGCATTTATTGTTTGTAGATTTTTTGATGATGGCCATTCTGACTGGTGTGAGGTGATACCTCACTGTAGTTCTGATTTGCATTTCTCTAAGGATTAGTGATGTTGAGCATCCTTTCATGTGTTTGTCCCGTTGTGGAGCACAGGCTCCGACGCGCAGGCTCAGCTGCCATGGCTCACAGGCCCAGCCACTCTGCGGCATGTGGGATCTTCCCAGACCAGGGCACAAACCCGTGTCCCCTGCATCGGCAGGCAGACTCAACCACTGCGCCACCAGGGAAGCCCTGTCCATTTTTTGATTGGGTTTTTTTTTTTTTGGATTTTGAGCTGCATGAGCTGTTTGTAAATTTTGGAGATTAATCCTTTGTCAGTTGCTTCATTTGCAAATATTTTCTCCCATTCTGAGGGTTGTCTTTTCGTCTTGTTTATGGTTTCCTTTGCTGTGTAAAAGCTTTTAAGTTTAATTAGGTCCCATTTGTTTATTTTTGTTTTTTTTTCATTACTCTAGGAAGTGAGTCAAAAAAGATCTTGCTGCGATTTATGTCAGAGTGTTCTGCCTACGTTTTCTCTAGTTGCGGCGAGCAGGGGCTACTCTTCATTGTGGTGCTCGTGCTTCTCATTGTGGTGGCTTCTCTTGTTGTAGAGCACAGGCTCTAGGCGCGTGGGCTTCAGTAGTTGCGGTTCACGGACTCTAGAGCGCAGGCTCAGTAGTTGTGGCGCACGGGCTTAGTTGCTCCGTGGTATGTGGGATCCTCCCGGACCAGGGATCGAACCCGTGTCCCCTGCATTGGCAGGCGGATTCTTAACCACTGCACCACCAGGGAAGTCCCTCTCCTTCATTCTTGAAGGATAGTTTTGCTGGATGTAGAATTCTTCATTGAAAGTTTTTTCTTTCAGCACCTTAAATACGTCACCCCACTGCCTCTGGCTTCCATGGTTTCCGATGAGAAGTTAGATGTTAATCTTATTGAGGATCCCTTGAACATGAGGAGTTGCTTCTCTTTTGTTGCTTTCAACATTCTCTGTCTCTTTTCAACAGTTGGACGATAATGTGTCTTAGTGTGGATCCCTTTGATTTTATCTTGCTTGGAATTTGTTGAGCTATTTGCATGTATAGGTTAATATCTTTCAGATATGGGAGGTTTTCAGTCATTATTTCTTCAAATATTCCTTTTGCTCCTTTTTCTCTCTCTCTTATCCTTCTGGTCCTCCCATAATGCACGTGTTGGTGAGCTTGATGGTCTCCCACAAGTCCCTTGGGCGGTGTTCATTTTTCTTTCTGCTTCTCAGACTGGGTCATTTCAGTTGTTCTGTCTTCAAGTTTACCTATTTTTTCTTCTTCCTCCTCAAATATGCTGTTGAACCCCTTTAGTGTATTTTTTTTTCATTTCAGTTTTTGTACTCTCCAGCTCCAGAATTTCTGTGTGGTTCCTTTTTATTATTTCTCTTTATTGATATTCTCATTTTGTTTGTATATTATTTTCCTGGTTTTCTTTACCTCTTAAGCATATCTGAGACAGCTGGCTTAAAGTCTTTGTCTAGCAAGTGTGGTATCTGGGCTTCCTCAGGGATGGTTTCTGTAAATTTAATTTTTTTCCTTTGAATGGGCTGTACTTTCCATTTTCTTTGTATGCTTTGTGATTTTGTTGTTGTTGTTGAAAACTGGACATTCCAATATTCCAGAATAATTCTGGAAATCAGAATCTCCCCCTTCCCAGGGATTTTTCTGTTCTGAATTATTGAAGGCTTAGCTGTGTTCAGCCAGTATTTTGACAGAGATTTCCTTGAATTTCAGAACCTTAAAAAACAAACAAAAACACCTCTCCCAATCTTCTATGGATTGGCTCTGTGCTGGGACACTCTTAACACTTAGCCAGACCATTTATGATTCTGCCTCAGCCTTCACTTTCTGAATGCACCAAGCCTATAGGTCAAGCAGCAATGAAAACTGGGGTCTTTTCAGGTCTTTTCTGAGCATAATTCCTGTCCTGCTTTTCTAAATTCCCCAGTATACACAATTGCTTTTGAATGCACTAATATCCCAAAGAAATCCTCTCCCTGGCTTTTCCTCCCAGGTTTTGAGCAGTCTCTTGTAATCTTCTGCCCCAGGTGGCTCTGCACATTAAAAAAAAAAAAAAAAAAAATCCTTAACATGTTTTCAAGCAAAACTTGCTGCTTTTCCACCCTGAATAAATTCCAAGATAGGCAAACCAGAGATGAGCACCTTTAGTCTTTCAGGATGGCCCTTAGATTGGGGCAAACATGACAATTTAGGAATAAGGTCTTCTCTCTTTCCCTGGGACTAGGGACCAGGGTCTCACATTTGAGAATGTAGGCTGCCGTCTTCAAGACCGCTGCCAAGCCGGGAGAGAGGTTTGTCCAGGGCAAGTAAAAATGCCACAAAGCTTTCTTTCTGTTTTGAAGGGTTTTTTTCTTAATACAGCATCTTCTTGGTTGCTATAAACCTTTGTTTTCCAGAGTTCTGAAAAAGTTGGTTCTGACAGTTGCTGGTACTTTTTTCAATGTTTCTTTGGAAGGATGGGTGTTTGGACCTGTCTACTCCTCCATTTTGCTGACAACTCTATAAATATATTATAAAACTATAATTAATTATATGTAAATGAGAACTTCCTTAAGAAAAAGTATTTCCCTACTGGGGTTTAGACTTGGATTTCTGAAATGGTTCAGTGGCTAGGGAATGTTCATTCTGGTATCTCAAAAGGAAACTGCTTGGTTAAATAAATTGGTAAAAGCATATGGAAAGGCTGTGAAAAGTTAAAAAAAAAAACCTGCTTTATGTTTATTTCAACCAAACATTTCGCAAGTTTATTTTCACTTATGAGCCTTTCTTATTGGTAATACAGAATAGCATTTGAAGAGCATCTGTCACTAGGGTAGGACAAGGAAATCTGTCCAGTTTTTCAAAGCTTTGAGTTTTCACAGTTGTTCCCATAAATACAGCTATGGGGTTGGATTTTAGGGAGGTGCAGAGGCAGGCATGACTAGTACTATTCTGGAGCAAATATGAGTCATAACCCCTTCTCTCCAGGAGTTCTGAGACACACCTTTAAGTATATGACACGACAAAGGGCCTAAGGCCAGGTGAGCTGTACAGCCGGCAGGGGCTCAGGAAGGTGTCTTTGATAGACAGCATGGGGAGAGCGGGGAGGGACAGAGAAAGGAAAGCTGTCATCTGCCTGGAACGAACTGCTGGGTGATCACCATAAGCTGACAGTGATTTTTAAAGAGTAAGCTGTGTTTGAAGACAACACAAATGAGTTGGCAGTGCGGAATGCTATTCTGGAATGCAACCCTTTCAACTGGGTTTTTTTGGGCACCAAGCAGATTCATCTGGGGATGGGGTGGGGAGCGTGGGAGCTGGTGCTGTGCTGGACCTAAATCAAGGGCCTGAGGTTTAGAGGAAAACTTTTGTTGCAGGCGTTGATACCATGGTTTCCCTTTCCGGATTGCAGACCTTTCCAGGGCCAGGAGAATATCTGACTCACCTTGTTTCCACTGATACCCAACAGAGTATTGAGGGAAAATGGAAGATGCGGCCTGACAACGAGCCAGGAATGCTCTTTCCTCAGCCTGAAAACAGGAATGGAAAACTCAGGACCTCTTAGACAATTCAGACAAACCAACCCTACATTGAGATGATTTTATCTGAATGGTGGAAAGAGTGCTTGTCATTATTCTGCCCATCCACGCACCTGGATAAACACTGATTATCCACATAAGGACAAAAATGCTCAGGGGTTATGAGCATTCCTTAATTCCAAAATCATTCTGTGAATAAATTAGCCAGATAAATGCGATCGTAAAACTATATCCTCTCAATATGTCAGTTCCTCTCAACTTGACTTACAGATTCAAAGCAGTCCCAGTCAGAATCCCAGCAAGTTTTGTGGATATTGACAGATGAATTCTGAAGTTTATAGAGAGAGGCAAGAGACCCAGAATAGACAACACTATTGGAGAAGAACAAAGTTGGAGGACTGATGCTACCTGACTTCAAGACTTACTATTAAGCTACAATAATCAAGACAATTTGGTACTGGCAAAAAAATAAGCAAATACATCAATGGAACAGAATAGAGAGCCCCAAAATAGGCCCACATAAATATAGTCAACTGATCTCTGATGAAGCAGTGAGGGCAGTATTCTGCAGCAAAGATAGTCTTTTCAACAAATGGTGCTGGAATAACTGGACATCCACATGCAAAGAAATAAATCTAGACACAGACGTTACATGCTTTACAAGAATTAATACAGATCACAGACCTAAATGTAAAATGCAAAACTATAAGACTACTAACAAAATAACATAGAAACTCCAGGTGACCTTGGGTATGGCAATGACTTTTAAGATCCAATATCAAAGGCACTATCATGAAATAAATAATTGGTAAGATGGACTTCATTAATATTAAAAACTGCTCTGTGAAAAACAATGTGAAGAGAATAAGAAAACAAGCCACAGATTGGGAGGAAATGTTTGCAAAATGTATTTCTGATAAAGCACTATTATCCACAGTATACAAAGAAGTCTTAAAACTCAGCAATAAGAAACAACCCAATTAAAAATGGGCAAACGTTCTAAACAGATACCTCACCAAAGAATATACACATATGGCAGAAAAACACATAAAGAGATGTCCAACATCATATATCATCAGGGAAATGCAAATTAAAACGAGATACCATTACACACTTATTAGGATATAGTCAAAATCCAAAACACACCACCAAATGCTCCTGAGGGTGTGGAGCAACTGGAACGCTCATCATTGCTGGCGGGAATGCAAAACGATACAGCCACTTTGGAAAACTGTCAGTTTTTTACAAAAGTAGACATACTCTTACCATAAGATCCAGCAACTGTGCTCCTTGGTATTCGCCTAAATAGTTGAAATGCATGTCTACACAAAGACCTGCACACAGACATTGATGGCTTTATTCATAATTGCCAAAGCTTTGAAGCAACCCAGACGTCCTTCCGTAGGTGAGTGGATCGTGTGGTGCATGCGGGCAATGGAACATTATTTAGCACTAAAAAGAAATGGCCTGTCAAGCCGTGAAAAGACATGGAGGAAACTTACATGCATATTACTAAGTGTAAGAAGCCAATGTGAAAGGGCTACGTACTGTATGATTCCAGGAGCAAATGTACTTGCGGGGTGTGAGATGTCAGTACATACAAGTGGGAGATGGTGCCTGTGTCAGGGCCAGAGGTGTACATGGGAACTCTATTTTCTGCTCAGTTGTGCTCTGAACCTAAAACTTCTCTGAAAAATAATGTTTACTTAAATAACAAACTGTATCCTAAAGATGAAATCAAGAGCAATAGGACGGTCCCCTGGATTGAAGACTCCCATCTTGCAGGATGAGACTAGAAGGCCCTCGCTGCAGCACATCAGATACACTTGGGTTTCTCCATACAATCTACAAAACCAACCTGGGAGAGAGTGGTTGGGGCACACGAGACTTGGACCAGAGGGACCTGGGTTGAACCCCAGTTCTGCCACGTCGTGACTGTGATTTAGGACATGTCACTTCAGCAAGATGAGCTCTTTTCCTAATTTGTAAAGACTGAATGATTACACATGTTAAACAGCTTTGTAAACTGTCAGCCCCACACAAATATAAATTGCTACTGCTGAATTATTTCAAAATATAACTTAGAAATGTGTGAGTTGTTGACAATGCATGACCACACCATGCCTCTTTCACCCGTCAGCTCCTGGCTTTGAGAAAGCACTGATATGTATGCCCATATCCCATATATCCAAGACAGTCAGCTTAACGCAGGGAAAGGCAATCAGAGGGTGAAAGAGGCCTAATCTCACAGCTGTCTGCAACTTGCAATGGGAAGGAAAGGGAGGAAAGCTACAGACACACACACACCCCTCAGGACACACATGATATAGTTCCCCAGCCAACAAGACAAGGGGTCACAATTCCCAAGGATACTTTTGCTTACACAGATGACAAAAAGCAGAAGAGTAGCTCGCACAGCACATCTGTGAAGGCTGGGGAGCACAGGGTCCACAGAGCAGAAGCCCTTTCAGCTGAGCTTCTGAATCCCATGTGCCCTGCTATAGCACCTCCTCTTTCCAAGGCCAACATATAAAATAATTTGGGACAGCAAACACCTTGAAAGTTCATTGCACCCAACAATCTACAATGAGACCAAATGTTAAAGCAGAAATTTATTAAAATCCATTTATATAGTGTTTTACAGACAAAAAAAAAATATACAGAGTCCTCAACATTCAGGCAATCGACTCTATTCTCAGAAGTGCTTCGTGAGAAGACACACTTCTTTGCCCTCATCCCCCAAAAGATACTTCTGTTTATTCCCCTGAAAATGATGCATTTATTACACTGCCTCTCAAAACAATTCCATTGAGATCCCCAAACCTCTGCAGAGAGTGAAGAGAGATTAGCAGAGAACATTCTCCAGAACGCAGTGCCTCACCCAGAGGTGTAGTGCAAGAGATACAGAAAACGGCGGAGGCTTCAAGGAGTGCGCGCCCGGTGACAGGGCCGGAGGAGAGCCTGCGGGCCTGGCTGGGCGGCCCTAGCTGCGGAGTGTGGCCAGACGGGACTGCATGGCCTCCAGGGCCTCTTCCTCCTCCTCATCTTCTGATGCAGCCATCGCTCCTGCAAGTTCAGGCTCTGGGAGGGCGTCGGTCACCTTACTAGGTGCTTTGCCCAAGGCCCCTGTAAAGAGACAGCAGGCAGATCAACAAAACATCAGCTTAAGCAAGTGGTCCCTCATTTTCTCTGTCCTCCATACCTGGTTCAGTTTGACAAGAAACAGAAAAGGGGCAATAAAACAGCTGTTTTGGTGGGGTTTTGCTCACTATGACAAATGTGTGCAAACACCAACTTCTAATGATATGAAAGTCATAATAACTAAGGATTTTGATTGTTAGAACTTTGGTTCTAATCTAAAATAACAAATGTAGAAGGGAGTCATAATCTAAAGAAAAAGCTACTAGCTAATCTTGCAGATGCAAGAAGAACGGCCATAAAAGGAGAGGGGAAAGAGGAAGGATCTTGGGTCATACCTGCGGTGATTTCAAACAGAATTTTGTCAATTTCCATTTCTGCTGCTTCTTCCATTTCTTCTTGATCATCCATGCTTTCAAAAGTGTCCTCTAACATCTCTTCTATGATCCCAGCCTAAACACAGAATAAACCATGTCACTTCCCACAACTGTTTTATTCTTTTTTATAAATTTATTTATTTTTTATTTATTTTTGGCTGCGTTGGGTCTTCATTGCTGCACGCGGGCCTTCTCTAGTTGCAGCAAGCGGGGGCTACTCTTCGTTGTGGTGCGCGGGCTTCTCATGGCAGTGGCTTCTCGTTGCGGAGCACGGGCTCTAGGCACGCAGGCTCAGTAGTTGTGGCACACAGGCTCAGTAGTTGTGGCTCGCGGGCTCTAGAGCACAGGCTCAGTAGTTGTGGCACGTGAGCTTAGTTGCTCCGCGGCATGTGGGATCTTCCCGGACCAGGGCTTGAACCCATGTCCCCTGCATTGGCAGGCGGATTCTTAACCACTGCGCCACCAGGGAAGCCCCCGCAACTGTTAAATCCATTCCCAGCAGGCGCCCCTATGGGCCCAGCATCAACCGAGCTCTGGTGTCTCCAAGTCCTGTCCATGCTTTCAAGAGCTAAGCCACAGACAGCTGGCTGCAGGCAACACCGCATGCTGTCTGCCCTCTCTGGAGGAAGCAAAAAGCCAAAGGGAAATTGCTCTCCAAATTTAGTACCAAGGTTGGAGGGGGGTGCCTCTATCAGCAGAGCTTCACAAAGTAACTCAGACGGTAACGCAGCACGTGGGGAACAACTTGCAGAGATGAGAGGGTGCTGTCCCGGGAAGCATTTGCCCTGACGTTGCAAATCTATGCGTGCAGGAGTTGAAATACAGTATGAAAACTGGCTGGAGTCACAGTAGACACTATGATAACAAATACCAAGAGCGAGGTGGGGCTCCACGGAACCCCGAAAAGGCCTGTACTTCAGCACATCCAAGTTATAGCTGCTGGCCCAGGGCCTGCAGGGTCCTGGCAAGGATCAACCAATTCACCGAAGCCTGAGAGAACTGATAAGACAGTGTTTCGGGGCCCAACAAGGCAGTGCCTTCCACATTCCCTACTGGAAGCCCTGTGCCTGGTAGCCTGAAGCCAGCCAGTCAGCCTCCTTCGTTCTCAAGAGCACAGCGCCACTGCGGGCACGAGAAAACTGCTCTCCAACACCAGCCAACACAAGCAGACCCTGCGGTCTTCCCGAATGAGCAGTGTCATGCGAGCGCAAGGTCACGTCTGGCAGCTCCAGCCCTGGCTCTCCTGCACTCAGCCAGGGCATGACTCTCACCGACCATGCTGATGGTATCAGATTTAAAGCAAGCCCTCTCTCCTGCCTGTCCTGCTGTCAGACCACTCAAGTGACTCTTAATGGCATGAATCTAGCTAGTTCCATATTCTGCCCGTGCTCAGACCTTTCGCTCCCAACCAAAAGGAACAAATTCACATTCAAGGATACAAGTGGAGCCCTGTGGCCTGGGTGAATGGATCTTAGTGCTGGAGGCTAGTGGAAAAGAGGCTCAATACGTACTCACCATCCCAGTTAAAAGAGCCTAGGGCAGACTGACTGACAGCCCTCCACATCCTGGAGGGACAAGTGGCCATTCACTTACACATTCATCCAACCAGCAAACATTTGTCAAATGTATGCCCTGTGCCACACGCCAGGCCAGGGTCTGGGGACAAATGGAATGACTGAGATCATGTCGTTGCCCTCGACACGCTGGGACCCCGCCAGAGGCTTCAGTTTGCACCTGGAGATGCACCCTTGATGAATTCAGGAAATATTTACTATCTACTACATGCAGGCCCTCCTCCAAATCTATACTATGCTCAGTATTCAGAAACTTTTGTGGAAAAGATCCCAGATTCTAAAAAAAGACTCCGCCCCTCAGATCCTGGTGGCTACGTAAGTCAGAGTGAGCAGGCCTGAAGTCGTTTCAGAATTACCTTGTTGCCCAGTGCTAGATGGACAGGCATCACAACCTGGGCGATGAGACATCCACACGCCACTTGTAAAGGACAGACCCCGCTGACCTGGTGCCCTCCTGATGACTGCCCAAGGATTTCTCATTCCAAAGACCTGGGCTCTGGCCTTTTTATGTTGCCTTTCTTTTCTATCAATTTTCTTCTCCAGTTCCCCTCTCCCATGCCCTAGAGCCCTGTTTAGAACTCAAGTTCATACATAAAATTCCCTAGGAGGAAGGGAGGCAGCTTCTCTGCACAAGCTGCAAACAAGAATTTGAGGTGTACCGTCTGGGCTCTCAGGCCACAGGTTCAAAGTGTGAAACAGCACCTGATGAGGCACCTCTTATCACCATGTCCTCTGAGGCAGCCCAGGCATCTGTGCTCCAACCCCAGATCTGTCACCTCCTACCAAAGTCACTCAGATAAGTTACCTGGCAACTTGAAGACTCAGTTTCCTACTCCTGTATAAAATGGGGAAAAAAATCCCTACCTCCCAAGGTGGCTGGGAGGACTTTCTAGGAGAGCATGTGTGCTGCACCACTGGCAGGTGGGGGCTCAGTAACTACGCCCTGTCCCCCATCTGAAGGCCACCAGGACAGGTCCCTGCCCGGCCCTGATCCCGGGGCACTAGGTGTTTACTGCTTTCTGTTTGGTTCTCAGTTTCCTTTTCTAGTCTAAGACGGGGTCAGCCAATGACAGCCTGCACACCAAACCCAAGCCACTGCCTACTTTCATAAATAAAGTTTTATAGGAACCCAGTCATGACCGTTTGTTTACACGTGATCTACGGCTGCTTTCATGCTACAGGTAGAGCTGAGTAGTTACAACAGAGACGTATGGCCCACAAGGTAGAAACTACATTTACTACCCAGCCCTTTACAAAAAAAGTTTGCCCGTCCCTGGTCTTGAAACCTCCCTCGCCAGCTTTGCCAACACTCCCCTGGGACAAACAGAGGAACCTGGGTTTCTTTCTGTTTCCTTGTTCATGTCAGAACCCATAAATCCTAGGTCGCCGAATCCCACGCAGTTGCTTCCTGGGTCTCCCACCTCCCCTAGAGCTCTGGGTATACTCTCGCTTCTTCTAAGGAACACCCTGGCAATCTGACCCAGCCTCTGCCACGCTCAGCTCAGACAGTTTCAACCAATGTTAACAGCTGCTCCTCTGTCCTCAAAATCATTTCTGTCTGGCAACAGTGGCCTGTCTACTCCTGCCCAGCCCCGGCCCTACAGCCCCTGCCGCTTGCTGACTCTTAGCGCTTTGGAACAGGACACAGGGTGGCCCCAGGGCACCTTCATCATCTCTTTGGACAGCTCCCGCATGGTGGCCTGGATTTCTGGGATCTTCACCAGACTCTGCATGGCCTTCATCACTTCTGTGCTCCTCTGCAGGGAACCAGCCACTCGCAAAACCGCTGAAAGGGAAAGATGACAGTCAGGATTGCTCAACAGAATGTGACGCAGGATGGAATAAAGAAAGACAGTCAAGGGCTCCTCTGGTGGTGCAGTGGTTGGGAGTCTGCATGCCGATGCAGGGGACATGGGTTTGTGCCCCGGTCCGGGAAGATCCCACGTGCCGCAGAGCGGCTGGGCCCGTGAGCCATGGCCGCTGAGCCTGCGCTCCGCAACGGGAGAGGCCACAGCAGTGAGAGGCCCGCGTACCACAAAAAAAAAAAAAAAGAAAAAAGAAAAGAAAGACAGTCAAATCAAAAGCTATTCTAATAAAAGTCAGCAATAGTGGGCGGACTCCCAAAGCTATTTATGTACCCGTAGACTACATTGCTGTCCTTGGACCAAGACTGACTTTCCTAAATTGTGTGCTACTTTGGCTACAATAGGTACAAACTCTCCGAGCACCCACACCAACCAGCTGATCTGGAGAATGGCCTGAAAGCCTGCATCTGACCTTTAGGGAAGGAAGCCAGCTAGGCATGATGTCACCCCCAGGACAAGTCACACACGGGAGGAATGGCTCTAGGCGGGCCTTGCTGGGGCCACACTGGAAAAGAGGCTTTAAGCAACCCAAGCAGTGCTCCCCACACACCAGCCTACGGAGGGTGGCTGCCCGGGAGGGGCCTGCTGCTGGTCCACAGGAAAATGAGAGTGAGTATGTGTCAGTGTGAGACAGCTACAGCTCCTCGTTACAAAAAATGTTCTGTTGTCTGAGATCATACACATACTATATATTCTTTAAAAGAAATCGTGGTAGTAACAAATGATCATTTCTCCCCCCTGAAGTCTTTAACATGTCAAAATAAAAGCTGGCAACCCTTCAAATCTGTTTTGAAATTTCATGAGACTTAAAAGTTCTGAGAAATGCCTCACTTCCAGCTGTTCACCAAAACCGGTGCACAGGGCTCCCCAGCTACCCCAGGAATCACCACCAATCCACCTCTGTATAAATCCAGACTCCAGGAAGCTAAGGAAAACAAGGGGCAAGGAAACAAGAGGAACCAGAGAAATGCCTGTCTGACATACATAGCATTTTGTGATTTTTCTAAAGGAGTAAGGAAGTTTGCTAGTTGCAGAGAATACTTCTTTTCCCTTGACACTGAAAAGGGAAAGTAAAATATTTATCTATTTATTAAGATCAGTCTAATTATAGAGAAGAAGTATTAAGAATCTGTATGGCTGAAATAAGCAATAAATTATATATGCCATTATAATGATATAAGAAAGATAGAAATTCTACAATGTTAAAGTTACTATTATTATTGTAAAGAGGTAAGTGATGGGAGGAAGAGAAGAAGGGTAAAAATAAAGCAAATTCCGGGCTTCACTGGTGGCGCAGTGGTTGAGAGTCCGCCTGCCGATGCAGGGGACACGGGTTCGTGCCCCGGTCCGGGAAGATCCCACATGCGGCGGAGCGGCTGGGCCCGTGAGCCATGGCCGCTGAGCCTGCGCGTCTGGAGCCTGTGCTCTGCAACAGGAGAGGCCACGACAGTGAGGCCCGTGTACCGCAAAAAAAATAAAAATTAAAAAAATTTAAAAAAATAAAGCAAACTTCATATAATTTTGCTTGAATGATACAAGTTTGATGTCTACACAGGCATATGTTTTATCCTAATTTGCATCCTGAGTCTGTATCCCAGAGAGAGGGGCTGAACATGACATGTGTTCAATAAACTTTTTTGAATTAGTAAAAATAAAGAGACAAAAACTCAAAACCAAGAAGATACATATTGATACATGAGAAAAGTAAAATACTGGACCAAAATGTATTTTCTATATTCCACAAGGAAAAAGCACACGTGGCAGAAAAAATAATTTTATAAATAAAAATAGTGACCCCCCACAAGAGAATGAGAAGACAAGCCAAAAGCTGGAAGAAAATATTTTCATTAGACATTTCTGATAAAGGACTGTTATCTAACATATACAAAGAACTCTTAAAGCTCATCAATAAGAAAATGAACAACTCAATCAAAAATGGGCAGAAGACCTAAACAGACAACTCACCAAAGAAGATATACAGATGGCAAAAAAGCACATAAAAAGATGTTCAACATCCTATGTCATTAGGGAAATGCAAATTAAAACAACAATAAGATACCAGCATACACCTATTAGAATGGTCAAAATCCAAAACACTGACAACACCAAATGCTGGTGAGGATGTGGAGCAATAGGAACGCTCAGTCATTGCTGATGGGAATGAAAAATGGTACAGCCACTTTGGAAGAGAGTTTGTCAGTTCCTTACAAAACTAAACATACTCTATTTTTTTTTAACATCTTTATTGGAGTATAATTGCTTTACAATGGTGTGTTAGTTTCTGCTGTATAACAAAGTGAATCAGCTATATGTATACATATATCCCCATATCTCCTCCCTCTTGCGTCTCCCTCCCACCCTCCCTAGCCCACCCCTCTAGGTGGGCACAAAGCACCAAGCTGATCTCCCTGTGCTATGCAGCTGCTTCCCACTAGCTATCTGTTTTACATTTGGTAGTGTATATATGTCCATGCCACTCTCTCACTTCGTCCCAGCTCACCCTTCCCCCTCCCCGTGTCCTCAAGTCCATTCTCTATGTCTGCGTCTTTATTCCTGTCCTGCCCCTAGGTTCTTCAGAACATTTTTCTTTTTTTAGATTCCATAAATATGTGTTAGCATATGGTATTTGTTTTTCTCTGAGTTCACTCTGTATGACAGTCTCTAGGTCCATCCACCTCACTACAAATAACTCAATTTCGTTTCTTTTTATGGCTGAGTAATATTCCACTGTATATATGTGCCACATCTTCTTCATCCATTCATCTGTCAATGGATGCTTAGGTTGCTTCCATGTCCTGGCTGCATACTCTTACCATATGATCCAGCAATAGCCCTCCTTGGTATTTATTCAAAGGAGTTAAAAACTTATGTCCACACAAAAACTTGCACGTGGACATTTATGGCAGCTTTATTCGTAATTGCCAAAACTCGGAAGCAACTAAGATATTGCTTGTAAGTGAACAATAATAATGGATAAATGAAGTGTGGTACATCCACACAATGAATATTATTCAGCACTAAGAAGAAATGAGCTATCAAGTCATGAAAAGACCTGGAGAAACCTTACATGCATATTACTAAGTGAAAGAAATCAATCTAAAAGGCAACATACTGCATGATTCCAATGATACGACATTCTGGAAAAGAGAAAATTATGGAGACAGTAAAAAGGTTGCCAGGGGTTAAGGGTGGGAGGGATGAATAGGCAGATCACAGAAAAATTTTAGCTGTATATATTTCACAATAAAATAAGAATCTCCAAAATAAAAAGGTTAAAATTCTACAGAAAACATTAATAAGTTAGCATTATAAAAACTAGCTGACATTTAAACTTAGAAAGACCAAGGTCACACAGAGGGGGTCGTGAAACACAATGAGTAGCGCTTCATGGTTACAGCTCTTTGTGCTCAGCTCCTCCCCAGCAGCCCCGCCCAGGCCTCCTGCAGGCCCTCCAGTGTCCCAGGCTCCCTCCACCTTCAGGGCCTCCCTCTGCACAGTGCCAGGGCCCCCTGACATCTTTAGAGAGTGGGGACTTGGTGGGCGGATTTCCTTTTTGTTTGTTCTTCAAATACAGTACCCTTCATGAATTTGCACGTCATCCTTGTTCAGAGGCCATGTTGACCTTCTCAGTAAGGTTCCCATTTGGGTACCTGTGCTGCCCAAGACAGCACTAGGTTTGTTTTTCATTTGGAGGTGGACTCACGATTTTATTCCCAGTGCCTAGCACTGTGCCCTCACACAGCTGACACTCAAATATTTGTTGAATAAACCAATGAATGGTTGAAAACAACAGAGAACTATGATATTCAAACTGGGTAAAGAAATTAAACATATTAGTGTCTTAATAGTAAACAGCACTGAGGTGGTTTTATAAAGACTCAAGTGGTCCTACATAAAACGACATATTTAGTATTAGGTCAGAAATAGGTTTTTCCTTTTTTGTACTGACCACAAAAATTCCAGAACATTTCTTTACAGAAAAAAGTAAAACAGTAACCAATTTCAGATGGCAAAAGGAGGGTGAGAGATCTCAACAGAAACTAGCTCTCCTCAAGTTTTCAATTACAGACACAGTATGACTGCATACTTGTGACCAAAACAGATCAGTAGATGTAGTAAAAGAAACTAAAACCAAAAACAACATAAATGGATTTAAAGAGATTAATGTTTTAGCATTTCATTGTGAAGAATTTCAAACATACACAAAGTAGGCAAGTGTCATTTCACCAAAAGAGACACGATGGCAAATAAGCATATGAAAAAATGTTCCTAATCATCAACCATTAGGGAAATACAAATTAAAACAACAATCAGATAGCTCTACACACCCATCAGAATGGCTAAAAGAAAAAATACTGACACCACCCAATTTTTTTCTTTGTTTTGTTTTCAAATTTTTATTGCCAGAGATTTAGTCTATTAGGCATGGTGCCCTTGACTTTTATTTTTTTTTTAAACATCTTTATTGGAGTATAATTGCTTTACAATGGTGTGTTAGTTTCTGCTGTATAACAAAGTGAATCAGCTATATGTATACATATATCCGCCTATCCCCTCCATCTTGCATCTCCCTCTCACTCTCCCTAGCCCACCCCTCTAGGTGGTCACAAAGCACCAAGCTGGTCTCCCTGTGCTATGCAGCTGCTTCCCACCAGCTATCTATTTTACATTTGGTAGTGTATACGTGTCCATGCCACTCTCCACTTCGTCCCAGCTTACCCTTCCCCCTCCCCGTGTCCTCAAGTCCATTCTCTATGTCTGCGTCTTTATTCCTGTCCTGCCCCAAGGTTCATCAGAACCATTTGTTTTTTTTAGATTCCATATATATGTGTTAGCATACGGTATTTGTTTTTCTCTTTCTGACTTACTTCACACTGTATGAAGACTCTAGGTCCATCCACCTCACTACAAATAACTCAATTTCATTTCTTTTTATGGCTGAGTAGTATTCCACTGCATACATGTGCCACATCTTCTTTATCCATTCATCAGTCGATGGACACTTAGGTTGCTTCCATGCCCTGTCTATTGTAAATGGTGCTGTAATGAACATTGTGGTACATGACTCTTTTTGAATTACGGTTTTCTCAGGGTATATGTCCAGGAGTAGGATTGCTGGGTCGTATGGTAGTTCTATTTTTAGTTTTTTAAGGAATCTCCATACTGTTCTCCATAGTCGCTGTATCAATTTTCATTCCCATCAACAGTGCAAAAGGGTTTCCTTTTCTCCACACCCCCTACAGCATTTATTGTTTGTATATTTTTTGATGATGGCCATTCTGACCAGTGTGAGGTGATACCTCATGGTACTTT
Organism: Delphinus delphis; assembly: GCF_949987515.2. Lineage (NCBI taxonomy): Eukaryota > Metazoa > Chordata > Mammalia > Artiodactyla > Delphinidae > Delphinus > Delphinus delphis. The sequence continues at coordinate 14,778,985 of NC_082694.2, read as the reverse complement.
TGATTTGCATTTCTCTAATGATCACTGACGTTGACCATCCTTTCATGTGTCTGTTGGCAATCTGTAAGTCTTCTTTGGAGAAATGTCTATTTAGGTCTTTTGCTCATTTCTGGTTGTACTGTTTGTTTTTTTGATATTGAGCTGCTTGTATATTTTGGAGATTAATCCTTTGTCAGTTGCTTCATTTGCAAATATTTTCTCCCATTCTGAGGGTTCTCGTTTCATCTTGTTTATGGTTTCCTTTGCTGTGCAAAAGCTTCTAAGTTTCATTAGGTCCCATTTGTTTATTTTTGTTTTTATTTCCATTTTTCTAGGAGGTGGGTCAAAAAGGATCTTGCTGTGATTTATATCATAAAGTGTTCTGCCTGTTTTCCTCTAAGAGTTTGATGGTGTCTGGCCTTACACTTAGGCCATTTTGAGTTTATTTTTGCGTATGGTGTTAGGGAGTGTTCTAATTTCATTCTTTTACATGTAGCTGTCCCGTTTTCCCAGCACCACTTATTGAAGAGGCTGTCTTTTCTCCATTGTATATTCTTGCCTCCTTTATCAAATATAAGGTGACCATATGTGCGGGGGTTTATCTCTGGGCTTTCTATCCTGTTCCATTGATCTATACTTCTGTTTTTGTGCCAGTACCATACTGTCTTGATTACTGTAGCTTTGTAGTACAGTCTTAAGTCAGCAAGCCTGATTTCTCCAGCTCCATTTTTCTTTCTCAAGATTGCTTTGGCTATTCGGGGTCTTTTGTGTTTCCATACAAATTGTGCAATTTTTTGTTCTAGTTCTGTGAAAAATACCATTGGTAGTTTGATAGGGGTTGCATTGAATCTGTAGATTGCTTTGGGTGGTATAGTCATTTTCCCAATGTTGGTTCTTCCAATCCAGGAACACAGTATATCTCTCGATCTGTTTGTGTCATCTTTGATTTCTTTCATCAGTGTCTTATAGTTTTCTGAGTACAGGTCTTTTGTCTCCTTAGGTAGGTTTATTCCTAGATATTTTATCCTTTTTGTTGCAGTGGTAAATGTGAGTGTTTCCTTAATTTCTCTTTCAGATTTTTCATCTTTAGTGTATAGGAATGAAAGAGATACCTGTGCATTAATTTTGTATCCTGCTACTTTACCAAATTCATTGATTAGCTCTAGTAGTTTTCTGGTAGCATCTTTAGGATTCTCTATGTACACTATCATGTCATCTCCAAACAGTGACAGTTTTACTTCTTCTTTTCCGATGTGGATTCCTTTTATTTCTTTTTCTTCTCTGATTGCTATGGTGAAAACTTCCAAAACTATGTTGAATAATAGGTGAGAGTGGGCAACCTTGTCTTGTTCCTGGTCTTAGTGGAAATGGTTTCAGCTTTTCACCATTGAGAACGATGTTGGCTGTGGGTTTGTCATATATGGTCTTTATTATGTTGAGGTAAGTTCCCTTTATGCTTACTTTCTGGAGGGTTTTTATCATAAATGGGTGTTGAATTTTGTTGAAAGCTTTTTTTGCATCTATTGAGATCATCATATCATTTTTATCCTTCAATTTGTTAATATGGTATATTACATGGATTGATTTGCGTATATTGAAGAATCTTTGCATTCTTGGGATAAAACCCACTTCATCACGGTGTATGATCCTTTTAATGTGCTCTTGGATTCTGTTTGCTAGTATTTTGTTGAGGATTTTTGCATCTATGTTTATCAGAGATATTGGTCTTTAATTTTCTTTTTTTATAGTATCTTTGTCTGGTTTTGGTATCAGCGTGATGGTGGCCTCGTAGAATGAGTTTGGGAGTGTTCCTCCCTCTGCTGTACTTTGGACGAGTTTGAGAAGGATAGGTGTTAGCGCTTCTCTAAATGTTTAATAGAAATAGCCATCTGGTCCTGGGCATTTGTTTGTTGGAAGATTTTTAATAACAGTTTCAATTTCAGTGCTTGTGATTGGTCTGTTTATATTTTCCATTTCTTCCTGGTTCAGTCTCAGAAGGTTGTGCTTTTCTAAGAATTTGTCCATTTCTTCCACGTTGTCCATTTTATTGGCATACCGTTGCTTGTAGTAATCTCTCATGATCCTTTGTATTTCTGCAGTGTCAGTTGTTACTTCTTTTTCATTTCTAATTTTACTGATTTCAGTCTTCTCCTTCTTTTTCTTGATGAGTCTAGCTAATGGTTTATCAATTTTGTTTATCTCTCGAAGAAACAGGTTTTAGTTTTATTAATCTTTGCTACTGTTTCCTTCATTTCTTTTTCATATAGTTCTGATCTGATATTTATGATTTCTTTCCTTCTGCTAACTTTGGGGTTTTTTTCGTTCTTCTTTCTCTAATTGCTGTAGGTTTTTAGGTTGTTTATTTGAGATTTTACTTGTTTCTTGAGGTAGGATTGTACTGCTATAAACTTCCCTCTTAGAACTGCTTTTGCTACATCCATAGGTTTTGGGTCATACTGTTTTCATTGTCATTTGTTTCTAGGTATTTTTTCATTTCTTTAGTGATCTCTTGGTTATTTAGTAGCATATTGTTTAGCCTCCATGTGTTTGTATTTTTTACAGTTTTTTTCATCTAACTGATATCTAGTCTCAGAGCGCTGTGATTGGAAAATATACTTGATACGATTTCAATTTTCTTAAATTTACCAAGGCTTGATTTGTAACCCAAGATATGATCATCCTGGAGAATGTTCCATGAGCACTTGAGAAGAAAGTGTATTCTGTTGTTTTTGGATAGAATGTCCTATAAATATCAATTAAGTCCATCTTGTTTAATGTGTAATTTAAAGCTTGTGTTTCCTTATTTATTTTCATTTTGGATGATATGTCCATTGGTGAAAGTGGGGTGTTAAAATCTCCTACTATTACTGTGTTACTGTCAATTTCCCCTTTTATGGCTGTTAGCATTTCCCTTATGTATTGAGGTGCTCCTATGTTGGGTGCATAAATATTCACAGTTGTTATATCTTCTTCTTGGATTGATCCCTTGATCATTATGTAGTGTCCTTTTTTTCTTGTAAAAGTCTTTATTTTAAAGTCTATTTTGTCTGATATGAGAATTGCTACTCCAGCTTTCTTCTGATTTCCATTTGCATGAAATACCTTTTTCCATCCCCTCATTTTCAGTCTGTATGTGTGTCTAGGTCTGAAGTGAGTCTTTGTAGACAGCATATATACGGGTCTTGTTTTTGTATCCATTCAGCCAGTCCGTCTTTTGGCTGGAGCATTTAATCCATTTACATTTAAGGCAATTATCGTTATGTATGTTCCTATTACCATTTTCTTAATTGCTTTGAGTTTGTTTTTGTAGGTCTTTTCTTTCTCTTGTGTTTCCTGCCTAGAGAAGTTCCTTTAGCATTTGCTGTAAAGCTGGTTTGGTGGTGCTGAATTCTCTTAGCTTTTGCTTGTCTGTAAAGGTTTTAATTTCTCTGTCAAATCTGAATGAGATCCTTGCTGTGTAGAGTAATCTTGGTTGTAGGCTTTTCCTGTTCATCACTTTAAATATGTCCTGCCACTCCCTTCTGGCTTGCAGAGTTTCTGCTGAAAGATCAGCTGTTAACCTATGGGGATTCCCTTGTATGTTATTTGTTGCTTTTCCCTTACTACTTTTAATATTTTTTCTCTGTATTTAGTTTTTGATAGTTTGGTTAATATGTGTCTTGGTGTGTTTCTCCTTGGATTTATCCTGTATGGGACTCTCTGCACTTCCTGGACTTGACTGACTATTTCCTATTCCATGTTAGGGAACTTTTTGACTATTATCTATTCAAATATTTTCTCAGTCCCTTTCTTTTTCACTTCTTCTTCTGGGACCCCTATAATTCGAATGCTGATGCAGTTAATGCTGTTGCAGAGGTCTCTGAGACTGTCCTCAATTCTTTTCATTCTTTTTTCTTTATTCTGCTCTGTGGTAGTTATTTCCACTATTTTATCTTCCAGGTCACTTATCCGCTCTTCAGCCTCAGCTATTCTTCTATTGATTCCTTCTAGAGATTTTTTAATTTCATCTATTGTGTTGTTCGTTTGTTTGCTCTTTAATTCTTCTAGGTTCTTGTTAAACGTTTCTTGTATTTTCTCCATTCTATTTCCAAGATTTTGGATCATGTTCACTATCATTACTCTGAGTTCTTTTTCAGGTAGAATGCCTATTTCCTCTTCATTTGTTTGGTCTGGTGGGTTTTTACTCTTCTCCTTCATCTGCTGCCTATTTCTCTGTCTTATCATTTTGCTTATCTTACTGTGTTTGGGGTCTCCTTTTCACAGGCTGCAGGTTTGCAGTTCCTGTTGTGTTTGGTGTCTGCCCCAGTGGCTAAGGTTGGCTCAGTGGGTTCTGTAGGCTTCCTGGTGGAGGAGACTGGTGCCTGTGTTCTGGTGGATGAGGCTGGATCTTGTCTTTCTGTTGGGCAGGACTGAGTCTGGTGGTATGTTTTGGGGTGTCTGTGAAGTTATGATTTTAGGCAGCGTCCCTGCTAATAGGTGGAGCTGTGTTTCTGTCTTGCTAGTTGTTTGGCATGGGGTGTCCAGCACTGGAGCTTGCTGGTCGTTGAATGGAGCTGGGTCTTAGTGTTGAGTGGGAGATCTCTGGGAGAGCTCTCATTGATTGCTATTACATGGTTTCAGGAGGTCTCTGTTGGTCCAATGTCCTGAACTCGGTCTCCCACCTCAGAGGCTCAGGCCTGACACCCACCGGAGCACCAAGACCCTGTGTGCCACATGGCTCCAATCTGCTGAAACTGGAACCTGGTGCACAGGTGATGGGAATGCAAAATGGTACAGCTGCTGTAGAAAACAGTCTGGCAGTTCCCACCACTCCCTGGGAGACGGGAGACCAGCCTGGGGTCCAAGTCGTGGGCGCGGCAGGCTCACTTCTCTCCTCACCCGGCTCCAGCCCTCCTCAGCCCACCCAATTTTGAGGATGCAGAAAAACTGGATCACTCATACACTGGCAGGTGGGAATTTTAAATGGTACCACCACTCTGGACAACAGCTTGACAGTTTCTGATATGCAACCGTAAAACCCAGCAATTGTTCTACTGGCCAGTTATCCCAGAGAAGTGAAGACTTACGTTCAAGCAAAAATCTACACACATTTATAGCAGCTTTATTCATAGCAGCTGATAACTGGAAACAACCCAAATATCCTTCAGGTGAATGGTTAATCAAACTGTGGTGCATCCGTACCATGGAATACTACTTAGCAAGATAAAAAAGCAATGAACTACTGATACATGCAAAAACCTGGGTTAACTGCCAGAGAATTACACTGAGTGAAAAAAAGTCAGTCTAAGAGGGTGTTGGGCAAAATAGATGAAGGTGATTAAGAGGTACAAACTTCCAGTTATAAAATAAATAAGTCATGGGGATGTCATGTACAGCACAGGGAATTATAGTCAAAAATATTGCAATAACTTTGTAGGGTGACAGACAGTTACTAGATTACTAGATTTATTGAGGTGATCAAGTTGTAAAGTATATAAATGTCAAATCACTATGCTATACATCTGAAACTAGTGTAATATTATATGCCGATTATACTTCAATTAAAAAAAAAAGAAGAAAGAGGAAAAAAAGCCAATCCCAAGAGATTACATCCAGTCTATTCCTACATAACATTCTTGAAATGATAAAATTATAAAATGAAGAACAAATTAGTGATTGCCAGATATAAGGAGGGGGTGGGGATGGGAGGGAGTGGGTTTGGTTACAGAAGTGCAGCATGAGGGATCCCTGTAGTGATGGAAACTGGAAGCATTCTAAAGCTTGACTGTATCAGTGCTGACTGCCTGGTTGTGATACCTACTTTAACTCTGCAAGATGTTACTACTGGAGAAAATGGGTAAAGGGTATACACAGAATCTTTCTATTATTTCTTACAACTGCATGTATGTGAATCTATTAACTCTCTAAAAACTTAATTTAAAAAAACCCTGAGAAGAGTATATAAAAACAAACAACATTATGTTTCCATGCCTGCTAGAGACACAAATGAAAAAAAAATACACATAAAAATACAAGTTCTAAAACAAACAGCCCAAACAAAAAATGGGTGGAAGATCTAAATAGACATTTCTCCAAAGAAGACATTCAGACAGCCAAAAAGCACATGAAAAGATGCTCAACATCACTAATTATTAGAGAAATGCAAATCAAAACTACATGAGGTATCACCCCTCACACCAGTCAGAATGGCCATCATCAAAAAAATCTACAAACAATAAATGCTGGAGAGGGTGTGGAGAAAGGGGAACCCTCCTACACCATTGGTGGGAATGTAAATTGGTACAGCCACTATGGAGAACAGTATGGAGGTTCCGTAAGAAAACTAAAAACAGAGCTACCATGTAATCCAGCAATCCCACTCCTGGGCGTATGTCTGGAGAAAATCATAATTTGAAAAGATACATGCACCCCTATGTTCCTAGCAGCACTATTCACAATAGCCAAGACATGGTAACAACCTACATGTCCATCAACAGATGAATGGATAAAGATGTGGCACATATATACAATGGAATATTACTCAGCCATAAAAAGGAACGAAATTGTTATTTGTAATGAGGTAGATGGACCTAGAGTCTGTCATACAAAGTGAAGTAAGTCAGAAAGGGAAAAATAAATACCGTATGCTAATGCACGTATATGGAATCTAAAAACACAGTACTGGAGCCTAGTGGCAGGGCAAGAATAAAGATGCAGATGTAGAGAATGGACTTGAGGACACAGTGGGGGAAGGGTAAGCTGGGACGAAGTGAGAGAGCAACACTGACATATATACACTACCAAATGTAAAATGGACGGCTAGTGGGAAGCAGCCGCATAGCACAGGGAGATCAGCTCGGTGCTTTGTGATGACCTAGAGGGGTGGGATAGGAAGGATGGGAGGGAGGCTCAAGAGGGAGCGGATATGGGGATATATGTACACATATAGCTGATTCACTTTGTTGTACAACAGAAACTAACACAACATTGTAAACCAATTATACTCCAATAAAGATATTTAAAAAAAAAAAAGAACCAAAAACAAATTGCAAAAAAAAAGAAAAGAAACACGCACCCCATTGTTCATTGCAGCGCTATGGACAATAGCGAGGACATAGAAGCAACCTAAATGTCCATCGACAGAGGAATGGACAAAGAAGATGTGGTACATATATACAGTGGAATATTACTCAGCCATAAAAAGAACAAAATAATGCGATTTGCAGCAACATGGATGGACCTAGAGACTGTCATACTGAGTGAAGTAAGTCACACAAAGACATATATCACTTATATGTGGAATCTAAAAAAATGATACAAATGAACTTATTTATTACAAACAGAAATAAATCACAGATGTAGAAAACAAACTTGTGGTTACCAGGGGGGAAAGGGGTGGGGGAGGGATAAATTGGGAGAATGGGATTGACATATACATGAAACAGATAAGTAATAAGGACCTACTCTATAGCATAGGGAACTCTACTCAATACTCTGTAATGGCCTACATGGGAAAAGAATCTAAAAAAGAGTGAATAATGAAATTTTTTTTTTTCGCAGTACGCGGACCTCTCACTGCCGTGGCCTCTCCCCCTGCAGATCACAGGCTCCGGACGCACAGGCCCAGCAGCCATGGCCCACGTGCCCAGCCACTCCACGGCATGTGGGATCCTCCCGGACCAGGGCACGACCCCGTGTCCCCTGCATCGGCAGGCGGACCCTCAACCACTGCGCCACCAGGGAAGCCCGAAAAAGTCATTTTTATAGGTAGAGAATGGCAGTTTCATATGGTTCAGACTCATATGATTAAGTGTATCTATAGTCTTATCTTTGTATTATATTACAATTATTTGGTATATCATAATTATGTTAGAGTTCTGAAGAAGAATGTTATTTTTATTGTTTGCCATGTATGTTTCTGTTATTTTGAAGTATTTTAATATGATTTTGTAGCTAATTAGAAAAAGAAAAAAAGAGTGAATATATGTATAACTGATTCACTTTGCTGTACACCTGAAACTAACACAACATTGTAAATCATCTATACTCCAATAAAAAATTTTAAAAAGAGGAGATCTCTGAGTAAAAAATACAAGTTCTGCTATGAATATTATAATAACAATAACCAAATATGGAAACAAAGTATCTAAATACAGACTTCACTTCATAATCAGTAGATTCAAAGACCAACAGACATAGTCTGAAAAGAAACTGACGCCAGGGCTTCCCTGGTGGCGCAGTGGTTAAGAATCCGCCCGCCAATACAGGGGACACAGGTTCAAGCCCTGGTCCAGGAAGATCCCACATGCCACAGAGCCACTAAGCCCATGCACCAAAACTACTGAGCCTGTGCTCTAGAGCCCGCAAGCCACAACTACTGAGCCCGTGTGCCACAACTACTGAAGCCTGTGTGCCTAGAGCCCGTGCTCCACAACGAGAGAAGTCACCACAATGAGAAGTCTGCATTTCGCAACCAAGAGTAGCCCCCGCTCGCCGCAACTAGAGAAAGCCTGCGCGCAGCAACGAAGACCCAACGCAGCCAAAAAGTAAACTAAATAAATTTATTAAAAAATTAAAAAATAAGACCTTAAAAAAAAAAACCTGACGCCAATAATTAAAGCAACAAAACCACAAAGCTCTTCTACTTATCACGGGTTCCTGTGGCAATTACAGTTAAATTAAAAAATCAGAAAAAGAAATTAAATATTAAAAATGGCATCAACAGCAAAATGCAGCTCCCTGATAGCAAGGGCCCAGGAGAGCAAACACTCACAAACTAGACTGACTGGTTTTTAAAAGCCATCTTAAATATGGCAATTATAAGCAGAATGAATACAATTATAAGAAAATATGGAATCTTAACAATCACATTTCACAGAAGAGACAAGTGAAAGCTCAGAGAAGTGATATTAAAAACATTCAAGCCTCGGGATTTCCCTGGTGGTCCAGCAGTTAAGACTCCGTGCTCCCAATGCAGGGGGCCTGGGTTGGATCCCTGGTCAGGGAACTAAGATCCCACATGCATGCGGCAACTAAAGATCCCTCCCACACGTGGCAATGAAGATCCTGAGTGCTGCAACTAAGACCCAGGGCAGCCAAATAAATAAATAAATGTTTTTTAAAAAACCAAACATTCAAACCTCGAAAGTATCTTTGAATAAGACACTTCTTCCTTATAACAAAGTTAAGAAAAACAGTTATATTAAGAAATAAAGAAGGGAAAGATAAAAATTAAAAGGAAAAGAAAACAGTACAAACATTCCATAATATGGGGAACCCAAACCAAAGGCCATTAAAGGGAATTACAGTCATAAAAAAATTACTGGAGCCATGCACATTTGGGAAACTTTCAAAAAAATTCTTTTAAATAAATTTATTTCTGGCTGTGATGGGTTTTCATTGCTGCGAGTGGGCTTTCTCTAGTTACAGCAAGCAGGGGATACTCTTCCTTGTGGTATGCGGGCTTCTCACTGCAGTGGCTTCTCTTGTTGCCGAGCATGGGCTCTAGGCGCGTGGGCTTCAGTAGTTGTGGCACACGGACTCTAGAGCGCAGGCTCAGTAGTTGTGGCGCACGGGCTTAGTTGCTCCGTTCCATGTGGGATCTTCCCGGACTGGGGCTCGAACCCATGTCCCCTGCATTGGCAGGCGGATTCTTAACCACTGAGCCACCAGGGACGTTCCAAACTCTCAAAATGTAAAGTGCAGTTTACTTATAATTTATAGGCTACCATTTGAAAAACTAATTTGAAGCAGTTTATTAAAAAGTCATGTATAGCAGGTATGATAAAATAAATAAAAAGACTCGAAAGAGTGAGTTGACTCCATAAACGTAGGTCAGCAATGGTGTGAATAATGGTGGGGCTGGACAATTCTTTGTTGTAGGAGGCTGTTTTATGCTTTCTAGGACATTAGCAGCATCCCTGGCTCCTACTGACTAGATGCCGGTAGCAACACCCTACCTTGCCTAGTTGTGACAACCAAAATGCTACACTGCCAAATGTCCTCTGAAGGGCAAAATTGCTCCCTGTTGGGAATCACTGACCTGGGCTAGTAAAGCTCCTGCAACTGAGAATAAACTTAGCTTTGAGCATTTCAACAGCTAAGGCACGAAGGTTAGTAGGGGGGTTAGGACACTCACCTGTGGAAGCATACTATCTTACTAGGAAAGATCATTTTTTCCAGCACTAGGCTCCAAGATAAATTTTGTACCACGATCTTTACTGACTGTACCAGTAACTATCAAATTTATAGAAATATTCGTCCTATGGCTGTTTCTTATCCATTTAAAAAAAAAAAAGCAAAAGAATACTATGAAAGCACAGCTTGGCAAAGGTATTTCTATAGGAAGCAAAACAGAGGGCTGGAATTGTGGCTTTCTGATGATCCCGCTTGCTGCAGGGATAAAAAGGGCTTTAAATTCTACAGAGACGGCTGTCTCTAGTCACTCTCACCCAATGCCAATCACGGGCTCTTACACTACATTTACAGCTGAGTAAAGTAAGTATTTATATGAATAATGACTAAAATCAAATATAAAACAATGGAAACAATCAATCTGTTAGGGAGATAGGTTTTTTCCACCCTTTAAAAAATTTCTCTTAATATTGTATTTTGTGCAAAGGAAAAATATTTCATTTGAAAAAGACAATTTGCTCTATAGAATTTGAATTTGTAAAAAATTTTGAGGGAAAACATTTAAAACCATTGTTAAACATCAGTATGGACAACAGTAACACAGATATGTATTTATTTTAGAAGACTACGATTGTTCAGGAGGCCTTAAAGAAACTGAATTTAATCTTACATATGTTATATCACTGTTAACCATTAAATGCCAAGTGAAGGGGAAAATATGTTCCTACTTGTTTATTTAAGGGCTTGGACTTGCAGACCTGGGTAATAAATAAATGTGTGTGTGTGTATGAAATGACATACTGTTAGACTAAATATATATATTTAGGTGGTACTCTAATAGAAGTTACTGTTGGACAAGAGGGCTGAGGGCACGACAAGGGAAATGGTGACAATTTACTTTTTATTTTATATATTTCTGTAGTATTTTTTTAAACAGTAAGCCTGCATAACTTAAATTACAAATACTAAAGAATTAAGAAAAACGTGTTTTGATTCAACATCGGTTTAAATTTCAAAGCATCATGTTTTACCTGAAAGATCCATACTTTGCAAACTCGCTTTGAAGTGCGCTAATCAGAGCTAGGAAACAAAGCAAAGAAACACAACAAAGAAGGAAATAGCAGCAGGTACAGAGGTAAGAGGAGCCGCCCTGGCCTGGCTCTCCATTTTCACTACCTCCCTCGCCCCTCTAGTCACTCTGCCCCCAGCACCCAAGAGCTTAGAGCTCCCCTTCAGTCTCTGCTGCCAGGACCCCATCATGGCCCCAACACCTGGGCCTGCCTCACTTTTTAAAAAAAATTTGGGGGTGGCAAAATAAACATAACATAAAATTTACTGTTTTAACCATTTTTAAGTGTACAGTTCAGTGGCATTAAGTACATTTGTATTGTTGTGCAACCATCACCATCATCCATTTCCAAAACTTTTTCATCTTCCCAAATTGAAATTCTGTCCTCATTAAACTCTTAACTCCCCATCTTCCCTCCCTCCAACTCCTGGCAACCACCATACTACTTTCTGGCTCTATGATTTTGACTATTCTATGTACCTCATAGAAGCAGAATCACTTTTGTGACAGGCATATTTCACTTAGCATAATGTCTTCAATGTTCATCCATGTTGTAACATGTCAGAACTTCCTTTTTAAAAAAAAAAATTATTTATTTGACTGCATCGGGTCTTAGTTGTGGCACGCAGGATCTTTCATTCCGGCATATGGGCTTCTTCTAGAGCACATGGGCTTAGTTGCCCCACAGCATGTGGGATCTTAGTTCCCCGACCAGGGATCGAACCCATGTCCCCTGCACTGGAAGGAGGATTCTTAACCACTGGACCACCAGTGAAGTCCCTTCCTTCCTTTTTAAGGCTGAATAATATTCCGTTGTGTGTATTATATACCATGTTTTGTTTATCCATTCATCCTTCAATACACTTGGGCTGCCTTTACCTTCTGCCTATTATAAATAACACCGTTATGAACAGGGATGTACAAATATCTGAGTCCCTGCTTCCAATTCTTACTTACCCAGAAGTGGAATTTCTGGATCATTTGATAATTCTATTTCCTGCCCCACCTTTTTACCTGTCTCTTAACTTTCTCCCCCAACCAAAACATACTCATCATCTGTCTTGTTCTGCAAGAAACTGCTGTCAGAATGCTATCACTTGGAAAACATCTAATCATGACAAACGTATTAAGAGCTGACAAGGCTTAACATATGACCCCTCCCAGGGACATCTGCATTTGAATAGAGGAATAGCTTTAAAAATTAAATATTTATTTATTTATTTTTGGCTGTGTCGGGTCTTAGTTGCAGCGTGTGGGCTCCTTGTTGTGGCTGACGGGCTTCTCACTAGTTGTGGACCACGTGCTCAGCAGTTGCAGCGCACAGGCTTAGTTCCCAGACCAGGGCTCGAACCCGTGTCCCCTGCATTGGAAGGCGGATTCTTAACCACTGGACCATCAAGCAAGTCCCAAATAGAGGAACATCTTAAGGAGAAGGAATGACTTCATCAAATGGTGGCTTTTCAAACAACAACAGGCTTGGGGTGGGATGGGGGACACTGGAGGTCAAAACAGACAAACCTCTCAGGAACTCGTGTCACAGTATTTCTAGTGTTCTCTTTTCTCACTCCCAAAATGTAGACTCCTCCCTTCCGCTCCGTTCTGGGTTCTATCATCAGTTACCTTCTCTGTTGTATTTAACTTGCCAACAGACAACATCCAACTATAAACCCTCTCAACAACCGCCTCCCTGGGGATCCTCCTGCCAGGCACCATGCTCAGGAGCTGGGGAAGCAGGGTGACTCTCATGGAGCCTGTCTGGACAGCCCCAGATGGAGTCTCCTGTCTCTCTTAGGCCTGTTCCTCCCTCTGGGCTGCCAGTGTCTTTTAATGCCCTTCAGTCTTTCCAGGGTCAAGGGTTTGGAGCACCTCAGGCTTATTTCTGCCTTCACCATGTCCACTTAACTCTGCACCCACAACAGTTCTCCAGTGTGCTCTCTCCCACTCATCCCACCAGACTAACCCATCCAGGCCCTGCCCATCCCCTCTCGGGTCCTCCCACCTCCCGCCTGGCTGCATCTGCAGCCTGTGCTTACAGTGCGTGAGGCTCCCCACCGCCTAGGAAATGAAGTCACCGTTCCTCAGCCGAACTCCCCAAACTCTGACTCCAAATTACCTTTCTAGCCTCACCTCCCACTGCCCCCGTCATGCACTCTTGTCGGACTGGATCGAGGGCTGTTTGCTGAACACAGCGTGAACTACCTTACCTGTGCCTCTGTGCCCCCAATCCCTCTACCCAGACACCTCTCTGGTTCTCCCACATGGCCCTCCCTCTGAACTCCCACTGCAGTTTATCTGCAGCACCTCCAGAGCACGTCTCAATCTGAACTTGTCTATGAAAAGCACTGCTCTCCTAACAGCTGTCACAACTGTCTTCTTCAGCTGCCTGCTCATCCTCTCCGGTCATCCCTCCCCCTTGCTCCCAGGTACCCCAACCTCCCAGAACCTCCTTCAGTGTCTGAAGACACAGTTCTTTGTGGCCCCAGGGCCTTCACACATGCCGGCTAACACTCTGGTTGGAACCAGGTTACCCCCTGTCCCAACGCTTAATTACTCATCCTCCTTCAGATATCATCACGGCATGAAAGGAGCCACCCTTGAGTGCATTTCCCTTTTACACTCTCCTAGTGCCCATCACAGTTTGCATTTATAAATATCCATTTATTTGATTATTTAATTTATTGTTTTATTAGGTATGTTTATTTTTATTAAAAGTATCTGTTTTTTGCTTTTCACTCCATAGCTGAGGCCAATGACTGCCTATAATGTTCACTATTTTATCCCTGCTCCCCAGCAATATATCTGGCACATAATAGGGGCTAAAAGAAATGGATTTATTACATGAATTATCATTTTTCTCTTTGTAGCTTAGGCTACCTGCCTGAGAAGACTGGGGCAGTTCCTCATGAAACCTACACTTAATCCAGCCTCCCCACTCTCTTACCTCCCTTTCACTCTTTCTTAAAAAAGAGGAGATGGGGAGAAGAAGCTCTGAGAAACAATGCAAGGAACATAAGAAAAAACATTTTTAAAGATTATCAAGGGTACAGGCACTAGTCCCCTCCACCAGGAAGCCTACACAACCCAATGAACCAACCTTAGCCACTGGGGACAGACACCAAAAACAACGGGAACTGTGAACCTGTGACCTGCGAAAAGGAGACCCAAAACACAGTACGTTAAGCAAAATGAGAAGGTGGAGAAACACACAGCAGATGAAGGAGCAAGGCAAAAACCCACCAGACCTAATAAATGAAGAGGAAATAGGCAGTCTACCTGAAAAAGAATTCAGAATAATGATAGTAAAGATGATCCAAAATCCTGGAAATAGAATGGAGAAAATACAAGAAACGTTTAACAAGGATCTAGAAGAACTAAAGAGCAAACAAAGAGTGATGAACAACACAATAAATGAAATTAAAAATTCTCTACAAGGGATCAATAGCAGAATAACTGAGGCAGAAGAACGGATAAGTGACCTGGAATATAAAATAGTGGAAATAACTACTGCAGAGCAGAATAAAGAAAAAAGAATCAAAAGAATTGAGGACAGTCTCAGAGACCTCTGGGACAACATTAAACGCACCAACATTAGAATTATAGGGGTCCCAGAAGAAGAAGAGAAAAAGAAAGGGACTGAGAAAATATTTGAAGAGATTATAATTGAAAACTTCCCTAATATGGCAAAGGAAATAGTTAATCAAGCCCAGGAAGCACAGAGAGTCCCATACAGGATAAATCCAAGGAGAAACACGCCAAGACACATATTAATGAAACAATCAAAAATTAAACACAAAGAACAAAGGGAAAAACAACAAATAACACATAAGGAAATCCCCATAAGGTTAGCAGCTGATCTTTCAGCAGAAACTCTGCAAGCCAGAAGGGAGTGGCAGGACATATTAAAAGTGATGAACAGGAAAAGCCTACAACCAAGATTACTCTACACAGCAAGGATCTCATTCAGATTTGACGGAGAAATTAAAACCTTTACAGACAAGCAAAAGCTAAGAGAATTCAGCACCACCAAACCAGCTTTACAACAAATGCTAAAGGAACTTCTCTAGGCAGGAAACACAAGAAAAGGAAAAGACCTACAATAATAAACCCAAAACAATTAAGAAAATGGTAATAGGAACATACATATCGATAATTACCTTAAATGTAAATGGATTAAATGCTCCAACCAAAAGACATTGATTGGCTGAATGGATACAGAAAAAAGACCCGTATATATGCTGTCTACAAGAGACCCACTTCAGACCTAGGGACACATACAGACTAAAAGTGAGGGGATGGAAAAACATATTCCATGCAAATGGAAATCAAAAGAAAGCTGGAGTAGCAATTCTCATATCAGACAAAACAGACATTAAAACAAAGACTATTACAAGAGACAAAGGAGGACACTACATAATGATCAAGGGATCAATACAAGAAGATATAACAATTGTAAATATTTATGTACCCAACATAGGAGCACCTCAATACATAAGACAAATGCGAACAGCCATAAAAGGGGAAATCGACAGTAGCACAGTAATAGTAGGGGACTTTAGCACCCCACTTTCACCAATGGACAGATCATCCAAAATGAAAATAAATAAGGAAACACAAGCTTTAAATTACACATTAAACAAGATGGACTTAATTGATACTTATAGGACATTCCATCCAAAAACAACAGAATACACATTATCCTCAAGTGCTCATGGAACATTCTGCAGGATAGATCATATCTTGGGTCACAAATCAAGCCTTGGTAAATTTAAGAAAATTGAAATCACATCAAGTATCTTTTCTGACCGCAATGCTATGAGACTAGATTTCAATTACAGGAAAATATCTGTAAGAAATACAAACACGTGGAGGCTAAACAACACACTACTTAATAACCAAAGTATCACTGAAGAAATCAAAGAGGAAATCAAAAAATACCTAGAAACAAATGACAATGAAAACACAACCCAAAACCTATGGGATGCAGCAAAAGCAGTTCTCAGAGGGAAGTTTATAGCAATACAATCCTACCTTAAGAAACAACTCAAATAAACAACCTAACTTTACACCTAAAGCAATTAGAGAAGAAGAACAAAAAATCCCCAAAGTTAGCAGAAGGAAAGAAATCATAAAGATGAGATCAGAAATAAATGAAAGAGAAATGAAGGAAATGATAGCAAAGATCAATAAAACTAAAAGCTGGTTCTTTGAGAAGATTAACAAAATTGATAAACCATTAGCCAGACTTATCAAGAAAAAAAGGGAGAAGACTAAAATCAATAGAATTAGAAATGAAAAAGGAGAAGTAACTGACACTGCAGAAATACAAAGGATCAGGAGAGATTACTACAAGCAACTGTATGCCAGTAAAATGGAGAATGTGGAAGAAATGGACAAATTCTTAGAAATGCACAACCTTCCGAGACTGAACCAGGAAGAAACAGAAAATATGAACAGAGCAATCACAAGCATGGAAATTGAAACTGTGATTAAAAATCTTGCAACAAACAATAACCCAGGACCAGACGGCTTCACAGGCGAATTCTATCAAACATTTAGAGAAGAGCTAACACCTATCCTTCTCAAACTCTTCCAAAATATAGCAGAGGGAGGAATGCTCCCAAACTCATTCTACGAAGCCACCATCACTCTGATAGCAAAACCAGACAAAGATGTCACAAAGAAAGAAAACTACAGGCCAATATCACTGACGCACATAGATGCTAAAATCCTCAACAAAATACTAGCAAACAGAATCCAACAGCACATTAAAAGGATCATACACTATGATCAAGTGGGGTTTATCCCAGGAATGCAAGGATTCGTCAATATATGCAAATCAATGAACGTGATATACCATATTAACAAACTGAAGGAGAAAAACGATATGATCATCTCAATAGATGCAGAGAAAGCTTTTGACAAAATTCAACACCCATTTATGATAAAAACCCTCCAGAAAGTAGGCATAGAGGGAACTTTCCTCAACATAATAAAGGCCATATATGACAAATCCACAGCCAACATCGTTCTCAATGGTGAAAAACTGAAACCATTTCCACTAAGATCAGGAACAAGACAAGGCTGCCCACTCTCACCACTATTATTCAACATAGTTGTGGAAGTTTTAGCCACAGCAATCAGAGAAGAAAAAGGAATCCAAATTGGAAAAGAAGAAGTAAAGTTGTCACTGTATGCAGATGACATGACACTATACATAGAGAATCCTAAAGATGCTACCAGAAAACTACTAGAGCTAATCAACGAATTTGGTAAAGTAGCAGGATACAAAATTAATGCACAGAAATCTCTTGCATTCCTATACACTAATGATGAAAAATCTGAAAGTGAAATTAAGAAAACACTCCCATTTACCATTGCAACAAAAAGAATAAAATATCTAGGAATAAACCTACCTAAGGAGACAAAAGACCTGTATGCAGAAAATTATAAGACACTGATGAAAGAAATTAAAGATGATACAAATAGATGTAGAGATATACCATGTTCTTGGATTGGAAGAATCAACATTGTGAAAATGACTCTACTACACAAATTAATCCACAGATGTAATGTAATCCCTATCAAACTACCACTGGCATTTTTCACAGAACTAGAACAAAAAATTTCACAATTTGTATGGAAACACAAAAGACCCCGAAGAGCCAAAGCAATCTTGAGAAAGAAAAATGGAGCTGGAGGAATCAGGCTCCCTGACTTCAGACTATACTACAAAGCTACAGTAATCAAGACAGTATGGTACTGGAACAGAAACAGAAATATAGATCAATGGAAAAGGATAGAAAGCCCAGAGATAAACCCACGCACATATGGTCACCTTATCTTTGGTGAAGGAGGCAAGAATATACAGTGGAGAAAAGACAGCCTCTTCAATAAGTGGTGCTGGGAAAACTGGACAGCTACATGTAAAAGAATGAAATTAGAACACTCCCTAACACCATACAAAAAAATAAACTCAAAATGGATTAATGACCTAAGTGTAAGGCCAGACACCATCAAACTCTTAGAGGAAAACATAGGCAGAACACTCTATGACATAAATCACAGCAAGATCCTTTTTGACCCACCTCCTAGAGAAATGGAAATTAAAAAAATAAACAAATGGGACCTAATGAAACTTAAAAACTTTTGCACAGCAAAGGAAACCATAAACAAGACGAAAAGACAACCCTCAGTATGGGAGAAAATGTTTGCAAATGAAGCAACTGACAAAGGATTAATCTCCAAAATTTACAAGCAGCTCATGCAGCTCAACATTAGAAAAACCAACAACCCAATGCAAAAATGGGCAGAAGACCTAAATAGATATTTCTCCAAAGAAGATATACAGATTGCCAACAGACACACGAAAGAATGCTCAACATCATTAATCATTAGAGAAATGCAAATCAAAACTACAATGAGATATCATCTCACACCAGTCAGAATGGCCATCATCAAAAAATCTACAAACAATAAATGCTGGAGAGGGTGTGGAGAAAAGGGAATCCTCTTGCACAGGGAACTATATTCAACATCCTGAGAGAAACCATAATGGAAATGAATATAAAAAAGAATATATAGTAAAAAAAAAGACTATCAATAATAAAGAACAAATTATATTCACGAAATAAGAACAAGATGATTTTTAAAAAATAAGATCAGAGAACTCTTTCCTGAAATTTAAAATTAAGACAGCTAAAATAAAGAATTTGAGAAGAAACAGAAAATAAAGTTGAGCAAATTTCTCAGAAAGTAGAACACAAAGACAAATTGATGATGATAATGACAATAACATTTAGAACCTAAATATACAGCAGTTACCATGTGCCAGGCACTGAATTAAGTCTCACAACTATCCTATGAGGAAGGTACTATGATTATTTCCAAAGTGAAAACAGGAAAGATAAAAAAATTAAAGGATCAGTCTGGGAAATCAACTGACTAAACAACTGACTAAAATCTTTCCTAACAACTGACTGAAATCTTTTCCTTTCAGAAAGAAACAGAAAATATAGTGGAAATGAAATGAACACATCGACATACCCAAGAACTGAAGGACCAAGAAACAGAAGGGATAGAACCCTTGCTTTTTAGAAACCCATGTCGAAATATCTGCAGATGAAATTATATGATGTCTTGGATTCCCAGGGGAAAATACAGGGAGAGGCGGGGATACAGATGAAGTAAGACCAGCCAAGATTCTTGGATGGGCATATTAATTTTGATGTATCCATTAAGATATGAGTGGAGATGTCAACTATACGATGATAAAGTCAGGTCTGAAGATAAAGATTTGGAAATCAATGGCATTTAAAGGCATGCGATTAGATGAGATCACCTACGGGGAGAGAGGCAAGATGGAAAAGAGCAGAGGATCTAGAACAGAGCCCTAGAGTATTTTAACATACAAGTATCAAACAGCAAATATTTTACTTTTCAGATGTGATAAAGCCACATTATAATACATATTTGAAACAACATAATATATTATTATGGATGTATACTTAAGGGATAACAGGCTCTTGATATACGTTGTTTATGTTTACAGTTACGTTCATTACTGAAAGTACATGCTACAGGAGAAGAGATATTTTTCATGTAGATTAATGAATATTTGTGAGCTATAACTCCTTGAAAAGATATTTTGGAATCAGTACACAGGAAGAAAACGTGAACAGAAGAGACTGGTCAAGCCCACTAGTTCCCAGGGAAATGTTATAACATTTTTCAAAAATTAAAAAGTCTGACAAAGGTTGGTGGAAAGGTATGGAAAAAAGAACCCTTATCCGCTGCTGGTGGGAATACAAATTTGTCTCTTTGGAGAACAATTTTGCAGTTCTAGCAAAAGTTAAACCCAGCTATTTTTAACCCAGCAATTCTACTTCTGAGTATATAACTGTCCTAAAGAAACACATGTGTAAAAGTGAAAAGACATTCACACCAGCACTGTTTAGTAATAGCAAAAACTGAAAACAGCCTAAATGTCCATCAACAGGGAAGAGAAGAATAAAATGTGATACATTCACAGGATGGAATACCACCCAGTAGTTAAAAACATACTTATTTATCATATCAAACTACATTTATCATTATATCAATATATTTATCAAAATATATTTATCATATCAAAATATACTTATCATTACATTTACGGGTATATTTCAATAGGACAATGATAAATGGGAAAAAAAGATGCAGAATGGTACACACAGTATAACACCATTTATACAAATTTTAATATTCATGATAGTGGTTACCTCTGAGGAGGCTGAAAGAGAAGGGAATGGAACTGCAAAGGTATATTAAAGAAGCTTCAACATTAGTAATACTGCTTTCTTTTACAATATAAAAACTAAGGCGGGGAGAAGCGGGGGTGGGATGAATTGGGAGATTGGGACTGACATATATACACTACTATGTATAAAATAGATAACTAATGTGAACCTACTGTATAGCACAGGGGACTCTACTCAATGCTGTGGTGTGGTGACCTAAATGGGAAGGAAATCTAAAAAACAGTGGATATATGTATAGGTATGACTGATTCACTTTGCTGTACAGCAAGAAACTAACACAACATTGTAAAGCAACTATATTCTAATAAAAATTAATTTAAAAAACTGAGGCAAATATAGCAAAATGTCAAATTGTATTGGTTCTGGGTGTTAGGTACATAAGCATGCACTGTATTATCCTGTGTACTACTATCTTTGCACCTGGGGAGAAAAAGAGTCTGTGAATACAGTGCTTTATTCATAGGGGGAAAAAGGGTAAAATAAGCTATATGTTTTTTGATGTTGATTCAGTAAAGGAAATGCTGAAAATTTTAAAAATAAGCTTATCATGGTCAACTGAACATGCATCTTTTCAGCATGTTGCAGAAAAAATAGGGAGTAAATATGAAGCTTTCAACGATGGCTGTAAAAGTCAAGTATATTTAGTTAAGCTTTCAAAATAACAGATAAGATTAGGCTGTTTCTCCACAGTACTGAATACTTGGCTTGTGCAAAAGGCATATATCTAGGTTATATATCCAATATTTAAAGAGCCTAAATACATCACTTTAGGGCTGAAATAACACAGTTGTTAAAAGTTAAGAAGATATGGTACAAACAGTTGTCTTATTTTTTTTACTCTTTCTTAATCCATGGATTGTTTTCTTCAGTATCTGGAGAAAGAAACTGATATATTCACTATTAGGCACATTAAAAAAACCACATTCAAATGTTAAAACTGAACATAAAGAAATACCTTCAGAGCCAAGTACGACCAAATAACGGATTAAGTACTCATTTGGCACCAGCGTTTAAATTGAAACATTCAAGTCTTCTAACTTTTGAGTGTGATGTACTCATCAATGTAGTAACTGACAGAGTTGAAGATATTCTTTCTTTGGCTGCACTGTGCGGCTTGCGGGATCTTAGTTCCCCGACCAGGGCTTGAACCTGGGCCACGGCAGTGAAAGCGCAGAGTCCTAACCACTGGACCACCAGGGCATTCCCTGAAGATATTCTTTAGTGAAAAATTACCCTGTAATTTCTGAATCTGTACTCAGTCTAATTATCTGACAGTTATTTGCTGCTATTCTCAAAGAACTCTAATTCTGAGTTAGGATTTCTTCATTTAACCGAAAATAAGTAAGAAAAGAAACCAACTGGATGTAAAATTTAACCTATGCCTCAAGCTGTCAGTGATCTGGAGACAGATGCCTGCGGAAGATCACAACGGTATTATACTGGACACTGAAAGGTAACTAAATTATGTTTATTTTTAAATATTATAATGAGTTTTTGAAAATTAAATTGGGCGGTGCCCACTGGGTTGGCTGTGGCATGTCCCCCTGTGACCTCCCCTCTGGAAGCATGGACACTGCCACTGGGGCTTGGTGGTCGCAGGTCAGGATCTCAAGCCTGGGACAATGGTGTGCATTCCCTGCATCGTCATTCTAGTTGTGCTCTGGGTCTACAAAAAGTTCCTGGAACCATATATATACCCTCTGATTTCCCCCTTTGTTAGTTGTATGTGGCCTAGGAAAGCTATACAAGAATCCAATGATAAAAACAAAGGCAAAATAGACTGTAAGGGTGCAGACACAAATGGATTACCAACAAGAGGACCAACAGAAATCTCTGATAAAAAGAAAGACTTAAGTGACTGTCACAAAGGATCTCATTGTTTTAAAAATGGATCTGATAGGGCTTCCCTGGTGGCGCAATGGTTGAGAGTCTGCCTGCCGATGCAGGGGACATGGGTTCGTGCCCCGGTCCAGGAAGATCCCACATGCCGCAGAGAGGCTGGGCCCGTGAGCCATGGCTGCTGAGCCTGCGCATCCGGAGCCTGCGCATCCGGAGCCTGTGCTCCGCAACGGGAGAGGCCACAACAGTGAGAGGCCCGCGTACCGCAAAAAAACAAAACAAAACATAAAATGGATCTGATAGTATGAAGCACCTTCTTTGTACTTGTCTCTGATCTTTTTTCCTGAGACCAGAATTTGGGCTAGATAGTTTACATATTTACCTGACACTAATCAGGAAATACCTGGTATTTGTATTTAAAATGTAGCTAGTTATATTTAATGACCTCATTCCTGAGTTCCTTTTTTATTAAAGTAGCTTTCATTTCTTTTATTGCAGTTTTAAAAATATGAATAAATAAAAGGTTCATGCCAGTAGACACTGTTCCTAAATCAGTCCCTAAAACTCCTTGGGCCTCTAGTTTTTATTCAGGCTCTTCAAATTTGAGGAGTATAATTTTACTGTGAAACAGTGCAGTGAGACTGTGCGGTGAAATGAAAGGTAGTTTTTGGAGATGATAATGACTTGAAACATAAAGATGTAATTACTGTCTAACTCAATGGAGCAGCTTATCTATGAGAGTAGTAATTACTGTTTATTGCTCTGAGGAAGACAGAAAAGACAGGGAAATGGGGTAACCTCTCTGAAAAATAGAACATCTTTAACATAAATGGCTAATGTATATTATAAAATTCTAATCCTTGTCATATTCCTTCTATTCCTACAAATGTATTAAATATTCAGTTTAGCTTGTTGTTCTTTTTTCTTTTAAAATATAAATATTTAAAAGTAAGATTTTTTAACCACATCAGAAATCAGGATTGTAATAGTGTGATGGCATCAGGATAGTTATGGAGGAGCAATATATTTTTTCTTCTTCTTTTTTAAAGTTTAGATTGTATCAGTTATTTTGTTCCATAATAAGACACTAAAATTCGTGGTTTTCAGCAACAGTGACGTGACTGCACAGTTATTTGCTGGTCTGGGCCTCTCCACATGATCTTTCATCCCGGGCCTCTTCATTTTAGTGTAAGGATCTATAAATATTCAAAGACGATGAGACGTATCTTTATAGAATATTTATTTTCTCTGAAGCAAGGAGAAGTTAGAAAGGACTCCCTGCCTTGGGTCCCCAGTGAAGTCCTGGGTCCTAACTGAGGCTCTGTGAAGCTGTGTCTGGTCAAGTCATTGATCCACCTTGGACTTCCTTTGATATAAATGTGTTTCAACTTTTCTGCCCCAGCCTACCTGAGGGATAAGATAAATTCTCATTAGCAACTAAATCCAGTTGATTAATTTAGTTTGTTTTTTAAGGTATTAAAAACTATATTATGAAAATAGCAGATGTTCATAGTAGAACGATGCAAGGGCAGGTTAAATGAAAAGTTAATGTTCTTTCTCTACTCTCATTTCTTTGTTCTAGCTCCACAGATGTAACCACTATTAGCTTTTTGTATAGCCTTCTAGCAACTTTCTTTTTTTTTTTTTTTTTTTTTTTTGCGGTACGCGGGCCTCTCACTGTTGTGGCCTCTCCTGTTGCGGAGCACAGGCTTCAGATGCGCAGGCTCAGCGGCCATGGCTCATGGGCCCAGCCGCTCCGCGGCATGTGGGATCTTCCCAGACTGGGGCACGAACCCGCATCCCCTGCATTGGCAGGCAGACTCTCAACCACTGCACCACCAGGGAAGCCCTAGCAACTTTCTTAAAATATATCATTAAAAAAAAAAATTAAATTGATAGTACACATGTATGCTGAATACCCAATGCAGGGCCTGCAGGTTCCTAAGATGTAAGAAAGCATTAGGTTGAGAGTCAGAGATGAGGCAGAAAAGGAGGTGAGTGAAAGCCAAAGACAAACTTAGACTATTTAAAATCCTGCCTGGGGCAACTCTGGGCCTAGGGCCGAAGAAACTCTTTCCTTCATCCTCCCTCTAAGGTGTGAGCGCACTGCTTATGCCTATGACTCAACCCTCAGGTCACTTTACAATACTGTTCACATGAGGAAATACAGTCTGAATTCTAAACAAAGTACATTTAGATGGAGATTTTCCCATTATTTCGACAACACTGGCAAAAGAAAATAACAATAAAATAAAAATGAGAGTAATAAGTATATTTTGCTTTTGTATAACACTCCAATTAAGACAATGTAAGTAATAAAAACCAGAGCTAAGACTGTCCTTCCTCATATATACACTAACAAACGTAAGGTAGATAGCTAATGGGAAGCAGCTGCATAGCACAGCTCGGTGCTTTGTGACCACCTGGAGGGGTGGGATAGGGAGGGTGAGAGGGAGGGAGACGCAAGCGGGAAGAGATATGGGAACATATGTATATATATAAATGATTCATTTTGTTGTGAAGCAGAAACTAACACACCATTGTAAAGCAATTATACTCCAATAAAGATGTTAAAAAAAAAAAAAGACCTTCCTATTCAAGGAAACAGTGTTATAATAACGGCAAGAGCATCAGCTAATGATGTGGCTGTAAGGTACCGCTGTCTTACCCAGCTGATTCTTCATCCCCATGAGCACGGAGTTCATGTGTGCTTTGGATGCATAGAGCTTGCTCACGGCCTTCCTTGACCTGATCATCTCCTTGGCCAGAACCACACAGACATCCTTCTGACCCTTCTTGGCAGCATCTTTCACAGATCGTTTCACTTTTTCTTCTTCTCTTTGGATATCTAAATTTAGAACATAAGACAGAACATCAAAAAATTAAGGGTAAACCAGGAGAGTTATTGGCACTGAAATCTGTTCTTACTGTGATCTAAATGTACCTATTAAACAGGAAAACAGATAGGAGGATATAAACTAAATAAAAATAATTAATGTGGTTGGTATTCATTATTTCCGGAAACATTAAAGTAATATAAGAGTAAACAGAGGGCTTCCCTGGTGGTGCAGTGGTTGAGAATCTGCCTGCTAATGCAGGGGACACGGGTTTGAGCCCTGGTCTGGGAAGATCCCACATGCCACGGAGCAACTAGGCCCGTGAGCCACAACTACCGAGCCTGCGTGTCTGGAGCCTGTGCTCCACAACAAGAGAGGCCGTGATAGTGAGAGGCCCGCGCACCACGATGAAGAGTGGGTGGCCCCCGCTTGCCACAACTAGAGAAAGCCCTTGCACAGAAACGAAGACCCAACACAGCCATAAATAAATAAATAAATAAATAAAAAGCCAAGCATTTGAAGCCCTTAAAAAAAAAAAAAAGAGTAAACAGAAAAGTAAATCCTAATACACTAGAGAAAATTTCAAAACTGACTTTGCAAGCCCATTCTAACATCTGTTGGTACTGGTACTAAGGAACTTTAAAAATACTGTAAATGCGGGGAATTCCCTGGTGGTCCAGTGGTAGGACTCAGCCCTTCACTGCCATGATCCTGGGTTCAATCCCTGGTTGGGGAACTCAGATCCTGCAAGCCGCATGGTGTGGCCAAAAAGAAAAAGAATACTGTAAATGAATTCCAGAGCTTGCTCTCATAATCAATAAGTAGTATTCCCACAATTACAGGAGTACAACCTCAGTACATTTATTAATGATTTATAAAAACCTACAACTAAAGGAAAGCCTGAACATACAAAAAGTATCACATCAGTATCAACTAGAGGTAAGATATGTCTATGTTATGTGCTTTATGATTAGGAGAGATTTTTTCCAATTGTGGTAAAATATACATAACATCAAATTTACCATCCTAACCATTTTTAAGGACACAGTTCAGTGGTATTAAGTACATTCATATTGTTGTGAACCATCACCATCATCCGTCTCCAGAACTCTTTACAGTTTTCAACACTGAAACTCAAAGGCTTTAAATAATAACTCCCTATTCCCTCCTCCCACCAGCCCCTGGCAAATACCATTCCGCTTCCTGTCTTTATGAATTTGACTACTCTAGGTACCTTATGTAAGAGGAATCCTACAGTATTTTGTGTGTGTGTGTGTGACTGGCTTATTTAACTTAGCATAAAGTCTTCAAGGTTCAGCCATGTTGGAGCATGTATCAGACACCCTGCTTTTTAAAGGCCGAATATTACATTGCACATATATATCAAATTTTGTTTATCCATTCGGCTATTGACAGACACTTGGGTTGCTTTCACAACCTTTAGCTATTGTGAATAATGCTGCTATGAACATGAATGTACAAGTATCTTTTTGAGACCCTGCTTTCAAATCATTTGTGTATATACTTATATTACCATAGACTTCATGGCTTAAAAATCATGAATTTATTTCTCATAGTTCTGGAAGCTGGGAAGTCCAAGATCAGGGTTCCTAGTGAGAACCTACTTCCTGGTTTGTAGGTGAATGCCCTCTTGCTGTATCTTCACAGGGCAGAGAGTTCACCTCTTGTCTCTCCTCTTATAAGGGCACTAATACCATTCATAAGGGCTACACCCTCATGACCTAATTACCTCCCAAAGGCCCCACCTCCAAATACCATCACATTGGGATTAGGGCTTTGATGTATGAAATTTAGGGGCACACAAACCTTCAGTCTATAGCATTCTGCCTCTGCGTACCCCCCCCAATTTATGTCCTTCTCATATGCAAAATGCATTCATTCCAACCCAACAGCCTCAAAAGTCTTAACTCATTCCAGCATCAACTTTAATGTTTAAGTCCAAAGTCTCATCTAAATATTCTCTAAATCAGATATGGGTGGGACCTGAAGTATGATTCAACCTGAGGCAAAATTCTTCTCCAGCTACGAATTTGTGACAGGCATAGAATAATCATTCTTACTCCAAAAGAAAAAAACAGGAAAGAAGGAAGGGGTGACAGGTCCCAAGCAAGTCCAAAACCTAGCAAGGCAAACTCCATGAGCTCTTAAGACTCAAGAATAATCCTCTGTGAGTAGAGCCACAGAGGTAGAAAACAAACATTTTGTTTGGGGGTGGGGTGGGGGAGGGAGAATAAATTGGGAGATTGGGATGGACATATACACACTACTATATATAAAATAGATAACTAATAAGAACCTGGGGTATAGCACAGGTAACTCTACTCAATACTCTGTAATGGACTATATGGGAAAAGAATCTATTAAAAAAAGAGTGTACATATGTATATGTATAACTGATTCACTTTGCTGTACAGCAGAAACGAACACAACACTGTAAATCAACTATACTCCAATAAAAAACAAGCAAACAAACAAGAAAAATAAGAATAAACCTCTTTGGTTTGATATTCTGACTTTCAGACCCACAAGGGTGGCAATGTCACCACGATGGCTGGTGGGGTACCATCAGGCAGCAGCTTTCTGTGGGGGCCCCACCCAAGCTGAGGTTCTGCCAGGCAAGGGGTCTTTGGTTGGAGGCAGCCTAGCATATACAGGAACTGAGGTAGTGGCCCTGATGATGTCTGAATCAGATCTGGGGACATTCTTTCCTTTCCCTGAAGAAAAGTGCAAGTTAAAAGCCTAAGTTTTACTGTCTTGTCCTGTAAAATCTAAGAAGTCAGACAGCCTTCCTTTATTCTGACCTGGATCCGTCCCCATCAGTTCAGACTGGCAGTGATCTCTCTGGAGTAGCTGATAAAATCCATGGGTCACACCCATACTTATCTCCTTATCAAATGGTCAGTCACATAGGTCAGCCATACACTTGGTGTCTTCTGAACCAGCTTTCTCAGTTTTGCAATATGGACAAACAGAGATTATTCCAAATCTCTAAGTTCTGGTTCCACTTTGCTTAACAATTCCCTCTTCATTTCTCTCTCCTCGCATCTTACTATAAGTAGTCAGGAAGAACCATGCCACTCCTCCTATATTTTGCTTAGAAATCTCCTCAGCTAAACACACAATTTCATTGCTTGCAAGTTCTAATTTCCACAAAACAGTAGACCCTGAACACACTTCAGCCAAGTTCTTTGCCACTTTATCAAGAATTGTCTTTTCGCCACTGTCCAATTACATGTTTCTCATTTCCGTTTGAGATCTCATCAGAACGGCCTTTACCATCCATACTTCTACTAACATTATGTACATGGTTATCTATGTGTTCTCTAAGAAGATGGAGGCTTTCTCTCCAGCTCTGTTTTTTTCCCTTAAGCCCCCACCAGAATCATCTTTAAAGGTCCACTCCTGGCGAACTAGGGTTTTGTTAGCATGCAACTCGAAATTCTTCTAGCCTCTACCCATTAACCTAGTTCCAAAGCTGCTTCCACATTTTATGTGTTTGTTACAGCTTCTTGGTACCAATATCTGTATTAGTCAGATTAGTCAGGCTGCTATAATAAAAATACCATAGATTAGGTGGCTTAAACAACAGAAATTTATTTCAAACAGTTCTGGAAGCTGGGAAGTCCAAGATCAAGGTGCTGGCAAATTCAGTTCCTGATGGAAGCCCCCTTTTCCTGGTTTGCAGATGGATGTCTTCTTGCTGTGTCCTCTCACATGGAGGACAGATATTATTTGTCTTGTGTTTCTTCTGATAACAGCACTAATCTCGTTCATGAGGGCTCCACCTTCATGGACTAATTACTTGCTAAAAGCACCCCCCCCACCCCGCCCTCCACCAAATGCTATCACATTGGAGATTAGGGCTTCAACACGTGAATTTGGGAAGGACACAAACCTTCAGCCCACAGCAATACTCGAAACTGGAATTTCTGGATCACATGGTAATTCTATTTTTAACCTTTTGGGGAACAGCTCTGTTTTCCACAGCTGCTGCACCATTTTACATTCCTCCCAATGGTGATCAATGGTTCTAACTTCTCCACATCCTTTGCCAACATTTGTTACTTTATGTTTTGTTTTGACTGATAGCAGCCATCCTAATGGGTATAAGGTGGTAGCACATCCTGATTCTGATTTATATTTCCCTAATGATTAGTGATGTTGAGCATCTTTTCATGTGCTTACTGACCACTGGTATGTTTTCTTCAAAAAATATTCTATAGACTTGAAAGTCTATTCAAGTCCTTTGTCCATTTTTGAATATTTATTTGGATGCGCCAGGTCTTAGTTGTGGCACACAGGATCTTCGCTGTGGTGTGCAGGATCTTTAGTTGCAGCATGTGGGGTCTTTAGTTGCAGCGTGTGGCATCTTTTAGTTGTGACATGCAGGATCTTTTAGTTGCGGCATGTGAGATCTAGTTCCCTGACCAGGGATTGAACCCGGGACCCCATTATTGGGAGTGTGCAATCTTAACCACTGGACCACCAGGAAAGTGCCTGAAAAGGGCTTTTTAAAGTTGAGTTTTACGAGGTCAGTTCTACGTATATTCTGCAAATATTTTCTCCCAATCTATGGGTTGCCCTTTTAGTGTTTCCCCTTTTTACTGTCTTTTGATTCACAAACTTTTTCATTTTCATGAAGTCTATGTGGTCTGTTATATTTTTTTGTTGCCTGTGGCTTTCAGGTCATATCCAAGAAATCACTGCCAAACCCAATGTTGTGAAGCTATGGCCCTGTTTTCTTCTAGAAGTTTTCTAGTTTTAGCTTTTACATTTAGGTCTCTGATCCATTTTTAATTAATTTCCATATATGGTTTTAGGTAAGGGTCCAAACTCATTCTTTTGCATGTGGAAATCCAGTTTACATAGCACCATTAGTTGAGAAGGCTGTCTTTTCCTCACTGAATGGTCCTCACATATATTTGACCATATACGTGAGGGTTGATTTCTGGGCTCTCTATTCTCTCTCACTGGTCTTTATGACTGTCTTCATGCCAGTAGCAAACTGGTTTTAATTAGACAGTTTTGTAGGAAGCTTTTTTCCTTACAGTTTTATTGATATATAACTGACATACAGCACTGTATAAGTTTAAGGTACACAGCATGATGACTTCCTGACAGAGATCATGAAATGATGATCACAGTAAGTTAACATCTATCATCATATAGATAGAAAATAAAACACAGAAAAAATATTTCTTCCTTATGATTAGAACTCAAGATTTACTCTCTTAACAGCTTTCATATATAACCTACAGCAGTGTTCATTATATTCATCCTGTCATACATTACATCCCTAGTACTTATTTATCTTATACTGCAAGTTTGTACCTTTTGACCACCTTCATCCAGTTCTCACTGCCCCCAAACCCCAACTCTGGTGACCACAAATCTGATCTCTTTTTCTATGAGTTTGTTTGTTTGTGGTTTTTTGAACTATAATTGACCTACAACACTACGATAGTTCCTGGTGTACAGCATAGTGATTTGGTATTTCTGTACATTACAAAATGATCACCACAATAAGTCTAGTTACCATCTGTCATCATACAATGATACTACATTATTATTGACTATATTCCCCACTCTGTACATTTCACCCCTGTGACTCATTTATTTTGTAACTGGAAGTCTGTACCTCTTAATCCCCCTCACCCATTTCACTCATTTACCTGCGCCCCTCCCCTCTGGCAACCATCCGTTTGTTCTCTGTATCAATAATGGTTTCTGTTTTGCTATGTTTGTTCATTTGTTTTGTTTTTTAGATTCCAAGTACAAGTGAAATCATACGGTATTTTCTTTCTGTCTTAATTTCACTTAGCATATTACCCTCTAGGTCCATCCAGGTTGTCACAAACAACAAGATTTCAGTCCTTTTTATGGTTGAGTAGTATTCTAGCTTCTATATGTCTATACACACACCACATCTTTATCCATTCATCTATCAGGGGCACTTAGGTTGCTTCCATATCTTGGCTACTGTGAGTAAGGCTGCAATAATCATAGGAGTGAATATATCTTTTCAAATTAGTGTTTTTGTTTTCTTTGGAAAAATACCTAGAAGTAAAATTGCTGGATCATATGGTAGTTCTAATTTTTTGAAGAACCTCCATGCTGTTTTCTGTAGTTGTTGCCACAATTTACATTCCCATCAATACTGCACAAGGGCTCCCTATTTCTCCACATCCTAATCCACACTTGTTTGTTGTCTTTTTAATAATAGCCATTCTCACAGGTGTGAGATGGTATCTCACTCTGGTTTTGATTTGCATTTCCCTGATGATTAGTGATGCTGAGCATCTTTTCTTGTGTCTGTTGGCCATCTGTATGTCTTCTTTGGAAAAATGCCTATTCGGGTTCTCTGTCCATTTCTAAATCAGTTTTATTGCCTATTTGAGGTCTTTTGTGCTTCCATATAAATTTTAGAATTATTTGTTCAGTGAAAAATGCCACTGGAATTCTGATACGTACTGAAATGAATCTATACATGGCTTTGAGTAGTATGGCTATTTTAATAACATTAATTCTTCAAATCCACGAGCATGGTATATCTTTCCATTTGTTTCTGTCATCTTCAGTTTATTTCATCAGTGTCTTATAGTTTTCTGAGTACAAGTTTTATACCTCCTTGGTTACATTTACTCCTAGTTATTTTATTCTTTCTGATGCAATTGTAAATGGAATTGTTTTCTTAATTTCTCTTTCTGACAGTTTGTTGTTAGTGTAAGAAACACAACAGATTTCTCTGTATTAATTTTGTATCCTACAACTTTACTGAATTCATTTATTATTTCTAATAGTTATTTGGTGGCATCTTCAGGATTTTCTACACATAGTATCATGTCATCTTCAAATAGTAACAGTTTTACTTCTTCGTTTCTAATTTGGACTCCTTTTATTTCTTTTTCTGGTCTGACTGCATGGCTAGGACTTCCAATGCTATGTTAAATAAACAGGGCAAGAGTGGGCATCTTTGTCTTGTTCCTGATCTTAGACGAAATGCTTTCAGCTTTTCAACCTTGAGTATGATGTTGGCTATGGGTTTGTCATAGATGGCCTTTATCATGTTCAGTGATGCTCCCTCTTTTCTCACTTTGTTGAGAGGTTTTATCATATCATGAATTTTGTCAGAAGCTTTTTCTGTATCTATTGAGATGACTGTATGATTTTTATTCTTCGGTTTATTAATGTGGTATATCACAATGTCTAATTTGCATAAACTGAACCATCCTTGGATAGATGCCACTTGATCATGGAGTATGATCCTTTTAAATGTACTGTTCAATTTGTTTGCTAATATTTTGTTGAGAATTTTTGCATCTATGTTCATCAGTGATATTGGCCTGTACTTTTCTATTTTGTGTGTGATATCTTTGTCTGGTTTTGATATCAGGGTGATGATGGCCTCATAGAATGAGTATGGAAGCATTCCTTCCTATTCAAATTTTTGGAATAGTTTTTTTTTTTATTTTGTTGATGTGGTGTATTACATTGACTGATTTTCATAGGTGAACCATCCTTGCATTCCAGGAATAAATCCCAGTTGGTCATGGTGTATAATCCTTTTGAATTCTGCTTGCTTGTATTTTGTTGAGGACTTTTGCATCAGTGTTCATGAGGAGTATTGGTCTGTAGTTTTCTCTTCCCATAGTGTCTTTGTCTGGCTTTGCTATGGGAAACGCTGTCCTTAGAGAACAAGTTAGATAGTGTTCCCTTTTCTTCAATTTTCTGAAGAAGTATGAGAAAGATTGGTGTTAGTTCTTTATATGTTTAGTAGATATCACCAGTGAATACAGCAGGTCTAGGACTTTTCTTTGTTGGGAGAGATTTTTGATTACTGATTTAATCTCAAGAGTTATAAGTCTTTTCAGATTTTCTATTGGTGTTTCAGTATTGGTAGATTTTATAATTCTATGAATTTGCCCATTTCATCTAAATTATCCAATTTTTTTAGTGTACAATTGTTCATAGTACTCTCTTACATTTTTTATTTCTGTAGAATCATAGTAGTGCTCCAACTGTCATTTCTGATCTTAGGAATTTGATTCCCTCTCCCTCTCCCTCCTCCTCCCTTCTTCCCTCCCCACCACCCTCAATCTAGCTAAAGGTTTATCAGTTTTGTTGCTTTTTTGAAGAACTCACTTTAAGTTTTTTTGATTTTTCTCTCCTGCTCTTCTAGTCTTTATTTCTTTTTCTCTGATCTAATCTTTCTTATTTCCTTCTTTTTGTTAGCTTTAGGTTGAGTTTTTTCTTCTTTTTCTGTAAGTTGTAAAGTTAGGTTGTTGATTGATATCTTTCTTCTTTTTTAATGTAAAGCATCTTTATAGCTATAATTTCCCTCTGAGCTTTTGCTGCATCCCAAAAGTTTTGATATATAGTGCTGTGGTTTTCACTCATCTCTAGGTATTTTCTAATTTTCCTTCTTATTTTTTTTAAACTGATTGAGACTTGGTTTTTGGCCCACCACATGGTCTATCCTGGAGAATGTACCATGTGCACTTAAGAATGTGTATTCTGTTGTTGTTGCATTGAGTATTCTGCACATGTCTATTCTGTATATGTCTATTAGTATTCTGTATGTGTCTGTTAGTTCATTATAGTGTTGTTCGAGTCCTCTTTTATCTTTATTTATCTTCTGTCTGTTTATATCCAATTTTGGGAATGGGTTATTAAAATCTTCAACTATTGTTGTAGATCTACTTCTCTACATATATTTTGATCATCTATTATTAGGTGCATAGATTACATCTTACTGTATTAAAACTTTTATTAACATATAATGTCCTTCTTTGACTCTTGTAATCTTTTCTAATTTAAAGTTTATTTTGTGTTATATCAGCACAGCAATCTCCACTCTTTTGGTTACTATTTCCATGGAATATCTTTTTCCTTCCTTTCACTTTCAACCTATTTGTATCTTAGTATACACTAGGGTCATTTTGCCCCCATTCTGCCAAACTCTGCCTTTTAATTGGAGAGTTTAATTCATTTACATTTAAAGTAATTACTGATGAGGAGGGGCTTAATTCTGCCATGTTGCAATGTTTTCTGTAGGTCTTACAGCTTTTTTGTCCTTCATTTCCTGCATTAATGTCTTCTTTTGTGTTTATCTGTTTCTTTTCTTATGGTGAAACTTCAAGTCCCTTTTCATTTGCTTTAGTGTATAATTTATATCTACCTTCTTTGTGATTACCCTGGTGAATGCACTTAATATCCTAAAGTTATAACACTAATTTGAATTTATATTAGCTTAACTTTAATAATATGCAAAAACTTTACTTCTATACAGCTCCGTCCCCATCCCCATACAGCTACTGATGTCACAAAAGCACATTTTTCTGCACTGTGTTCAAAAATATAGCCTAATTTTTTAAAAATGCACATGGCTCCTAAATCATGTGAAAGCAAAAAATGAAGTTACAAGAATACTACCTTTTATAATTGCCCATGTATTTACCTTTTTTTTTTTTTTTTTTTGGTACACGGGCCTCTCACTGTTGTGGCCTCTCCCATTGCAGAGCACAGGCTCCGGACGTGCAGGCTCAGCGGCCATGGCTCACAGGCCCAGCCACTCCGTGGCATGTGGGATCTTCCCAGACCAGGGCACGAACCCGTGTCCCCTGCATCGGCAGGTGGACTCTCAACCACTGCGCCACCAGGGAAGCCCGCCATGTATTTACCTTTAATGGAGGTATTTATTTTTTCATATGGTTTCCAGTTACTGTCTACAGTCCTTTAATTTCAACCTGAAGTACAGACACCCTTTAGCATTTCTTCCCAGGCAGGTCTAGTGGTAACAAACTCCCATAGCTTTTGTTTAAGTGGGAATGTCAAAATTTCTCCTTTGTTTTGCTGGGTATAGGATTCTTGGTGTATAGGTATCTTCTTTCAGCATTTGAATATATCAACCCACTGTCTTCTGGCCCTCAACACTTCTGATGAGAAATCTGCTGAAAATCTTATTCAGGATTGATTGTATGTGACAGGTCATTTCTTGCTGCTTTAAACATCCTCTCTTTGTCTTTCTATAGTTCAATTATAATGTGCCCTGGCATGGGTCTCTGCGTTTATTCTACCTTAGAGTGTGTGGACTTTCTTGGATGATTATATTCATGTTTTTCAGGAAATTTGTTAAGTTTCTGTCTTTATTTCTTCAAATAATCTCTCTTCCCCCTTCTCTCTTTCCTTTCCTTCTGGGACTCCCACAACGTGTATGTTGACCCAACTGATGCTGTCCAACAGGTCCCTTAGGCTCTGTTTGCTTCAAATTCTTTTCCTTCTGATCCTCAGACCTGAACATTTCAACTGTATTATTTTCAAGTTCACTAATTCTTCTCCCTGCTCAAATTGGCTTCTGAATAACTCTAGCAATTTTTAAATTTTCAGTTATACTTTTCAGCTGCAGAATTTATTTTTGGCTTCTTTTCATGTTTTCTATCTCTTTACTGATACTTCCATTTTGTTTATATATCATTTTCTTGACTTTGTCCACATCTTTCTTTAGTTCTTTGCATATTTTTTTAAGAACATGTTGGGGGTAGGAGTTTATTAATTAATTTATTTATTTTTCCTGTGTTGGGTCTTCGTTTCTGTGCAAGGGCTTTCTCTAGTTGTGGCAAGCGGGGGCCACTCTTCATCATGGTGCGCGGGCCTCTCTTCTTGAGGAGCACAGGCTCCAGACGCGCAGGCTCAGTAGCTGTGGCTCACGGGCCTAGCTGCTCCGCGGCATGTGGGATCCTCCCAGACCAGGGCTCGAACCCATGTCCCCTGCATTAGCAGGCAGATTCTCAACCACTGTGCCACCAGGGAAGCCCTGCATATTTTTAAGATCACTGTTTTAAAGTCTTTATTTAGTAATCTGTCACCTGGTCTTTTTCAGGGACATTTTCTATTCATTTCTTTTCCTTTCAATGGGCCATACTTTCCTGTTTCTTTGTATGCCTTGTGATCTTGTTGTTGTTACTGTTGAAAACTGGACATTTAAATTTTTTAAGATGATAACTTTGGAAACCAGATTCTCCCACTTCCTCAGGGTTTGATATGGTTGTTTTGTTTTATTACTGTATGGTGTCTCTGTACTGGAGATCATCCTGAGGTGAAAAGTTAGCCCTTTCAGAGCCTGTGTATTTCCCTGGGCATGCACAGTGACCACCTATATTCCCCTGTAAGTGTGGTTGCTTTTGAATGTCTTAGCCCTTGATGTTAGGAATGTAAAACGGTGCAGTGTTGTGGCAAACACTATGGTGGCTCCTCAAAAATTAAATAAAGAATCATCACTTGACCTAGCAATTCCACTTTTGGGTATATACACAGAAGGACTAAAAGGAGGGGCTTGAACAGATATTTGTATACTCATGTTCATAACAGCATTATTCACAATAGCAAAAGGTAGAAATAACCCAAATTTCTAGTGATAGATGAATAGATAAACAAAATGAGATATCTACATACAACGGAATGTTATTCAGTCTCATAAAAAGAAGGAAATTCTGATACATGCTATAACATGAATGAGTCATGAAAACATTACGGTAAGTAAAATAAGACAGACACAATGGGACAAATACTCTGTGATTACACTTATATGAGGTACCTGGAACAGCCTAATTATACATAGAGACAGAAAGCAGAATGGTGGTTACCAGGGGATGTGGAGAAGGAAAAATGGAGAGTTACTGTTTAATGGCTACAGAGTTTCAATATGAGATGAAGGAAAAATTCAGGAGATGGATAGTGGTGATGGCTGCACAGCAATGTAAATGTACTTAATGTCAATGAACTGTGTTTTTTAAAATGGTTTAAATGATCAATTTATGAACATGTGATATCACTTATATGTAGAATGTGAAATATGACACAAATGAACATATCTACGAAACAGAAACAGACTCACAGACATAGAGAACACACCTGTGGTTGCCAGGAGGGTGGGGGGAGGGAAGGATTGGGAGTTTGGGATTAGCAGATGCAAACCATTATATACAGAATGGATAAACAACAAGGTTCTACTGTATAGCACAGAAAACTATATTCAATATCCTGTGATAAACCATAATGAAAAGGAATATGAAAAAGAATATCTACATAACTGAATCACTTTGCTGTACAGCAGAAATTAACACATTGTAGATCAACTATACTTCAATAAAATTTTTTTAAATGGTCAACTTCTGTTATGTATATTTTAATATAATAAATAAAACGGCAGCAAGAATACTATGATTCATTTATAAACAAGTATTTATATGTAAGTACAAATACAGACAGAAATGTATCTGAAACGATGATCACCAAAATGCTTGTGGCTGTTATCTCTGGGTGGTAGGATTTCAGAGTGATTTTAACTTTCTTATTTATACTTTTCTGCATCAGTGTGTGTATTATTACCTTTATAGTCATGGGGGTAAAAACGCAAGCTAACTATGTTCATTTGAGGGGAGGGGCAAAATGAATGTTCTAAATTCACTCCAGTATTGCCTATTATGAGTGCTCTACATGTGTTACATTTGGCTGAAAGCTAAAAATGTGGACTACCTTGAGTCCTCCATAAGAAGATAAGAACTACTTGTAGTTATACTTTGCTTTAAGTTACTACTATTTTTCTTTAAATGTTTTACTGAAGTATATCATACGTACATACATATATCACACACATAACCATAAAGCCACATAAACTGTCACAAATTAAACACACCCATGTAACTAGGAATCAGATGAAGAAACAAAATATTACCAACATAACATGAAGTCCTTTTATGTCCCTACTAATCCACCATGCCCCCAACAAGGGAAACCAATATCCTGACTTCTAAGAGCATAGAACAGTCTTGCAGGTACTCTTTTTTTCACTAATATATTCTTTAAATCCATTCGCCTTGACTGCTAACATAAAACCAAATGAGGATTGGTTCAAGATGGTGGAGTAGAGGGACATGCGCTCACTCCCTCTTGCATGAGCACTAGAATCACAACTAACTGCTGAACAATCATTGACAGGAAGACACTGGAACTCACCAAAAAAAGATACCCCACATCCAAAGACAAAGGAGAAGCCGCAATGAGACGGTAGGCGGGGCACAATCACAATAAAATCAAATCCCATAAGTGCTGGGTGGGTGACTCACAAACTGGAGAACACTTATACCACGGAAGTCCACCCACTGGAGTGAAGGTTCTGAGCCCCACATCAGGCTTCCCAACCTGGGGGTCAGCAACGGGAGGAGGAATTTCCAGAGAATCAGACTTTGAAGGCTAGAGGGATTGATTACAGGACTTCAACAGGACTGGGGGAAACAGAGACTCCACTCTTGGAGGGCACACACAAAGTAGTGTGCACACCAGGACCCAAGGGGAAGGAGCAGTGACCCCATAGGAGACTGAACCAGACCTGTCTGCTAGTGTCAGAGGGTCTCTTGCAGAGGCGAGGGTGGCTGTGGCTCACTGCGGGGACAAGGACACTGGCAGCAGAAGTTCTGGGAAGTACCCATTGGCATAAGCCCTCCCAGAGTCTTCCATTAGCCTTACCAAAGACCTATAGGCTCCAGTGCTGGGTTGCCTCAGGCCAAACAACCAACAGGGAAGGAACTCAGCCCCACCCAACAGCAGACAAGCAGATTAAAGTTTTACTGAGCTCTGCTCACCAGAGCAATACCCAGTTCTACCCACCACTAGTCCCTCCCATCAGGAAGCTTGCATAAGCCTCTTAGATAGCCTCATCCACCAGAGGGCAGACAGCAGAAGCAAGAAGAACTACAATCCTGAAGCCTGTGGAATGAAAACCACATTCACAGAAAGATAGACAATATGCAAAGGCAGAGGACTATGTACCAGGTGAAGGAACAAGATAAAACCCCAGAAAAACTAAATGAGTGGAGATAGGCAACCTCCCAGAAAAAGAATTCAGAATAATGATAGTGAAGATGATCCAGGACCTCAGAAAGAGAATGGAGGTGAAGATCGAGAAGATGCAAGAAATGTTTAACAAAGACCTAGAAGAATTAAAGAACAAACAAACAGAGGTGAACAATACAATAACTGAAATGAAAAATACACTAGAAGGAATCAATAGCAGAATAACTGAGGCAGAAGAATGGATAAATGAACTGGAAGACAGAATGGTGGAAATCACTGCCACAGAAAAGAATAAAGAAAAAAGAATGAAAAGAAGTGAAGACCTAAGAGACCTCTGGTACAACATTAAACTCACCAACATTCGCATTATAGGGGTCCCAGAAGGAGAAGAGAGAGAGAAAGCACCCGAGAAAATATTTGAAGAGATTATAGTCGAAAACTTCCCTAATATGGGAAAGGAAATAGCCATCCAACTCCAGGAAGTGCAGAGAATCCCAGGCAGGATAAATCCAAGGAGAAACACACCAAGACACATAGTACTCAAACTGACAAAAAAGAAAAATTATTAAAAGCAACAAGGGAAAAATGACAAATAACATATAAGGGAACTCCCATAAGGTTAACAGCTGATTTCTCAGCAGAAACTCTACAAGCCAGAAGGGAGTGGCATGATATACTTAAAGTAATGAAAGGGAAGAACCTACAACCAAGATTACTCTACCTGGCAAGGATCCCATTCAGATTTGATGGAGAAATCAAAAGCTTGAGCACCACCAAACCAGCTCTACAACAAATGCCAAAGAAACTTCTCTAAGTACGAAACATGAGAGAAGAAAAGGACCTACAGAAACAAACCCAAAACAATTAAGAATATGGTAACAGGAATATACATATCGATAATTACCTTGAACGTGAATGGATTAAATGCTCCATCCAAAAGACACAGGCTCGCTGAATGAATACAAAAACAAGATCCATATATATGCTGTCTACAAGAGATCCACTTCAGAACTAGGGGAACATACAGACTGAAAGTGATGGAAAAAGACATTCCATTCAAATGGGATGGAAAAAGATATTCCATGCAAATGGAAATCAAAAGAAAGCTGGAATAGCAATACTCATATCAGATAAAACAGAATTTAAAATAAAGAATGTTATAAGAGACAAGGAAGGACACTACATAATGATCAAAGGATCAATCCAAGAAGAAGATATGACAATCATAAATATATATGCAATCAACACAGGAGCACCTCAATACACAAGGCAAATGCTAACAGCTATAAGAGGGAATCGACAGTAACACAATAGTAGTGGGGGACTTTAACACCTCACTTACACCAATGGACAGATCATCCAGACAGAAAAATAAGGAAACAAAAGCTTTAAATGACACAACAGACCAAAGAGATTTAATTCATATTTATAGGACATTCCATCCGAAAACAGCAGATTACACTTTTGTTTCAACTGAACATGGAACACTGTCCAGGATAGATCACATCTTGGCTCACAGATCAAGCCTTGGTAAATGTAAGAAAACTGAAATCCTACCAAGCATTTTTCCGACCACAACGCTATGAGATCAGAAATAAATTTCAGGGAAAAAAATGTAAAAAACACAAACACATGGAGACTAAGCAATACATTACTAAGTAACCAAGAGATCACTGAAGAAATCAAAGAGGAAATCAAAAAATACCTAGAGACAAATGACAACGAAAACATGATGATCCAAACGATGCAGCAAAAGCAGTTCCAAGAGTGAAGTTCATAGCTATACAAGCCTACCTCAAGATACAAGAAACATCTCAAATAAACAATTTAACCTTACACCTAAAGGAACTAGAAAAGAAGAACAAAAACTCCCCAAAGTTAGTAGAAGGAAAGAAATCGAGATC
Organism: Delphinus delphis; assembly: GCF_949987515.2. Lineage (NCBI taxonomy): Eukaryota > Metazoa > Chordata > Mammalia > Artiodactyla > Delphinidae > Delphinus > Delphinus delphis. The sequence goes on along the minus strand of NC_082694.2, from coordinate 14,738,076 downwards.
AGAGCAGAAATAAATGGAATACAAACAAAGAAAACAATAGCAGAGATCAATAAAACTAAAAGCTGGTTCTTTGAGAAGATAAACAAACTTGATAAACCTTTAGCCACATTCATCAAGAAAAAGAGGGAGAGGACTCAAATCAATAAAATTAGAAATGAAAAAGGAGAAGTTGCAAAGGACACTGAAGAAATACAAAGCATAAGAGACTACTACAAGCACCTCTTGCCAATAAAGTGGACAACCTGGAAGAAATGGACAAATTCTTAGAAATGTATAACCTTCCAAGACTGAATCAGGAAGAAATAGAAAATATAAACTGACTAATCACAAGTAATGAAATTGAAACTGTGATATAAAATCTTGCAACAAAGAAAATTCCAGGACCAGATTTCTTCCCAGGTAAATACTATCAAACATTTAGAGAAGAGCTAACACCCATCCTTCTCAAGCTCTTCTAAAAAAACTGCAGATGAAGAAACACTCCCAAACTCATTCTACGAGGCCACCATCACCCTAATACCAAAACCAGACAAAGACACGACAAAAAGAGGAAATTACAGACCAATATCACTGATGAATATAGATGCAAAAATCCTCAACAAAATACTAGCAAACAGAATCCAATAACACATTAAAAGGATCATACACCATGATCAAGTGGGATTTATCCCAGGGATTCAAGGATTCTTCAATATATGCAAATCAATCAATGTGATACACCATATTAACAAATTGAAGAATAAAAACCATACGGTCATCTCAATAGATGCAGAAAAAGCTTTTGACAAAATTCAAACCCCATTTATGAAAAAAACTCTCCAGAGAGTGGGCATAGAGGGAACCTACCTCAACATAATAAAGTCCATGTACGACAAACCCACAGCAACATCATTCTCAATGGTGAAAAACTAAAAGTATTTCCTCTAAGATCAGGAACAAGACAAGGATGTCCACTCTCATCACTATTATTCAACATAGCTTTGGAAGTCCTAGCCACGGCAATCAGAGAAGAAAAAGAAATAAAAGGAATACAAATTGGAAAAGAAGAAGTAAAACTGTCACTCTTTGCAGATGACATGACACTATACATAGAGCATCCTAAAGATGCCACCAGAAAACTACTAGCGCTAATCAATGAATTTGGTAAAGTTGCAGGATAGAAAATTAATGCACAGAAATCTCTTGCCTTCCTATACACTAACAACGAAAGATCAGAAAGAGAAATTAAGGAAACACTCCTATTTACCACTGCAACAAAAGGAATAAAATACCTAGGAATAAACCTACCTAGGGAGACAAAACACCTGTATGTAGAAAACTATAAGACACTGATGAAAGAAATTAAAGATGATACAAACAGATGGAGAGATATACCATGTTCTTGGATTGGAAGAATCAATATTGTGAAAATGACTATACTACCCAAAGCAATCTACAGATTCAATGCAATCCCTATCAAATTAGCAATGGCATTTTTTACAGAATTTGAACCAAAAATCTTAAAATTTGTATGGAGACACAAAAGACCCCCAATAGCCAAAGCAATCTTGAGGGAAAAAAACAGACTTGGAGGAATCAGACTCCCTGACTTCACACTATTCCACAAAGCTACTGTAATCAAAATAGTATGGTACTGTCACAAAACCAGACACACAGATCAATGGAAAAGAATAGGGAGCCCAGAAATGAACCACACGCTTATGGTCAATTCGTCTATGACAAAGGAGGCAAGGATATACAATGGAGAAAAGACAGTCTCTTCAATAAGTGGGGCTGTGAAAATTGGACAGCTACATGTAAAAGAATGAAATTAGAACACTCCCTAACACCACACAGAAAAATAAACTCAAAATGGATTAAAGATCTAAATGTAAAACAAGACAGTATAAAACGCTTAGTGGAAAACAAAGGAAGAACACTCTTTGACATAAATCACAGCAAGATCTTTTTGGACCCACCTCCCAGAGTAATGGAAATAAAAACAAAAATAAACAAGTGGGACCTAATGAAACTTAAAATCTTTTGCACAGCAAAGGAAACCATAAAAAAGACGCAAAGACAACCCTCAGAATGGGAGAAAATATTTGCAAATGAATCAACAGACAAAGGATCAATCTCCGAAATATATCAACAGCTCATGCAGCTCAATATGAGAAAAACAAACAACCCAATTCTAAAATATGTAGAAGACCTAAACAGACATTTCTCCAAAGAAGACACACAGATGGCCAAGAAGCACATGAAAAGCTGCTCAACGTCACTAATTACTAGAGAAATGAAAATCAAAACTACAATGAGGTATCACCTCCCATCAGTTAGAATGGGCATCATCAGAAAATCTACAAACAACAAATGCTGGAGAGGGTGTGGAGAAAAGGGCACCCTCTTGCACTGTTGGTGGGAATGTAAATTGATACAGCCACTATGGAGAACAGTATGGAGGTTCCTTAAAAAACTAAAAATAGAATTATCATATGATCCAACAATCCCACTACTGGGCATATACACACAGAAAACTGTAATTCAAAAAGACACATGCACCCCAATGTTCACTGCAGCACTATTTACAATAGCCAGGTCATGGAAGCAACCTAAATGTCCACTGACAGACGAATGGATAAAGAAGATGTGGTACATGTATACAATGGAGTATTACTCAGTCATAACAAGGAATGAAACGGGGTCATTTGTAGAGATGTGGATGGACCTAGAGACTGTCATAGAGTGAAGCAAGTAAGAGAGAGAAAAACAAATATCGTATATTAACACATATATGTGGAATCTAGAAAAATGGTACAGATGAACCGGTTTGCAGGGCAGAAATAGAGACAGAGATGTAGAGAACAAATGTATGGACACCAAGGGGGGAAAGCAGGGGGTGGGGTGGTGGTGGGATGAATTGGGAGATTGGGATTGACATATACACTAACATTATAAAATAGATAACTAATAAGAACCTGCTGTATAAAAATAAAGAAATAAAATTCAAATCAAAGACTAAATAAAGCTATGTAATCTAAAAAGAAAAAAAACAAAAACATACAAAAAAACAAATCAAAGACTTTGAAAGTGTTTCAGTGGTAAACCTTCATATGCAAGTAACATTTAAAGCAATCACATTATTTCAAAGTTATACTTTGTCTAAAGTAACCCCCACCCTCCTTTTTTGGTATCACTATAAATGTAGTAAATTGTCTACTATATGCCAAGTACTGTCCTAAACATTTTACATACATTCACAGATTTAATTGTCAGTACAGTTCTGTGAGATTCAAAGAATTTTAATAGGAACAGGTGGCTAATTGATAGCAGTGATGGTTTAAATCTGGTAGTGTAAGGACTCCAAAACCCACTATTATTTTTCTGATATCATGTTAGTTAACTAATAAATTGCTATGAATGAGAAATAACAGGAACCATGAGAAGAAAGACAGAGCTTGAAGATCATTTAACCAGATAAATGAGTTATGGATGTGAGAAGGTATACAATAAGTAAAGCACAAAACAGGAATAAACAAGGTTTGTGAGACACTAACTGAATTTATGTGGTTTCTAAAGATGACATGAATCAATTGTTTGTGCTATTATTGTCATACATTGTCATAGTTCTACATATGTTTTATGCCCCATATTATTACTTTTACTTTAAACAGTCAATAATTATTAAAAAGAAACTCTTAAAAGAGAAAAACATTATATTTACTTACATACTTATAATTTCCAGCATGCTTCATTCCTCTGGGTAAATCCAAATTTCTATCTGGTATGATTTTCCTTCAGCTTACAACTTCCTTTAACGTTTCTTGTACTGTAGACCTACTAGCAACAAATTCTCTTGGCTTTTGTATACAAGTATCTTTACTTCTCCTTTGAATGCTGTTTTCATTGGACTCAGAATTCTAGGATAATGTGGGTATTTTTCTTTTATTGTATCAAAGATGTTTTGGTTCGTATTGTTTCTGATAATAAAATTTTAATCATTACCCTTTCCTCAGACTGTTTTATCTCTTTATTGTTACCTTTCAGTAATTTGCTTATGATACATCCTGGCAAGGTTTTCTTTGTGTTTATCCCGTTTGAAATTGGAGTTCCTTGGATCTGTGGGTTTACAGTTTTCATCAGCTATTATATCATGTGATCCTTTCTGGACTCTTTTCCTTCTGAGACTCAAATTACACGTTGGATCATTTGATTTTTTTTTTTTTTTTTACTTTTTTCTCTCAGTACTGCAGTTTGGATAGTTTGTATTACTATCTTTGATTTCACTGATCTTGTTTTCTGTAGTGTATAATCTGCTTGTTCAACCCATTCAGTGAAGCTTTCATTTTACTTCACTTTATTCTAGATCTTTCATCTGAGTTCTACTTTGTTCTTTTCAATATCTTCTATTTACCTCTTCATTATGTTCATGTTTTCCTTTGAAACATATGCTCATTATGTTTTCCTCTAAATCCCTCAACATATTATAATAGCTGTTTAAAATCCCTGTCTGCTTATTCATTTGATCATCTGTTTTTTTTCTGGGTCTATTTATATTTCCTGATTTTTCTCTTGATTTTGGGTCACACTTTCCTAGTAACTTTTCATTGGATGTTGAACACTCTAAATGTTTCATTTTGGGGTATCTGCAATTTTGGTAGTTCAGCCTTAAAGAGCTTTAAAGAATGTTCAGCTTTATTTTGGTAGTTCAGCTTTCAAGACTTCTTTTAATTTTTATTTATTTATTTTTTAAATTAATTTTTATTGGAGTATAGTTGCTTTACAATGTTGTGTTAGTTTCTACTGTACAACAAAGTGAATCAGCGCGCCCTCTCTCCCTCTCTCTCTCTCTCTCTCTCTGTCTCTCTCTCTCTCTCTCTATATATATATATATATCTCCTCTTTTTTGGATTTCCTTTCCATTTAGGTCACCACAGAGCACTGAGTAGAGTTCCTGTGCTATACAGTAACAGATCTGCTTTTAAGCTTTGTTGCTGTGGGCATATGGTAGCCTTTAAGCTAGGGCTACTTTCACCTTAATATTAAGGCATGACCCTTCTGCAGTCTCTACTGAATGCCCCAGATATTCAACAAAGTCTCTTTACTGTGTCTGGTCAGAACTCTACCATCTCTCAATCCTCTGTTAACTCTGGGAACTGTTTAGCTTATAGCCCCCTCCTGGTAGTTGTTCTGTCCCCAGTAACTGTTCTTTGCCGAGCCTCCTAAAATCTCATTCTAAGTATGCACAGCTTAGTAGTCAGCTAAAGACTCATTGGGACCCTGTGCAGATATTTACAGCTTTTTCTTTGGATATTGCTCTTGTTCTGATACTCTGCCCCACAAGTTCCAGCCACTGCAGCCTCCCTGAACCCTAGTCTCTTCCTCCTTAATTCAGTGAGAATACCACACTCTGCTTGGAATCTCCTTCCACATGCTATGACCCAGAAAGTCTCCCTAGGCAGAAAATGAGGACCATATTAGGGCTCTCTCCTTTTGTTTCCCTTTTCTCACTGATCAAAATCCTGCACTGACAGTTATCCAATGTTTGAAAACAGATGTTTCACAGCTTTTGTCCAGTTTTTTCTTTATTTACAATGGAGTGCAAGTTCAAATCCATAACCATTACTCCATCATGGCTATGAATGTAATTCCCCTCTGTAATTATTTTTTATTTATTTACTTTTGGAATATCCTATTTACAAGTATTTTTTTCCATTTTTATTTTTTTAATTGAAGTATAGTTGCTGTACAATATTATATAAGTTACAGATGTACAAGTTACTATTTGTACAGATGTACAGATAGTGATTCACAATTTGTAAAGGCTTTACTCCATTTACAGTTATAAAATATTGGCTATATTCCCCATGTTGTATAATATATCCTTGTAGCTTATTTTATACCTAATAGTTTGTACGTTTTACTTCCCTACCCCTATACTGTTATTCTAATTCTTTTTTAAAAGGAGTGGTATGGTGATACCTCTGTTATTAATTTTTCTCCAATCATGAAAGTGTTAAAAATCATAAAAGTTTTAAATGTTACTCTTTGCAAGTCACCTTAGTTTTAAGTAGTACTCAACAATAATCAACTTTATTTAGAAACATATTTTGCTCAATTTACAGCCATGCTAAGATAAACTGTAGTGAAAATGGAACTGCATTCCTTACATACAATTTATTTAATTTGAATTCCATAAAGCCATTTCTTTGTAAGTAAGATGAGGTTGCTTTTTTTTTTCAAATGGCTTAAAACAACAAAAATTTATTCTTTAATTGTGGTGATCAGAAGTCTAAAATCGGGACTTCCCTGATGGTCCAGCAGTTGGGACTCCATGCTCCCAAAGCAGGGGGCCCGGATTCGATCTCTGGTCAGGGAACTAGATCCCACATGCCGCAAACTAAGAGCCTGCACGCCGCAACTAAAAGATCCCGCATGCGGCAATGAAGATCCTGTGTGCCGCAACTAAGACCCAGCACAGCCCAATAAATATTCAAAAACAAAAACAAAAACGAAGTCTAAAATCCAGGTGTTGGAAGGGCTGTGTTTCTTCTGGAAGCTTCAGGGAAGAATCCATTTCCTTGTCTTTTCTAGTTTCTAGAGGTCAACTGCATTCCTTAGCTTGTGTCTTCTTCCTCCATCTTCAAAGCATAGCACTCTAACATCTGGTTCTGTGGTTACATCTCCTTTTCTCTCACTTTTTCTCAACATGCTGCCTCCCTCTCATAAGGACTCTTATAAGCCCACCCAGATAGCCCAGGATTAATCTCCCCACCTCAAGATCCTTAATTTAATCAAATCTGCAAGTTTCCTTCTGCTATGTAAGGTAACATATTCACAGGTTCTGGGGATTAGGACGTGGACATCTTTGGAAGGCCATTATTCTGTCTACCACAGAATGTGAGCGCCTGCTTTGTTTCCAAAAGTAACCTGGACTCTAGGAAATCACAGATGAATGAATATGGCCTCTCCCCCTTGAATAGCTCAAGGCCAGGCTGGAGGAAAGATTTTAGTTCTTATCAAATGTAAAGATCTTTGAGTTGATTTTATCTTGTTTTTCTTACTATAATTAGAAAGCAAATAATTAGGGCAGCCATAAATAATTAATATAAACTATGTTTCATAGATGTAGATACAGTTTACTTTTATGAACTAATGCAAAATACACCAAGATAAAGAATAGGAGATGTAAAATAATAATTTACCTCTTATTTGCCTGTCAACAACTCTCATTTCCTTTCTTATCTTCAATGACCATTCATTCACCTGGGAAAAATTTTACAAAAGGAATTATAAGAGAAGTCAATATCCCCAATTCACCACATTTTAAAGAATTTTATATTAATTCTACATTTATTCCTGACACAAGCTAGAAATAATATAAACCTATTTTGAAAGAAACAGCCTTAGGGCCAAATTCCTTTTTTTTCTTCTCTGGCCAAATTCTGTTTTTTTTCCCATCTTTTTATTCACAGTACATAGAAGTCTCAAACTATTCAAAGATTCCGATCTGAAGGCAGTATGAAGCACTTTATACAAGCTCCCCAAGAAAGTTCAGTACCCTGCAGGTATATAAAAGTTGTTCACGAGGTGCCATGGGCATAGAAAGGTTTCATGGGCATCAGAAGATTTTCAATTTCTATACATAATTATTAAAAAAAACCTTCTCTGCCTATGTGATAAGAATTCATCTTTTCCTTCTCCCCTTTGACAATTACATTTTTTCATTTTACAAAAGAAGTATATTCCTCTAACCTATGTGTCTCTTCTTATCATGATAGGTTTCCCTGAGAGGCAAAAACCTCTGAAGCACTAAACATAGGGCCAACTAGAAATACTGCTATAGGTGTTGAAAAAGTAGTGAATGACTCTAATTATTACCAAATTCTTATGCATTTCTTTCTAATTCTTCAATTTCAAAAATGAAGGAAAATCTGAGTTATCAGCTGATAAATCATTAAAACTAAATTTTACATTTAATCAATTATTGCTTTTTGGCATATGACACAGAAGTTCAAAAAACTAACTGACACTGACACAGAAAAATCCTTTCCACTACCTACCATCTACTTATTTATATTAACAATGTTTCTCATCATTTGAGTCTAATAAAACATAAAATAGGGCTTTCTTCTAGTTGAGGTGCCTCACAATGAGGCTGTCTTCTCTACATCACAGCCATGCCATCCAAGGACCCTCTGCAGTTGGCGCAGCCCTTCAGACGCAAGAAGATGACCACAGCCATGGCACACTGGCTCCTTAGGTGAATGGGTTACCCCCAGAGATGATCCAACCACGCACGGCTACAATACAGCTACAATACAAGTTACTGGTACCGGTTCTGCTTCTGGACAAGGAGCAATTTGCTGGCATGGACCTTGGTGTCTGTGTGAAGGGTGGTGGTCATGCAGCCCAGCTTTTGCAATCCACCAGTCCACCTCCAAAGCCCTGGTGATCTTACTATCAGAAATATGTGGATAGGCTTCCAAAAAGATCAAAGACATCCTCATCCTGTATGACTGGACATCGCTAGTAGCTGCAAATTCAAACATTTGGAGACCCTGGTGTCTGCAATTACTACCAGAAATCCTACCAATAAGCCCATCATGAGGATCAGGGTTCACCTTTATAATAAAAAATGGTTGTGGGATTTAAGGTAAAAAATAATAAAACAGGAATGGAACTGATGCTAACCCTTTAGCATTCATCCATGAATACATGAACTAAATGGCATTAAAAAATTAATATCCTCGGCTTCCCTGGTGGCGCAGTGATTGAGAGTCCGCCTGCCGATGCAGGGGACACGGGTTCGTGCCCCAGTCCGGGAAGATCCCACATGCCGCGGAGTGGCTAGGCCCGTGAGCCATGGCCACTGAGCCTGCGCCTCCGGAGCCTGTGCTCCGCAATGGGAGAGGCCACAACAGTGAGACGCCCGTGTACAGCAAAAAAAAAAAAAAAAAAAATTCATATCCTTAAGATGTATTTCCAATAAATTTCACTTTTTAATGACTTTAAAATTATTTAACAAAATCTGTAAAATATTTATTATTCATCAACTCTAATAACTCCACCCAGATGAAATATTAAAGCACTTAAAACTGTATGGTTATACAATTTTAAAAGTTAATGTTAGCTTTAAATATATATATATTTTTAAGTGAAATTCATGTAACTAAGCCCTTTTTTAAATAAATTTTATTTATTTTTAAAATTTTGGCTGCTTTGGGTCTTCGTTGCTGTGCACAGTCTTTCTTTAGTTGTGGCGAGCGGGGGCTACTCTTTGTTGCAGTGTGCGGGCTTCTCATTGTGGTGGCTTCTCTTGTTGCACTGCATGGGCTCTAGGCACATGGGCTTCAGTAGCTGTGGCATGCAGGCTCAGTAGTTGTGGCACATGGGCTCTAGAGCGCAGGCTCAGTAGTTGTGGCACGTGGGCTTAGTTGCTCCGCAGCATGTGGGGTCTTCCTGGACCGGGGCTTGAATCCGTGTCCCCTGCATTGGCAAGCAGATTCTTAACCACTGCGCCACCAGGGAAGCCCTACTTAGCCATTTTTAAATGTACAATTCAGTGGCATTTAGTGCCTTTACAATGCTGTGCAATCAACAGCTCCCTATAGTCTCAGAAATTTTTCAATATATCAGAAGAACACACTATAACCTATAAATAATCTTCCCCTATGACCATCCTCCCTTCCATTCCCTGGCAAAAACTAATTTGCTTTTATGTCTTTTGATATGCTTATTTTGATATTTAATACAAAAAAGTAGTGAATATAATATGTGGTCTTTTGTGTCTGGCTTTTTTCATTAGGTATAGTGGTTTTGAGGTTCATCTATGTTGTACCATGTATCAACATTTCTAGTTTTTTTTTTTTTTTGATGTGGACCATTTTTAAAGCCTTTATTGAATTGGTTAAAATACTGCTTCTGTTTTATGTTTTAGTTTTTTGGCTGCAAGGCATGTGGGATCTTAGCTCCCTGACCAGGGATCAAACCTCACCCCCTGCACTGGAAAGTGAAGTCTTAACCACCGGACTGCCAGGGAAGTCCCTATCAACATTTTTTATGGCTGAATATTACATTGAGTGTACATACAACACAAATTGTTTATCCATTCACCCAGTGATGGACATTTGGGTTGTTTCCATGTTTTGGTTACTGTGAATATGAACATCTGTATACAAGTATTTGTTTGAGTACCTATTTTCAATTCTTTTGGGTATAAACCTAGGAGTGAAATTGCTGGGTCATATGATAGTTCTATTTTATATTTTGGAGGAACTCCACAACTTTTTTTCAAAGGGGCTTCACCATTTTACATTCCCACAAGCAATGTACAAGGGTTCCTATTTCTCCACATCCTTATCAACACTTGTTATCTTCCAATTTTTTGATTATAGCCAATCTGTTGGACCTGTTGAAAGAGCATCTCACTATGATTTTGATTTGCGTTTCCTTAATGACCAATAAAGTTGAATATCTTTTCATGTGTTTGTTGGCCATTTGTATATCTCCTTTGGAGAAATGTCTATTGATGTCTTCTATCCATTCAGCTGTCTTTTTATTGTTAAGTTATATGAGTACTTTATACATTCTGATAGTAAACCCTTATCAGATATATAATTTGCAAATATTTTCTCCCATTCCATAGTTTATCTTTTTACTTGTTTGATACTGTCCTTTGATACACAAAAGCTTTTAATGAATTCCAATTTGTCTATTTTTTTCTTCTGTTGCTTGTGCTTTTGGTGTTATAGCAAAAGAATCCATTTCCAGATATGAGGTCATGAAGACTTACCTTTATGTATTTTCTGAGTTTTATAGTTTTAGGTCAAAGACTTTAATTTCGGTCTTTGATCCAAGTTAATTTCTGTATATGGAGTGAGGCAGGGGCCCAGCTTCGTTTCTTAACATGTGGATATCCACTTGTCACAGACCTTGTTGAAGAGACTATCTTTCTCTCACTGAATGATCTTGGCACCCTTACAGAAAATCAACTGGCCACAGATGTATGGGTTTACTTCTGGGATCTCAATCCTATTCCATTGACTGATCTATACATCTATCCTTATGCTAATACCACAGTTTTAGTTACTATAGCTTTACGGTAAGTTTTGGAATCTTGAACTGTGGGTCCTCCAAATTTGTTTTTCTTTCTCAGTATGGTTTTGGCTATTTGGAACCTGTTGTATTCCATGTGAATCTGTGGCTCAACTTTTCCATTTCTGCAAGAAAGGCATTTGGAGTTTTGACAGGCACTGCACTGAATCTGCAGATCACTTTGGTGGTACGGCCATCTTAACAACATTAAGTCTTGCAATCCATAAACTTGGAATTTCTTCCTGTAATTTTTTGTAGTTTTCAGTGTACAAATGTACTGTTTCTTTGGTTAAATTTATCCCTCAGTATTTTATCATTTTGGATGCTACTGTAAATGAAATTTTAAAATTTCCCTTTTAGATTTTTCATTGCTAGTATAAAAAACACAACTGATTTTTAAAATATTTACCTTGAAACCTGCAACTCTGTTGAATTCACTTATAACTAATTTTCTGGTGCACGAGGAATCTTTAGCATATTCTATCTGTGGAATCATGTTATCTGCAAATTAATAGGTTTACTTCTTATCAGTGTGGGTGCTTTTTATTCCTTTCTCTTGCTCAACTGCTCTGACTAGGACTTCTAATGCAATGTTGATTAGTAGCAAAACATCTGGTGTCTTTGTCTTGTTCCTGATCTTAGAGAAAAAGCTTTCAGTCTTTCACAATTTATAATGTATAATGAAGTATAAGGTTGGGTGTCGATTTTCATAAATGCCCTTTATCATGTTAGGGAAGCTCCCTTCTATTCCTAGTTCGCTGAGTGTTTTTATCATAAAAAGTATTTACATATTTTTGTTCCAAGTATAATTATTTCAAGCATAAAAGTATTACATTAGGAGAAATCTATAGGAGAAAGTGGAATAGAAAAAATAGAGATTCTCGTTCAAAGAGAAAAAATTAATGAAAACTGTCTGACTATAAATAAGAACTTGTGCATGTATGTTTTAAATGAACATTGATAGGTATCGAATCACTGTAATACTTTCAGAAGTGTTCTAACAATTCTATTCAAACACAACAACATTTACTATATACAAAAAATCATACCATTTGCAACTGTTAAAACTCATGATAAAAATATAAAATACTGATTTACAAATGTCCAAGGGGAACACAGGTACTCAAAATTACTGTAGGTGATACATCCAGAAATATGAAGACACTGTTATAATCTAACCAGAACTTTCAGAAAGAGCAGGAAAGAAAATTCAACGTTCAAACAGTCAAATGTTTACTGAGCACCCACTACAACCTGTTCAATGTGCTAGGCACCACTCAATGTGCTAGCGATACAGCAGAAGACGATATAAAGACTTATGAACCTACATTCTAATGAGGACAGACAATAAGCAAATAAACATGTAAATGTATACTAGGTCAGAAAATTAGTGCTAGGGAGAAAAATAAAGCAAGGAAGTAGGACAAGGGGAGTTGGGAAAGGATTACTTTATACGTGAAGATGAAAGAAAGTTCAATGGCTGAGGTGACTTTTGAGCAGAGACCTGAAGACACCTGCAAGGGAACCATGTGACTATCCACTATCCAGATAGGGGGAGGGGCTATGGCATTTTACTCTGTGTAAGAACAAAAGCCACTAAGAGACCTAGGCAAAAGAGTGTCCTTCAATACAGACTAAGGAATGGGGGTACAAGACCAGGTTTGATTAAATAATTTTTTAATTAATTTATTTATTTATCTTTGGCTGCACTCAGTCTTCGCTGCTGCGCACAGGCTTTCTCTAGTTGAGGTGAGCAGAGGCTACTCTTCGTTGCAGTGCGCAGGTTTCGCATTGTGGTAGCTTCTCTTGTTGCGGAGCATGGGCTCTAGGTGTGCGGGCTTCAGTAGTTGTGGCATGTGGGCTCTAGAGCACAGGCTCAGTAGTTGTGGTACACAGGCTTAGTTGCTCCGCGGCATGTGGAATCTTCCAGGACCAAGGCTCAAACCCATGTCCCCTGCATTGGCAGGTGGATTCTTAACCCCTGAGCTACCAGGGAAGTCCCTGATTAAATAATTTTTGTTTGAACTAGCACCTTTAATAAAACTATTTCATTTCAGGTTTATAGAAAAAATATTTATCATCTATTACACATAAATAATCATATAAGGCAGTGAACTACTCCTAATCCTGTATATGATACACTAAATCTGTTTAATTTTTTTTTCCAGCAGTTACTGGAATTCCAGGAACAATGCCTAGTATAAATTTCACAATGCAAATTTAAACCGGAAAATTCGGCAGAATGAACAACTGCAGTGGTTTTTAAGCTTGTTTTTAGTAGCAGAATCCTTCAAATAAATGTAACATGGAACTCCACAGATACAAAAAAGATTATGATAATGTACATTTATCACGTAGGTTCAGGTTCAAAACTTTTACTAATATAAAGCAAATAAATGAGAATACTCTGTCCCGATGAAAGATAAAACTTTAAATTAGTTGTTACGATGTTATACCAACTTCAGCATCCAGTGTCTTCCGTATTGTTTTACATGTCTAGTATTGAAAAATTCTAATTCAAAGAGATTAAGAAACTATTTTATTACATCTGTTTACCATTACAGTTATTTAACAATTTGCCTTTTAATTTAAGGCTGTCCATTGTTTAAACGAATCTAGAAGACTGAAAGCAAAGTCATTTAAAAATGGTTGTTTCAAAATTTATCGTTACATTATATAACTGCTCATGTTCATTGAGGGGTGAACATTCAATTTAAGACAATAAATGGCAACAGTGAAATGACTTTTGTAAAAACACACTGCTGCATTGTTTGCAGTAGTGAAAGTCTAGAAATTACCTAAATGTATATCAACAGGAGACTAGTTAAACACAAACAGAATTTCCATAAGTGAACGGTATATTCTAATTAAAGAGAGAAAGGCAATTCACTGAGGACTACCCATGGAATTAATTCTCAAAATATAAATGAAAACAGCAAAGTAAAGAATGTGTACAGTATAACATTACATATGTTAAAGGGAGAGAAAGAGGAAAGAGAGGGAGAGGCTAAAGGAGAGAAGGAAGGAGCAGGAAAGGGGAGGAAGAGAGGGAGGTGAAAAAAAGGGAGAGAGATATATAAATATGTCTATACGTTCATATATTATGGAATATCGACAGAAAAATCCACAGGAAATTAGGCTGTCTTGAAAGATAGAAACTGAATTAATTTGTGAACAGGAGTGAAAGGGAGATTTACTTTTTCCTGTAATTTAGGATACACTTTGCTGCCTTTTGAATTTTATAATATGTGCAAATATAACCTATTTCAAGAAATACTTCTTAAAAAAAATAACATAAAAAAGAATTATGAAAAAAGTCCAGGTTCAGAAGCTGCTTTAAATCATCCCTGTTTGGAATAAATACTTTAAAATTCTACCTTGTAATATTAGAATATTCATTAAGGCTATTTTTAAAAAATTGCTTTAGATGCCACACAGTCTTCTCTGTTAGACAACTACCCAAAACTTTAAAATAGTTCAATGTGAACCCTAATTTTGCTTCACTTTCGTAAGTGACAACCAGCAGTTTCTAAAATTAAAAAGTTTTAAAAAGTAAAATGTATGACAAATGATGATAATTGAAGACTAAAGTCAACCTGTCTTCATTATAGGGGAAAATAGTAATTAATTTACCTACTTTTATTTCTAAACCAGAATAACAAGTTTTCTGATTTAGTGCAAAATGTATTTTCATCTCTGTAAAAAGACTTCAATGTTACAGGTAATACACTTCATTGTGAAGGATCACTGTATATCATATATGGGGTAGCAGCTCAGGAAAATGAGAGCAAGAAAGAGAAATGTGCAAACGATACAACACAGAGAAGAATATAATACGCACTTAGTGAGAAAATAAAGATTCAAACAAAGACATTAAAGAAAGGTTTAATCTAAGGGGGGATAATTTCAAAAAGATTTGGAGAGTTCCATCTCTACCTAGATATAGAAAGCTGAGAAGACCCTCAAGACGGTAAGACAAAGCTGAATGAACTACAAAATAACTTTTCCTGAACCTGTTGAAAAGCTCAGGTCACAAGGCAACAGTGCAGCATGAAATCTAAAGAAAGGCACTTCTAAGAAAAGAGGGAACACCAGCACTGAATCATCTGTGGCATAGCCTGAATGGCAGGCACCTTAAAAGCAAGTGAAGAAAATTCAGTTAATTTTCTAAATAAATTGATAAAGTCCAATTGTGGGTTAGTGGACAGCAAAGAACCTCAGGAGCCACAAGTACAATGGGAGTTCACATCAACTTTCAGGTTCTTCAAATGGAAATGGCATAAAAATGCTGAAACGTACACAAAGAACGCCTTCATCGGCTCACAAAACTTGACACAGCTGAAGAAAGAATCAACAAACTTGAAGAAAAGTCAATAGAAGTTACCCAAACTAAAAAAAAGAATAAAATAAAGCAAAGTATCCAAGAGCTATGAGATAATAACAAATGGTCTAACACATGTGTAATTGGTATCCCAGCAGGAAATGAGAGAAGAGAGCGTAAGTATTTGAAGAAACAATGGCTGAAAATTTTCCAAAAGTAATGAAAAATATCAAACCACAGATGCAGGAAGCTGAGAATCCCAAATAAGGTAAATATCAAAAAACAAAACAAAACAAACAAAAAATACAATGTAACACCACACAACACACCTAAACACATTATATTCAAGATGCTGAAAATCAGAGATAAAATCTTAAACCCAGCTAGAGAGGAAAAAAGTATGCATTAATGACAAAGGAACGAAGATAGGAAGTACATCAGACTTCTCAAAAGAAACTATGATCAGGAGATAACGGAGAGACATCTTTAAAGTGCTGAGAGAATTTTAAAAATCCTCTCAATCCAAAATTCTATATTGGTGAAAATATCATTCAAAGTGAAGACAACTTCCAGATTCAGCTCTGATATATAGAGATTGTAAGTCATCACTCCCATCTATAAAACACGGGAAAAAAAACAACAACTTTTCTTTGATTCAACAGAAAACCAAGGTTATAGGGCAAACTGCCATCCTGCCATGTGGAGAGAGAGGTGAATACAGAGAGTGACAGTTGAGATAATGCTTACCTGGACCACTGGAAGGAACATTTAAATGGTAATTTCGACTAATTGCTGGTAGATGAGTGTGGACTACCATGAGAATGAAACTCCTAGGGCCCCCAAAACTTTCATGGGCTTTACCTCCAAGAACCACAGAAGTTTCTTATGGTGAAAAAGCAAGAAAGATACCCCTGTTTCTCTGGCAGGAAGAAAAGAAAAGTAACCATTCTGAAATATTCACACAGTGTTGTTCTTCCTAAAAAAGGCCTATTCTCCAGTAAAACAAACCTTACTAGAGCCTTATCTCACCCTGGAGACGGGCGTTTATCTGACATTATCTGCTTTCTCCTAGTCTTCCTATGTCACTGGGAGTGGGCAGGAAGGTAAGAAACACTTGTGAACACCATGTCCAGGGACACAGGTCACTAAAACACTGAGTTTTAATAAGATGATAGAACGCTTCCAGTCCCCCACACCTTACTACCACACCAATAGGGTTCCAGTATAACAATGCATTAGAGATAAAAGAGATGCAAGATGCATGCCCTATCTAAAGAGGAGTTTTTGTGGATGCCCAAGATAACAAGAGAAATAAAAACAAGGACAGTAGAGGAACTTTAAGCCTCTGGCACCTACAGCCACAGCAAACATTAACATAGCCAAACCCCTGGCCTTATGACCATAAAACCTCATATTGAAGACCTATTTACCTCATTTCCTATTACCCCACACATCATGTCCAGTTTTCAACAAAAAATTACAAAGCATTCTAAAAGACAAGAAAAAGCACAGTCTGAAGAGACAAAGTAAGCATCAGAACCAGACTTACATATGACATAGATATTGACATTTTCTGGCTCTTGCGGGAAAAGTAAACATTACCCAAGAAGAGACAGGTAATGTAAGCACAAAGATGGAACCATTAAGGATCAAAAAGAAATGCTAGAAATATAAAACATGTTAATATTATAACAGAAATGAAGACTGCATTTGACGAGTTCATCAGTACATAAGACATAGCTAAGGAATAGATCAGTGAATCTGAACCAGTGAATAGAAACTTGCAAAACTGAAATGCAATCGGAAAAAGAATGAAAACAAACAGAAGAGGACATCTAAGAACAGTGGACAATTTCAAAAGATGTAACATACACATAATTGAATACCAGAAGGAGAAAAAAAGAGAAAACAGTACAGAAAAAATAGGAAATAATAATGGCTGAGAACTTTCCAAAATTAATGACAGACCCCAAACCATGGATAAAGGAAGCAAAGAGAAGACAAAGTAGGATAAGAATCCAAAAAATGACAACTAGTTATCTCATTTCAAAATGGGGAACACAAGAGCAAAGAGAAAATTTTGAAAGACAGAGAAAAAACATACCTCACCTACAGGGGAACAAAGATAAGAATTACAAAAGACTCCTTGTTAGAAACTATGGAAGCAAGAAGAGAGTGGAGTGAGATAAAGTGCTGGAGAAAACATCACCAACCTAGAATTCTACATCCAGCAAAATTATCTTTCAAAAGAGAAGTAAAGACTTTATCAGACAAACAAAAATTGAAGGAATTCATCACAGCAGATCTAGATTACCAGAAATGTTTTTTAAAAGTTCTTCAGGGAGAAGCAAAATTATACAGGTCAGAAACTGGGACATATATAAAGTAAGAATATTAGGGAAAGAATAAATGAAGATAAAATCTTTTTTCTTATTCTTAACTTTTTTTTTTTTGGCTGTGTGGCATGGCTTGTGGGCTATTAGTTCCCCAACCAGGGATTGAACCCATGCCCCAGAGGTGAAAGCGCTGAGTCCTAACCACTGGACCACGAGGGAATTTCCTATTCTTAAAGTAATAATAGTGACAGTATATTGGGTGAAGATAGAATATGGATAACTGAAATGAATGAGAGCAATATCATAATGGACAGAATACATTGTTTAAAGGTATCTGCATTACATGTGAAACAGTATAATGGCATTTGAAGTTAACTTAATTACAAATGTATATTTCAAAATCTGGGCCAATCACTAAAAACTTTTTACAAACACATAATTGATACACTAATAGATAAGATTAAATGAATCATATGAAAGGTTCAGTGAAAACCAGACAGGGTAAAGCAAGAAAGCGAGAGAGAGAGAGAGAAAGTAAGAAAGAGTCAACTATACATCGCCTACAAGACTAAGGTTAAAAGTAAATATAAAGACTAACATTAAAAGTAAAAGGAAGGAGAAATATACCATGCAAACACTAATCAAAACCAAGCTCTCTCCTATCTCACACAGCATATAGAAATTAACTCTACGTTAGTCAAAGACCTAGATATAGGAGCTAAAACTATAAAACTCAGAAGAAAATACTGAGTTTTATATGGGATAAATCATCATAACTTTGGATTTGTATTAGAAACATCCCAAAAGCATGAGCAAAAAAAAAAAAAGAAAGAAAATACATATATTGAACTTCATCAAAATTAAAAACTGTACATCAAAGAATATTATCAGAAAAATAATAAGATCACCTATATAATGAGAGAAAATATTTGCAAATTATATACCTGATAAGGGTCTTCTAAAAATATATATAAAGAATACGTACAACTCAATAACAAAAAGACAACCCAATTAAAAAACAGGCAAAGGGCATAAACAGACATTTCTCTGAAGGAGATATACAAATGGCCAAAAGGCACATGAAAAGATACTCAACCTCATTTGTCATTAAGGGAATGTAAATAAAACCCACAAGATACCACTTCACATAAAGCATATTGACTATAATAACAGAATTGGCTATAATCAAAAATATAAGTGTTAGCAAGGAGAGAAATAGGAACACTTGTACATTGCTGGTGGGAAGGTAAAATGGTGAAACCACTGTGAAAAACAGTTATAGAGTTCCTCAAAAAGGTAAATAAATTCTACTCCTAGGTATATACCCAAAAGAATTGAAAATAGGTACTCAAAAAATATTCATATGAGAATGTTCAAAACAGCACTATTCACAACAGTCAAAAGGTTGAAACAACTCAAATGTCTATCACTGGATGAATGCATGAGTTGTGAGATATGCATGCAATGAAATATCATTCAGCCATAAAAAGGAAGTAAGTACTAGCTACATCATGGATGAACCTTGAAAACACTGTAGTAAATGAAAGAAGCCAGACATAAAAGGCCCATATATTGTATGAGTCCACTTATAAGAAATTAGAATAGAAAACAGATTGGTAGTCACCAGATGCTGGAGGGAGATTAGAATGGGCGGCAACTGCTTAGAGAGTACAGGGTTTTACTTTAGAGTGATGAAAATGTTTTGGAACTAGATAGAGGTGGTGGTTGCATGTTATGAATGTACCAAATGCCACTGAATTGTTCAGGGTAAAATGGTTCATTTTATGTTATGTAAATTTCACATCAATGAAAATAAAGAAGTAAAGAAAGAAAAAAGAAAGAGAGGGAGTGTGGGAGAAAGAAAGGAAGGAAAAAAAGGAGGGTAGCTGTATTAAGACAAAGCAGACTTCAGAACAAAAAAACTTATCAGGGCAACAGAGGCATTAAGTAAGGATTCAATAAGAAAACAAAACAATCCTTAGTGTGCATGCACCTAAAAACAGGGCATCAAAATATATGAGGCAAAAATTGATAGATCTGAAAGGGGAAATGGACAAATCCATGTTATAGCTGAAGAATTCAAAACCTCCCTTGAGATAATCAACAAATGGAACAGAGAGGAAATCAGTAAGGATATAGCTGACCTGAACGGAACTATCAGTCAACTTGATCTAATTAATATTTATAGAATACTCTGTCCAACAACAGAACACATAGACTTCTCAAGCTCACATGGAAATACTCCTCAAGACAGACCACTTTCTGGGCCATAACACACACACTCTAACAAATTTTTAAAAAAACAGAAATCATACAAAGTGTGTTCTGAGACCACAATGGAATGAAGCTAGAAATCAGTAACAGAAAAATAGCTGGAAAATCCCTAAATTTTGGAGATTAAACAACACACATCTAAGTAACACATGGGTCAAAGAAAAAGTCTCAAGATAAATTTAAAATTATTTTGAATTAAATTAAAGTGGGAATAAATACAACTTATGAAAATGTGTAGGGTGCAGCAAAAGCATTGGGAAGTTAATTTATAGCATTAAATGCATATATCAAGAGAGAGCTAGACATCAATAATCTAAGATTCCACCTTAGGAAACTAAAGAAAGAAGAGCAATTTAAGCATCAAGCAAGCAGAAGAAAAAAAACAATAAAAATTACACAATCAATGAAATTGAAAAGAGGAAAGTACAATAATAGAAAATCAATGAAACCAAAATCTGGCTCTTTAAACAGATCAATAAAATAGATAAGCCTTTAGCCAGGCGAACAGAGAAAAAAGGAGAGAAGACAAGTTTACCAATATCAGAAATGCAAACGGGGTCATCACTACTGATTCCATGGAGAATAAAAAGACAATAAAGGAATATTATGAACAATTCTATGCTCACAAACTTGGTAAACTAGATGAAAGGGACCGATTACTTGAAAGCCTACTAAAACTCACACAAGGAGAAGTAGATTATCTGAATAGGCCTATTATTATTAAAGCAATTGAATCGGTAGTTAATAACTTCCCAACAGAGAAAGTATCAGGCCCAGATGGTTTCACTGGTGAATTCTACCAAAGATTTAAGGAAGTAATGATAACAATTCTCTACAAAATCTTCAAGGAAATATAAGAGTGAATATTTCTTAACTCATTCTATGAGGCCAGCCTTATCCTAATGTCAAAACCAGATAAAGACATTACAAGAAAGGAAAACTACAGACCGGTGTCTCTCATGAATGCAAAAATCCTCAACAAAACGTTAGCAAATTGAGTGTAAAATTACATAAAAAGAATTATAAACCACAACCAAGTGTGATTTATTCCAGGTATGCAAAGCTGGTTCAACATTCAAAAATCAGTCACTGTAATCCACCACACATCAATAGGTTAAATAAGAAAAATCGTAGGAATTGACACAGGAAAACCATTCTCCTATACTCACAATAAAAACTTTCCACAAACCGGAATAAAAGGAAAATTCCTCAATTTAATTAAAAAAAAAACTGCAACCCCACCCTCACCCCAAACTATAGCTAACATCATAATTAATGGCAAGAAATTAGAAGCTTTCCCCCTAAGATAAGGAACAAGGCAAGGATATCATCTCTCTCTACTCCTATTCAACAGTGTAATGAAGTCCTAGCTAATACAATAAGAAAAGAAAAGGTACACAAATTTGGGACAAAACAATTAAACTGATGTGTGTGTGTGTGTATATATATATATTTATTTATTTATTTACTTATATTTATATTTATATATATTTGTTGTTGATTCTTTGGAATGGATATAAAAAATCTCCAAGAACTCCAAGAATTAACAAGCAAATATAGCAAGGTCATAGGACAGAAGATTAATACACAAAAGTTAACTGCTTTCCAGTATATCAGTAATAAACAATTGGAATCCGAAATTTTAAAAACATTTACCATAGCACCAAACAAAACAATAAAAAACTTGGGTAAAAATCTAACAATACGTAAAGGATGTACATGTAGAAAACTACAAAACGTTAATGAAAGAAATCACAGACATATAAATAAATGGAGAGATATTCCATGTTCATGGATTGGAAGACTAAACACTAATATATCAGTTCTTCCCAACTTCATCTGTAGATTCAATGCAATCCCAATCAAAATCACCAGAATCTATTCTGTAGATATCAACAAACTGATTTTAAAGTTTATATGGAAAGGCAAAAATGCCCTGGAGTAACCAAGACAACCGTGAAGAAAAACAATGCTGGAGGATTCCCCATTACCCAACTTGAAGACTTAATATAAAGCTACAGTATTCAAGACAGAGTAGTTGGCCAAAGAATAGACACATAGATCAACAGACCAGAATAATTAGACCCACACAAATATGCCCAACGGATGATATAACAAATAGATATTTTTTCTCACAATTGAACGAAACTAGTTTTTAAATGCCCTAAATTCAAATCTTCCCAATAATGCTGATTAAGCTCAATCTCCATTCTATTAACGTCCAAAATGCTAAATTCTACTTTGTTTATACTTGGTGAACTATATCTATGATTAGAACCCGGAGGCATGAATTGGAGCAATTTAATAACTACATAAAAGGTGGCAACTAGCCGATAGAACAGTTTCACATGACCACCAGAAAATCTTGCTTTCCCCAAATGTTATTAATAGTCAGAAGAATAAAGAACATATTTTCTGAACTTGGTCTTCATGTCTCAGCTTAAATGTTACTTTGGGAGGCCTTCTGTGACCCCTGGGATAAGTTAAACCCACTTGCAGTATAATTAGGCAGAACCCTATACCTCCTCTCTTTTGTAAACATTACATTAATTATACTAAACTAACATAATTATATATAACTAATATACTGATATTAATGTGTTTACACATTATAGACTGTATGGCTCCAGCAGGTCAAAGACCTTTTCTTGTTCACTAACCCCTTCTGCCCCTGGCACAAAGCAAATGCTCAATAATTATCTGTTGAATTTAACTGCATAAAATATGTGTTGTGAAGAAGAGGCATAAAATTTCAGTCATCAGAAACACCAAAAATCTATGTTTTTAAATGTCAAAGAGAAAAAGGTTCATAAAACTGGTCAAAATTTTTTCTTTAACTTACAAAATCGAAAGGGATTTTGTGAAAGAAAAAATTCCTAAAAGAAATGGGAATAACCAAAATTATCCAGCCATGACCCAGATCAGTAGTTCTCAACCTCACTCCACACAGAAGTTACCTGGGACATTTAAACAATACCAATTTAATTGGGCTATAATAGAGCCCAAATGATAGGCAGTACTTAAAATTTCTTCAGGTGAATCTAATGTTCTGTTAGGGTAAAATACAGTCCAGTACAAAGAGCTCAAGAAACTGTCTCAAACAAGTCTCACAACTGGAAAGATCACTACAATAAACAAGAAAATGAAAACTGATAAAACGGAAAATTAACAAACCTTTATTTAGTACCAATAGAGTTTTAGTAATAAACAAAAAGCATTTATAATTGATAAGTTAAGCAGAACATAAGCAAGGAGTACAGTATAAAGAAAAATCAAATTGTAAATCAGACAGTATGCTGTGAAAACCATAAGAACTCTACAGAGAATTTCACACTATCAAGATATATACTTTATTCAAATTCATTCATAGAGTCTACTACATGTCAAGCCAACTAGGCACAGGAAACTAAAACAAATAAAAGTGTGTTTTCTATAAACAGTGTGGAAACAAATGGTAAGCCAAATGGAAAACAAGATGATTGAATTCCTGTTCTCATCCTTCATTGAAATTAATTAAGTGGATTGAAGACTTAAATACAGAATGCAAAACTATGTTACTTTAAGAAGACAGTATAGGAGAATACCTTTATGATTTCAGATTAGGAAAGGATTTCTTCTTTTTTTTTTTTTAGGAAAGGATTTCTTTTAAAAGACACAAAAATCAATAAGCATAAAGGAACAGAGTGATATTCTTATCTATACTGAAATTAAGAATTTTTACTCATCATAAGATACCATTTAAAGGAAGGAAAAAGTTCAGAAAATTGGAGAAGCTATTTGTAACCACATAAATGGGAACAAAAGCATTTATAAAGCCTTGGTATCCAGAATATATAAAGACCTGTATCCAGGATACATAAAGATTTCCTATGAATCAATGTCTTTTTTTTTTGAATTCTGAACTTTGTATGTGAAAACCCACAGGATGAACGTGTCTCTGCATGATGTTATCTTCTCCCAGAGAAGACCTAATTTGCTTCAGGCAAACATCTAGCCTAAGAACACTGACAACTGGTTATTAATTAAGCTTAATAAATCCAATCAGGGATAGGGATGATTTGACACTGGACATCAGTCTTTGTAAAGGCCGGTTTATTTCCAGTTCACAGTTACCACTAAGGTGTATCCTTTCAGAGTTCTAACCAAAATCCTTGGGGACTTAAATGAGTCCCTCATCCTTTGTGTGCCCTGAACTCCAATTTTTGAACCCCCTAACCACAGGATGTCAAAATCTCTCCTCAAATTCTCAGTTTCTCAATACTGCATGAGGAATTAGAGGATCTCTTTAGGGGGAAAAACTGGTCCCAAATGACTGGGCTCATGTAATTGAGCTTCCCACTTCTCTCAGATCTTGATTTTGCAATTCTTCACTACCTTGGTAGTTTTCAGTAATTTCAAATGGTTATACTTTTAATCTAGCTCTTCTAGTTATTTTCAGCAGGAGGGTTGGCTCAAAAAACCTAGTCTCTAATCACCTTCATAACTTTTTAAAGAATATACTTCTTTCTTCTAATTAAAAGGCCTAGAAGCAAGAACACTCCAGTAGTAATAAGCACCACAAGCACCTAAATTGTGGTTTCTAAATACCATTCCCACTAAAAGAAATTTGTACTCCTTGGAGAAATTGTTGATTCCACGTATCAGGGTGGGATATACAAGTCACACTGCTGTAGACAGAATGTTTGTATCCTCCCAGTTGCAATGTTGAAACAGTCCTCAATGTGATTGTATCTGGAGGTGGGGCCTTTGGGAAATGATTAGGTCATGATGGCAGAGCCCTCATGAAATGAGTTTAGTGCCTTATAATAGAGACTCCAGAAAGCTTGATCCCCCTTTCTGCCCATGTGAGGGCACAGTGAAAAAATGGTCACCTATGAACTAGGAATCAGGTCGTCATCAGACACTGAATCTGAGGGTTCCTTGATCTTGGACTTCTCAGCCTCCAGTACTGTGAGAAATAAATTTCTACTGTGTATAAGCTACCCAGTCTGTGGCATTTTGTTATAACAGCCCAAATGGACTAAAACAGATATCTAGTTAAAAGTAAATTCCTCTTCCACTTTTGACCCTCAGCTACCTAGCTCCTCTCCCTGAAGGTGATGTCTGTATAAAGGACTTTGTGTATCCTTCAAGATTTAAAACATATATAAAACTAGAAATTAGCCAAAAACAACAAATATAAGTGAACTTAGGTCAAAAATTGCCTACTCTGATCACTGTCAGATGGATATAGAGAAGATGGTCAATTAGGGTATCTTCAAATGTGTAAGCATTTTCTCTCACCATCTCTACTTCATGAAACAAATATTTGATAGACACCTTACTCTTATTAAGGGAGTTCAACACTATGCTGAAAAGTAGATGATAAGAAAAACACGATCCTTGCTCTTAAGAAGCTTACAATTTTGCTGAGGACAGGAAGTAAAAAAGAAAGTATTCTTCCTGGATAACACTTTACTAATGTCTTCCCGGATCCCCTGAATCCTGTCTAAAACCACGCTCTGCGGTTCCTTCCTCTCCATCACCATCCTGTCAAAAATCTGCTCTTTTCCAGAATTCTCTCAATTTCAGTTCATGATACCAACACTGAGTGGGATGATGGATTTGATGGCAGTGAGGTTAAACAGAAACCTAAGAATCATCTTTGCACTTTCATCCCACATCCAGCAGATAAGCAAATTCTGACTATATATCCTAAATATTTCTAAAACTCCTCCTATCCTTTCTATCCCCGTTTTTGCTCTCAGTTAAGACCAGCATCATCTCTCATCTGGGCCACTTAATTGCTCCATACCGAAGTCTCTTCCCGCCAATTCTTGCTCCAAACCACTATTCTGAATGCTCCCCATCCTTAGTAGGCATGATACATAGGCCTTCATTAATCTGCCCTCTACCTACCTCTCCAATTTAACATCTTACCATTGCATCCCACTCAGATATAACCTTATTTCATCCTTCAACCATTCTAAACTTTTTTCGGGTTCCTCCAACCTACATTCCACACTTCTATACCTTGCATCTGCAGTTTATTTTGTTTGGAATGCCTCTTCTTTCCCAGTTCTATACCAATCCATCCACCTGGCTAATGCCTCTTGTGACAAGACCCAGATAACCTCCCTGACCAGGTCCTCTTCCCTACTCTGAACAGTAAGTTACTCCCCCCACACACTGTGACATCATAGATCTTGTACATACTTATATTATTGCTCTTATTTACCCTAAAATATAAGCATTTGTTCACATGTCAGCCTCCCCCAAAACTTGGTATCCTTTGAAGTTGTTCTCCAGTGTCTTATTTTTGCAAACCTAATGTCAACCCAATATACACTAAAATATCTCAATAAACGTTTGTTGTATTAACTAAGTGAATGAAGCCTTCTCTTTTCCTCCATCTCCCTTTCTCATTTTCTTCCCCCTTCGGATAGCAACCCACAACCATGTGTCATGACTCAGTCTATGGATATAAGTTAGTTACATGATTTCAGAATTCTGATGCCATAAAAGGTGACATGTTCTACCCAAAGGCTAAATTAGCAAAGTCCCTAAGTGAGGACAGCACAATTTTCCAGCGGAACCTCGGGTCCAAGAAAAGAATCTCTTTCAAGCATAATCTCAAGTCCTCTTGATTCCCATCCTAAGACAGTCTCAGTTTCTAAATGGATTACAAGGCTCATCCTCAGCAGGCCCAATCCAGTCTTAAATTGGACACTTTAAGATAGAACAAGTTTCACCACTAAGATGTCTCCATCAAAGTATCTGAGATAGCTGGGGGCAAAGACTTTAGTCTGTAAAGCCCCTTATACAGCTAATGTTTCCCTGGAATATCCCTTGAAACACTGCTCATCTTAAAACTACTTGACTTGAAAACTTACTTAATCTTATTCTGATACTCATTCATCACTCAATATTTATTTAGCACCTACTCTGTGCTGGATACTTTACCAAAGCTCTGGGGTCATCACCCATAACATAAATATGTATATGTGACGTGACCTGACTTGCCTGACCTGACTTGTCTCCATGGCCTAAATGACAATGATGATGGTGTGGCGTGGCATGGCTGCACCTGGCCCCTGCTTATTCTGTGCTGGGACCTCATCTTCCAGTCCCCAGTGTAAGGCATACTATAAATCAATCCTAATTCAAGAGTTGCCCAGCTGACTCTACAGCATTTAGTTGGTTCTCTTTTTCCTCTAACTCTTCTCTCTCTGCCAACATTATCTTGGATTTTGGTTTGTTTTTTAAGTTTCCATTATTTAGCTTCTTTTATAAAGTTGAATTTTTAAGTTTTCTCCTTCTCCCTCTCAAAAAAATGCCAAACTAAAACTAAAATGTCAGACATTATTTGTCTTCTTATTCATATACTGGTTCTCAATACTTTACCTGTGCTTCCACAGCTCTATGGAGAAAAAAGTACTTCTCCTTCCTGCTTTATTGGCACTTTCTGGAATTACAAATTCAATGCTAAATAATTGTGGCAGGTGACAAAACAATTTCCTCATAAATCACAAGGTATAAAGAGCTTGGTAGAAGCTGAATGTAAAGCAAACAGATACACTCTTCTGACAAATTAGAACAAGGTATAATTAGAACTCAAAGGATAGCTTGGAGTACCGTGAAGAGGAAATTGAAGAAAATCTTGGGCAGGGTACCTCCAGTACCAGTTAAAGTAAATAATCTAGCACTAAAATTTCTACTAAAGAGTCAAGAACCTGGACTTCCCAGGTGGTCCAGTGGCTAAGACTCCATGCTCCCAATGCAGGGGGCCTGGGTTTGATCCTTGGTCAGGGAACTAGTTCCCACATGCATGCTGCAACTAAGATCCCATGTGCTGCAACTAAAAAAGATCCCACATGCTGCTACTAAAGATCCTGCATGCCACAACAAAGATCCCTCGTGCTGCAGCCAGGACCCGGCGCAGCCAAATAAATATTTTTTTAAAAAAGGAGAGTCAAGAAACAATTCACAGGCAGGAGGTGTGTGGAAAATATGATAGTGGAGGGCTAAATCATTTCTTTTTTTAAAAAAATGTACAGCTTCACTCTAACATTTTTTTAAATTATTTATTTATTTATTTATTTATTTATGGTTGTGTTGGGTCTTCGTTGCTGTGCACAGGTTTTCTCTAGTTGCATCAAGCAGGGGCTACTCTTCACTGCAGTGCACGGGCTTCTCATTGTGGTGGCTTCTTTTGTTGCGGAACATGGATTCTAGGCGCGCGGGATTCAGTAGTGTGGCACGTGGGCTCAGCAGTTGTAGCTCGCAGGCTCCAGAGTGCAGGCTCAGTAGTTGTGGCGCATGGGCTTAGTTGCTCTGTGGCATGTGGGATCTTCCTGGACCAGGATTGAACCCGTGTCCCCTGCATTGGCAGGCGGATTCTTTTTATTTTTTTATTTTATTTTTTTTTTGCGGTACACAAGCCTCTCACTGTTGTGGCCTCTCCTGTTGCGGAGCACAGGCTCCGGACGCACAGGCTCAGCGGCCATGGCTCACAGGCCCAGCCACTCCGTGGCATGTGGGATCTTCCCGGACCGGGGCACGAACCCGTGTCCCCTTCATCGGCAGGCGGACTCTCAACCACTGCACCACCAGGGAAGCCCCTTTTTATTTTTTATTCTTTTTAATTTATTTATTTTATTTATTTTTGGCTGTGCTGGGTCTTCGTTGCTGCGCATGGGCTGTCTCTAGTTGCGGCGAGTGGGGGCTACTCTTTGTTGTGGTGCACAGGCTTCTCATTGCGGTGGCTTCTCTTGTTGCAGAACATAGGCTCTAGGCACGTGGGCTTCAGTAGTTGTGGCACGTGGGTTCAGTAGTTGTGGCTCACAGTTCTAAAGCACAGGCTCAGTAGTTGTGGTGCACAGGCTTAGTTGCTCCACAGCACGTGGGATCTTCCAGGACCAGGGCTCGAACCTGTGTCCCCTGCATTGGCAAGCAGATTCTTAACCACTGTGCCACCAGGGAAGTCCCCCAAATCATTTCTAATCACACAAGTCTGGGAGTGATCACTCCAACCTCTGAACTCCTGTAACTATATATGTGATACCCAATCCAGACTTGTTCTTGAAATGCTTATCTTACTTGCTAGACGATACATTCTTTGGCTGTTTATTTCATCTTTATAATATCCCTCTGGCAGGCATATTTTAAAAAACAACCTCGTGCATCAACCCTGTGATTTTCAGGTTTTAACTTACTTTCACAGGTAGGCTACCCTATTGGAAGACTATACAATCTTCGAGCTCTTAGCAATTACATTTATCATTTAAAAGCAGTCTCAGTGCTATTCAAGTAATACATATACTAGAGATCAGATTAAATAGTAATGAGACTGTTTTCCCATAATCTTCTCCCTTTATGAATGGCAAACCTAAGACCAAACACTGAAGGTAATAATCCTTCCTAACGTCAAAAATACACTTCTATAATAACAAGCACCTCAGAATATATACATGCCACAAAATGTGCATCTATATAATGTTATACAGTTTGAAAAGTAATGTCACATACTCTTACCTCATTTAAGCTCCACAATTTTTATTTTACCAGGGAGTAAAACTGCGTAAGTTGCCTGAGGAAACTAATAATTATTGAGTGCCTACTGTTCTAGTACCCATCATTAACAAATACGATCAACACATACTTTATGTGCCGACAACCTCATGACGTATGACATTGGTTTTTAAAACAGGCCTGCTAGAGCTGAACATGTAAGACTATTTATTAAATGAAAGATTTTAGGTTTGTTTCCCATTATGTGTAAGTCTGTACTGGGTGCTGTAATTCTTCTCAAACTTTAATGTGCATACTTATCACTGGAGATCTTGTCAGAATTCAAATTATGATTCAATAGGTCTCAGGTAGGGCTCAAGATTTCTAACAAGGTGCCAGGTGATGCTGATATTGTTGGTCTGCATTTTGAAAGCAAGGTTGGACTTCTCTGGTGGCACAGTGGTTAAGAATCTGCCTGCCAATGAGAGCAAGGTTGTAGAATATATAATTTACCCTGGGAGTTCCCTGATAGCCTAACGGTTAGGATTCCGGACTTGCACTGCCAAGGCCAGAGTTTGATCCCTGGTCGGGAACTGAGATCCCATGAGCAGCCTGGAGCGGCCCAAAACAAAAACACAAATTTACCCTAACTAGCACTACTACCTAAAACTTAACGTCCTTTCATCTTCAATAACTCTTAAGTGATACTATTATCATTCCTACTTGACACCCAAGACTAAGGCTCAGAGAAATTAACTTTGCCTACATGACAAAGCTGATGTGTGCGGAACCAGATTACAAACTTAGGCACACGGACTCCACAGGGCACTCAACCGCTCCACAGTATCCCGACGTGATCGCAGTTGACAGGCAGATTCTGAAGTCTAAACCAGATGCAGAGTTATCTCCTGTACCACTCTTCCGAGTGGGGTCCCTGCTGTAATTGTGCGTCTGGTGGCAACAGAACGTTGGAGGGCAGGGGAATGAGATCCAGAGCCTCCCTTTCAATACGGCGCAGTGGGTGGGGAACGCCCGGACAGTCCTGCGGCGGGGACGGTGTCCTCGGGGTACCACGGAACCATGGGTGGTACGCCAGTTGTCCTCAGGAGAGAGGGAGGGGGCGGGGCCTGCGCCAGGGAAAGGTTCCGGCGGGACGTACCAACGCGCGCCGGGGAAGGGGTTCCAGAGGCGAGGCCGGCGCTGCTGCCTCCGCGCCCGGAGCCGAGGCCGCGGAAGTCTTAACCCGACCCTCGGCTCCCTTGTGGAGTGGAATACCAGGGTTCTCTTTCGCTGCAGCCGTTTCCTAAGAGACTTCCTCCGGCCCCTCAGTCGAGTGGGAGGCCCCGGAAATGGGGGCCGAGCGGCACCTGGCCAGCCGCTGGGGGGAGACTGTCCAGTCGTTTACGAACTCTATCACGCCCCACGCAAACCCACCCACTCCGGTGCCGCCGCCGTAGCCCTTACCAGCTCTTTGGGCGGCTTCTCTGGGGTTTTTCCAAACAGCCCCATGGCGAACTGAACTCGTCTCACCCCTCCCGGCTTTCCGTTCCCTGCACCCAGGCAGGTCACGGGCAGCCGCCTGGGCGGGGCCGCTGAGAGGCGAGGAGTCGGAGCGCCAGGAGCAGGGAGCGGCCGCGGGGAGCCTTGGTGCGCAAGCGCCGAACTCATGCGCAGACTTGGGTCGGCGGAGTTTTGTCAGAAAGATTGAGGCGATTGCGCACTTTCTGGGAGGGGACTTGTGGGCCTAGGAGTATTCTTCTGAGGCGAAGAGGCGGTTCCTCTGAAAGATGCGAGTTTATTCACTACACCTGGTGATTACAGCTGTGCCTGCTCACCTAAACCTGTATGTTGTGGCACCGGAAGTCTGTATCACTACCCAAACGAGGTACAATACTTTTACAACCACTTTCCTAACATCTTTATCCTTCTGTCCCGTAGGCACCTCACATGCAGCGAGCCAGAAATGACCTCTTCCTCCCGGCAGACCTACTCCTCTCCTCTGTTGTCACTACCGTGACCTAGTCACTAAAACCTGGACATTATCTTTCCTGCCCCTCTTACCAAGTCCCAGCAATTGTAACTTTCCTTTTTTTTTTAAACTCCAGCCCTCCTCTTTCATCCCAAGTGTCACAGCTTCTGTTCGGGCCTTCGCCATTTCCAGCGTGAATAATTCCTACCTGCCGTGTGTGTGTGTGTGTGTGTGTGTGTGTGTGTGTGTGTGTGTGTGTGTGTGTGTGTGTGTGTGTGTGTGTGTGTCTCTGTGTGTGTGTGTGTGTGTCTGTCTCTGTGTGTGTGTCTGTGTGTGTGTGTGTGTGTGTGTGTGTTCCTGCAGTCCACATACACCATAACCTTCATCAAATTCTCGGGACTCTGTGACTAAAAAGGACTAGTCGCATTTTAGCTGGGCAATCTCTGATTGAACCTACAACGGTGATCTGATGGCTGCTGTCATTACCTCCTCTCATGATGGGAAGAGCCATTTAGTGCCTCAACCCCATACTCCCATCTCTGGTGGGAATGTAAAATGGTACTACACTCTGAAAATACTTTGGCAAGTTCTTTAAATGATAAACGTACATCTATCTCATGCCATTCCACTGCTAGCTATTTATCCAAGAGGAGGAGAAGAGTATGTTCTTACAAAGACTTGTACAGGCCTCCTTATTTGTAATTGCCAAGAACTGGCAATAATCCAAATGTCTATCAACAGGTGAATGGATAAACCAATTGTGGTAGATAATAAAAAAGAACAGACTTGATACGTGCAACAACATGGATGAATCTCAATTATGCTGAGTGAAAGAAGCCAGAAAAAAACAAAAGAGTACATTTTGTATGATTTCTATAACATTCTAGAAGATGCAAACTATAGTGACAGAAAGTAGATCAGTGGTTGCTAGGGCACAGGGCTTGGTTTTGAAAGAGGCAGGAAGGAGGGATTGCCAAGGGACATAAGGAATATTTGGGGGGGTGATGGATATTATCTTGTTTCTGGTGATGGTTTCACGGATACCTACAGTGTTAAAAATTGGACACTTTAACATGGAAGCAACCTAAATGTCCATCAGCAGATGAGTGGATAAAGAAGATGTAGTGTACACACATACACACAATGGAATATTACTCAGCCATAAAAAAGAATGAAATAATGCCATTTGTAGCAACATGGATGGACCTAGAGATTATCATACTAAGTGAAGTAAGTCAGACAAAGACAAATTACATATGATATCATTTATATGTTGACTCTAAAAAATGATCAAATGAAATTGTTTACAAAACAAAAACACGCACAGACATAGAAAACAAACTCTTGGTTCCCAAAGGGGAAAGGAGGAGGAGGGATAAATTAGGAGATTGGGATTAACAGAAACAAACTACTAAATATAAAATACATAAGCAAGGACCTACTGTATAGCACAGGGAACTGTATTCAATATATTGTAATAATCAGTAATGGAAAAGAATCTGAAAAAGATTATATATATATATATATATATATATATATATATATATATATATATATATACAAAATTGAATCACTTTGCTGTACACCTGAAACTAACACATTCTAAATCAACTATACTTCAATAAAAATGGACACTTTAAATATGTACACTTTATGTCAACATACTTCAATAAAGTTCTTTTTAAAAACAAATAGCAGTATAGGGGCTTCCCTGGTGGCACAGTGGTTGAGAGTCCGCCTGCCGATGCAGGGGACACGGGTTCATGCCCCGGCCTGGGAAGATTCCACATGCCGCAGAGCGGCTGGGCCCGTAAGCCATGGCCACTGAGCCTGTGCGTCCGGAGCCTGTGCTCCGCAACGGGAGAGGCCACAACAGTGAGAAGCCCACGTACCGCAAAAAAAAAAAAAAAAAAAATAGTAGTATATGTTCACTGTAAAAAGTAAAACCTCCAACTCACTTCCTCAAGGAAAAAGGTCTCAAGCTACTTATAATATTAAATAGTTGGTGTGAATGTGATCTTTCCTTTGGAGAATTTTTTAATATATATTTTTACTTATTTGGGAGCATATTGTACATATTGTTTTGCTATCTTCTTTTAAAAACTTTTTTACATAGATTTTCATTGATATTAATATCTAGAGCTAAGGGATTCCAAAGCAGGAATGTACTAACATTTATTTAACCATTTCCTTATTGTATGACATTAAGTGGTTTCCAGTTTTCCCCTTTACCAATAAATATAGACACAGCTTAAATTTTTAAGGTACTACCAATATCGTCCATACAGTTTGCACAGTTTGAACTACCAACAGCGTGTGAGAGCACCCTATTCCCTAAATCCTTGCTAACAATGAATTTAATCAATATTTTACATTTTTGCCAACTCGAGGGTATAAAATATTGTTTTAAATTTTCATTTCTCTGATTACTAGTCTAGATGAGCATCTTTTGGTATATTTGTTGGCTATTTGAATTTCTTCTGTGAATTGCCTCTTCGTATCCTTTGCCCATTTTCCATTGAATTGTCTCCCTTTCTTCCTTCCTCCCTTCCTTTTATTTTTTTTTTTTAGTGTGATGGAGCTCTCTGAAGATGAGAAACCTGTAGAAATGTTTTTAAGTCTCCTTCACCATATCCCTCTTCTTTTTTTGATAATGAACTATAAGGCAGAAATTTTTCAGGTGGGAGGTCACTGGACTTCCAATTAGTCAACAATATTTATTAAATGCTTACTATGTGTCAGACATTCTATAGGCTGTAAGACAACCACGATGAACAAAAAGGAACCTCATACAATCTGATGAGAAGGACAGATACTAAACAATGGTGATAAATAAAACTGAGTGAATTACCACAAATGTGTAAAATTCTGACTATAGGAAGAACATGGTGTTCAGTGACTCTTCCCTGAGCATGTTTTGCTTTATTGTGCTTCACAGATACTGCATTTTTTTTTTTGCAAATTGTAGGTTTGTGGCAACCTTGCATCAAGCAAGTCTGTCGGCACCATTTTTCCAATGACATTTGCTCGCTTTATGTTTCTGCGTCACATTTTGGTTATTCTAGCAATATTTCAAACTTCATTATTAGTATATTTGTTATGGTGATCAGTGATCAGTGATCTTTGATGTTACTATTGCAAAAATAATACAACTTGCTGAAGCCTCAGATGATGGTTAGCATTTTTTAGCAATGAAGTATTTTTGTATGCACATTTGTTTAGACATAATGCTACTGCACGCTTAATAAACTACAGTATAGTGTAAACATAACTTTTATATGCACTGGAAAACCAAAAAACTCGTGTGACAAGCTTTCTTGCATTATTTGCTTTATTGTGGCAGTCTGGAACCGAACCCACAATAACTCTGAGGTATGCCTGTATAAGCTGAGGCCTGAAGGGTGAGCTAGCAGAGGGATGAAGAGTTTCCAGTGCAAAAGAAACCCCATGTGCCTAAGAGCCTTCCCAGTTGTAGGGGGTGGAGGTTTGGGGCCACAGGCATTTCATTTGTTCTAAAGTTGGTCATTGAGGACAAAGAGGCCAAACAGAGTGCAGAGGACAGTTTGATTTGGTATGTGGCATTTCACAGAAATACAGAGCCCAAAGCTACCGACAGAGCCTTAAAAACACATCAATGTATTTGCTCCTCAGCGACTGGAAGGGCACTATGCATCTTCCACGCATTTTCCAGGCTCCACACTTAGAGCAACATATACTTTCTATTCGTGTCCTGATACTGCCTTGGCATTGGACAGAGCTGTGGCTGCGGCTGAAATTCGTCCTTCCTACATAGACCTCAGGAAGCATGCACCAGATCCTCCCACCTGCTGAGACTCACATCTGAGGGGGTGGGAAGAACTAAGTGAGCAGGCATTCTAGCTCTTTGCTCCTGCCAAACACAGCAAGTATTTAACAGGATCACACTCCCTTGCCATATGTTCACATAGACATTTATGCACACACATTTTAAAAGGTTTTATATGCATTCTCCTCCAGATCCCTGAAAAATATGACATATAGATGCATATCCTTGACGTGAAAGTTGCCTCAATGCCTGATGCTTTAAGTATTTCCCTAAATTTGAAATGAGAAGTAGAAAGGACTGTTTTCCCTTCATTCCCCAGATTGTCCTTGCTCATTTCAGTAAGATTTCCTACCTTAGTGAGCTTCCTGGCTCACAACTGCTCCCCATTCACCAGGTAGACTGTTAAATGAAATGCTTTGGGCAAGAAAGTGACAACCCAATTCCTGGCAGGAATTTTGACCTAATAAAAACAAGATACACCTTGTTTTATACAACAGATGGACTCTGAAAATGTTAGATATAAACTGACCTTTGGGAAATTGAATCCCCTCCCTTGCCTTATATAATAATTTTGGAGTGGATTTCTTAATTTCTGACCAACCTTCAGGTGGGAGGGACTCCTAACCACAGTTTATGACTTGAGATAAGGCAAAGAAAGACCTTGGGTCATCTCCTCCCCACTTGCAACCTTCTTCCACCAACCTTACAATGACTCTTGTATTAGATTCCTAGTGCTGCTATAACAAAGTATGACAAATTAGGTGGTTTAAAACAATTTACTGTCTCGCAGCTCTGGAGACTAGAAATCCAAAATCAAGGTGTCAGCAGGGCAATGCTCCTTCTGAGACTCTGGGTAGAATTGCTCCTTGCCCTTTCCTAGGTTCTGGTGATGGCTGTCAATCACTGGCTTCCCTTGACTTCCCACTGCATCACTCCAATCTCTGCCCCTATTGTTATGTGGTGTTTGTATTAGTCAGCTTGGGGTGCCGAAACAAAATACCATAGACTGGGTGGCTTAAACAACAGAAATTAATTTTCTTGCAGTTCTGGCGGCTGAAAGTCCAAGATAAGTGCCAGCCTGGTGACAGCTCTCTTCCTGTCTTGGCCTTCTTGCTGTGTCCTCACATGGTAGAGAGAGAGAACTCTAGTATTGCTTCCTCTTATGAGTACTAATCCCGTCATGAGGTCCCCACCTCATGACCTCATCTAAACCTAATCATCTCCCAAAGGACCCATCTCCAAGTACCATCACATTGGGGGTTAGGGCTCCAACATATAATGAATTTGGGGAGGACAGAATTCAGCCATAGCAATGTTCTCCCCTCGGTGTCTCTTCTTATAAGCACACCAGTCATATGGTATTGAGGGCTCATCCTAAGCCAGCATGACCTCATCTTAACCAATTACATCTGCAATGACCCTATTTCCAAATAAGATCACGTTCTGAGGTACCTGGGGTTAGAACTTCAACATATCTTTTGAAGGGGTACATTTCAACCTATAACAATCCTCATTTATACACATGGGTCCCCCACTTTAAAGAAGAAGGTGATAGAGGGTGGAGGCAGACTGGTTAGCTGAATCCTTTAAAAAACAACAACAACCAACTTCTGTCCTCCATGAGTGGCCCCAAAGTGGGACAGTTTCCATTTGGGAGGGGTAAGTAGATATCTGAGGACTGACTCTAGCTTGGAGGATGTACCTTTCCCGGGAAATCACAGTAATCACTGCAACCATCCCACACTGCCATCTAGAGCACCATTTCCACCACCAAAGCTCCTCTCATGGGAGGTTACATGCCTTTTCTTATTTCTCCACAGCACAGCAGAGACAAAGCCTGAACTTAAAAAAAAAAAAAAAACGAGCTGAATTTTTAAGGAATACTTTATTAAAATCTCCAAAAATCAGTATCACAGTATCAGAAATGGAAGAGTAGCATCCAGCTCACACAGTCAACATTACGGTGGACTGGATATTCTGAAAAACTCACTGCAAACACATAGAGAGTCTTGATAACATGCAGCCAGCACTATTTTATGTGCATGGTTGATCTCTCAAAAAAGTAAGAGAAATTAGTAATATCTGCCAATAACAGAAGCCAAGAACCCTGTTTGTGTATTGTAAAAAGAATATGATATAGCTTGTAGACAGTAAAGTGCACAAGTAAGTGTATGACCTGATGCATTTCTACATATGTATAAACCTATAAAACCACTATGCAGATCAATATTTAAAACATTTCCAAAACGTTAGAAGGCTCCATCATGCCTGTTTCTAGTCAATACCCCCAAAAGATAACCATCATTCTGATTTCTATCTCTATAGATTCGTTTTGCCTTTCTTGAACTTCACGTAAATGGAATCAAATAGTCTGCTTGGTTTTAATGGTTGGTTAGAGGAACAGGAGGCAAGTCTTTTGTCAGGGTAAAATGGTGAAGCAAAATTGAGACCCCCTGAAGACAGGAGCCATTAAGACCTCATCCTTGGTGAAAGAACAGGCTAGAAAAAAAAAGTCTTATCTGCTAGCAAAGGGGACCAAGAAGAAGATGTTTGTTTTAGGCCACAGCTCTGATGAAAAAAGTAGAAGACTTCTTTAAGAAATCATAATTAGGGAATTCCCTGGCAGTCCAGTGGTTAGTACTTAGTGCTTCCACTGCAGGGGCAAGGGTTTGATCCCTGCTCAGGGAACTAAGATGCCATATGCCATGTGGTGCAGCTAAATAAATAATTTTTAATAAGAAAAAAAGCCAGTAAAAAGAAATCATAATTATAAATCTGCCTTCATGTGGGTTTAAATTTATACTACTCACATACTGTTGGAAATCCCAAGCCTAGATATTAATTTAAACTGTTCCTTGGTTGATAACATCACGGGTACCTGGCAGAAGCATAGTAAGCTCATTTTGAAGGAACATACCCCAAATCCAGGCACTGTAGTATTCCTACAGATTAAGATAAACAAGAATTACCAAATGCACAAGGAAACAAACATCTAAGGCCAAGAGTAAATTTAAAAGGAATCATAATTATAGTCCAAAGCACATCAGATATTAGAATTCTCAAATGCAGAATAAAAATGTTACACTTAAAATGTTCACAGAAATAAAAGAGGGACTTAAAAGGAACAGGAGACCATAAAAATGAAAAAGAACCAAAGAATTACTAGATGTAAAAAAAAATAACAGAAATAAAAACCTTAGTCACTGAATAAACCTCAGTGAATGAATTAAGCAACAGATCACACATTACTAAAGAAAGAATAAGTGAGTAGGAAGATAGATCTGAATTATCCAAAATGCTTTGGAAATAAACTAAGACGTGAGTAGACAGGAAAGAAGATGAAACATGGATGTTAGAATGTGGATATCCGTTATATGTTTAATTGAAGTTTCAGAAAGATTGAAATAAAATTATTGGAGAGAAAAGATTTTGAAAGGATAATAGCTGAGAATTTCCCCAACTTATCAAAGATATTAGTCTTAAGACTCAAGAAGTACATAAACTGCAAGCAAGGTAAATTTTTAAAACTATGCATTAAAGTGGCAGTACAAAATATCAAAGAC
This sequence comes from Delphinus delphis, assembly GCF_949987515.2. NCBI lineage: Eukaryota > Metazoa > Chordata > Mammalia > Artiodactyla > Delphinidae > Delphinus > Delphinus delphis. The sequence continues at coordinate 14,699,243 of NC_082694.2, read as the reverse complement.
ACAGAGAATACTGTAAACATAACCAGAGAGAAAAAGTAGGTTACATACAAGAAGACAACAGTCAGACTGACAGTACCCTTCTTAATAGCCACGATGGAAGATGAAAGAAAGTGAAAGAACATCTGCAGAGTGGTTAGAAAAGAAAACAAGCAAAAAACTATTAACTTGTAACTGTATACCTTGCTAAATTATCATCCCCAAATGAGGCAAAATAAAGACATCTTCAGGGGAAAACTAACTAACAACCGACAAAGAAATCCCCAAACAAATTAACACTGAACAATTTTTAAGAATGTGTTTTAGAAATAATAACAACGATCTTTGAAGGAAGGCCTTAGATACAAGAAGAAATCATGACAAATAATTTAGTGAACATATGGTTAATGTAAAAGCTTATTGAATAAACAATAATACTGAATTTGGAGAGTTAAAAAGATAAAACTAAAACTTTCTACATTCGTAATATGAAAAATGAATGGGAAGTCACTGGAGTTAAAATGATCAAAGGGTATTCACATGCCTTCCCTTATTTCCCATTAGCAATGAGATACTGAAAACAAGACATATTTGATCTAACATTCTTTGGGAAGGAGTAAAGATATTGAATAATTTTATGTTTTGTTTTGTTTTTGTTTTTGTTTTTGTTTTTTGGCCACATCATGCAGCATGCGAGATCTTAGTTCCCCGACCAGAGATGGAACAAATGCCCCCTACAGTGGAAGCACAGAGTCTTAACCACCGGACCGCCAGGGAAGTCCCAATAATGTTAGATTTTTAAATAAATTTGTTAGACCTGTAAGTATAAGCTGTGAAATAAAAGCAAGCTTCCAAAATAGTAAAGGAAAAAATGGAATTAAAAATACTAATCTAAATAAGATAGGAAAGAAGACACAGAAAAGTCAGGAAAAGTAGAAGTCACAAAAGACAATGGTATAAATGTCATAGCTATAATATTATCAGACAAAATAGATTTTATGGCAAAATAACTTTTTTGGGATAAAGAAGTTACATAATGATAAAAATTTCAATTTACCAGGAGGCGAATCATAGTAAGAAGAAGGAGGAGGAGGGAGAGGGGGAGGAAGAGGAGAGGAGGAGAATTTGTCACCAGAAAACTACCCTGAAAGAAAGGGATGTCTCTAAACAAAAAGTTAACAATAAAAGAAGGAATCTAGGAACATTAGGAAGAAAGAAGAATCCGAGTAGGCAAAAATATGGAAAAATACAGTAGGCTTTTGCTCCCCTTTTGTCTTCCAAAATGTGTTTGATCGTTGAAGCAAAGATTACAACCCTGTCTAATGTGGTTCTAAATAGAGGTAATACTTAAAATAATTATATTATAAATAGGTGAGGGAAAAAGGACCTAAAGGGAGGTAAGATTTCTATACTTGAATTGGTAAAATGATGACATCAGTTGACTGTGATGAATTATATATATATAGTAATACCTAGAGCAACCACTAAAAACTGTACAAATATATTTAATTAAGAGCACAAATTATTATCTATAAAATAAGCTACAAGGATATATTGTACAACACAGGGAATATAGCCAATATTTAATAATAACTATAAATGGAATATAACCTTTAAAAATTGTAAATCACTATATTGTACATCTGTAACTTGTATAATATTGTACATCAACTATACTTCCGTTAAAAAAAAATAATTAGTTGTTGTTTTAAGCCACACAAACATACAAGAAAGAACCCCATAGATTAGCCATCAGGGAAATGAAAATCAAAAACACAATGAGGAGTCAGCCAAGATGGCAGAGTAGAAAGACCCTGAGCTCACCTCCTCTAGAACAATCATCCATGAAAAAGATCGGAACCTACCAGAAAAGATGCTCTACAACTAAAGACATACAGAAGAAACCACAACAAGATGGGTAGGGGGGCAGACTCGCAATATAATCAAGCCCCGTACCCCTGGGTGGGTGACCCACAAACTGGAGAATAATCATAGTGCAGAGGTTCTCCCACAGGAGTGAGAGTTCTGAGCCCCACATCAGGCTCCCCAGCCCGGGGGTCCTGCACTGGGAACATAAGCCCCCAGAAAATTTGGCTTTGAAGGCCATTGGGGTTTAATTTCAGGAGTTCTGGGAAATAGAGACTTCACCCTTAAAGAGTACACACAAAATCTCACATGTACTGGGACCCAGGGCAAAAGCAGTAATTTGATAGGTGCCTGAGCCAGACCTACCTGCTGATCTTGGAGAGTCTCTTGGAGAAGCAGGGGGCAGGTGAATCACCCTGGGGACACAAACACTGGCGGCAGCCACATACGGGAGCTTTCTACCATGTGGACACTGCTGTTGGAGGCCATTATTGTGGGATCCTCCCTCTAGCTCATTAGAGCCAAGACCTGGCCTCAACCAACAGCCTGTAGGTGCCAGTGCTGAGACGCCTCAGGCCAAGCAACTAACTGCGCAGGGACATAGCCCCAGCCATTAGCAGACAGGCTGCCTAAAGACATCCTGGGCCCACAGCTGCCTCTAGACCTGCTCCTAAACACAGCCCTGCCAACCAGAGGGCCAGGTCCCGGCTCCACCCATCAGTGGGCAGGCACCGGCCCAGCCCTCCAGGAAGTCTACTTTAGCCTCTGGACCAGCCTTACCCACCAGGGGGCAGACACCAGACGCAAGAAAACCACAGTCCTGCAGCCTGTGGATCCAGTCTGCCCACAGCAAGCCAGACCCTGCTCTGGGACCAGCAGGGCCTCAGCCCTGCCCACGATTAGGTCAACACAAGCTTCAGGACACCCTGGATCCTGTACCCAATAGCATCAGGAACCAGCCTCCTCCTCACCCCCCCACCGCCCCAGTGATCTGACACCAGTTCTGGGGTCCCTGGGCCCTGCAGCCAGACTCCAGGACCTGATTCTGCCTGCCAGTCGTCTGCCACTAACCCCGGGACCTGGCTTCACCCACCAGTGTCTTCACCCACCCAGAGTCTTCTGGGCCATGACTCTGCCCACCAGTGAGTCAGCACTAGCCCTGGGGCCCCCTGGGGTTCTACAGTCAGTCATTTCGTGACTAAACCTCCCCAGCCAGCAGTCAGAAGCCTCCACACAAGGCAGGGTCTGGCAACCAATCAGACTAGGGGCCAAGCAAGCCCACCGGACTGCCCACATAGTCAGCCCCCCACAACAGAAGGACCCATGCAGGCCTCACAGGGGGAACCCCTAGAGCATATAGCTAGGGTGATGAGAGGGGAGTGTGCTGCTGAGACACATAGGACGTCTCCTACAGAAGGGCACCTCTCCAAGGTTGGGAAATGTAACTAACCTACCAGATACATAAAAATACAAATAACAACATAGGCAAAATGAGGCAGCAGAGGAATATGTTCCAGACAAAGGAACAAGATAAAACCCCAGAAGAAGAACTAAGTGAAGTGGAGATAGTCAATCCAGCCGAGAAAGAGCTCAGGGTAATGATCCTAAGTGTGATCAAAGAACTCAGGAGAAGAATGGATGCACAGAGTAAGAAGTTAGAAGTTTTTCACAAAGAGTTAGAAAACATAAAGAACAACCAGAGATGAAAAATACAATAACTGAAGTGACAAATATACTAGAAGGAATCAACAGTAGACTAAATGATACAAAGGAATGGATCAGCTGAAAGCATTTCCTCTAAGATCACGAATAAGACAAGGACGCCCACTCTCACAACTTTTATTCAACATAGTATTGGAGGTCCTAGCCACAGCAATCGGACAAGAGAAGGAAATAAAAGGAATCCAGTTTGGAAAGGAAGAAGTAAAACTGTCACTGTTTGCAGATGATATAATACTATACATAGAAAATCCTAAAGACACCATCAGAAAACTACCAGAGCTCATCAATGAATTCAGTAAAGTTGCAGGAAACAAAATTAATCTACAGAAATCTGTTGCATTTCTATACACAACCAATGAAATATTGGAAAGAGAAATTAAGGAAACAATTCCATACACCATCTCATCAAACAGAAAAAAATACCTAGGAATAAACCTACCTAAGGAGGTAAAAAACCTGTACTCAGAAAACTATAAGATACTGATGAAAGAAATTGAAGATGATACAGATGGAAAGATATACTGTGTCCTTGGGTTGGAAGAATTAATATTGTTAAAATGTCCATACTACCCAAGGCAATCTAAAGATCCAATGCAATCCCTATCAAAATACCAATGGCATTTTTCACAGAACAAGAGCAAATAATTTTTAAAAGACCTTCAATAGCCAAAACAATCTTGAGAAAGAACAGAGCTGGAGGAATCATGTTCCCTGACTTTATACTATTCCACAAAGCTACTGTAATCAAAACAGTATGGTACTGTCACAAAACCAGACACACAGATCAATGGAAAAGAATAAGGAGCCCAGAAATGAACCACACACTTACAGTCAATTAGTCTATGACAAAGGAGGCAAGAATATACAATGGAGAAAAGGCAGCTTCTTTAATAAGCGGTGCTGAGAAAACTGGACGGCTACAAGTAAAAGAATGAAATTACAACATTCCCTAACACCATATACAAAAATAAACTCAAAATGGATTAAAGACCTAAATGTAAGAGCAGATACCATAAAACTCCTAGAGGAAAACATAGGCAGAACACTCTTTGACATAAATGGTAATAATATTTTTGGGGGGATTCATCTCCTAAAGCAAAGGAAATGAAAGCAAAAATAAACAAATGGGACCGGATTAAACTTAAAAGCTTTTGCACAGCAAAGGAAACCATTGGCATAATGAAAAGACAACCTACTGAAGGGGGAAAATATTTGCAAATGGTATGTCCTATAAGGGGTTAATATCCAAAATATATAAACATTTCATACAACTCAAGATCAAAAATCAACTCAATTAAAAAATTGGCAGAAGACCTGAACAGACATTTTTCCAAAGAGGAAATGAACATGGCCACAGGCACATGAAAAGATGCTCAATATAGCTAATCATCAGGGAATGCAAATAAGAACCATAACGAGATATCACCTTACACCTATCAGAATGGCTATCATCAAAAAGAAAACAAATAACAAATGTTGGTGAAGATGTGGAGAAAAGGGAACCCCTTACACTGTTGGTGGGAATGTAAATTGGTGCAGCCACTGTGGAAAACAGTATGGAGGTTCTCAAAAAACTAAAAGTAGAACTACCATAGAATTCAGCAATTCCACTCCTGGGTATATATCCAAAAAAAACCAAAAACACTAATTCAAAAAGATATAGGCACCCTGATGTTTATAATAGCATTATTTACAATTGCCCAGATATGGAAGCAACCTAAGAGTCCATCAAAAGATGAATGGATAGAGGATTTGGTTTATATTTACAACGGAATACTACTCAACCATAAAAAAGAATGAAATTTTGCCATTTGCAACAACATGGATGGACTTGGAGGGTATTATGCTAAGTGAAATAAGTCAGACAGAGAAAGACAAACACTGTATGATATCACTTACATGTGGAATCCAAAAAATACAACAAACTAGTGAATATAGCAAAAAAGAAGCAGACTCAGAGATATAGAGAACTAGTGGTTACCAGTGTGGAGAGGGAAGCAGGGAGGGGCATTATAAGAGCAGAGGATTAAGAAGTACAAACTATTATGTATAAAATAATGTACAAGGATATATTATATAACACAAGGAATATAGCCAGTATTTTATAATAACTATTAATAGAGTATAAAATTGTGAATCATTATATTGTACACCTGTAACTTATATAATATTGTACATCAAATATACTTCAATTTTTTTAAATTTGAAAAGAAAAATTAAATCACTATGTTGTACACCATGAATTCTCATAGTGTTATAGGACAATTATACTTCAAAAACAAGCAAAGAAACTCATAGAAAAAGAGATCCAAAGGCAGGATGTGAGGGGAAGAGGAACTGGATGTAGGTGCTCAAAAGGAACAAACTTCCAGTTAAAAATAAATACTAGGGATGTAATGTACAACATGATAAATACAATTGACACTGTTCTATGTTATATATGAAAGTAGTTAAGAGAGTAAATGTTAAGAGTTCTTATCACAAGGAAAAACATTTTTCTCTATTTCTTTAATTTTGTGTCTCTATGTGATGATGGATGTTCACTAAATTGATTGTGGTAATCATTCCATGATGTATAAATGTCAAATCATTATGCTGTACACCTTAGACTTCTATAGCGCTGTATGTCAATTATATCTCAATTGAAGTGGAAGGAAAAAGAATGGTTAATATTAAAAACACTGACAATATCAAGTGTTGGAAAATAATATGGAGCAATGAGAATTCTTATACACTGCTGATTAGAGTGTACAACTAGTTTGGAAAATTCTTTACCAGGATCTACTAAAGCTAAACGTATATAAACCTTACGTTATAGCAATTCCTTCCCTTGTTACATACTCAACGTAAGTGTTCATGTCCATCAAAAGACATGTATAATAATATTCAAAGCAGATTTATTCATAACAGCAAAAACTGGAAACAAATGTCCATCAGCAAATGAATACATAAATTATGGTATGTTTATACAATAGCATACTAATTAGCAATACAAAAAATGAACTATATATACATGCAACATCATGGTTAAATCTCACTGTGCCTTGCTGGGATCAAGCTCTCTGCATTGCAGTCAGGAAATTGCTCTATGCAGTGAGCTGGGTAATTGTGGAGCTTACCCTGTTACTTGTCCTTCTCTCAGGGATCTCGGTCTTGTGCTGCCTACTGTCCACTGCCTGAAAGCAACTGCTCATATATTTTTGTCTGGTTTTACAGTTAAGGCAAGAAGACCAGTCTAGTACCAGTTACTCCAACATGGCCAGAAGTAGAAGTCCTGAGTCATTATTAAGCAATAGTATCAGGACTTCCCTGGTGGTCCAGTAGATAAAACTCCGTACTCCCAATGCAGGGGGCCCGGGTTCAATCCGTGGTCAGGGAACTAGATCCCACATGCATGCCACAACTAAGAGTCCACACGCCACAACTAAGAGTCCCGTATGCTGCAACTAAAGATCCCACATGCCACAACAAAGATCCAGCATGCCACAACTAAGACCCAGCACAGCCTAAATAAATAAATAAAAATTAGACTATTTAAAAAAAAAAGAAATAGTATGAACTGCACTCAGGAAAATTGGATGTAGGGATGGAGGAAAAATGACTAGGTAACCGTAGGAGCCTTTACTCATACTGGAACCACAGACACAGGATATTTAGGTGAAAGGATGATTAGTAAATTTTTGATATGGTATGACTGAGATGCTGTAATAGTTAAAGGCTAATCTGCTATAACAGAGAGACCCCAAAATGCAATGATTTAAATATTAAGTGTGTTTGTTTGTGGAATGGTCTAGTACTCTCCAGTCAGGTAGCTCTGCTCTGTGAGGTCATACAGGGACCCAGGCTGGTGAGGCAGCTCTGTGCACTGGTCACACCTAACTTTCAAGGCTGCATTAGTCATCACCATACCTGGCAAGCTGCATGCAAAAGAGAAAGTGATAATACACATACCCAGTGTTTTAAGTCAAGATCCAGAAGTGGCATGCATCCCTTTGTTTACGTTGTATTGACAAGAATTAGTCACACTGGTCACACCTAACCACAATGTGAGCTGAGAAATATAGTTGATAGCTGGATATCTGTTCAGCTAAAATTCTAGTATAATGGAAGAATGGGAGACTAGGTTAGTGACAGGGTGTGAGGCGGCCAACAATCAGCAAGTGTGCCATGGATGTCGTGGACCCTCCAAGTGAAATGCTCAGAAGATAGCTCTATATAGAGGTCTGGTATTGGACAGAGTTCTCAACTGGAAATGGACTCAGAAGCCATCAGCATATAAGTGGGAGTCAAGGACATGAATATTGATGAAATCACCCAAATGACTTGAGAACTAGAACAGAACTCTGGGAGAACAATAACTCTGAAGGAGGAAGGGAGGAAGGAGATCCCAGGAAGGAAATTACGAAGGAAGGATCGGAGAAGTAGGAGGAAAACTATGTAGTTTCAGAGAAGCCTAAGGGAAAGGAATTTCAAGAAGGAAGTGGTCAATAGAGTCACCATATGCAGAGAACACAGATAATATAAGTACAAAAATACATTCATCGGATTTTATTGTCAATTCAACTGGAATTAATCTAATCAATATATGAAGAATAAACAAATGAATGTTGAATGAGGTAATAAAGCCCCAGAGGATTAATAATGGAAACAAAAGGACAGATTAGGGCAGTAGAAAAGGGTGATTTTCAGTAGGGATATAGTTGAAACATGATTGGTTGTGAGGTGACAATTGTTGAAGTTGGGTATATGGGAATTTATTATATTAACCTCTTTACTTTTGTGTATGGTTAAAATTTTCCAAGGGAAAAAAAATGGTTTTAAAAAATCCCTCCTTTCCCCTAAAGGGAAAGCTACAGACAGGGAGAAAATGTCTGCAATATATACATATTTGACAAAGGACTTATATACTATGTAAAGAATATGTAAAGAACTCCTATAATTCAACAAGAAAAGACAGAATATGTAAAGAATTCCTATAATTCAACAAGAAAAGACAGCAACCCAATAGAAAAATAGGCAAAAGGTTTGAAAAAGGACTTCACAAAAGAGGTAATACAAATGGCCAATAAACATATGTCAAGGGTCTCAGTCTCATTTGTCATTGGAGAAATGCAAACTAAAACCACAGAGATATCTCTATATGCCCAGCAGAATTACAAGAATGAAAAAAAAAATTATACCATCGAATTTTAGCAAGAATGTGGAACAGCTGTGAGTCTCATATAGTGCTGAGCAGGGTGTAAATTGGTATAACCACTTTAGAAAATGGTTAGTGTTTACCAAAACCGAACATAGGCATACTCAATAACCCAGATATTTCACCCTCAACAGAAATGTGACCCAAAGTCATATACAAGAATGTTCATAGCAGCACTATTTGTAATTGCCAAAGACTGGAAATAAGCTAAATGTCCACCATAATAGAATGGATAAATTGTGGTATGTTCATACAATACTATGCAGTAATGAATATGAACGGATGACTGCTCCCTACAAGAGAGATGAACCTCATGAACATAATTTTAAATGAGAGAAACTATACACAAAATACTACATACTATATGGTTCCACTTATATAACATTCAAAAAGCAGCAAAACTAATCTATGATTTTAGAAGTTATCATAGAGATTACATTTGGGGAGGATGGTGGAAGTAGTGACTAAGAAGGAACCAGGGGAGGTTTCTGGGATGTGGCAATTGCTCTGTTTCTTGATCTGGGTGACGGGTTACAAGCGTGTGTTGAGTTTGTGATAAATTAATAATCTTCACATTTAATATTTATATACTTTTATGGAGATATATTGCCCTTCAGTAAAAACTTTAATTAAAGGGGAAAAAGAATGTATTTTCCCTAGATGGCTGAAAATGGTTAAAGAAGGAACAGATGGGGAAGGTACTGTCCATTTGTTCCATCCTTTTCTTGTCCTACTCCTCTCCTTTTTAGCTGATTAATACATGTCACGAGGCATCAAAAGCCTTTCCCAATTCCCACCTATGGTTCACCCTATAGGAATATTATTTCAGAAAACACTAGTACTGCACTCAGGCTATGGAATAATTCTCAGATAAATAAGCAACTTGTAGTTAACACCACATATTCCTAGACTAAAAACTCTAAGCTGCTTGAAGAAACTCGAGGTCTCTGATTACCAGATTCTAAATAAAACACATATATTGTCCCAGAATGGGTTAATTAGATACATTCCTCCTTAGAGTTAAAGGAATGTAACTGAATGAATTATTGTAGTCTTTTTGTTAGCCCTTAGAAAACTTTTGAAATTGTAAAGGAGCCTTTCTCCAATCTCTGTATAACCCTGTCTGGTGCATACTATACCATAAACTGTCTTTTGCTTTGGTTATGTTACCTCTCATCCTCTCCATGGCCATGAAAATATAGCCGAGTCTGTAAGTCTGCCCTCAGTCAGTAACAGCAGAGAGTATGCTTGGCTGAAAGCTGCTCTCATGTCTCCTGATCCCTGTTTTGGAGATATTTGGGGGAAGGGAACGAGTTTGGTGCTAAACTCTTGAGGATGGTCTTTAATACCTTACACAGGTTTCTCTCCGAATAAAAACGCTGGTTAAATATGTGCCATTTTGATGAATAAATGTAAATAGCATGACATATTTCAGAGCAAGTAGGTTATATCAGGACTAGTTTTTTCAACAGATGAACTCCTGATTCATTTTCCTTCCCAAAGATGGTGACATGGGAAGTGTCCAACCACCTGTCCAAATCTGGGCTTTCAGCACCTGCTGTCACGCTATTGCCAGTTAACTGCATGTTCTTCTGTGGATCCTGACAGGTGAACTGTTTACAGATTCTTGCAAATGTAGCGTGTCTTTTGTTAAATGATGAGTGTGCCAATTCATTCACAACAGGGACATCAACAATCTAAATTAAGGCAGAAGATTGGACAAAAGGGCCTTCACATTTGCTTCTGACACTCAGATTCTATTATTTGAAACAATAAAACTATAAGAACCCTCTCTCATAAAAAAAAACCCACTAAGTGCTATTAAAGCAAAGCATTACACATTAAGATTGGCCACAGTCCAACCATGTTCAATACTAACAAATAACTTGAATAATACTGTCTTACAAGTCCAAGATATTGCTGTGTTTGGCATTTTAAGTGATGTCTCCTATCCAAGCCTCTGGCAACAAAGCTGGGAGTCAGCTTGAGGTATTTTGTTCCAGAAACCTATTGTTTTAGCCACATGGCTCAGGAAATTAGTAAAACTAAATGGAGAACATTTAAACAATAAAACAAAAGGGGCCCTGAAAATATCAGAGTTCTAACTTCCCTTTTGCCGTGTCTGAAACCCTACTACTTTGTCTTTGTGAAAGGACCTCCTAAAACTCCAAATTAGTTACCCTTATGGAAACACGTCACCAGATGCTTTATCAACAAATAGATGATGTTCTCAAAGTACATTCCCAAATGAAAAAAGCTTGTAGAATTTTACTAACAGTAGCAACACTGACTAAATATATATACACTGTATATGAAAGTCATTTTTCTATTATACAACTGATTGCATGGTTTATGGAAAAACTGGTTAAGACTGTTAGTCATTAACCTTTTATAAGGGAGCCAAGGAATGAGATTTCTGTCTTTCCTACCCCATCCCCCTAAATGTTTTCCAGGAAATGGAAACTTTTCCCTTTGTTGAAACATTTTAAAGTTTACTATTTTGAATATCATAAAATGAATTTTCCTGGCTTCTTGTGCAAATAGTACTGGTAAATGTTTTTCTTGATGACATAGTCATTGTCGGCCAGATAGTGATATCCTCTCAGGAAATTATCTGCCACTGTACCACAAGTGACTGTTTTTTGTTTTGTTGTTTTATTTCTTTTTTTCTTAAATATTCTACCCCTTACTATAATACTACTGTGACTATGACGTGCCAGGCCTGCCTCTAGCAGGCTCCACCCCTACCCCTACTCCATAGTCTCTCTACATGTAGCCTCTATTCTATTGACTGGGAAGCTAGATCACCAAGCTCATTCAAATTCTATGTAAAGAATAAATTCTCTCTGAGTAAGCATCTGCATGGCTCTTCATTCATTTAGTAGATGCTTATAAGAAAACACTAAGTATTCATCAGTGGTTGAATGGATTAAGATGCGGTGTATATTGAATATACGTACACACACACGTATACACACACCTACATACACACACACACAACACACACACACACAATGGAACATTATTTAGCCATGAGAAAAAATGAAATCCTGCCAATTGTGAAAACATGGATCTTGAGGGCACTATGCTAAGTAAAATAAGTCAGAGAGAGAAATACGTATATCACTTACATGTTGAATCCAAAAAAGCCAAACTCACAGAAACAGAGAATAGAATGGTGGTTACCAAGGGCTGGGGGTGGGAGAAATGGGGAGACGTTAGTCAGAGTACAAACTTCCAGTTAGAAAATGAATAAGTTTGGGGGATCTTATGCACAGCATTGTGAATATAGTTAACAATATTGTATTACATATTTGAAAGTTGCTAAGAGAGTAGATCTCAAATGTTCTTACCACAAGAAAAAGAATCATGTAATTGTATGACATGATGGTGTTCGCTAATGCTACTGTGGTAATTGGCGATATATAAATGTATCGAGTCAACACATCCTACACCTTAAACTTACATAATGTTATACGTCAATTATCTCTCAATAAAGTTGAAAATAAACAAAACAAAAAGGAAACACATAGTGCACCCATCTTTTTGGGTGCCTCTGTATTCTTAAGCTCTTTTCTTATTAGATAAATATGCTACAAATACAGTTAGATATCCTCTGTGTCAATACTAAGAATGAGTTTTAAAACAGACTGTGAATAAATACTCAAGCACCATTTGTTTAACATACAATGTGAAGAGCCTATTATCCCATCATGAACATAAACCACCAAGAGAATGTGAAAAACAAGTAAGCAATTTAGCACCAGAGTAAAGGCGAATATAATTTTGACAAAAGTCAGTTTCCTATAGTTATACTTTCTACAAATGCACTTATTTTTAAATGAAAATATGGTAGAAAGAATCCTGAACAAGGTAGGTAGATAGACTCTTATCCACAGGTTACAAAGAGGCCACCACCACCGGCTTTGACTGCTTGACACATTGTTTTAAAAAGAAATCCCAATCCTTAGGTGGAGTATATACACTGCTGCCCCACCGCTCCCTACTCAGAGTCTGTTTCCATGGGCCCTGACATAGTCATATCTTTAACTATGGTGGTTGTCCTGAGTTCTGATCATTTATTAAGTGGGAATTCCTTCTGTTCTACCTGTTGCATAGGGATATTAGAGAGTATTAGAAAGTAAAGTGATCTACTGTATACAAAACAATGAAAACCTTTGGTGAGAAGATGGTACAAAAAATTAAACAAAGAGATTGCCTAAATTGATCAATGTACTCATATTACTGACAACAAAGAGCAAGAACAGAATGATCAAAACACAGATGATTCAAAAGTAACATTTAAACAATTAAATCCATTTTTTCTTCTCTAAATTTTTAATCAGATCCAATAGCAAAAAGGACTCAACACTTCTCTCTGTACCTTTTGATCCTTTGGTAGAGTTTTAAGGAATAATAAAATGACCAAGGGGGAAAATGAGGGAGCAAGGAGAAAGATCACATGAATAATCTTCCAGGCTCCCACATAATCTAAAGAAGAGATAATTTTAAAAAGTATGTTACTGCAGGAAAAACGTTAAGATTTTTTTTCTTGGAGTAGGCCATAAATATTGATATCTTCATCACTATTAATGGGTACTAAAAATATAATCTCTTCTGTTTTATCTTTTCCACCTATACTAGATGGGGAGTAAAATGTTTGGTAAAGGGTAAAATTAGAAAATATTTTTTAAATTCAAGCAAACAATTATTGATTATCTACTCTGGGTCTAATGTGTTAAAGACATAACAGTAGATTATAACATTACTGTAAGGCCAACTGGCCCGAGGCAGGGGAACACAATCAGATTCACAGGTTGCATCAGAACGAAATTCTCCGGACCACCCAGTTCCAGAAACTGCCCTAGCGACATTCCGGATCACCCAGTTCCAGAAACTGCCCTGGAGACATTCCGGACCACCCAGTTCCAGAAACTGCCCTGGAGACATTCCGGATCACCCAGTTCCAGGAACTGACCTGGGGACTTTGAAACCAGCCCAGCCTTCCCGCCTTTCGAGGGGCGGGACTAACGGTCCCCCAGGATACCCGAAAAGACCACCAAATAAGGAATACCCTGCGCCCTCCTAGATTCACCGCACCCCTTTCCCTTCTTCCCCTATAAAATCTTGCCCAACCCTCACCCGGGCGCGACTTCTCTGGCCCCCTTTCTCTCGGACCAGTGAACCTCGCCCGGGAGCGCTCCCTAATAAAGCTCACTCGAAGCTTTCCTCTGTTTCGCGGTGCCGTTCGTTAAGATCCGACCTTACAATTACTCCTGCCCTCATGGAGCTTATCATCCTTAAAGAAAGAAAAGACATACATAAGAAATAATTAGAGAAGACAGAAGAAAAAACTGTTGAGCAGAACACAACTACGTGTCCCACTATTACAGTTAACCAGAGTTCAGTTAACTAGAAAGCCCACATACTTGGAATCTTTTATTTTAAAATTTAATTAATTAATTTATTTATGGCTGTGTTGGGTCTTCGTTTCTGTGCAACGGCTTTCTCTAGTTGTGGCAATCGGGGGCCACTCTTCATCGCAGTGCACGGGCCTCTCACTATCGCGGCCTCTCTTGTTGCAGAGCACCGGCTCCAGACACGCAGGCTCAGTAGTTGTGGCTCACGGGCCTAGTTGCTCCGCAGCATGTGGGATCCTCCCACACCAGGGCTCGAACCTGTGTCCCGTGCCTTGGCAGGCAGATTCTCAACCACCACGCCACCAGGGAAGCCCTGGAATCTTTAGTTAATTAAATTCACTAGGTGGCTCTAAGAATTCAAAGGTTCTTTTTAAACACAGTTAAAGTTTAGAGTCTGTCAACCTTGAATACTTCCTTCAATTCTCTGCCTCCAGGAAAATCCGACAAAAGCATTGTTTGCTATGCTTAACAATTAAGGGATGAGTCAAGCTTCCCTGGAAACCTGAACCTCTAGCAATTATTTCCTCCCTGACCTCACTGTAATATTTTTATTGCATGTCTAACATTCAAAAGGTATAATCTCTGTTTTATGCCATGCATGTTGATATATTTAATGAATAAAGCACAGTTCCTACCTTAAAGGATTCACCTGAAAAAGACATGCATAGTTTTAATACAATGCAGTTATATAGGACAGGCATGTACAAGGTATCACTGGGTTATAAGGACACATATCAAGAAAGGTCAAGGAGCAATGGGGTTGCTCCATTATTGGTGATGCTAAGTTTGATCACTTGAGTAGGGTGACTACCACCTAAGCTTTCACTGTAAAGATATCTGCGTCTCTTTATAAGCTTGGTGGAGAAAGAAAAGATGGGTAGGAGGTGTAGAATTTCTGGAGAAAGTGGGATCTAGCCAGACAAAGCGGAGAAGAGGGGTGAAAACACTAGGCAGATGGGACAGCAAAGCACCAAGCTGAGAAAAACTAGAGCACGGGCCTGAAGAGACAGGCAGTACAGAGTGTCACGATGGGTCCAAGAGGTGGGCCAGGAACAGATTAAGAGGGGCCTTGTAATCCAGCGTTAAGGAGACTGGTTTATCTTCGGGGCTAGTACTATAGTGCAAAAAGATTACAACTTGCTGAAGGTTCTGATGATAACATATTTTTTAGCAAGAAAGTATTATTTAAATTAAGGTATGTACATTGTTTTCTTAGACATGCTATTGCACACTGAATAGACTACAGTACAGTGTAAACATAACTTTTATGTGTACTGGGAAAACAAATTATTCCTGTGACTGGCTTCATTGCGATATTTGCTTTATTGCGGTGGACTGGTACCAAACCTGCAATATTTCCAAGGTATGCCTGTAGTCTCCAAAGTGCGCTGTGCCCCGGGACACTGGAGGAGAAATTTTAATTACTATTTATTTATTTATTTACTTATTTTTTGCTGTACGCGGGCCTCTCACTGTTGTGGCCTCTCCCGTTGCAGAGCACAGGCTCCGGACGCGCAGGCTCAGCGGCCATGGCTCACGGGCCCAGCCGCTCCGCGGCATGTGGGATCTTCCCGGACCGGAGCACGAACCTGCGTCCCCTGCATCGGCAGGCGGACTCTCAACCACTGCGCCACCAGGGAAGCCCCCTAATTACCTTTTAAAATATCTATACTTGCTATACATTTCAGAATGGACAATATTATATGTATGAATTGAAATCAGGACCCTAAGAGGAGGACTGGGGGTTAGGAAGAGAGAAGGAAAAGCTGTTTTGAGACTTACTAGTTACTTAAGAGCATCTCGGAGGAGCTGTTCAACAGACAGCTGTACATGAAACTGAAGATCTGGGGAGGGGCCTTTGCCTGGACATGTCGATTTGGGACATCTGCCGAAAATACGCGAGAAAAGAGCTGTGGAACGGTGGCAGAACTCTGAGAAACACAAACATTTACGATAACATGATTACTTTTTTTTTTGAAAGGAAAAGTAGAGCACAAGGAGTAGTGTTCGTACTCATTTAAAATTTTTAAAAGCTCTCAGATATTAATACAAAGTAAGTAACTGCTAGTCCTTACTATTCCCATTACTGTGAAAATGAGGCTCAGTGTATCGTGAAGGGAAAAAAATGTTTCTGCTAGTAATCGAGCAGCAATTCAGAATGAGAAAATTTAATTTTCTTACCATTTTGAGGGGCAGTCAATAAAGGGTTTTAAAGTCCCCCATGAAACCTGGACCCTTTGAAGAAATGACTGATTACAGGGTTGGGCCAGGAAAAATACAAAGTGAGCCTGGAATACCTTGTGTCAAAAGGCAAAGAAGTGTTTCAAGATCACAAAGGGATGTAAATAGGACATAAGAGCTGGCTTACAGGGGCTCCCACTTACCAAATTTGGGATGATTTGAGCATCACAAAGAATAATGAATTTTAACACACTGAATATAAAAAGAATATGTGTCTATAGTGATATTTCAAAGCACAAGATGAAAAAATGGAAAGCTCTTCTTTCACACACAAAAAATGCCACTTAATAAATGTAGAATGAAGGATAGAATTTAAAAATCTCCAAGTCACGACTCCTATTTAATAACTGATTCAGGCTAATAATCATCAACATATGTTAAAACCATTGGGTTAAAGTTTATTGAAGAACAGGATACTCATGTGGCCTCACAGGTTCCTTCTTAATTATCAAGTGGAAAGTACCTTACATTGCAAAGATAAGACAGATACTATCTTAGCCAAATTTAGCATCACCAACAATGGGATGAACTGACATCACCGTGCCTTCAGATGTCATACAAAAGGGAAATACATATCATCTAGGCAATATTGTTTACTTTAAATCTAATCATGAAGAAACACTCAGACAAATCCAGAAATGTGGAACATTCCATAAGCCAACTAGCCTGTACTCTTCAAAAATGTCAGAAAAGACTTTAAAAAAAAGGGGGGGGGCAGGGGAACTGCTCTAGAGAAAAGAATGAAACAAAGGAGACTAAACCCAATCATAAAGTTTGCCTGAGTTCCCAATAAAAACAAAACAGAAACATATAAAGATATAGAATATTTTGGGAGCAACTGGGGAGTACAAATTGTATACTAGATATTATTAAATCAATGTTAAATTTCCTGGGTGTGATAATGGTGTGGTGGTTATATAAAAAATGTTCTTGTTCTTAGGAGTTACATGGTACATTTTAGTGGCAAAGAAGCATCATGATGACTGAAATTTACTTTCAAAGGGATCAGCAAAAAAGAAAAAAAAGAGAGAAAGGAAAAAAAATTATAGACATAGAAGAGATAAAGCAAATATAACAGAATGTAAACACCTGCTGAATTAGAGAAATGAATGTTCATTGTACTATGTTTCCACCTTTCTATAGTTAAAAATTTTTTCAAAATAAAAAGTCAGGAAAAATATATAAAGTAATCTATGTGTGGCCAATACGCTATAGCTGATTTTATTTACATGAATATACTCATAAGTGATTTAATACTTTAAAAAAAGCCCATCATGAAATTCCTTCCCATCAAAGCTAACCAAGGGGGACTAACATCACCTCTGGCTAGTGTCAGCAACGTAATTTGTCTTGTTTTTACCCCCACGAGTCAAGAATCATATTTGACTTACCTGTGAAATTAACAAACCAGCAAAACACTTATAGCACTCAGCCACCTTATCAAAAACAATTTTAAAAAAGCTGTAATCTTCTGGTTTTAAAATAATTTATTTCATAGGTCTGTTTTAATTTCATGTCTCAGAGCATACATTATTTAACCAAGAGGGGCTGGACACAGATTGTAAAAAGGGAGGAAACATTTAGAAACTCCCTCAATTCCATTAGAATTTGATCCTACCTTGTAAAGTCTTGCTAGGATAAATTTCTATCATACTTCTTTTGTGCTTACAAAAAGACATTAACTTCTGAATTTCCAATGTTGTAAATAAAAATTTTTACAACTAAGTATGCATTCATATTGACACAGAAGGCAACCAAATAATTGTCATCAACGTTAGCAAAATGTATATTTCCTGTCACTGCACTAACATTAAATTAAACGTCAAACCACAAAAACTTGGTGACTAACATTAAAAAGGCAAGCTGTAGGATACGCAAAGCTTATAAAGGACAAATTGCACGTGGTTAAGATGGGACATCATTTGACAAGGGCTGGTGGTGTGCATATGGCTGCTTTTTTTTGTAAGAAGGCCACCGGCAAACAGGGCAACAGTGTCGGCCCCCAGCCAACCACATCACAATGCAATTCTGATGGAACACATGACCACAGGGCAACCCCATTAGCAAACATCCATTTTCAAAATTCTCTAGGCAAACAACACATTCAGTACAGTGCAGCATATCAGCAGGCCAAGTTAACCAATCAGGTTCCATGTCTTCGTTAGTGCTATATGATCCATATGACCGCCCCTTCCTTGCATAAGGGCTGGTCTGACAATATTTATTGGCACATGAACAAGCCTCAGGATCACAGTGACTTGCTCTTCCTGGAGAATTGTGAACTACGTTTCGTTTATCTTCAAATACTTCCTTCTCGCTGCTAAAAGTGTCTGTGCTCTCACTGTCTGAGTCATTTTCAATATCTTGAGGACCTTCCAACATTTCCTCTTCAGACTGGACTCCAAGGCATTTAAATCGCCACACTGGCAAGTTTTTTATATAATCAGTTGGTATCAGAGGGTGAAGCCAAAGGTCAGGGAAAGCTAATCGCTCCAAGAACAAGTCGGGGTCTTCGTCCCAATCAGATTCTACAGGGAAGTTCTGAAAAGAAGCAATCGGGTGGAAGAGGTAGCTGGTGTACCAGTCCCACAGACTTGATAACCACTCTAAGTTATTGGCATTGACTTCATCATTGTTGTTGTTGCGCCGTCTCTTCTTTTCAAAGTAATCGACTAGTAAACCATGTCCAAGGTATGTACTAAGAAACAAGGCTGGGTGTGAAGAATAAAACATCCAGTCTGCCCTGACCCATGAGGCCAGCGTGGTTGTATTGGAATATCTCAACAATTTTAAGCTATACTCATAAAAGCTATCTAAGTAAGGGAGCTGTAAAAAGCCCAACACAGGTAGCCAGGAAATAATTAATAGAGAATTATATGTCCCTAAAGTGCTTATGAGAACCACAAATCGTTTTATGGTAGCTCCTTGTGTGATAAATAAGTCCATCCAAGCCATAAGATTAACTAGAACCAAGCTCAAAACAAACAAATCATTTACTTCAGGTTGTACTGAGCGCAAAAATGAATCCATGGCCTGAAGGGATATAAATTCGCCCGTGTGGTTTCCATACCTGTAAATTCCTTCAGGAGTTCTAAGTATGTATGATGGCATGTTATATACACCAATATCTGTCATATAACTCTTGTTGTCCCAATTTTCCACATTTACAAAAATAAACTCAACTCTTCCAGTAAACTTTATGCTTAGTGCAGAGAAGAAAGCTGGGGGTTGGTCAAGGTTTGCAAATAGGTATATTTTTACCCAGTATTGATCACTTTTATTCCATTCTTCTTTCAAACGTTCAGCATTATAAATGGTTTTGATCCGTGAAGCTGCATGAGCAGTTATCCACTTAAAAATGTGCTCTACTTCAATCTTGCGCCCACTGTATTCTTTAAGCATGACTTTCCCTTTAGAAGTACTTGTTTGTGGAACAGACATAATGAGTGTGGATCGTACCCAGCCTCTTCTCCTGCAGTATCTATAAGAGAGGAGACTGTAAGTAAATAGCTAGGCCGCTAAATGAGCCAGCTTGCTTATCTTCACTGTTGTGCAAACAGTTTGTCTTTTCCCTGACACATTTCCTTAGCACTTGAAAGATACCCTCTCCCCAAAAACAAATTACCTGTAAACAGTCAAAAGTAGTACCAATACCTGGCAGTTGTATAAGAGGAAAAGCAAGCTCTCTTTTTATCATATTTTTCGTTTGTATCTCTATGTTTCTTTTCTTTCTTTTCTTTCTTTTTTTTTTTTAAAGAAAAGTGTAGCTTGAAAAGCCTTAGAGTCAAGAGAATCGGCAAGTACTTCCAGCATCTACTATGAAACTACTAATGCATTATGTGCTAATAAGATCCTAAAGATAATAGGAAAATAATTCCTGTTCACAAAGAATTTAAAATCCTATTAAGGAGACAAAAGTATAAAACTGTATATATTCTATTACTAAATAATGTAAAGGAAGTTCAAAAAAAGGGAGTATCACTGGGAGTTTGGGCTGGTGCAGATTTCATGAAAAGTTTGGGAATTGAACTAGCTCTCGAAGGATGGTTAGATTCAGGTAGGCAAAGGAGAGAAGGAAACAGATTATCTTACATGCTGAGTCCCTGACTTGAATGCCAAGCTCCTGAGGGTAGGAGCCATGCTGTACCCACTTATTAACCCAAGCACCCACCACAATGCCTGACACACACAAGCACTGTCATAAAGTAATCTGCACGAAGGCTCACCTAGAAAAGAGCAAGTCCTATATTTTTCTGTACTCTCTCATCTCTTTAATGAGGACCATGAAGAGGGGTATTTGGAGAGATAATCAGAGAAACAATTTCCTTTAAAAACAAAAAAGTTTTTTTCTAAAAACCTACCATGTGGAGTTTTACAATATATAAATTTACCTCAGTAAAGTTGGAAAAAAGAAAATCTACCATGTGGATACATTTTGTTCACTACAGATTTATAAGTGGATGGTAATAAATGTTTAATTTTTAATTTTGCTATTCAGAATACTGATGTAAAAATCACAAATGTTATCTGCAGCCGGGGGGGGGGGGGGAGGCCCGCATACCGCAAAAGGGGAAAAAAATCATAAATGTTACGCTTTACTTTAAAGTATGGATTATATTTTATTAAATTAAATAAGCATATTATACTTATGATATTACTTATATTATACATATTATATATTATACATATTATACTTATGATATTATACATATTATATATCATATTATACATATGATCAGATTAAGATAGAAGTCTTGACGTATGTGGCATATGGTTTTATGATGATAGTACAATTAATTTTACCTCAGGAATTTCATGATATAATTTAAGATAAGTGAAGACAACATGTTATGTCACAAAGACAAGGTTAGTAACGACTCTGGGAAACTATCTGGGTGACTCAGGATCAAAGACTACGACTCAGCTTCTTGTTGAGTTGATTTACTTCCTTAACAAGATAGATACCATTAATGTCAATATTGCTTTAATTGAAACGGGTTAAGAATTAGATACTCCAACAAAATAAAATATCTTCTATTCTGTAACAGTGTATCTGTCCAATGCAAAATAATAGTTCACTGACATGAATGCCAGTTCCACCACCCTCCCCCCAAAACAACAAGTCAACTACATATAGATAGTTGCCTTATTCACATCTTAAATATCTAACGAGCTTTACTTTTTTAATTGCATAGGATACTTGGGATGACACATTTCTACTCTCGGTCATTCTGTTCATCTTTGTATAACCACCTCAGAGAATATTTGGCTTCTGATTTGTGTCATAAATTAAATGACAGTCTTTCAAACAGAAAATTTTACTGTGTAAAACAAGCCAAGTCTTATCTTAGTGCATACATTTCTTCATGGAAGAAAACAAATGTACTATGTACTTTCTTTTCAGTTCAGAACTAAGGGACAGTTTTAAGGTTTATCATTTCACAAGATAAGAGTACCCAGGACAATAAAATTTTGTATGTCATCATATATCTTTCAAATTAAATGTTTTCCAGACTTGAAATCCAACACACAAATAAAGTACACCATATTAATTTTAAAACCCCACTGTTAGACAGAAAAGACTAATGCTCATATCAATATAAAAACTTTTTACTGCCAATTTAAAAAACCTTTTTAAAGGTCTGAATAAGTTCAATGATGACACCACGAAAATATCCTCTAGTTCTTAAAGTAAATCTTTTGAGATCTCTTAGAGAATTTGAAGACTAAAAATGATTAAAAAAAAAAAAAACATAGCTAGTGAGTTTTGGCACTCCAGCTTCTGATAACATACTATATTAAAAAAGAAACCTTGGTATTCTGTTCATAAAATGCTGTTTCTTCAGACAAGGTCATTGGTCTCCTTGGCCTTCCTGTCCTGCTCACCAATCTTCCCTTTACTTTCTTTTCCCTGCTTAGCCCATGGGCACGCATCCCTGATTCTTTCACCATAAGCCCTCCTGGCCCATTTACCACTCAGCTCCTGTAATTCCAGTGCCATCCCACTCTTTACTATCTCTGCCCCGCCTCTCCAACCTCCCGATACATATCCCACGTCACTTCCTTCTTTCTCCAAAGGTGGGGGGAGAAAAAGAGTAGAGAATAGACCTGACAGGGTAAAGGCCCCTGAGATAGATCACTGGGTTGGGGAATTAGAGGAACTGGGGCCAGGCAAGATGGCTGTGTGGGAAAGAAATGAAAACTGCTGCCATGGACAGAGTCAGATACTGTACAGAGTGGAGGTCCTGAATGTTCTTAAGGGGAGCAAAACAGGTCAGGAAAATACTACGATACAATGGGGCCAGCACATCAGAGGAGGCTGTCCTGGAGGCCACCTAAGAGAAGGAACTACAGTCAAAGAAAGCAACATAGGCAGCAGAGTAGAGAGTTTTGCTGTTTTTAAAAATCTGAGATCAAGTTGATGACTGAATTATTCAACATATTAAAATGCTTGCTTGCTGAATAACACTATTCTCTGCCCAGTTACACCCTGCATTGACATTCTAAACACGCTTTTCTATTATCTCCCTATTTTGTTCTTCTGCATCTCCGTAATCCTCATTAAAAGAAAAAAAATGACCCTGACTAAGCACAGCATCTATGACAAGAATAGTTCTTACTCTAGTTGGAAGACTTTCCAAATCAAAGGAAACCAACATGACAGTACTGAAACTGATATAAGTAACTCTGCATCAAGATCTTCATCTCTGTGATGAAACTAAGGAAGATGACGTAAAAGTGCTTGTTTAATAACAAAAAATTATAGCTGCAGTCAACAAAAAAGCAAAAAGTTGCTCAAAAAAGGTCTCTTCCGTCATAAATAAGAGGTGGGATTATCTGAAGACGAAGATGAAGGATTTAGAGAAAACTTGGAGGTAGATTATATGTATCTCTTCACCGTTCCTCAGCTGGTATAGAATCAAAAAGGGCTTTTCAAAAGAAAAGCTAGAAAAATTTGCGCTAAAGTCCACTGGACTCAATTATGACACTTCTGATGCATTTTGCTTTATAAAATCACATTAAAAATCAATTCTACTATTTCCTTCAGTTTTTCATGCTGAATAGATCATCTTCACTTTATGTCATGCTTAGTTTCGTTTTGAATTCTCTATTGTTATTTAAGAACTTACGTTAGACTGAAATGTGTTTGACCTTTATATTTTTGTACTTACTTGATATTTTCTAATATATTTATAAGTTAGTGTTTAAAATGTATTATTTAGTTTATTCATTAAAAAAATAAGTTCTGAATATTTTTCAATAAATTGGTGATGTTAATACTGACTTTTGGCATTATCTGAAAAAAAAAATCAAAACATCAGAACTATCATTTATTCTGGTATTGCAATCACCAGTGGGAGAGAAAAAGATCTTTCACTTAGACCATCTGGGAATGATGGAATAGGACCAAATGCCACTGTCTTTGGTAAACACAAGACAGAAATAAGAATGATTTCCTTTTCATAAGAACATGAACACTTACGCTATCTTGGACATTTCAACCAAAGGCATTAGAATATGATCAAGGTTCTGTGCTGAAGATGAAAATGGGAGCTTTGTGGGTGAATGAGGAGACTAAATGTGAGTCAGGAGACACAAGTTCCCTTCTTATCCCCAACGTTTAAGAAGTCCTCCTACCACACATCTCAGCCTACACTACAAGTGAGCAAAACAAGAACAGTGAGGAAAATCGAAGCAAACGTAAGCCTGAAGGAGAAGGGCAGGAGAATCTGAGGTGAAGCAGTGGTGGAGGAGGGTTTTCTACAGCGAATGGGTCTCCCATTGTGACCACATATAACGGACGTAGGTAAGCCAGGCGTATCTACCTACATCAGAAACTACCTAACGTGGGGGCTTCTCCATACATATCATATGCCCCGTCCTCAGCACTGAACAGAACATGCTGTACATGCTAATCTTTTTCTTTTAAATTTATTTATTTATTTATTTATATTTGGCTGTGTTGGGTCTTTGCACGCAGGCTTCCTCTAGTTGCATTGAGCTGGGGCTACTCATTGTGGTGTGCAGGCTTCTCACTGCAGTGGCTTCTCTTGTTGTGAAGCACGGGCTCTAGGTGCATGGGCTTCCATAGTTGTGGCACGCGGGCTCAGTAGTTGTGGCGCACGGGCTTAGTTGCTCCGTGGCATGTGGGATCTTCCCGGACCAGGGCCCGAACCTGTGGTCCCCTGCACTGGCAGGCAGATTCTTAACCACTGTGCCACCAGGGAAGTCCAACTAATCTTTTATTAAATGTTTACTGAATGGATAATTAAATGAACGAATGAATTCAAGTCATAACTTGGAGGAACTAGAAATTGAAATAAAACGCATTTCAAAGAAGAAACAATGGAATAATGAAACAAGAAATAATGTGACAGACTAAATACTGGAGATGATGACAAAAAGAAAAACAAAAATGCCTGCAAAGATTTTTGTCTGAGAAAATGGAAAAAAAAATAGTAAAGGACAGAAAAAGAAAAGGTAGAAAGGGCACATGGTTTACTAAAAAAAAAAGATGAATATGAATTTGAATACCAGGTTTAGGGAACAGAGTCTATCTGGGGTACTCGTATGGCAAATGGAAACGAGTGTCAAAATGCAAACGAGAGGTCCGAATTATGAAAGGAGATTTAGATCAGCACAAAGGTGTCACCTAAAGCCATCAATGTACTGAAGTCTCTTTGGGAAGTAAAATTGAAACAAAAAAGACCGAGGACATACTCTAAAGAGTCACCCCGTTAGAAACAACATAGAAGAACCAGACAGAAAGAGAGCTCAGAGAGAAAGTAAGTAACTGCCAGTTATCAAAAACTATTAATCAGATACCTGTGTAGCTAACAACGTGCTAAACACGCTAACGAACTTTCAGTTTAAACAGGCTTCTAATACCACTGTCTTTATCACATTAAAAAAATTCTGGTCAGAACTCAAATTCTAAGAATTGCCCAATCAACTTACCTGGGGTCACTGGAACAGTTAAACGTGCCTGTACGTATTCCAAATCTTGACACCTTTTTCACCATTTTCTCCCAGTGGATTTTACCCACCAAAGGACTTCTGTCATTTGCTATAACCTATTCCCCCCAAAAGAAAAACAGATACTTTAATCACCTAAAATGGAGTCAAACCAACCATTTACATCTATAACTTTACTTTTTTTGAAAAACATATTCTGTTCCTAGATCTTGTTTACTACATCATCATATTATCACTGCAATTCTTGTAAAAGGAGCAACTGTCCAACTGGAAAAGATTTAAAACACTGAATACAGTACATTAAACTCTCACACTCTGTGGTAGTTATGCAGAGGGGGAGTCAAAACCATATTAAAAAGCTAGCCACATTCTCCTCCATGTGGCTTATCCTCTAGAATTAACTTACACAGGAAGAAAATGGCCCTTGGAGTCATTTCTCTGCTCTGAAAAGAAAATTTTAAATAACCCAAATAAAGCTTACTAAAAATTACCACATGTGGGTTCAACGAGTTCAAATTTCACTTTTTAAAAGTGTAATTATGGAGCCAAGAGTCAAACACATGTTTTCTATTAAACTATGCTTGACTAAAACAATATACTACTACTATGGCATTTTTCTTAACAATCACGAAAGGTTCTAACATATTAAAAAATTACCATTAATAAATTCTACATTCTTGAACTTCTAACTTCAAATTTGCAAATAGCTTTCAAACAGTTAGGATTGGGGGAAGAAAAAAAAATTTTTTAAATGTAGATTAACCTTCAAAATATGCAATGACTTTTCTCAGACTCTCTAATTGTTAATATCTTTTCCCTTTATTCCTTATCTTCCTGATTTTAATGAATAGAGATACCAGTAAAAAACAAACAAAAAGTATATATTAAAAACAAAAATAACTAAATGGGAAATTAAAGGAAATCCAAAAGTGTCCTATGTCTTCATGAACCCATCTGTTTGATTTATTTTAAGCCCAGGGTATACAGGCCAAGTTTATTTTCATGAATGCTATATTACTGATACTATTTAATTCAAAATTACAGCACAGTACTCTGGGGGCCTCTAAACTCTCTAGAAGGAAGGGCCATTTTCACATTCACAAAGCCTCCAGGAAGTGAAATCCCAGGTGAGTGTGTGCAATGAGTGCCTGGGAGAGGCAAGAGCTGGTGCAAATACCTCATCTCTGGTCTCTCCACTGGGAAGTCTAACAAATTTCAAGGGCAGCAGGAGGAGAGAAAGTGCATGGTGGTGACAAGTGACTTAAAGTTCACTTTATGTGCCAACAGATTACTGTCCGATAACCTTTGCCATATATCACTGATACTATCATCCTCATACCTACAGAGACACACATAGGTATGTAACACTTTGTAACATAACTTTGAGGCTTAATAAATACATACACAAATATACAATTTAGGCATTGAACAAATGGTTCTGATAGTACTTTTAAGTGAAAATAAATGGCCTTAATGAGGGAGGCACATGTTATTAAAATGCTCAGATGGTTGAGGTAACCAGGAGGAGAGCAATTTGAGGACATGGCCTTAGCAGGTGAAAGTGCTTTCTGAGGAGGTTCACACAGGTTACATTACCCAGTAAGTTCCTAGCTTCCACATTTTTCCATTGTCTAAAAGTACTTTATAAATTTTATCTGAAAAATAAGGGAGATGAAGCAAGGCAGGCTTTTCTCTTCTCTTCTGTTTTTCTTTTCCTACCACTGAAGAGTCAATATGGTAGTTCTTTCTTCCATCAAGTAACCAAAGAAATCTTGAACTTATTTTTCAGATTACTCAGAAGGATTAAGAAATCTCTGTAAAATCATATCGCTATACTCCCTGGTCTTTGCCCTGTTTTTTAAAATAACTCCCCTTTCACTCCTATTTCCTGATCAGTGCTGCAAATAGGATTTGGCCCTCAGCCTAGGCAGTGAAGATCCTGATCACTGCACAGTCATCCAATGCTAGGAAAGGAAGTAGGAATGAGGGGGTTGTTCCAGGCACCCCTGGTTATAGGACAGACAACAAAAGTGTGTGAAGAGAGGTGGTGAATATCTCTGAGGCAGGTACATGACAATGTTTAACCACAGGGCCTTATTTATTCAGCAAGCTATTCCAACATCTGCTTTGAAGAGTTTAATGATTCCTGACTAAGAGAACCACAAAAAAATGAAAAATCCCTTAGGCAGTGCATGAAAGCATTTTATTTGACTCTTTAGTTATATTTACGCAATTAGAAATTGCTTTATCCAATGTCCTATATAGTTATATTATTCAACTGAAGGTTTAGCATAAATTAAATTTCGTGGAGGCCAAATTAAACAACCACTAAAAATGTTTTAACAAAATAACTCATCTGGCTTGTCACATGGCACAACAAAATACTCTAAGCCTATTACTACTGTGTCACATCAGTAACAGTTTCCAAGTTATAGCTCACATCCAAAAGCATGCACAGTGATTCTGAATGGCATTCACTCTGGTGGTGAAACGGGAAGCATATTCCTCTGCAGTTCACGAAGGATGTTGCATTCTCTGTGGGGAATATTTTCAGAGACTAGAAAAAACTAGATGAAAGTACAGCCTGAGTTCCAAGTCTCAAGTCTGGAACGGACCTGGCAACATAGGCTAGCAGTGAAGCAATCTTTCCATCCTCCTTCCCAGGGTATCCGCCTCTCTAACCACCAACCCTACACTTGCTCACCATTGTTTTCCCTGCAGCTAGCATGATGCCTAAGTCAGGTGGGCACTTATTAAATATTTATGTTGAATTAAACTATTTCAGCTTTTTATGGTTTAGTAACTCATTCTCTTACTTCTGATTATATAGGTTCTCTAAAGGCTCCAAGTTTCCGATATCTGTTATAATGAAAGTCCCTTCCCCAGCAACCTGTCATCTGGGATGTTTTCGGACAAACATTAGCATAACTAGTACCTGGCTATGCAACTGCACATCAATGTTCTTGACCCCAGTCACACACAAAGACTTCCAGTTCAGTGTATTTAAAAATACACTTTTTTCAGAAAAAAAACTACTAGGTTTTTCCTAGTACTAATTTTCCTGGTTTCTACTTTATTGTCTAATAGCTCTTTAGGATCTCTCAAGATGGTGGCACCATCACGGACCATCTAACTTAGCTGGAAAAGGTAATCTATGCTAAGAGTTTTTACTGGCCCACACATTTTAGTAAACCAAGCTGTGAGCTGTCTTACGGAACAGACTGTAGGTTATTCGTCTTTTTTGCCCTTATCACAGGTTCAGCTGGCACACATTAGATTTCAATAAATATTTGTTGGATGGTTGGATGAATGGATGAAACCAGTGGTTTGCTGGTAAATGTTTAACAACTAGCTGTCTAGAAGAAAACAGAAGCTCTGATTTCTACCATTTACTTATTTCCTTGGTGTAAATACTCCCACATGGTTGATTTCAAGTTACCAACGTGACATCTCTAACTGTGGAGTTGGAAAGGGATGTTAACAATCGCCCTTCATGAAGCAGTTTGAGCTGGCTCCAGCACAGCACTGGAAGGAACTGAGTTGGACAGTGTGAGAGGCTAAGTTGCCATGTTTTCTGATGTCAGTCTTGTGTAGTCCAGTTAAACGTACAAAGAAAAACTGGGCCTCAGGTTATTGCTTACTCCCTTCCACATGTGTTACACTGGTATAAGAAAAAACCCACACACTTTCGCCTATTTTTTAGAGGTGGGTTTTATTACTAATCAGAACATCTGTCATTTCCCTTTTAATATTGTTAATCCCCATACAACAACATGGAGGCTAAATTAAATAACATAACTCAAAATAAAAGGAGTGTAGAGCTAAAATGTTTTTCTGCATCTCTCAATATTTCATTAGAACAGCGAGTTTCTACTTTCAAAATCATAGACCACAGGGACTTCCCCAGAGGTCCAGTGGTTAAGACTCTGCGATTCCACTGCAGGGGGCATGGGTTCGATCCCCAGTCGGGGAACTAAGATCCTGCATGCTGCATGGCATGGCCAAAAAAAAAAAAAATCATAGACCAACCTAAATATATATATGCAAATTGTATAAAATCATTAAAAGTGAAGATGAGTAATTGACAAAAACAAAATTCAACAGCATTTAATTATTTCTTTGGTAGCCTCACTAGCTTTCTTTGAGTAAACACAAATAAAAGCTCTTCACCAATACAAAATAAAGGATAAGATGGCTTGCCAAGTATTTCACCTTTAGCATAGTGTCAAGAGAGGAATAAATAACTTAGAACCTCCCTGAACAAAACTACTGTCTAGGAGTAAAAAATAAACAAGTTTTAAAACAGCTAGTAACTCTTTTCAGCCAAACAGGAACTGTATTAACATAATACTTCAGTAAATATTGACCTAAAGCTTTTCACTGCTACCTCAATTCCACTGATGTTAAATTCCTTATAATGTGACAAAGCCAGCAGAGAACAGATAGCACAGTCCCTCATTGAACTTCTTTGAACAAAAGTCAAAATGTAGAAATAGAAATGTTAAGATAAGGATAAATCCGTAAAATCCACAACGTACACTAACTTTTCCATTTCAAAAGCCTATCTACTGGGACTTCCCTGGTGGCACAGTGGTTAAGAATCCACCTGCCAATGCAGGGGACACGGGTTCAATTCCTGGTCCGGGAAGATCTCACATGCTGTGGAGCAACTAAACCCATGCACCATAACTACCGAGCCTGCGATCTAAGGCCTGTGTGCCGCAACTACTGAGCCCGCGTGCTGCAACCACTGAAGCCCTCGCGTCTAGAGCCCATGCTCCACAACAAGAGAAGCCACCACAATGAGAAGCCCACGCACCGCAGCGAAGAGTAGCCCCTGCTCACCACAATTAGAGAAAGCCTGCGTGCAGCAACGAAGACCCAACACGGCCAAAAAAAAAAAAAAAAAAAAAAAAGGCCTGACCAACAATCTTTTGAAAGAAAAGTAACTTCTATTTGTGAGGCTAAAAAGATTGGTAGGCAGCAGAATCAAAGAATCCACAAAACTGGAAATAAAGAGCTAATGAAAGATATGAGGTCAGGTTAGGAACAAAGCAGGAAAACTTAGAATGTTAGAAAGAAGTGATAGAAAAAAGATGACTTGGTTCTTTCATGGATTACACAGTGTATTGTTGCTAAAGATGTCCCATATGTGTTGCTGCCTTAGAAACTAAAATTAGTTCTTTCCACCTCATATTACAGAGAATACAGGAGAGACATGAAAAAGCTTCACATGAAAAGAAGTGTGCTAACACTCTGCTTTAATGTAAGGATAATTCATGAGCAGTAATACATCTTACAACAGTTAGGAGAAAGATATGAAGACCATTAACATGTATTATTCAGAAAATAAACTCATGAGTTACCGAGAAGATAGAAATCATAAGGGATATAGGATGAATTAATTAAATTATAGAAATTCATGTTTCCTTTTGTAGTGTCAGTCCACATGCAGTATCACCAAAAAAGATAATCAACCTGGATTATCTTTTATTATTACCAACCCATTCCAGACAAATAATGAACTGACCAAGTGATGGAATAGCTAAGTCATATACCCATTTATTAAAGTCACATTTTCCCCAAATCAGTAAATCTAGACATCCTTTCAATGACATATAAAGTCTAAAGTGCTAATTATCAGTTATATGCTACCTGAGAGTTAGGTATTCATCTGAGAGTATAATTCATCTGAGTAAGAAAATGATATTGGAAACCTGGGAGAAAAAGAGGAAAGAACTTTGATGTGCTTAAATATTTCTTATCCAGGATACCTAAAATAAATGCAATATGAAGAAGATTGAATTGTTTGGGATCTATGCATCCTCACAGATTAAAAAAAATGACAATGATAGAGCAAACTGAAATGAGTCAGCTTCTTTTAAAACAAATAGAAAAGAATGATAATTCAAACTGTTAAAAACTGAATTCTTGGGCTTCCCTGGTGGCACAGTGGTTGAGAATCTGCCTGCTAATGCAGGGGACACAGGTTCGGCCCTGGTCTGGGAGAATCCCACATGCCGCGGAGCAACTGGGCCCGTGGGCCACAATTACTGAGCCTGCGCGTCTGGAGCCTGTGCTCCGCAACAAGAGAGGCCGTGACAGTGAGAGGCCCGCGCACCGCGATGAAGAGTGGCCCCCGCTTGCCACAACTAGAGAAAGCCCTTGCACAGAAACGAAGACCCAACACAGCAAAAATAAATAAAATAAATTAATAAACTCCTACCCCAACATCTAAAAAAAACAAAACTGAATTCTTGAATGTTATCCTTCACAAGAAATGAGATAAATATAATCTGAGCTGAAAGAATGACAAGCAACTGAGAGTATTTCTCTTCTGTTTTGAGAAGATATTTTCAATTAAGAAACAAAACAACATGGCCCTCTCTTAGGAGCTTAAACCAAAGTGTCTGTGCTGATTAGCTTAGCTAGCGAGTTCAGAGTGCTGAAGGCACTGTGACTGAGGTTTCGATCTCAATCTTCTCAGTTGCCCTGCCAGAGACTGTTCTTCCAACCCAAGCCAGCCATTTGACAGATGTAAGCCACTGGCCCGAGGGAACACAAGCCAGACAGTGGTGATCAGTGCAAATCTTGAAGGTCACTGGAAAAATTGTGTCTTACTGCACCATTCACTATTGATGCCTATCAAGTTTAAAAAAACATTTTCAGAGAAAAATAATTCCATGATTAGAATTTATAATGTTTACATTCACTACCATTCGTTACTTGTTCTTCTCTTCATTCAAGTATCACCTTATCAGGGAATTCTTTGCCACTCTCTTGTCTCCTTACCCTGCTTATTTTTCTTCTTAGCACTTTCCACTAACTAATGTTATATTAAATATTTATTTAGTTAGTGCCTCCCTCTCCCAACTGGAATGTGAGCTGCCTGAAAGAGCAAGGACTTAGCCTGTTGTATGCTCCTGGTATATCTCCAGAGCCTGGTGTACAATTAACTGCTGAATAAACTGTATGAATTTTGTAACTTCTTAAGGGAGTTTAATCCATGCTTACCTTTAATATGACATAGAAAAACAGTAGATCATTTATAAGCCAAGACTATAATGCTAATTAGTGAAGCAGAGTGTGTTCGTAGTCTATAGGCAGCACTCTATATACCAAAAGAATTTCCAGACTTTTGACACAGCTTTTTCCAACTTTGGAAGGTGTTCAGCATCTTTACCATTCATCTCTATGGGACCGTTCAATGTGTGGACAAACATGAGATATAGGACACAGGGCAGTGGGACTGGCTATTCAGTTCAATCTCAGGAATAAAACTGAAGTAACCAAAACCATTAAGTCTTCCTCGATCAAACTATCAGAAATAAATATCTGGGAAAAGAAACAGAATAACTATTTATAAATTAAGGCTTTAAAGATGCTACAGTTTATTTTTTCAATACCAATAATTTAACACACAAATAAAGTAGAATTTGATGGACAATGTATAGACAATACCCATACCCTCCTCCCAGTTTCTCTGTTTGCTAGACTTAAAAAATGCGGAATTAGATTATCTGGAGGGTAAAAGGTCAAACACAATAGGAAGGTTGCAAGTAAAGGAAAGGTCATGGATATCTAATGCAATCACCTGAAGAATTCCCAAATGCCAACCCGCTAGCCCAGTGGACTATAGTACTATTCTATCTTCTTTAGGTGTATATGTATTTATTTGAGGCCATGTGCTACAGAAAATCTATCTATCCACAATCATATTGCAAATCAGTGACAGGACCAGATCTGCAAATAAGGTGTCTGGACTCAATAGCTTTTTCTACCCTATTCTGCGGTCATTGTTCTCAGGAAGAAATATGAAGCAGCAATTATTTTGTTTTTTATGTCCTGAATCAAACTTTGCCAACCCCAATGTGAAATAACAAGAACACTGGACAAGAAATGAGGGGGTCTGGGATTTGATTCTGGTTCAATAATCATAATTTTAGCTGAATTCATGTTGT
Organism: Delphinus delphis; assembly: GCF_949987515.2. Classification (NCBI taxonomy): domain Eukaryota; kingdom Metazoa; phylum Chordata; class Mammalia; order Artiodactyla; family Delphinidae; genus Delphinus; species Delphinus delphis. Next base: position 14,665,884 of record NC_082694.2, on the reverse strand, counting down.
TAATTTACTTAATATGTTACTTTAAGTGAACTTATATTTAAAAAAATTTAAATAACTTTAGACTTTCCCTAAGCAAATTTATGAAATTCCATGTTCAATATAATATTGATTTTTCTAATTTACATAAAAATACACAAATGATAATGTGTGTCCACTCATTTACCATGAGTGGCACATAAACCACACTTTGGGAAGAACAAAAGATGATTTTTAAGGCCCTTCATAGCTCTCAAATTCTAATATGCTAATTAAATCTACAGTTTTGATAGCATAAGAGCTAGGGTTTAAAATTATAATCTCATCAATTTCATGAGCAAAGTAATAAGTTCCCCCACCATTCCCCACAATAGTTCTTCCTCTATAGGCGCAAAGTTGGCTATAGTTCTTTCTTTAGAAACAAAAATGATGAATTAAAAACTGAATTAAAAACTGGAGTTAACAAAAGCTGAGAGAAACAGTACAAATCACTAAATAAAAGGAATATATATGTGTTTCTTACTTTATAATGCAGATCCAACAACTAAAATGGATTTGCTTCTGCTGATTCTTAACAAAACAGTCAACCCTCTTTTCCCGACACTTCCCTTCCCCCACTCTTTAATTAATTTTCATTTTTGTTGGTCTGCAAAACCTCTTTAAGGGGACAGTGGAGCCTCCCTATGAGAAGTGAGTTATGTCTAAGAAACATGACACAAGTACACAGAAGTGTCACCAGCTGGTGACTACTATTTTGGTAAAAATAATTTCACTTCTATCACTGTTTCTAATACCTGAACCAGCCAGATGCCATCTTTTGTGTCTTCTACAAGCTCATAGAAGTGCATTTCACCACTGAAATTGGTACTAGAAACAGATTCAGACGCTTCTTCTTCTTTGAGTGCAGAATAAAGCTCACCTTCCATCAGGTCACCTGAAGAAAAGAAAAAATAACACTAATAAGATTGCAAAAATCTCATGTTCCCAACTTCAATGATAAATTCTATTTTATACTGTTAAAAAATTAAGTCACTGTACTTTCATTGCACTCTACAGAAGAGTAGAACCTGAATACACCTATTTAAGATTCATACATTTAGTAAATATGTAAGAAGAACCTTCTATGTGTCAGGCAAAAGTGAACAAAACAGATAAAAATCCATCTCCTGATGGAGTTTATATTCTAGTGGCATCATCACATAATTTATTAGGAAATTACTGAATTTATGCCAGCCACAAAAGCCATCACAATATTATTCAGCTTTTGTCCAGGCATCAAATAATTTTTAAACAGTATGATTTATATACTTCTTTTTTTTTTTTTTTTTTTTTTGCGGTATGCGGGCCTCTCACTGTTGTGGCCCCTCCCGCTGCGGAGCACAGGCTCCGGACGCGCAGGCTCGGCGGCCATGGCTCACGGGTCCAGCCACTCCGCGGCACGTGGGATCCTCCCGGACCGGGGCACGAGCCCGTGTCCCCTGCATCGGCAGGCGGACTCTCAACCACTGCACCACCAGGGAAGCCCAATATATACTTCTGACTGACAAGAATTAGAAATGGGTTTACAACATTTGCTATCACCACCTGCGTAACATAGCAACAGGGCTTACATGACTTGGAGGTTAGATACAAAAGATTACCTATAAGAACAAATTCCATATTCATACACAAACTTACAGTGTAAATTTACACTTTGTATCATCAAATAAAAAGTAAAGAAAAACGTCAAATTATTTTAACTTTTGTCTTAAATGTTAACAATGCAAAAACAAGCATTGTATCACGACAGCAGCAAAACCATCCACAACAAATATTTAAATTATTAAGTTAAATTGCTATACCAAGACCTCTCTGCTATAAAATGTGTGATCTGAGTCATATTTTTGTGAGCTGTGTGTATTCTTTAAATATTATGTGCACTCTTTGTACACTCAAAGTTACAAGTATTTTTAGGCCCAGAGGAAGGCAACACTAAATAAAAGTCTCAAGAAAAAAAATGTGGTATCAAATTACTTTACCATGAAAAATGATTTGGCTTGGGCAGTTAAGGTACTTTTCACTTCTAAACCTAGAAAGTTTATTTATTAGAGATCTTCTACTTTACTTTATTCCCCCTACCCTACATGCCAGCCATGGTAGTAATAAAAGTCACCATAAACCAGTCAGTAAACAAGAGGCATAATTTTATGCAAATAACACACAATTTTATGTTTTCTCTAAAGAAAAATGCATCACTTTTACAGAGAGTGTTCCCTCCGCTATCCCAATAGTGATCTTAACCTTAATCTGCAAATACCTGAGTGCTCAAGTCCTCTGGAGTTAGGATTCTTGTCTATCATACTACATGGCTATAAGATACCAAATAAGGGAAAAAAAATTGTCTTGTAAAAGACACAGCTGACAGATACACTTGAAACAACAAAAAAAGACAACTATCAGTTTCAATTGCTTCCTACAGCAACCCAGAATGCCCTTCTCAAATTACAGTACCTTCCCCTTCCAGGAAGTGTATCTAAACCAAGATACATTTTGTCCAGGGGTGAAAAAAATTAAGCCCATTTCTCACCCAATCCTACCCCAAAACCAACAGTTATTGAAAATGCATTCTTTAAGATGTTAAATATCTCTTAGCTCAATTCTATCAATATGTCTCAACCCATTTAAGCGGATGCAGCCCCTGTGGCACAGAAGGGAAAAAGTAGTTTACACCCAGGATATAAGAATTCAAAAAAAAATCCTTACAGAAATATAAACTCTTTCGAAACAAACAAGATAGGCATTCACAAAAAATATTCACCTTATTTTCACCAAATTTAAAGTATGAAAAGCTAATACTGTGCCCTGTACACTTTCTCTATATTTAAACTCATTATTTAAAATTTAAACCTTAGAAAAAATTTTTTCTATTTAATTTTGTATCTATATGACGTGATGGATGTCCACTAAACTTCCTGTGATAACCATTTCATGATGTACGTAAATCAAATCATCATGCTGTACACCTTAAACTTGTACAGTGCTGCAAGTCAACTATATCTCAATAAATCTGGAAGAAAAAATAAAATATAAAACAAAATAAAATTTAAATCCTAGGCCTAAATGCCTCTTTGATATTAAGTATTCCAATGATGTTTTTCCCCTCCGGGTAACTTGTTATTACTAGGGTGACAAATGCTGCTATCTACAGAGAACGTTTTGGGGTTTTTCTTGTATACTTATGAATTTCAACTGACAAATAATGCTTTCCAATTTGTTTGTAACTGGTTGACATTTCCGAAATTTGAGAAAAACACTCAATTTAGTAAACAACACTAAGAAGCTGCACTTTAAACTGTTATTTTAAAATAACCTTAGGAAGACACACCAACACCCCTACAAATAATTCCAGCCCAGGCTCCTTCCAAAAACTGGGATTTACTTTTTTTTTGGTAGAAAACCTGGACAAAGGAAACCCGGGCAGCTCTGGAAGTAGTCTGCTTAACCCTTCCAGGTACCGCCTCATTCTGGGGGACCACCAGGTACGAGGAAGTACGGGTCGTCCCCTCCTCCGAGTGGAGGGGACCCTCGGGGAGCCGATACTCGCCTGACTTTTCCACCAGTTCCCGGACATCCTTCTTCTCGGGCAACCCCGAGTACCCCAGTCCCCGGCACTCCAGAATGGTCTTCAGCTTCTTGAAGCTCAGCGCCACCGGATCCACCAGCTGGGTGGCAAAGATGCCAGTTTCGTACCACACAATGGCCTCAAAAAACCTGGCCAGGACGAACAGGACCAGAAAATAGAGGAGCAAGAAAAAAAGCTTCAGCCACATCTTCCCCTGCGTCTTCGCTCTTTTCAGAGAGCTCAGAACACGGAGGAGAGGAGGGGAGACTGGGGGAGTGTGGGCGAGGGCACCAGCCTGGCGTGGGGTACGGCGCCCGCCGCCGTCACTGCGGGGCCATCCCCGGCGGGAGGCAGGTGGACTGTGCGGGGGTGAGGAACAGACCAGGAGGGGCAGAGGCGCAGAGCCTCGCGCGGGGCCTTCCAGTCAAGAGGCGAGAAAAATAAAGGGGGAAAAAATTTAAAAGTCCACCCATTAAACCCCGAAAGGAGAGAGGCGCGGGGAGACCCCGCGGGTAAGAACAAGATGAGGGCCGATTCCGCCGGCGGGGGGCACTGGGATGTGGCGGGGTCGGCCTTCTAGCACCGTAATCTCAACGGAGGAGGGGGGAGGCCAAAAAAATCATTCAGATTCACAAAGGAAGAGGGGGCCGGGCTGCAGGCTGGGGCCAGAGGGGCGGCGGTCCCGGGAGGCTGTTGGAGTCGGCCGGGCTGAGGCCGGGCTCCCGCGGCGGCAGTCAGGAGGGTGCGGTGCTCGGCGGGGCCAGGCCCGGGGCCCAGCGCGGGGAGGACCGGCCGCTGCAGCGCCGCGCCCGGCGCCCAGGCCCCAGGCCCCGCCGGCCGCGAAGGCTCCACGAGAAGCGCGGCGGGGAACGGCGGCGGCGGCGAGTGCAGGTTCGCTCAGGCCGGCGGGCGGCGCCTTTCAGGCTGGCGGGCACCGCGGCCCGGCCCAGGAGGGGGCGTCGCAGTCTCTGCAGAGGGAAATGGGGCGCGCGAGGCGACGGTCCCGGAGAAAAAACGCAAAAATAGGCCCGAGACGTCTCCCCGGGGCGGCTCTCTGGCTGCCTCCTGGTCACGCAGCGCTCGCCCCGCTCGGATGGGCGGCGCGGGTTCCGGCCGCCGTCCCCGACGACCCCTCCCCCGCGCGAGGCCGCTGCCGTCGCCTCCGGACTAGAGGATCCTCGGCGGCCACGGCCCAAACCGAGACATAACAACTGACGTCGGCTGCGGGGCGGGGCCTCGGGCGGGGCCACAAGGGGAGCGCCCGCCGGGCGGCGGTGGGGAGGAGAGGGGAAGGGGAAGGAAGGGGGCGCCCAAGCCTGGGGGCGGGAGAGCGGCGCGGAGCCGCAGCCTCGACGCGGTATCTTCTGCGCTCCCGAAGTTGCCTCTCCAGTGTCTCCTCCTCTCTCTTTCCTTTTGCCCTGCAGATGTTTAGTAAGTGATTTTGTCTGAGGGTTGCAGTTAGGACTGTGTCGCTTTGTGTGTTTTTTGGTAAAAATGGGGCAGTTAATCATCCTCTTAAGTAAAAATAAGAGTACGTGTATGCCAGGTCCCGGTTAACTGGGAAAATTTTGGCGCAGTTGATTTGAGATGGTAGAAGGCGAAACCCAGAAAACAATGATTTTCCATCTCTAGGTGAGAATGTAGTAGTTTGCGCATTTCTGTGTTGAAGGAGATTTGGTCAAAGGGGGAGGCAGAACTAGGCTCACCCGTCCCTGCCCGTTACAAAGGCCTCACCACACCCCCTCCTCACCCGTCGCAGTTTCAGTCTCAGGGGCGTTATAAGCCAGGTATCGAAATGCTGAGTTCCCAGGGCAAAGGTTGTTGAGTGTGGATATGTCCCAGTGCAAATTTTCCATGCGTTTTCTTTCATTACCCTTGCTGAGTGGGGCACCGCCAGCAAGAGGAACTTACATAAATTGAGTAACGTGGGTGAGCACGCAGTACGCGGTTCTGTATTTATTTAACCCCGGTAGAGCATACTCTTCCTGTCGATCTCTGTGCCAATCTTGAAGGAGAAGGGGATTGCATACATAAAATAAACAAGGCTGGCTTCTACCAGACCCCTTGATGAGGAAGAAGAAGACCCAGAAATTACAAGAGAAACGTTAGCCATTGTGCAAAGCTGTCAAATGTCCTGAACTAGGGGTGAAAGTTGTAGCGAGAAAATGGGTGTGATCCTCACGCTTGGAACAAATGAGGAATGGAAAGCAAAGAATGGACCGTGAGAATGTAGCCTCAGAGTGGTACCCTTTTAGAATAAAGCAAACAAAGGCATTTCAGTGTCCAGCTAGTGGAGGATTATTTAGCGGGGTTGGGCCCAGGGACGAGGGAGAAAGAATCAGAGGAGGAGGTGTAGGAATGTACAACCGGCTCTTGGCCTCTGCGTGTGTGTCTTAATTAGCGTCAATGTGGCTTTGTTTCCAGGGCTGGCAGATCAACGTGGGAGGCTGTATTAAACATTCTAAAACGCTTGGTTCTGAAATTTCAGAATCCTTGGGCATGTCACAGTGATGCTGTTACTGGGTGATATTGCTGTTCAAACCTTGACATATAAAGTGATGTCCTTCACCTCAAAGAAATGTACTCACTGGAGAGGAAAGAGTGCAAGAGGGGCAGGTGGGGAAAATTGGGGTGGCTGAGGATGGAACCAGCCAGGCCAGAGTTTCAAATTGGAAAAATATTATAGAAGGGACTGGAAAGGAGTTACTAAAGAACACTTTGGACATTTCTTGTTTGTCTTAACTGCCTCCCATCCTCAACACCCTGGATTTGTTCCTCAAGGTTAAAACACTTAAGAAAGATTACAGCACTGATAAAGGAACACGCAGGGTTGGTGGGAAATAGGGATATGGACATTTACATCCTCTATTGATGGGAATGTACAACCTTTCAGGAGAGCAATTTACAGCGCGAGTTAGAAGGCCCCCTGAAATATATGCTCTTTGGCACAGTGATCTCACTTCAGGGAACTTATCCTGAGGAAAGGATAGAATGTGTGCACAAAGAAGCATGTGCAGAGTTTTGTTATTATTGTAAAGTTAATAATAGAAAAAGAGAGAAAAAAAGGGAAAACCCAGGTGAACTATTAGGCAGCTACTAAAAAGAAAGATAACTGTATGCATCTTCATGTGATGGGATTTAGATGATTTAATTTTTTTCTCTTGTGCTTTATCTCTATTCTTTTTCTGAAGTAATCATACATTATTTTTGTAATTTAAAATTGTGTTTTAAAACATAAAACAGGGACTTCCCTGGTGGTCCAGTGGGTAAGACTCCGTGCTCCCAATGCAGGGGGCCCAGGTTTGATCCCTGGTCAGGGAACTAGATCCTGCATGCATGCCACAACTAAGAGTCAGCATGCTGCAACTAAAGATCCCACGTGCAGCAGCTAAGACCCAGTACAGCCAAAATAAATAAGTAAATAAATATTAAAAAACAAACAAACAAAAAAAAACCCCACTAGAACTGCTGCCCTCGTCTTGAGGTTTAGCAGCAGGGATTCATCCTCCAGGACTCTAAGGGAGGTGTGGGCTGTCCTCCCATGAGGATGATTTCAGTTTCCACTATGCCTAACTGAAAAGATTAATTAGAATTTCTGTTCCAAGACCAGGATGACAAAAGGATGTTTGAAATGTTTATCGTTTTTCATAATCTGTTTTTCTAACAGCTAGGCTGCTAATCTGGGTTCAGAATCTCAGATTCTGTTCATTTGTGGGATGATTTAAATGCCTTATCATTTGATATTGTGGCAAGAGCATGGGACCCATAATTGGAGGGGCTGGTCCAGTGTAGACTAGTATCTACTAGCTGTGTCACCTTGTTAAGAAGTCACAAGACCGCTGTGAACCTCATTTTTATCACCTATAAAATGGGAAAGGCTGCTTACCTCATGAAGCTGTTGTAAAGATTAAATGAGGTAGTGAATGTAAAAAGTGCTTTGAAACAAACATACTGCTTGTATTTAATTTAAAATAAAGAATTAATTTTAGAGGAAAAGAAAGTCAATGCCTTTGGTTGAGCTGGATGAAACAAGGTTATTTAACTTAGGGTCCAAAGAGCCCTCCCTTCTTATTTTTATTAAAGTATTTACCCATATCAAGTAACACTCCAAGGCTTCAAAATTGGGACAATTTTGAGAGTGGAAGGGGCAACGGTAACAAAATTATGCCAGACTATCTAGGATAAATTGGGACTGTCCCAGACAAACCCTACTTATAAAAAACAGATCCTCTGCTTGTCCCTACCCACTCTGATTCCCATTCCTCAGAGGCAACTGCCTTCAATTCTATTAAGTATTTTTCTCATGTTTACTTCTGTATTTCTTAATAATAGGTTTTTACTGCTCTTCTTGATTTTTCCATTTTATACATTATCTATTGATTTCTTACCATGGAAGATGAGGAATGATCTCTTTGACACCCTTCATTCACACACCATTTCTCGCCCCTCGTTCCCAACGCGATTATATTACATATTCACTTTTATATTAATGTGTCCATATAAATCTTGTTCATGACTGAACCACATCATTTATATTTCCTTTCTTGTGCAATTGTTCATTTTTCCTGGAGTTAATAATTAACTCAAATTTTGGTTTGTTCTATTTTCTAGGGCACTGTCCACTTATTCATTCCCAAACTCTCTGTCTGAACTATCAAATTACTCAGATGGCTAATCTATCAATTCCATGTTTTATTGGAAATAAACCTGCCTTGGTCCTCCTGCTCTAGGCTAGACTTGTTACCCTGCAGACCAATTACATAGCTATTGTAATAGCTATGTAGTCATTCCAGGACTACCCTTCACTTCTCTTCCATGTTGGATCCTGGTTTTGTTTTTTTTTTTTGCGGTACGCGGGCCTCTCGCTGTTGTGGCCTCTCCCGTTGCGGAGCACAAGCTCCGGACGCGCAGGCTCAGCGGCCATGGCTCACGGGCCCAGCCGCTCCGTGGCATGTGGGATCTTCCCGGACCAGGGCACGAACCCGCGTCCCCTGCATCGGCAGGCGGACTCTCAACCACTGCGCCACCAGGGAAGCCCGATTCTGTTTTTTTGATCCTGGTTACACTTTGTTATTTCACTCCCTTGTTTGCATGGAACACAACTACAGTGATTTAGTAAGAAAGTGAACTTTGGAGACCTTACACACCTAAAAATTCCTTTATTCTACTCTTATTCTTTTTTTTTCCCCCAAACTTAAAAGACTTGGAAGTCTATTACCAATACCTCCTTAATACCCTTCACCAATTCACCAGTTGTTAACATTTTTGCTGTACTTGCTTCATCATGTCTTTATTTTGAATATGTGTATATTTTTTCTTAAACCACTTAGGAGTTAGTTCCAGTTACTCTTCCTATTTGAATGATAGTCTGGCCAAGTAGAGACTTCTAAATTGGAAATCATTTCCCCTCAGAATTTTGAAGGCATTGAACCACTGTCTTATGGCTTCTGTTGTGACTGGACCGTTCTCTCTGTAATTTGACTCTTCTTTTCATCCTTGGTGTTCTGAACTTTTATGATGATGTGTTTTAGTGCAGGTCTCCTTTCCTTCATTGTGTTCAGTGCTCAGTTTCAATATGGCAACTCGTGACCTTCAGCTGGGAAACTTTTCAATAATTTCTCTGTCCATTTTCTCACTTTTGTGGATCTCCTACTAGTGAGATATTGAAACTCCTAAATCAATCCTATAATTTTTTCTCTTCTTTCTCCAATTTTCCTCTCTTTGCTTTTTGTTCTACTTTTCCAGAGATTTCTTCAAATTTATCTTTCACCCCTTCTAGTGAATTCTTAACTTTGTATATCATTTTTTTAATTTTCAAAGGCTCTTTCTTGTCACAGGGATGTGCCTTTTCTGTAGCACCCTGTGCTTTTTGTTTTGTGTATGCAATACATTCTCGTATCTCTCTGAAGATAGTGGCTTCCCCCCTAAGGTTTCTTTTGCTCTTTGGGTCAGGGTTCATTTTCTATCTGTTTGTTTTGGACTTCATCTTTCACGTTAGAAGCTCACCTTAACTACTTGGTAATTCTTGACTCTCTCCTTGTTCGTAAGTTCATAAATGTGAGGTACTAAAAAGCTCATTGGAAGTTCTCTGAGAGTGACTGGGGCTCACTTAGGGTGAATCAAGATCGGGGCCCGGCCATTTCACTAGAAGGATGTGTAAGTCTTTTTTCTTGGGCTGTTTGTTTTTGTCAGAGAGGAATCCTGCCTGGAAAGTACAGGTTTCACTGTCAGCATCAAGGGACTGGGTGGGAGGAGGCTGGGGAATATCAAGTCTCAGCCATTAGGCTTGAACTTCATACTACAGTTTCCCATGACGTTCCTCACCTCCCTCACAGAGCTATGTCCATGTTTTCAAGTCCAGAGCCTCTTTGTTCACTTCAGAAGGTAAATGTCACATCTTCCTCTGGGCTGGGAGCGGGGAAAGTGCCTGGTTGCACCAGGTTCAACTATATCTTATGAAACTTTTAGCAAATCCTCTAGTTTTCAGCCCCGCCCAACACCCTGGGCTTCCAAAGTGCTGTGTTTCCAATTTCTGGACTTTTCCTAGGTTCTCTGGCACCAGCTGTTTAACATGGCAGAGGTGGTACCACAGATCCACCGCACCACTGCCTCTTTCCAGGAGTCTAGGCAGACCAGCTTGTAGTCTTTCTTGCAGGTAGATTGGGTAAGTGACTGAATTCTGGCCAGTGGGAGTCAAGAGGAAGTGATGTGCACCCCTTCTAGTCCTGGCCCTCATAAACAGCCTTGAGCCCTCTCTAGATTGGGTGGCCAGGGAGAGGGGTGGGCCCAGAGAACAGCCTGAGACCTTTACCTTGGGGCCCCTGGGATTTGTTCTTCTCTTCTGCCTCTATTTTTTGCCCATAGAGCTCTCTGCCTCCAAGACACAATTCCACAAGCCAGAGGAACAAAAGTGGGGCTGGCAGGGACCTCAGAATGGTAGACAGGGAGCATGGGAAAACGAATCCCAACATTTGCTACTTTGCCTGCTGGTGGGGGGCAAGGAGAGGGGCAGATAAAGACAAAGGAAATAACCCCATTTTCCTCACTTTGTTCTCTAACTCCATTATCGAGAACACATTTTGGTAAAAAAAAAATGGTAAAAATGGCTAGAAATGGTTAAAAAAAAAGGCTAGAAATCTAAGTGCTATGGGTAGATTGAGTAGATAGATTGGGTGTTTATCATTGTAGTCTGGTTGATACACCCAGCTAAGCACAGATTTGAGGCAGGTAAGGGGGCAATTTTAAGTCTATCTCCTGTGCGTAAATGTATTTGAGATTTCTTATTTCAGGGACATAAATGTTCACTTCATGAGTAACTAATAATAAAAAGGATGATATGGGTAGAGCAGCTCACCCTCCAGCAATTTCTCCTGGGATCACTTTGCCAGATACACACTGTTGTGACGTGATGCCAGGCAGTGCATACATCCACCCCCTGAAACCTACTGTCCCCCTGGCTTCTCCCCTCTCTTCCCATAGATCCTCTGCCCTTTCTGGACCCTCTCCTCCCATACTTCCCATCCCTGCACAAGCCCCCTACCTAAGGAATCTTCTAAACAATTAAACAAATTTAACTTAAAATTTATAGGATCTATTTCTTTATTACCAGACTAATAGGTTTGCATTTTGAAAGCTTACTATTGGACAGTGTACAATGATGTATTTATGGCTGATCTGAATATGGCATTTATGATCATTAAAAGAGAACAGTTGGGACCTCCCTGGTGGCGCAGTGGTTAAGAATCCATCTCCAATGCAGGGGAGACAGGTTCGAGCCCTGGTCCGGAAGATCCCACGTGCCGTGGAGCAAATAAGCCCGTGCGCCACAGCTACTGAGCCTGTGCTCTAGAGCCCGCGAGCCAAAACTACTGAGCCCATGTGCCACAACTACTGAAGCCCACGTGCCTAGAGCCCATGCTCCGCAACAAGAGAAGCCACTGCAATGAGAAGCCTGTGCGCCACAACGAAGAGTAGCCTCCGCTCGCCACAACTAGAGAAAGTCCGTGTGCAGCAACAAAGACCCAACGCAGCCAAAAATAAATAAATTAATTAATTTTAAAAAAATGAGAGAGAGAGAAGAGTTAAGATCAAGCCCTAGGCATGGAGCTACCTAATTACATTTTAATTTTTTTCCTGTGAGAAAATCAGACTTGCCTGAGTGCCTTCTCCAGGAACATTCCCTGCTGTGATTGTGAGAACTGCCCATCCAGTCCTTTCTCTGTGGAGAGGACGCTGTTGACTGACTATGACCACAGCGTTGGTACCGCGTTGTGTTTTCCAGTGCACTAGGCCCTTATCTGCAGGAATAAGCAATGTCCTGAAGCGATATGCAGAGACCTGTTTGGCACTCAAGCCGGAATCTTCAAAAGGAGGAACCTCGGGCTTCCCTGGTGGTGCAGTGGTTGAGAGTCCGTCTGCCGATGCAGGGGACACGGGTTCGTGCCCCGGTCTGGGAAGATCCCACATGCCGCGGAGCGGCTCGTCCCGTGAGCCATGGCCGCTGAGCCTGCACGTCCGGAGCCTGTGCTCCGCAACGGGAGAGGCCACAGCAGTGAGAGGCCCGCGTACCGCAAAAAAAAAAAAAAAAAAAAAAAAAAAAAAAAAGGAGGAACCTCTTTTCACCGGAGACATACCTGCAGAACATGACTTTCAACAAAGCTGAGAGGAAGGCACCCTGGCAGGGCAGCTCTGCTTTGCATGCTGCTGTCCATTTAATACACAGCCCTTCTCCCCGGGCCAGCCAGCGGCCAGCAGTCACTGGTGCCCTCATCTTCCAACACCAGGAACAGCAAGCGGGAGGACTCTGTACAAACACTTTGACGACAAAGGTAAATAAGTGTGGAATAAGCAAATAATAAGTCACCTTTCCTCCTGGAGTAAACTGTTCCCTTCTCTGATCACCTGAAGCTACAATGACACGTGGTCAGACCATGGGACAGCTGGCATTGCTGCAGAGTTTTCCCACCCAGGACAAAATGAAAATGCAAGCCCTTTGTTCAAAAAGCAGGAAAAAAGTGCCATGAGGGGTACTATATAAAGCTTTTCCTTTCTTTCCCCCTCGCTCTCTTGACCTATTACAGTGGTTTTTAATTTGCAATTTAATGTAACTCTCCCTTGGGCAGGGGACATTCACAGGGTAAGTGCAGGTCCTCACAGGCATTTGGACCTCCTCTGGACACCCCCCTCCATTGGCAGACTCCACTCCCCCCCCCCCCCCCCCCCCCCCCCCCGCCGCCACCAGCAGCAGATGGTGGGTCCTGAAAGGACTGCAACTCAGCACCAGGACATGCTCATACCTGTATTAGGGGTGGGAGAGAGGCATGATCTCAGCGACTTGTCCCCCAACCCTCTGCAGACCTGAGCCCAGGGCCCCACTGAGGGAGGCAGCAGAACATGGAAATGCCCCCCAGTGGGAAGGGCAGTCGTGGAGACGGAGAGACTGGGCAGGGGCCCTGGGCACCAGGCAACGGAGGGCCAGCTGCCAGGAGGCGGGGAGCTGACCGCAGGCAGACTGCATGGAAGCTGAAGGCTCCAAGGCCTCGGCACATGCTCCAGTGTTCATCAGACCTCACTTACAAAACACAAAGCCAAAGGAAAAATTATTTAGAATTTCAAGATGGCCACTGCAGAGCATTAAACTCCAAGCAGCCGCAGGATCCCTCTGAACCTGGGGTCCTGAGCATCTATTTCGTTGACACACCCATGAAGCCAGCTGTGTGGGATAGAATTATTGAAATCAGTGAAGGTCCAGAAAATTCTTTATTTTTTTATCACATTTGTGGCATGCATAGTCTGCTGTAGATGGTTTTATTTCTGTACGTAAACCTTCCTGGACACCGTCTGCAAGGCTTAGCTCCTACCCTTATCAGCTATTCTCTGGCATATTACAGCCCCTCTCTAAGCCTTATTTCTAAAACAGAAATAAAACAATGATCTCATGAGATTGTTATGAGGGTTTAATGAAGTAAAGCTGATAAGGCACTAAGCCCAGTGACTGGAATATGTTATGTACAAATGGACGTACATACAGATGTGTATTTACCCATGTACATGATACCCATACATCTCTGCTATGACACACAGGGATGGTACCAGAGTACGTAGAAGGTATGTAACAAATCTATTTTTTGGACAAAGAACATGGATAATAGGAACATTTTTAAAATGTCAATCTGGCTAATGAATGCTTTAGGTGAAATGCAATGCAAATATAAGTTGATTATTTAAAGAAGAAAGCAGAAAAGCTTTTTTCAAAAACTCAAACCTGTTTTGATGGGATAACTCAAAAACTAAGTGCAACTGAATTAAGGACATAGAGAAAATGAAGAACATCCTGAAAACCTTGGTAAATCTGATTTCAGAATGAAAATAGGAAAGATGAAAGAAGTTGGAGCTGGAGAGCATGGAGAAGAGAAGGATAAGAGAGAACTTTAAAATAGCAATATTGCTTTCAATTAAAAGTGAGTATTTTGTTATAAAAGTAGTACATATTTATTATAGAAAACAGGTATTATCAAAAAGAAGAAAATCTAAACTATGCAGAATCCCACTATTCTCACACAACAAACAAGTTTGTACCAGTTGATTATCCTACTGTAAATACAGGTTTGAACATATTGGGCATTTTCATTTTTAAAAATATTTGCCAATTTTACATCTGAAATGGCATCTCATTGCTGTTTTGATTTAAATTGCTTCTTGGAATAATAAATTACTTCTTTCTCATCTTGTAAGTTTATTGCTCATATATATATTTGTGTGTGTGTATGTGTATTTTTTTGGCCGTGCCACGCTGCACGCAGGATCTTATTTCCCTGACCAGGGATTAAATATGCACCTTCGGCAGTGAAAGCGTGGAGTCCTAACCACTGTACTGCCAGGGAATTCCCTGTTTTTCTTTTAAATAATCAGAAGTATTTTAAAATGCATTTAAAAGGTACAGAAAATAATATAGCAGACAGTATTTCTATGTGTTTTTCAGAAAGAAAGCCTGTTAGGTGTGAGATGGGGGCTGTATTAATACAATCTGCCATGTTGCTAAAAAAAAGTTAAATACTGATATGCAAATGGTTTTGTATATTAAGGCGCTAACCTTTTTCTATGACATAGAGCTTTTGTTTTAATATTTTTGACTGAAAAGAAAACAAAAGGAAATTAGTTTAAATTAAAAAAACTTTTTTTTAGTTGGATATGAGGAACAATTTCCTGACGATGAAGAGAATAAATGCAGGAGAAGGAATTTGTCATTATGGAATCTCTGACCCACCATCTCTCTTCTATGATCCACCTTAAACTTAATTGGCTAGGAGACAGAAGCTAGACCAAGTGGTTGTTCACATTTTCCTAGATTCTAGGAAGCACTAATTTCAAAATTAGTAGGAAGAATTCTGGGTTACATGGCTAATTTGACTTTGTATGTTCTTCACCATTGTAAGCAGAATAGCTGTATCTTTGCAGGTCTTCTGAGTAAGAGCTGCTAAGTCCACTGTTGTTTGGTGGTTGAATGTGAATGAATTATAATGAATGTGAATTCTATTATATAACAACTGGGACAAGTGTTCCATTTATAAACAATCAGCATGCTTACTGCTGAGTATGGTACTTTTTAGAATTATACACAAATATTGTCTCTCCTTTCAGGCATGTGGTAAGAATGTTCTTTTCTGACCCCTTGGAGTTAGGTGAGGTCATATGACTTTCACTGGCCAATGAAATATGACAGGAAGTGACATTTTCACTTCAGGGCCCAAGTTAAAAAAAGTTTTATATATAGTTTACTGTATGTCAATTATACAGATTAAGTTTATATGTAAATAAAGTTTACTAAAGTTTATATATAAAGTTTATAATAAACTACATATGTTTAAAGTGTACCATTTTTACATGTGTAATCATCACTACAATCAAGATAGTGAAGATATCTGTCACCTCTAAAAGTTTTCACTTGTGCTTTTCTAATCGCTGCCTCCCACACCTCCTTGTCCCCTATCTCCAAGCAGTCATCAATCTCCTTTCTGTCACTATAGATTAGTTTTGAATTTTCCACACTTTAATCATATAGTATGTACTCTTTTTTGGCTGGCTTCTTTCACTCTGCATGATAATTTTAAGATTCATCCATGTCATTATATGTAGCAGTGGTTCAGTCCTTTTTATTGCTGAGTAGTAATCCATTCTATGGATATGCCATGGTCTGTTTATCCATTTACCTGCTGATGGACCGTTGAGGTGTTTCCAGTTTGGGGCTATTACAAATAAAGCTTCTGTAAACATTTGTGTACAAGTCTTTATATGGTCACAAATTAATTTTTCTCTTGAGTAAATACTTAGGAGTGAATTGGGTGGATCATATGGTCATTGTATGTTCAACATCTTAAGAAACTGCCAAATTGCTTGGTTGTAATATTGACATTGTCACCATAAGTTCACAAGAGTTTTAGTTTCTCCACATCTTCATCAACACTTGGTATGACAAGTCTTTTTAATTTTATTTATTCTAATAGCTAAGTAGTGTCATCTCATTGTGGGATTTTTTTTTTGAATTTTAAAATTTTATTTTATTTATTTATTTTTTGTACAGCAGGTTCTTAATAGTTATCTATTTTATACCTATTAGTGTATATATGTCAATCCCAATCTCCCAATCCATCCCACCACCACCACCCGCCCCCTACCACTTCCCCCCATCATTGTGGTTTTAATTCGCATTTCCTAATGACAACGATGTTGAACATCTTTTCTTATGTTTATTTGCCATCTCTGTACCTTAACTTGTCTGTTCAAATCTTTTAGTCAGTTTTTATTGGTTTGTTTGTTATCTTATTTTTGTATTTTGAGAGTATATATTCTGCAATCAGATATATATTTTGCAAAGATTTTTCACAGTGTGTGTCTTGTCTTTTCATTTTCTTAAGAGTGTCTTTTAAAGAGTAGAAATTTTAAATTTTAACTAAGCCCAATTAATCAACTTGTTCTTTTATGAATTGTGTTTTTGATGTTTTATCTGAGAAACCCTTGCCTAACCCAAGGTCAAAAAGATTTACTCCTGTTTTCTTCTAATAGTTTTATAGATCTATGCTTTTTTTTTTTTTGCGGTACGCGGGCCTCTCACTGTTGTGGTCTTTCCCGTTGTGGAGCACAGGCTCCGGACGCGCAGGCTCAGCGGCCATGGCTCACGGGCCTAGCCACTCCACGGCGTGTGGGATCTTCCCGGACTGGGGCACGAACACGTGTCCCCTGCATCGGCAGGCGGACTCTCAACCACTGCACCACCAGGGAAGCCCAGATCTATGCTTTTACATTTAGGTCTATGACTTATTTTGAGTTAAATTTTGCATATGGGGCTTCCCTGGTGGCACGGTGGTTGCGAGTCCACCTGCCGATGCAGGGGACATGGGTTCGTGCCACGGTCTGGGAAGATCCCACATGCCGCGGAGTGGCTGGGCTCATGAGCCATGGTCGCTGAGCCTGCGCGTCCGGAGCCTGTGCTCCGCAACGGGAGAGGCTCGCGTACCGCAAAAAAAAAAAAAAAAAATTTTGCATATGGTGTGAATTATGGATCTAAGTTCTTTTTTTTTATAAGTATATACAATTGTTCAAGCAGAATTTGTTGAAGAGACTATTTATTCTCCACTGCATTGTGCCTTTGTCAAAAACCAGTTGTCCAGATATATGTATGAGTTTATTTCTGGACTTACTATTTTGTTCCATTGATTTATTTTTCTATCTTTATGCTAATACCACACTGTCTTCATTAGTGTAGCTTTATAATAATTATTGAAATTAGGCAGTGTTATACCTTGAAATTTGTATGTCTTTTTCAGAGTGGTTTGGCTATTCTAGATTCTTTGCAGTTCCATAAAAGTTTTAGCATCAGCCTGTCAATTTCTACAAAAAATCCTGCTGGGAGTTTGATTTTAATTGCATTGAGTCTATAGATTAATTCAAGGACAGTTGACATCTTTATGATACTGAGTCTTCAGATCCATGAACAAGGTATATATTTCCATTTATTTAGGTCTTCTTTAATTTCTTTCAGCAATATTTTGTAGTTTTAGTGTACAGATCTTTTACTTCTTTTGTTAAGTTTGTCACTAAGTATTGCTTTTTTATGTTATTGTATATAGTAATGTTTTTATATTCAAATTTCTGATTATTTGTTGCTACTACAGAGAACTACAATTGATTTTTGTATATTGAACTTGTATCCTGCAACCTTACTGGTCTCAATTATTAGTTCTAATAGCTTTAAAAAAAAGATTCCATCATATTTTGTACATAGGTGATTATGTCATCTGAAAAAAAAAAAATTTGAATTCCTCCTTTTCAATTTGCATACCTTTTATTTCTCTTTCTTGTCTGATTGCACTGGCTAGAACTACTCCAAGTTTTGAATTAAAGTGATAACAGCAGACATTCTTACCTGGTTCCTGATCTTAAGAGGGAAGTATTTAGGTTTTCATCATTAAGTATAATGGTAGCTGTAGGCTTCTTTAGATGACCTTTATGAAACTGAGGAAGTTCCCTTCTAATTTTAGCTTACTGAGAGTATTTATCAGAAATGAATGTTGGGTTTTGTTTAGATAAGTTTATGATTTTTATTTTTAGTTTGTATGTTGAAGTATATATATTTTTTGACTTTTTTTGTGTGTGTGGTATGCAGGCCTCTCACTGTTGTGGCCTCTCCCGTTGCAGAGCACAGGCTCCGGACGCGCAGGCTCAGCAGCCATGGCTCATGGGCCTAGCCACGCCGCAGCATGTGGGATCTTCCCAGACCGGGGCACGAACCCGTGTCCCCTGCATCGGCAGGCGGACTCTCTACCACTGTGCCACCAGGGGAGCCCCTTGACTCTTTTTTTTTTAGCTGAGCCATGCAGCATGCAGGATCTTCCCCCACCAGGGATGGAACCTGTGCCCCCTGCATTGGGAGCCTGGAGTCTTAGCCACTGGATCACCAGGGAAGTCCTGTTGCAGTACTGATATATTGATTGATTTTTAAATGTTAAATGGACCTTCTAAGTCTTGGTTCCAGGATATACCTCATTTGATCATATCAATATGATGTTTTATACTTTTAATGTATTATTGAATTCAATTTGCTAACGTTTTGTATAGAACTTTTGTTCATGAGGGATTTTGGTCTATAGTGTAATGCCTTTGTCTTGTTTCATTTTAAAGATAATCCTGACCTCTTAGAATGGGCTGAGAGCTGTTCTCTTCTCTGATATTTTTGGAAGTGTTTGTATAGAACTGGTATTATTTCTTCTTTAAATGTCTAATAGAATTCACCCATGAAGTCATCTCAGCCTAGAGTTTCTTTGGAGGAGAGTTTTGAATTATGCCACTTTCCTAAATAGATATATTGCTCTTTAGATTATTTATTTCTTCTTGAGTGAGCTTTGGTAATTTGTGTTTTTAAAGGAAATTGTCTATTTCATCTAAGTTGTCATATTTATTAGCATAAAGTTGTTCATAATAATTCCTAATTGTCTTTTAAATATGTGTAGAATCTGGGGCTTCCCTGGTGGTGCAGTGGTTAAGAATCCACCTGCCAGTGCAGGGGACACGGGTTTGAGCCCTGGTCCAGGAAGATCCCACATGCCGTGGAGCAACTAAGCTCATGTGCCACAACTACTGAGCCTGCGCTCTAGAGCCCGCAAGCCACAACTACTGAAGCCTGCGCGCCTAGAGCCTGTGCTCCACAACAAGAGAAGCCATCATAATGAGAAGCCCGTGCACGGCAACAAAGAGTAGCCTCCTGTCGCGGCAACTAGAGAAAAGCCCGCGCACAGCAACGAACACCCAACACAGCTAAAGATAAATAATTAATTAATTTAAAAAAATGCACTCGCTCGCCACAACTAGAGAAAACCTGCGTGCAGCAAAGAAGACACTATGCAGCCGATAAATAAATAAACAAATAAATAAATGAAATAAATAAATATATAAAGATATATATGTAGAATCTGAAGTGATAACACCTCTCTCATTCTTAATATTTTTCATTTATATATTCTTTTTTCCTTAATAAGTCTGGCAAGAATTTTATCAACTTATTGATTTTCTCAGAGAGGCATCTTTTGCTTTCATTGATTTCTCTATTGTTTTCCTGTTTCTATTTTATTGATTTATACTTTGATCTTTCTTATTTGCTTCCTTTGCTTCCTTTGGGTTTAATTTGCTTTTATTTTTCTAGAGTGTTAATATCATTGATTTGAATTCTTCTAATATAGGTGTCTGATGTTATAAATTTCTCCCTCAAAATTGCCTTAGGAGTATCCTACAAATTCTGATTTGTTTTATTTTTATCAGTTCAAAATAAGTTTTAATTACCCTTTTAATTTATTTTTTCACCCATGTATTATTTAGAAGTGTGTTTTTTTAGCTTCCAAATATTTGGAGACTTTTCTGAGAATATTCTGTTATTAATATCTAATTTAATTCCATTATGGTCAAAGAACATAATGTTTATAGCTTGTGAATTGTGGTAGGAAAATTATAGCTTAGTGTCAACCAAAGGGAAACTTATTTCTCAGGAAACCCTCACAGCCAACCAAAGTTGCTGTAATCATCTGTTGATAGTTCCAGTTTAATTCAAGTTGACAAATATTTGTTGAACAGGGATTATATATGCTCAAGTCCAAAAATAAAGTTCCAAAAATAAGGAAAGTAGAGTGCCTGATCTCAAGGAACTTACAATCTAGATATGAACTACTGATACTAGGAAAGACAAGGTAAAATCAAAAAGTAGATTAAACAAAGAAAAAGAAGGGTTCAAGGAAGGGAAGAATTGAGAACGGCTTCACATAGGAGGTGGGACTTAAGAAGGGTCTTGAAAGAAGTGTTCAAGTTTGACAGGTGGAGATGGTGGGATGGTCCTTCAAGCAGAGGAAACAGCATAAGCTCAGAGACAAGAAAATATAGTACATGCTTGGGGAACTTCACTTTGACTGAAGGTTAGGGGAGTGGTGGGAGATAAGGGGAATATTTTATAGGACTCTGAGGTCTTTATACTTAGATGAATAAGCATTTGGGCGCCATTAAGATTTTTTGAGCCCAGAAGTTATTTTCCTTCACCCACCACACTTGCTCTATCAAGTCCCGGTGGGACTCCATCCATCATAGAGCTCTGGAAAACGTCAAGTGCTTGGATTACATCCTTGACTCCCTTGCTTAAAAACCCTTCATTGGATCCCCACTGTACTTAGAATAAAATCAAAACTTCTTTTTGGACCCTGCATGGTCTGCCTTCTGACTATCTCATCTCCTACCATCGCTTTTTAACTCTATTCAGTACGTTCTACCTCCCTCAGCTTGCTCTCGCTTCCTGAAACATAATTAGGGTTTCTCGCACTCAGGACCTTTGCATTTTCTTTCTTCTCCTTGAACACTTTCCCAGCTCTTTGCATGGTATGGCAGGAAACCTCTAAGATGGCCCCAATCATCCCTGCCTCTTGGTATTCACACCTTTGTGTTATCCCCTCCTCTAGAACATGGTTTGGATTTAGTGACATGCTTTTAGCAAATAAAATGGGGTACAGGTGATGGGTTACAAAAGGAAGGTGGTCCTCATTTTGGGTACACTCGCTCTCTCTCATTCTCTGGCTCACGTTGAGGGAAGTCAGCTGCCTACTGTGTGGTACACTGTGGAAAGGCCCTCATGGTGAGGAACTGATGTCTCAGGCCAACAGACAGCAAGGAGGCCTTCCAACAACCACGTGGGTCAGGTTGTAATCTGATCCTCCCCCAGAAGAACCTTGAGTTGACTGCAGGCCCAGCTAATACCTGGATTTTAACCTGTGGGAGACCCTGAGCCAGAGACATCCAGCCAAGCCATGCCTGGATCACTGACCCACAGAAACCATGAAGTAATAAATGTTTGTTGTTTTAAGCTGCTAAGTTTTGAGGTAATTTCTTATGCAGCAATAAGTGACTACATATGGCTGGCTCAGACTCATTCTTCATGGCTTAGCTCAAGTGTCACCTCCTCAGAGAAGCCTTTCCTAACTAGCCTGGCTAAAGTAACTTTCTTCCTGCCCTGTCTCTTCCCAAAGTCACTTTCTAATATAGTGTCCTGTTTTCTTTTTTTCCATAGAGCTTACTTTAATTAATCATTTACTTGTGTGTTGTCTGACATCCCACAACTAGAATGTAAACTCCTTAAGGGTAAGGCTGTTGCCTGACTTGTTCACTGCTCTATCTCCAACACCTAGAATGATGCCTGGTTCAGACCCTTGTTGAATAAATGTAAGAGAGTAATGATTCTGCATTATTTGCTCCAGAAACTTCCTTGTGTTTAGCAGAGCCAAATCCTATGAACCGAGTATAATCTGTGCTTTGATAAGAACTTTGACAGCCAACAAAGCCTGGGGCTGTTTTCAGGTTTTAAAACAAGATGTGCTTTTACTTTACGATCAGGGAAGTAACTTGCCAGAGTCACAAAGCTAGTAAGCCGTGGAGCTGGGATTCAAACCGACATCTATCCGAGTTCAAAGCCAATGCTGCTGTAAAAAGTTACAACTATTTAAAACAAAATAGATAACAGGAGATGATGATCAAGCCAGAAGAATGTTTTACAGGAAATCATGTAATGGTTCATGAACAGTTGAAGTGGAAGACAGCATGGGACCCTGGGATTACTTAGAAAACTCCTGTGTATTAAAAGGACCAAATGGGGAGCAGCCTAACCATGAAGGGTGTGTGGGAAAAAGTCATCTGTCACAGTAAAAGTACCCACACTACCTCGTCGCTTGCTGTCCGGCCTCCCACTCCAGGTGGTCTTGCAGGTGCGGGTGTCTGACCCTCTCCCAGGGGACTCTGGGTCCTGCAGTAGATTTGTGTGAGTCTTGCAAATTTTGCTACTATGACAACTCAAGGTGCAATGCCTAGCAGGGACTATAAGATGTACTACATTACAAAATAATTAAAGCCACACCACTGCCCACCTCTTCCCCTATCCTCTCCCGCCCTCAGTCTCCCCAGCAACAGCAAGAGTGAAACATACCAAGGATGCCATGTTCCTGGCAAGAGCTCTCAGAGGGCCTTGCATTCATGTCTCAGCTCTGCCATGTTCCACCAAACACTAGTGGTGGAACCTTGAGCAAAATACCTCTTGTGCGTTTCAGAAGCTCTCAGCCTCACCTCTTATTCTGGCCATTGATGAAATGACCAGTTCTATGCAAGTCTAGATGGTGTAGCCTGATAGCATCTAAGCTACATGCCTCTTGATTTCAGTCCCGGGGCTTTTCTGACACGCCTCGTGGTATGGCTACAGGACTCCTCTCAGCTCTCACTCATGTGCAGCTTGGAAGTACAGCACTTTATGTACTATGGGGGCAAATGCTGACTAATGGAATGGGGCTGGAGGTAGCTGATGTGCAAATTTGCCTTCTGTCTTCCTTGGCTGGAAAATTCTCAGAAGATCCCATGGAATCAAGCAACCAGTCTCTGTAATGCTGGTCAACTCAATACACATCCTTGTGTTGGTTTCCTTTCCTTCCCATTTCACTCCCTTCCTCCCTCACTCCTGCCCCCAGGATCATTTTCCCAATTAAACTACTCACCCCAAAGTGTTTGTCTTGGGCTTTGCTTCTGGGGAAGCACAGATTACTTAATCTCTCTGTGCCTCAGGTCATCATCTGGAACATAGGGAACATTTGTGTCAATTTCACAAGGTTTGTATGAATGTAAATTAATAATCTATGAAAAGCATGTAGGGGACTGTCTGCTACACAGCAAGCGTACTATGAATTCCAGCTATTGCTCTTGTTGAAAAAAAAGGGAGCTTCCAAGTGTATATGGAAAACCCAACTCGTCCCTAGCTCTGAGAAGAATCCATCTCAGTATGAAACATCTTTATTTTCTTCCCGAAACTTTCAGCTGGATGTTATATGCTATTCTACTGCAAGCAAACAGAAGAGAGAAGCATCTAGAGGTGCTCCACGTAGACAGTTGGCACTGATGAAGTCAAAGACAAAGACGATGGGGAATTTTTTCACCCAAATTTAATAACCT
This sequence comes from Delphinus delphis, assembly GCF_949987515.2. Taxonomy (NCBI): domain Eukaryota; kingdom Metazoa; phylum Chordata; class Mammalia; order Artiodactyla; family Delphinidae; genus Delphinus; species Delphinus delphis. The sequence goes on along the minus strand of NC_082694.2, from coordinate 14,642,294 downwards.
GGGGATTGTTAGCATTGGTCACATATGCATGCGACTCTGAGATGTCTTTTGCGGGGGGGATATTCTCAAATGGGGATATATGGCTAGTGTTTACAGTCATTTTAAGGTATAGGTTTGCAAGTCAGCCCTTTGTGAACTGAGTGTGTCCCGTCCCTACTATGCCTGCTCTTTGCTTAGCTACCACAGGTGGTCAGCAGTGTCCTAAACTAGAGAGCCATGGAGAGCTATCCCCAAAGGCTTCCCCAGGGGTGAACAAAATTCTGAATATCAGAGTCAGCATTGGCTTTTCTTTCTCTTTTATAGGCCATACCAAATGCAACATCCATATTCCACAGAGCCTTCCGTGGAATGTCTCCCATCGCTGACCTCCTCTTTCCACTCACCTTTACTTTTCCTTACACTTCAGAATTTCTTCAAACATTCCTCGAAATACCTTTCCTCTGTTCTCTATCTGTCCAATTCAGAACATTCTTAAATCTGCAGCTCTTTCCCTCTCCATGAAGCAACCTCAGATCCATGTCTTGCTAATTCTCCTGCCTCTGGCATGTTGGCTACTGATATCACTCACTTTAGGAGAAAAATCTCTTTGGAAGCTGCTCCCTGTCCTGGAATATGCTCTACTGAGCATATTCCTCTACTGAGACTAGCTGAAGCCCAGTGTCATCCATTAAGCCACAAGCAGCTGCCTAAGCCCATGCTGGCAATCCCCTTTCTCAACCTCCATCCTAGGCTAAGTCCATACCTCTGAACCACCCATATATGCTTAAACATTTAGTAATACATTTGTATGTGTATGGACTATTCCTTGTCTCAATTTGCTGTGTACAGAGAGTTTCAAGGCAATGACACAGGGAGGAGGAGCCCAGGCAGAGACCAGTGATCTCCCTGCATTGAGGAGATCAAGCTCAAAGCACTGAAGACCAAAGAGGATAGAGTTTGCAGGACAGAGTATCAAGGAGGGAGAGCTTCACAGAGAGACCGCTCTGAAGATTTTTAGAGTGTGCCCTTTGAGTACTGATCAGCACATGTGTGTGAGGAAACTATGCAAAGCTAGATAAAGAATCACCCATAAAGATTAGAGGTAAGAGGGACTGGCATTCACACAGGCTGGAAGACTGCCAGGTCATTGGGAAGCTTGCAGAGAAGTGTGTTGCCTCAAGAGGGGAATAATTAACTCCAAACCGAGCACTGGTCTGGTCCTACCTGACAAGTCATGAAAGCAAAACCCAAAAGTATTAGATTGTTTCCAAGTAACGTAACTGCATTCCAGAACAAATTTCAAGAATATCTGTAAGGATCAAAAATGTCCACCTGTGGGAAGGGGTTGGGGAGGGAGTTGAATAAGCAGAGCACAGAGGATTTGTTGGGCAGTGAAAATACTCTGCCTGACATTATAATGCCTGATATAATGCCATTATACTTTTATCCAAACCCATAGAACGTTCAACAACAAGAGTGAACCCTGGGACTTCCCTGGTGGTCCAGTGGGTAAGACTCCATGCTCCCAATGCAGGGTGCCTGGGTTCGATCCCTGGTCGGAGAACTAGATCCCGCATGCCGCAATTGAGTCTGCATGCTACAACTAAGAAGTCCTCATGCCGGACGAAAGATCCTGTGTGCCGCAACTAAGACCTGGTGCAGCTAGAATGAATAAATAAATAAATAAATAAATATTTTTTAAAAAGAGTGTACCCTAAGGTAAACTTTGGACTTTGGGTTATCATGATGTGTCAGTGTAGGTTCATCCTTGGTAAGTGTACGATTTTGGTGAGTGATGTTGAAAATGGGAGAAGCTATGCATGTATGGGGACAGGGGAATATGTGAGAAGTCTCTCTCTTTCAGTTTTGTTGTAAACTTATAAATGCCTTAAAACATTGATTTTTTTAAAAATCCACCTCCCAACAAGGTGAAATTAACAATGCCTGGCACCCATAGATTGCCAGACATGCAAAGCAGCAGGAAAATATGTCCCATAATGAGGAGAAAAATCAATCAAAAATGAACCAGAACTGACACAGCTGTTAGAATAAGCAGTCAGCTAAATTAAAACAGCTATTATAACTGTATTCCATATGTTCAGAAAGTCAAGTAGAGACATGAGGATAGAAAACCATCCAAACTGAACTTACGGAGATGAAAACTACAATGTCCAGGATGAAAAACACACTGGATGTGATTTGTTGCAGATTAGACATTACTCAGAAAATGATTCGTGAAGGGCTCCCCTGGTGGCGCAGTGGTTGAGAGTCCACCTGCCGGTGCAGGGGACATGGGTTCGTGCCCCGGTCCGGGAAGATCCCACGTGCCGCGGAACGGCTGGGCCCGTGAGCCATGGCCGCTGAGCCTGTGCGTCCGGAGCCTGTGCTCCGCAGCGGGAGGGGCCACAACAGTGAGAGGCCCGCGTACCGCAAAAAAAAAGAAAAAAAAAAAAAAAGAAAATGATTAGTGAAGACCCAGCACTAGAAAGTCTCCAATGAAATACAGAGAAAAAAGTGAATTTGAAAAAGAAAAAATAAAGAGCTATAAGGCAACTTCAAGCCTAATACACATGCAATTGGAGACCCAGATGAGGTAGAAGGGGAACAAGGGGAGCTCAACAATGTTTGAAGAAACAATGGCCAAAATTTTTTCAAATTTCGTGAAAACCATAAACCCACAGATCCAAGATGCTCAATGGACCTTCAAAACAAGAACTATGAAGAAAAATACACCAGAACACATCATAATCAAATTGCTCAAAAACAATAACAAAGAGAAAAATCTTAAAAGCAGCCAGGGAAAAAGCTACCTCACAGAGGGGCACATATAAGGAAAACTTTAGTTTTCTTGTCGAAAATAATATGAGATGACAGTGGGAAAATATCTTTAAAGAAATGTAAAAAAACAAAACCAAAAACCTGTCAACCTAGAATATTTTACTCAATAAAAATATCTTTCAAAAATTAAGGACATAGAGACAGAAAGTAGATTAACGGTTATCAGGGTCTGGGGGGGAGGGAAGAATGAGGAGTGACTATTAACAGGTATGGATTTATGGGGACTGATGAAATATTCTGGAGTTAAATAGTGGTGATAGTTGCACAACTTTGTGAATATACTAAAAGCTACTGAATTATACACCTTTAAAGAGTGAATTTTATGATATCTGAATTACATCTAAATTTAAAAAAATAGACATTTTTAGACATACAAGAGATGAAAGAATTTATCATGAGCCAAACTACATTCCAAAAAATGTTAAAGAAAATCTTATGAACAGAAGGAAAGTGATACCAGATGGAAATATAGATCTACACAAGGGAATGAAGAGCACTGTAAATGATAGCTATATGGTAAATATACAACTTTTTAAAATTTAAATCTCTTTAAAAGATGACTGCTTTTTAAATGAAAATGATGAAATAATAAAAATGCATTATGGGGTTTATAACACATATAAGTAAAATACGACAATGATAGCATAAAGAGTGGGAGGTGAAATCACAACATATTCTACAGATATTAAAAGGATAATAAAGGAACGTTATAAACATCTTTATGCCAATAAATTCAATAACTTAGAAACAATGGTCAAATGCCTTGAATGACACAAACTACTAAAGTACTACTAAAGTACTACTAAAGAAGAAACAGATGGACTGACTAGCCTTATATTTATTAAAGAAACTGAATTTGTAGTTAAAAACCTTCCCACAAAGAAAACTCCAGGCCCAAATAACTTCACTGGTGAATTCTACCAAATTTAAGAAACAAATAATATCAGTATTACACAAATTCTTCTTTGATATCAAAACCAAAGAAAGACATTATAGAAGAAAACTACAAAACAATATCCTTTATAAACATACCTGCAAAAATTCTAAACAAAATCTTAGTGAATCAAGCCAACAATAAATAAAAAAGATAATACATTGTAAGTAAGTGAGGTTTATCCCAGGAATTCCAGGTTGGTTTAACATTTGAAAATTAGTCACTGTAATTTGCCGTATCAATAAACTCAAAAAGAAAAGTCATATGATCAACTCAATAGATGCAGGAGAAGTATTTGTCAAAATCTAACATTCATTCCTGATAAAAATTCTCAGCAAATGAGGAATAGAAGGGAACTTCCTCATTCTGATAAAGGGCAAATACAAATTCCTACAATACCATCACACTCTGTGGTGAAAACGGAATGCTTTTCCTTTCTATTTAACATCATGCTGGGGATTCTACGCAGTGCAATCAGGCCATAAAAAGAAATAAAAGGCATCCTGATTGGGCAAGAAGAAGCAAAACTGTTTTAATTTGAGATGATATGATAGATCACATGTAGGAAATCCAATATAATATCCCTATTCCGTTGTGGGTTTAGAATAAGTGAATTTAGCAAGTTTGTAGAATACAGGAGCAACAGACAAAAATCAATTGTCCTACATATTAGCAACAAACAACTGGAAATTGAAATAAAAGTTTCCATTTACAACAACATAAAAAATTGAAAGAGATAATTCTGACAAAAGATATGAAAGACATGCACACTGAAAACTATGAAACATTGTTGAGAGAAACTAAAGAAATTAAAGGACAGAGAGTTCATGAGTCAGAAGACTCAATATTGTTAAGATGTCATTTACCCACAAATTGATATATAGATTTAATGCAATCTTAATCAAAATCCTATCAGACTTTTTTATGGTAGAAATGCAAGCTGATTCTAAAATTCATATGGAAATGCAGGCACCTGAAAAAGTAAAAACATCATTGAAAAGTAGAACAAAGGTAGAGAACTTACATTATCTGATTTCAAAGATTATTATAAAACTACAGTAATCAAGATTGTGTAGTACTGGCACAAAATTAGGAAAATGTATTAGTGGAACAGAATAGAGAGTTCAGCAATAAACCTATACATATATGGACAACTTATTTTTTACAAATGTGCAGGACAATTTAGCAAGAAAAGATAGTCTTATCATTAAATGGTGTTGGAACGATTGGCTATCCATATGAAAAAAAACCCAAACACACTGTATTTCGGTCCATATCCTGTGTCATATACAAAAATTTACTCAAAATAGATCTTTGGTCTGAAAGTATTAAATTTTTAGAAGAAAACATGGGAGATAATCTTTGTGACCTTGGTTTAGATAAAGATTTCTTAGATGTGCTATCAAAAGTACAATCCACAAAAACTAATAAATTGGACTTAAAGTTAATATTTCTATTCTTTAAAGATACTGTTAAGAGAGTGAAAGGAGTAGCCATAGATAGAAAGAAAAATATTTTAAAATCATGTGTCTTATAGAAGTCTTGGATCCAGAACATATAAAAACTCTCAAAAGTCAGTTATAAGCAAAACAACAACCCATGCAAAAGTTGGCAAAAGATTTGAATAGACAATTAAAGAAAACATACATAAGATACATAGCTGGCAAATAAACATCTGCAAAAGTGTTCAACATCTTGAGCCATTAGGAAAACATAAATTAAAACCATAATGAAATATCATTATACACTCACTAGAATGGCTAGAATTTAAAATTCACCGTTACAAGTGTTGACCATGATGTAGAAGAGCTAGAACTCTCACACACTGCTGATGAGAATATAAAATGGTATGTCCACTTTGGAAAAACCATTTGGCTTTTTTTTTTAAAGTTAAACATATACCAACCCTATGACCCAGCCATTCCACTCTTAGCTATTTTCCCAAGAGAAAAGAAAGCATATATCCATACAAAGATGTACATGAATGTGTATAGTGGCTTTATTTGCAATAGTCATGTATTCACTCATCTAAAACTCACAACAGTATCCTATGAAGTAGATTCTCTCATTCTCCCCATTTTCCAGAGTGTTGTTAGGAATGGGGGAGAGAAATGTTGGGCTGGCCACTTACACTTGTCTACCATATGGGCTAATAATAGCACCTGACTCAAACTTATATATATATATATATATATATATATATATATATATATATAAACTTATTTTATATTTATTGTGGTGGTTTCTCTTGTTGCGGAGCATGGGCTCTAGGCGCTTGGGCTTCAGTAGTTGTGGTGCTCGAGCTCAGTAGTTGTGACACATGGGCCCAGCCGCTCCGTGGCATGTGGGATCCTCCTGGACCAGGGATCAAACCTGCGTCCTCTGCACTGGCAAGTGGATTCTTAACCACTGCGCCACCAGGGAAGTCCCACCATCTATCTTTTATGTGCAAGCAAATACAATCCTAACTTATACAAATGATTAAGTAATTTATAAAATTCTCAAACTAGTATATATAGGATGGATAAACAACAAGGTCCTACTGTATAGCACAGGGAACTATAGTCAATATCCTGTGATAAACCATAATGGAAAAGAATAGGAAAAAGAATATATAAACGTATAACTGAATCACTTTGCTGTACAGCGGAAATTACAACATTGTAAGGCGAAGTTATTCAATAAAATAAAATAAAATAAATAATGTATACAATTCCTAAGTGGAGGTGTTGCATGATTTTATTTAACTGTGACAAGGTAAACACTGTCAGAAAAAGCATAGAGTCAGAAAGGTCTGAAAGCATAGGAAGTGCTGGTGTGGTGTGCTAGTGACAGAGCAGCAGGCAATGGCTAACTGACCCAGGGAGAATGTAGACGGTGAAGAAGAGAAAAGGGTCAAGGTAAAAGCCCACAAAAGACCACATCGTGGGGTAGGGAAAGGCTCAAGGAAGAAGGGCCAGAGAAGGAGAAAAAGAAGGAACGGCCAAACCTAGGAGGAAACCAGCAGTGGGGTTACTGGCTGGAGAAGGGAAGAAACAGGGAGGACAAATAAGCTGTTAACATATTTGAAGGTTTTCTTGTGGAAAAGAGATTAAATTTATTCATATAACAAGTATGTGACAATTATTTACAGGTATCCTCGGAGATATTGTGGGTTCGGTTCCAGATCACAGCAATAAAGCAAATATTGCAATAAAGCAAGTCACGTGAATATTTTGGTTTCCCAGCGCATATAACAGTTATGTTTACACTATACTGTAGTCTATTGAGTGTGCAATAGCATTATGTCTAAAAAAACAATGTACATACCTTAATTAAAAATACTTTATTGATTAAAAAAATGCGATCATCTGAGCCTTCAGCAACTCATAATATTTTTGCTGGCGGAGGGTCTCTGCCTCCATGTTGGGGGCCGCTGACTGATCAGGGTGGTGGTAGCTGAAGGTTGGGATGGCTGTGGCAGTTTCTTAAAATAAGACAGCAGTGAAGTTTGCCACATCAATTGACTCTTCCTTTCAAGAACGATTTCTCTGTCTGATAGCATTTTACCTCCAGTAAAACTTCTTTCAAAATTTTGAGAGAGTGAATCCTCTCAAACCCTGTGCTGCTTTATCAACTACTTTTATGTAATATTCTAAATTGTTTGTTTTCATTTCAATAATATTCATAGATCTCCACCAGGAGTGGTTTCCATCTCACGAAACCACTTTCTTTGCTCATCCAATAAGAAGCCATTCCTCATTCGTTAAAGTTTTCCCATGCAACTGCAGCAATTCAGTCACATCTTCAGGCTCTACTTCTAATTCTAGTTCTCTTGCTATTTCCACCACATCTGCAGTTACTTCCTCCACAGAAGTCTTGAACTCCTCAAAGTCAACTTCTTCCAAATTCCTGTTAATGTTGGTCTTTTGACTTCCAATGAATCACAAATGTTCTTGATGGCATTTAGAATGGTGGATCCTTTCCAGAAGGTTTTCAATTTACTTTGCTTAGATCCATCAGAAGAATCACTGTCTACAGCAGCTATAGCCTTATAAAATCTATTTCTTACATAATAAGACTTAAAAGTCAAAATTACTCTTTGATCTACAGGCTGCAGAATGGAGATTGTTAGCAGGCATGAAAACAACTTTAATGTTGTCATGCTTCTCCTTCTGAGCTCTTGGGTGACCAGGTGCATTGTCAACGGGCAGTAATATTTTGAAAGGACTCTTTCTTTTCTGAGCAATAGGTTGCAACAGTGGGCTTAAAATATTCAGTAAACCATGTTGTAAACACGTGTGCTGTCATCCAGGCTTTGTTGTTCCGTTTATAGAGCACAAGCAGAGTATATTTAGTGTAACTCTTAAAGGCCCTAGGATTTTCAAAATGGTGTATGAACACTAGCTTCAACTTAAAGTCACCAGCTGCATTAGCCCCTAATAAGAGAGTCAGCCCCTTTGAGGCATTGAAGCCAGGCATTGACTTCTCCTCTCTGGCTATGAAAATCCTAGATGGCATCTTCTTCCAATAGAAGGCTGGTTCATCTACACTGAAAATCTGTTGTTTAGTGTAGCCACCTTCATTGATGATCTGAGCTAGAGCTTCTGGATAACTTGCTGCAGCTTCTACATCAGCGCTTGCTGCTTCGCCTTGCACTTTTATGTTACGGAGATGGCGTCTTTCCTTAAACTTCATGAACCAGCCTCTGCCGGCTTTAGACTGTTCTTCTGCAACTTCCTCACCTCTCTCAGACTTCATAGAACTGAAGAGAGTTAGGGCCTTGCTCTGGATTAGGCTTTGGTTTAAGGGAACATTGTGGCTGGTTTGACCTTCTATCCAGGCCACCAAAACTTTCTCCATATTTGCAATAAGGCTGTTTTGCTTTCTCATCATTCATGTGCTCACTGGAGTAGCGCTTTTAATTTCCTTCAAGAACCTTATCTTTGCATTCACAACTTGGCTGTTTGGCGCAAGAGGCCTAGCTTTCCACCTATCTTGGCTTTGACATCCCTTCCTCACTAAGCTTCATCATTTCCAGCTTTTGATTTAAAGTGAGTGACTTGTGACTCTTCCTTTCACTTGAACACCAACAGGCCATTGTAGGGTTATTGACTGGCCTAATTTCATATTGTTCTGTCTCATGGAATAGGGAGGCCCGAGGAGAGGAGAGGGACGGGGGAATGGCCATTCAGTGGAGAAGCCAGAACACACACATTTATTAAGGTCACCATCCTATATGGGCATGGTTCACGGCACCCCAAAACAACTACAATAGTAACATAAAAGATGATAGGTCACTATAACAAATACAATCATAATGAAAAAGTTTGGAATATTGTGAGAATTACCAAAATGTGACACAGAGACACGAAGTGAGTAAATGTTTTTGGAAAAATGGTTCCAATAGACTTGCTTAATGTAAGGTTGCCACAAACCTTCAACTTGTAAAAAACACAATATCTGTGAAGCACGATAAAGTGAAGCACAATAAAGCAAGGTATGCCTGTACATAACACAAGCGGTAAATTAAAACCCACTCGGTGGGACTTCCCTGGCAGTCCAGTGGTTAAGACTCCACACTTCCAATGCAGGGGGCATGGGTTTGATCCCTGGTCGGGGAACTAAGATTCCACATGCTGCATGGCCAACAAACAAACAAAACAAAACAAAAAAGAACCCACTTGGTGAAGGTGAAGGTCAGGGAATCTGTTTCAATTCAACGTGGAGTAGAAATGAGTGTTCTTATCTATTCAGGATACCTTTGCCTCCCCAGCTTCTTCTGTTAATAACATGGTCCTTGTTATAGCAGTGGACAATAATATTATTCCATCTCTCTTGACACAGTGACTGGTCCAGGGATGGGCATAGGACCCCAGCCAGGACAATCAGAATCCTTATCCAAACATTTTCTAACAGGACTGGTCTTCTTTTCTTCCCTTTCGGTCACTGAATTTTTTGGCTGTGGGCCCAGAGCTGTTGGAGGGCATACATGCTGGGTATGGAGAGTCCATCTGCAAGAGGAGGTCTTCAGCACAAGTTTTCCTAACATGAATTAGTGATGAGGTTATTGATTAATTAGAGAACATGATCTGTGTGATGTGCCAACTGCTGTTGTTATGATCTCATTTAGAACCAGCAAGCAGAGTAGAAAGAAAAAAAAAAAAACCCCAAAAACCCACATAGTTGGAAGCAACACCAGCTGCAATGCCTGAGTGACTTCATGCTTTGCTTACCTAAGCAGTGGGTTGTAAAGTTGATGACAACGTGTGCAGGTTGTGCTGGTCATAAGGATGGTGGAGGCAGTAAGAGTCAGTACTCTTGAGTAAGAGCCATGTGTGACGTAGGCATAAAAGACAATTATGAAGGCCTTCCCTGGTGGCACAGTGGTTAAGAATCCACCTGCCAGTGCAGGGGACACGGGTTCAAACCCTGGTCCGGGAAGATCCCACATGCCGCGGAGCAACGAAGCCCGTGTGCCACAACCACTGAGCCCACGTGCCACAACTACTGAAGCCTGTGCACCTAGAGCCCGTGCTTCGCAACAAGAGAAACCACCGCAATGAGAAGCCCATGCACCACAACGAAGAGTAGCCCCGCTCGCCTCAACCAGAGAAAACCCGTGCCCAGCAACGAATACCCAACGCAGCCAAAAAAAAAAGAGACAATTACGAACCTAGAAAGACTTAGATTCATACAAGGTTAATATTATCGATGAGAAGTGTTGGAATAAAAGAATATAGTTCACTAAATGCTATGCTTCTCAGTAAGAAAAGAATCCTATAGCAATCTAAAGAAGGGAGGGAAAAGTCTATTTAAATTTAAATCTATCTGATTACCCATATGAAATGCCATTTTTAAGTCAAAACTAAGACACTTTCTGAGATATTGAACAGCTAATTACAGTTCAGTTGTACAGTTCCTATTTAATTTCCCAGGAACATAATCTTAAATTGCAACTAGTGGGATTTGGGAATGCTCAGGGGGTTTGCAATGAGTGTTGAAGGATTGCTTGACATAGTAATGAAGATGATATAGAAAAATATCCCAAGCTAACGACAGTAGCATAAGTAAAAGAATGGAGAGAACAGTGAATACAGCATGCTACCTTTTGTATAAGGAAAGGAAACAAAGTGCATATTATTTATTTGTATAAATGCTTAAAGGTTCTGTGTACTCATAAGAACCTAATATCAGGGTTGGCTATTTGGAGTCAAGTATGTGGTCTGGGTGGATGGGGGATAGGGGTGGAGGGAAGACTTGACTCCTTCCACCCCTATCCCTCATCTTTAAGGTTCAAGAGAGAATTAAGTGGGCAGTAGACTAGGGTGGCATTAGATCAAACAAAACCTCGAATGTTTTACTACAAGGTTTGTACTTTAGTTTCTGGGTAATGGAAAGCCACCACAGAATTTTAAATATACGCCTGACATAATAAAGTCTTCATGGAAGGGGTAAGAATTTGCTCTGTAACCTGAAATGCAAGTACTATTATACTCTTTTGTGTTCCAAAATCAAATCAAATTTGCTTCATTCCCCCATTTGTCAGAGTTGCAAAAACCCAGTTTCATTGCAGATGAAGGTGTTGGGGAGGAGTTCTCCCCACCCTCCCAATTCCATTAGGATCATAGAAGAGTCTGGGAGCTTATGGATGTCCTAAAGAGAAATCACTCAGCCTGTGACCCAGACTTTGCTGTTTCTCCCTATCCTGGAGCAGGACCAGCTACATAATCTGCGGGACTCAGTGCAAAATGAAAATACAGAGCCCCTTGTTCAAAAACCGTTGACAATTTCAAGGCGGTGACAGCAGAGCATTAGACCCAGTGCGGGGCTCTTCTGTGTGCGAGTGCACAGACCCATCTCAGACGAATGAAGCTGGCCCTGCCCTGAGGGCAGGCAATCTCACGTGGGTTATGCTACTTTGAGAAACTAAGCTCCAGGAGTCTCCACTGGAGTAAGATCTGAGGCCAACAGGATTAAAGTAGTGCACAAACGGTGCCCCTTAGAACGTTTCCCAAACTTTAGTGTGCACGTCAATCACATGGATAGTGCTAAGATGCAGATTTTGACTCTGGGGTAGGTCTGGGGTAGCTCTTGAAATTCTGCATTTTTGCAAACTCGCACCTGCTACTGGTTCTGTTGGTCTGTAGATGACATTTTGATCCACAAAGCATTACCCCATAACCTTAGATGTACCTCATCTTCAACCCTCAGACTCCCCTACTGACTCTCCAAGAGTTCAAGCTTGGTGTCCAATCTTTTATGTCACAAAACCTCAGCTGTTAAGGGCAGGGAAGGAGGTAAATATCCCCTTCTGTCCATAACCTAGAAGACAAGTGGTACTTGAATTTCCTGATCAGGGTACCTGGACTGGTCTATTTTATAAAGATAATGCAGGTGTCAGCATGAGGCATGGAAAAAAAATCATGAAGAGATAGAGGCAGCTGTAATTAGGCAAGAGTTGATAAGGTCCTGAATTGGGGTTCCTTGAGGATTAGAATGGAAACAGTCAGAAGAGGCTTTTCAAAGGTCAACTCAGCTGGCTGAGGAAGCCAACAGGATGCTAGCTGAAGAGGGAGAGGGAGGGAATGGAGGTGACTCCAGAGTTTTGAGCCTGGATGTGCCTAAAATGATGAAGATGCCACTAACCTAGGGGGGCAGAAAGCAGCAGGTTTGACGGGACACGAGTTCCGTTTAGTCACACTAAGTTTTAGGGGCTGTACGTCCTTATATCTAGGAGAAATCTTCGGCATCTAAGCAAGAAGAAATCAGGACAAAATGGTAAAATAAATACAATAATGGGTAGCAAATGAGTATGGATGTAAAGTACAAAGTTTTTAGAAATAAGAATGTGAGGACACATGTTCAGTGAGTGGAAGAAATCTGAAATAATGAGTGGGGACCCTGTTTTGGTAGTGTAGGCCAGTGCTACTAAGAAGTTCTAGGTGAAATAAAAACTTTGCTCATAAGCAGGTATGTAGCATTTTCTTCTGTCACAAACTGTGGGGAATCTTTCAGAAAATCTTTGTTTGAAGCTTCCTGGAAAACTGATTCGGTCCCTGCCATATCTGCTCTGTCATTAAATATAGAATCTGAAACGCTGGAGTTACTTATCTGATACCTTTTATGAGCACTGCTTGTGCACAAAACAGTCGTCTGTGTTCTCTTTAACGTGGTCAAATGAATATATTTTGGTATGTAAATTTCTTTTCTTAGTTTTAAAAACAAATTGCAAACAATTTTACAGAAAAGAAATCATATGTATAAAACAACTTGCTACAGCTTTTTGGATCTTTCTTCAATCCTTATTAGTGTACTACCCATGATTAATATGTTCCTTGTGGGATTGGCTGTGAATCATTGGTGTGTAAGTTGTTTAATGACCACATACTCCACCATCCCTTCTCATAACACCCTTTGCAACGTGACCTAGATGTTCTTCTCATCAAGGTATAGAGTCTGTTGCCGCCCCTCTTGAATTTCTGCTGGCTTGTGACTGGCTTTGATCAAGAGATTGCAGTTTCTGCTCTTGCCCCCTTGCAATGCTGCCACCATCCTGTGAAGAAGCTTGACCTAGTCTCCTTGCTATGAGAGAGTATGTAGAGAGAAAGGCCTACCTTTCGGCCAGCACCAAACTCCAGCCAGGTGAATGAAGCCGTCTAAGACCATCCAGCCCCAGTCGAGCTGCCAGATGACTGCAATCACAAGAGTGACCCCAGGTCAGGCCAGCTAAAACACCATGCAGCTAAATTCAGACCAAATTGATAACCCACAGAAGTGTGAGCAAATAAAATGGCTGTTTTACACCACTAAATTTTAGGGAATTCCCTGGCAGTCCAGTGGTTAGGACTGCACTTTCACTTGTTGAGGGAGTGGGTTCAATCCCTGGCTGGGGAACTAAGATCCCACGAGCTGCATGGTGTGGCCAAAAGGAAAAAAAAAAAAAGCCACTAAATTATAGGTAGTTTGTAGGGCATAATAGATAACTGATATATTATATTTGCATTCTAATTTTGGAATTATTATTTTGATACAATTTTTTATGTATTTGACCAAGTTGCAAGACAATTTAAAATGGTTATATGCAATTCTATTGTATTCCTTTACCACAGTTTACTTAAACTTTTCCCAGTAATTGGACATTTGGTTTGTACTTTCCATTTTTGTGGATAATACTGTTCTAAACATGTTTTTACAAGTGCTCTCTAATTTTTTTCCCTGTTATTTTCTTAGGAAATTTTTTTTACCAAAAGTGGAATTGGTGGGTGAAATGATGTCAAGTATTAATTCTCATTACATACTGCCTGACTGCTTTCCAAAAGATTGTTATCAATTTACAGTGCAGCCAGCAATATATCTGTCTCTCCATACCCAGTTATCAAACTTTCTAAAAATTAAGCAATTTTTGTTTATTTTTAATTTTTTGGCTGTGTTGCGTGGCTTGTGGAATCTTAGTTCCCCAACCAGGGATTGAACCTGGGCCATGGCAGTGAAAGCGCTGAGTCCTAATCAGTGGACTGCCAGGGAATTCCCAGCAATTTTTAAATGAAGATGTAACATATATACAGCAAAGTATGCAAATCTTAACTATATGTCTTGATTAATATTTACAGAGAGAGAGAGAGAGAGAGAGAGGGAGGGAGGTAGATAGACAGAGATAGAATCCATGTAGTCCCCCCCAGATGAAGAATTGGAATGTTTCTGGCTCCCCAGCTATTTCTCTTGTGCTCCTTTCCAGTCAATACCACTGCCAGAAGTAACCACTATTCTGGTTTCCATCACTCTTTCCATCTACTTTTGCACTTTATATAAACAGAACCATGCAGATTGTATTCTCCTATGTCTGCCTTCTTTTGCTCATTATTATGTCTGTGAAATTCATCCATGTTCTTGTTGTGTACGGCAGTGGCTCATTCTTTTTTACTGGTAATATTATCCCTTGAGGATGCCACAATTTCCTTATCCATTCTTCCTTTGGTGGACATTTCAGTAATTTCAGTTTGGTGCTATTAAATAAAGTTTTTTAAACTTTTTTTCACTTATTTTAATAGTTCAATAGTTGTGTGTTGATACTTTAGAAGTGTTTCAATACTAATTTCTTCAATTACTATTGGAGTATAACAGAGGAGGGACTAGAGATGAGTCTGAATGAGTGAGCAGGGGCTAGATTATGAAGGACCTTGTAGGACATGCTGAGGAACTTGAACTTTGTGGCATGGACCGAGGGAAGTCACTGAGGGATTTGAAGCAAGAGAGGGAACTTATCAAACTTGCATTTTAGAAAAATGACTTTGGCAGTAGGGAGGAGAACGGATGGTTTGAGGAAAACCCTGAAGGTAGATTTCTAGGCAGAAGACTATGGCAATGGCACAGGTGAGAAATGAGCTGGGCCTGAACTAACACAGGAGCAACAAAACTTAGTGTGTGTTGATATTTGAGGGATGAGGAATTAGGAAGATCTAACGGCTGGGTAACTAGGGTGGCAGTAGATGCATTGACTAAGACAAGGAATGCAGATGGGAAGCAGGAGGAGATAGAACCATAGGAAAGATAATGAGTTTATTTTGTATTTGTTGAATTTGAGATATTTGTGGAATGTCCAGGTGGAGAGGACTATTTGTCAATTGGACGCGTAGGTCTAGAAGTCTGGAAGTGGTCCTGGTAGAGGCGGAGATTTGGGAGATCACCAGCACAGAGGTAGAAGAAGAGATAAGGTAGATAAGGTTAGTTAGAATAGTCATTGAGGTGGAGGGGGTGGGCAATGAGAAGCCAAAGAAGAAGCCTGAAGAAGAGAGGACCAAGGTAAATGGGAAAGCTGTGGCTCTTACAGTCCAGGGGTTAAAAATTTCAGAAAGAGAGTGTCTCAGAGAGGTAGGTGAGATAAGGACTGCATAATAACCTCTGGATTTGGAAACTAGATCATTGGTGAGCTTGCCACAGCCGTTTCAAAGGAATGATAGGAGTGGGTGCCAGATTGCTGCAAGTTGAGAAAATGGATGGCAGTAATTAGACTTTCCTCTTGAAAAATTCAGTTGCAGGTAAAAAGAAAGATGACATTATCAAGGCCAAGGGCAGTTTTCTTTTTTAATTGCCAGAGGTCTGAGCATGTTCATAGGCTATCAAGAGCAAGAGATTGAACAAGCATGAGAGGGAGGCAGTAACTGATGCAGTAGGATCCTGGAGTTGGGACTGGGAGATGGAGATTATAGGTAGACATAGACGGATTGGATAGGAAGAGAGCCATCTCATCCTTTGAGACTGAAGGAAGGGCACTAAGACTCTCTCCCCCAAAACAGTCAATCATCAATCTGAGAGGACACCATCTTGCTTGGTTGTGTGCTTTGCCCCAGAGGCTTTCAGCAACATAGGTGTAGGTGGAATGTTGGATTCTCTTACGGTTGATCACTCTGATAATATCTAGTTTTTCAATATTTTAAGTAATGGCAAAAGTAGTTTTAATTAGTTCCTTTTTTCTTAAAAAAATATATTACTAATACATTTGAATGCCTGATCTCATTTCCCTCCCCTTTTTCTTTGAGGTAACCACTGTCCTGAAGTGGCAATATGTCATTCCCAAACAGCTAATGTATTTTCATTAAGTATGTCGTATCCATAACTAAAATACAACATTGTTTTGTATGTTTTAAGGCTTTTAATAAATTGTTATCATACTGCAAGTTGCTTCTTTTACTCATTATTAGATGTTTTAGATCTATCCATCTTGATCCATATGAATGAAATTAGCTCTGATTATTTAGCTGCTGTATGATTTTTCTTTGTATAAAATGCTACTATTTATGAATTCTCTAGTTTTGTTTCAAGTGTTTCATTATTACAAAAAATGAACATGTGCAAGATTTTCTTTATGATGATTGCCACACGAAAAGTGTGTGCATCCTATGTTTCGCTAGGTAATGTTTTACTAATGTCAATTAGATCAAGTCACTTAACAGTATTGTTGAACTCTTGTGTCTTTACTGACTTTTTGCCTGCTTGTTCTATCAACTACTGAAAGATATTAAACTCTTCAAACATGATTGTGGATTTGTCTATGTCTTCATTTAGTTCTGCAGTTTTTGCTTAGTGTATTTTGAAACTTTTTTATTAGGTGAGTACATATTATAATGTTCATGTCTTATTGATGAATTGATCCTTTTATCATGAAAATGTCCCTTTTAATTTTCTATTCATACTCTTTGTTTTGTGTCTATTTTGTCTGATACTAACATTGCCATTTCAGATTTATTATGATTAATGTTTGCATGGTGTATTTTATCCATCCTTTTACTTTCAACCTATGTGTGTATTTACATGTGAAGTACGTATGTTGTAAACAGCATTTAATTAGATCTTGATTTTTAAATCCAATCTGATAGCCTCTGCCTTTTAATTGGAATACTTAATCTATTTATATTTTAAATAATTTATATAAGTTTTAGAGACAGACTGTTGGGGTTCAAATCTCAGCTAGTCCACTTAAAGTCTGTATGACCTTGATGATGTTACCTAACCGTTTTTCCCTTTTTCTTTTTCCCTTCCTTCCTTCCCTCCCTCCCCTTTTTCTTCCTTCCTTTCTTTCTTCCTTCCTTCCTTCCTTCCTTTCTCTTTCTTTCTTTCTTTCTTTCTTTTCTTTCTTTCTTTCTTTCTTTCTTTCTTTCTTTCTTTCTTTCTTTCTTTCTTTCTTTCTTTCTTTCTTTCTTTCTTTCTTTCTCTTTTTTCCTTCTTTCTCTCTCTCTCTCTCTTTCTCTTTCTCTCTTTCTTGTTTCTTCATCTGTAAAACAGGATGATAGGATGAATAGTGGTACCTACCTGTTGGATTTTTATTGGAATACTATACATCATTAATACATGTAAAGTGCTCAGAGCCGTGTCTAGTACACAGTAACAATAAATGTTAGCTAAAATTTGGATTTGACATTTTGTTTGTAGGGATTTAAAGTTTTGTTTTAATATCTAAAATAGCTCTAAAAGACACCTCACAAAAATAATCAATTCCAAGTGATTTATATTTCAATCTCATCCAACAATTATGGAAAAATCTATGTTGACATTTGGCTAGTCAATTTTCATCTTCCCTAATGACAATCAATTGTTCCTGCAAGCTAATCGGAATATGCTACATTTACATTTTAAATAAATGTGTTCAAAACCCACTAGAGTGCTTTAGAAACTTTTAAATAGGTTAGAAAATCCTGTTGAAAAGTTTTTACCTTTTTTAAATTAACTATAGAGATAGAGTTATAAAAAAATAATTGATAGACTTTTAGAACAGTTTTAGGTTTAGAGAAACATATATCTTCTTTATCCAACCCCCTCCTCCCCAGTTTTATTACTAACATCTTGCATTAGTGTGATGCATTTGTTAACAATTGATACATGAATATTGATACATTATTATTAACTAAGGCCATAGTTTGCATTAGGGTTCATTCTTTGTGTTGTATGATTCTATGTGTTTTGAAAAATGTATAATGAAATGTATCCATTACAGTATCATACAGAGTAGTTTCACCGTCCTGACGATTCTCTGTGCTCCTCCTGTTCGTCCTTCCCTCTTTTCCCGAGAATCCTGATTTTTTACTGTCTCTATTCTTCCTTTTCTAGAATGTTGTATAGTTGGGATCATACAGTATGCAGGCTTTTCAGACTGGCTTCTTCCACTTAGAAATATGCATTTAAGGTTACTCCATGTCTTTTCATGGCTTCATAGCTCATTACTTTTTATGATGAAAAATACTCTATTGTATAAATATACCACAGTTTGTTTATATATATACCTACTGAAGGACATCTGGGTTACTTCCAAGTGTTTGCAGGTATGAATAAGCTTGCTATAAACACGTGCACAAGTTTTGATGTGAATTTGTTTTTAACTCATTAGGTAAATATCAAGGAGTGCAACTGCTGGATTGTATGGTAAGAGTATGTTTTGTTTTGTAAGAAACTGCTGAACTGTCTTCCAGAGTGGCTATACAGTCATTGAGCTCCATAGAGACAGCGCCTGGGCAAGTGAGAGCCGGACAGGAACTGGGCAACTCTGTGCCTCACTGAGGAGAAATACTTAAACATGGGCAAAGGAGATCCTAAGAAGCCGAGAGGCCAAATGTCATCATATGCATTCTTTGGAAAACTTGCTAGGAGGAGCACAAGAAGAAGCACTCAGATGTTTTAGTTAACTTCTCAGAGTTTTCTAACAAGTGCTCAGAGAGGTGGAAGACCATGTCTGCTAAAGAGAAAGGAAAATTCAATGACATGGTAAAGGCAGACAAGGCCTGTTATGAAAGAAAAATGAAAACTTCTATCCCTCCTAAAGGGAAACACAAAAGAAGTTCAAGGATCCCAATGCACCTAAGAGGTCTCCTTCAGCCTTTTTCTTGTTTTGTCCTGAGTATCGTCCAAAAATCAAAGGAGAACATCCTGGCCTATCCATTGGTGATGTTGCAAAAAAACTGGGAGAGATGTGGAGTAACACTGCTGCAGATGAAAAGCAGCTTTATGAGAAGTTTCCTAAGCTGAAGGAAGAGTACAGAAAGTATATTGCTGCATAAGGAGCTAAAGGGAAGCCTGATGCAGCAACAAAGGGAATTGTCAAGGCTGAAAAAAGAAAGAAAAAGAAGGAAGAAGAGGAAGATGAGGATGAAGAGGAAGAAGAAGATGATGAATAAGTTGGTTCTAGTGCAGTTTTTTTTTTTCTTGTCCATGAAGTATTTAACCCCCCTGTACAAAACTCACCCCTTTTAAAGAAAAAAATTGAAAGGTAAGGCTGTGTATGATTTGTTTTTGAACTGTACAGTGCCTTTTTTTGTACAGTTAACACACTACTGAATGTGTATTTAGATAGCTGTGTCCTGGTGGTACTTTCCACAGCCACTCACCTTGCCTGGTACGGTATGGGGGTTGTAAATTGGCAAGGAAATTTAGAGCAGGTTCTTGTTGGTGCACAGCACAAATTAGTTATATATGGGGATGGTAGTTTTTCACCTTCAGTTGTCTCTGATGCAGCTTATATGAAATAATTGTTCTGTTAATTGAATACCACTCGGTGATTGCAAAAGAAAGAAAAAAAGTTGCAGCTCTTTTGTTGACATTCTGAATGCTTCTAAGTAAATACATTTTTTTACTAGGAAAAAGCAAACAAAACCAAAGCAAAACAAAAACTCTACAAAGTGACTGTACCATTTTGTACTCCCACCCCCAATGCGTTCCTGTTGTTCTACAACTTCATCAGCATTTGGTGTTGTCAATGTTTTGATTTTAGCCAATCTAATCGGTGTGTAGTGGCATCTCATTGGTTTTAATTTGCAATTTCCTTATGACATATAATGGTGAGCATATTTTCATATGCTTATTTGATATCTGTATGTCTTTTTGGTGATGTGTCTGCTCGATCTTTTTTTAAATTTTTTATTATTTTTTTGGCTGTGTTGGGTCCCCACTGCTGCACACAGGCCCCCCCAGTTGCACCGAGCGGGGGCCACCCTTCGCCGCAGTGCACAGGCCTCTCACAGCAGTGGCCTCTCTTGTTGCAGAGCACGGGCTCCAGGCGTGCAGGCCCCAGCAGTTGCGGCACGTGGGCTTAGTAGTTGTGGTTCGCGGGCTCCAGAGCGCAGGCTCAGCAGCTGCAGCACGGGGGCCCAGCTGCTCCGCGGCCTGTGGGATCCTCCCAGACCAGGGCTCGAACCCGTGTCTCCCACGTTGGCAGGCGGATTCCCAACCACTGTGCCACCAGGGAAACCCTCTGCTCGATCTTTTGCCCATTTTACAATTGGGTTGTCTTCTTATTGTTGAGTTTTAAGAGTTCTTTGTATATTTTGGATACATGTCATTTATCAAGTATGTGTCTTGCAAATATTTTCCCCTAGTCTTTTTGACTTGTCTTTTCATTCACTTAGTGTCTTTCTCTGACCAGAAGTTTTTAATTTTTTTGAAGTTCAACTTCACAGTTTTTTCTTTCATGGATTGTGCTGATTTTTTCTTCTGTTATCTTCTAGAAGTTTTATAGTTTGCATTTTACCTTTAGACTTAGGATCCTTTTTGAGTTAATTTTTGTGAAAGACGTAAGGTATATGCCCAGATTCTTTTTTTTCCATGTGGATGTCCAGTTGTTCCAGCATTATTTGTTGAAAAGACTATCCTTTTTCCATTGAATTGTCTTTGCTCCTTTGTCAAAGATCAGTTGACTATATTGTGTGATTCTATTTCTGGGCTCTCTATTTCTTTACATTGACCTATTTATCTCTTCTTCTGCCAAATATCATACTGTCTTGATTACTGTAGCTTTACCATAAGTCTTAAAGTTTTGTAGTGTCAGTTTTCCAACTTTGTTCTTTTTTTTTTTGGCCACATGCAGCTTGCAGGATCTTAGTTCCCCAACCAGGGGTTGAACCCAGGCCTCTGCAGTGAAAGTGCCAAATCCTAACCACTGGACCACCAGGGAACTCCCTGTTCTTCTTTTCAATATTGTGTTGGCTATTCTGAGTCTTTTGTCTCTCTAAACATTAGAATCTGTCTGTCAACATCCATAAAATAACTTGGGATTTTGATTGTGATTGCATTGATCTCAAGTATGAAAAACTGACATCTTAATAATATTGATCTCCTTTCCACAATTCTTTTATAAGAGTTTTGTAGTTTTCTTTAAATAGCTCTGTTCATATTCTGTTAGATTTATACCTAAGTATGTCCTTCTGAGGGGAGAGGGTGCTAATGTAAATGGTGTATTTTTTTTTTTTTTGCGGTACGCGGGCCTCTCACTGTTGTGGCCTCTCCTGTTGCGGAGCACAGGCTCCGGACGCGCAGGCTCAGCGGCCATGGCTCACGGGCCCAGCGGCTCCGCGGCATGTGGGATCCTCCCGGACCGGGGCACGAACCCGTGTCCCCTGCATCGGCAGGCAGACTCTCAGTCACTGCGCCACCAGGGAAGCCCAATGGTGTAATTTTTAAATTTTAAAATTCCAATTGGTTATTGCTGGCACATACCAAAGCAATTGACTGTTTTTTGGAAGTGTAGCTGATTTACAATATTGTGTTAGTTTCAGGTGTACAGCAAAGTGATTCAGTTACATATATTTTTTCAGATTCTATTCCATCACAGGTTATTACAAGATATTGAATATAATTCCCTGTGTTATACAGTGAATCCTTATTGCTTATCTGTTTTATGTATAGTAGTTTGTATGTTAATTCCATACTCCTAATTTGTCCCTCCCTCCCTTCCTCTCCATTTTGGTAACCATAAGTTTGTTTTCTATGTCTCTGAGTCTGTTTCTGTTTTGCATATAGATTCATTTGTATCATTTTTTAGATTCAGCATATAAGTAATATCATATAGTATTTATCTTTCTTTGTCTGACTTACTTCACTAAATATAATATTCTCTAGGTCCATCTATGTTGCTGCAAATGGCAATATTTCATTCTTTTTATGGCTGAGTAATATTCCATTGTATATGTATATATATATATATACACACACACATATATATACACACACATATGTATATAAATATATATGTATGTACATGTGTGTATATATATAAATATATATATACACACATATATATACCACATCTTCTTTATCCATTCATCTGTTGATTGACATTTAGGGTGCTTCCATGTCTTGGCTATTGTAAATAGTGCTGCTATGAACATTGGGGTGCAAGTATCTTTTTGAATTACAGTTTTTGTTTTATGTTTTTCTGGAAATATACTCAGGAGTGGGATTGCTGGATCATACGGTAACTCTACTTTTGGTTTTTTAAGGAACTTCCATACTGTTTTCCATAGTGGCTGCACCAATTTACATTCCCACTAACAATGTAGGAGGGCTCCCTTTACTCCACACCCTCTCCAGCATTTATTATTTATACACTTTTTGATGAAAGCCATTCTGACCAGTGTGAGGTGATACCACATTGTGCTTTTGATTTTCATTTCTTAAATAATTAGCGATATTGAAAGCACATTTTCAAGTGCTTTTTGGCCATCTGTATGTTTTCTTTGGAGAAATGCCTATTTAGGTCTTCTGCCCATTTTTTAATTAAGTTGTTTGTTTTTGCAATATTGAGTTGTATGAGCTGTTTGTATATTTTGGATATTAACCCTTTGGATATTAACCCTTTGTCAGTCACATCGTTTGCAATCCCTATCTATAGGTGATTTTTTGTTTTGTTTTGTTAATGGTTTCCTTTGCTGTGCAAAGCAACTGACTTTTGTATGTTAACCTTATGTTTGGCAACTTTGCTATAATCTCTTATTAATTCCAGGGATTTTGGATTTTGTTGTTGTTGTTGCTACCGTGTCAATTCTTTGAGATTTTCTGCGTAGATAGTCATGTCATCTGCACGAACAAAGTTTTATTTCTTCCTTCTTGGCCTGTATGCTTTTTCTTTACTCTTCTTGCCTTATTACTTTAACAAGGACTTTTAGTACAATTTGAATAGGAGTGGTGAGAGGAGACATCGTTGCTTAGTTCCTGATCTTAGAGGGAAAGAGTCTAGCTTTCCACCAGTAAGTATGATGTTAGCTACAGGTTTATTATACATATTCTTCATCAAGCTTAGGAAGTTCCTCTCTATTCCTAGTTTGCTGAGTTTTTATTATAAATGGGTGTTGGATTTTGTTGAGTGTTCTTTCTGCATTTCATCATATGATGTTTCTTCTTTAGTGTGCTGATGTGGTAGATTATATTGACTGATTTTCAAATATTGAGCAAGCTCTGCAAACCTGGAGTAATAAATCCCACTTGGCCATAGTGTATACATTTTAAAAATACAGTGTTGGATTCTATTTGTTAACATTTTATTGAGAATTTTTGCACCATTATTCATGAGAGATATCACCGTGTAGTTTTTTTTTTTTCCTTCTTGTAATATATTTCTCTGGTTTGGGTAATTGGTTAGGGTAATGCTGGCCTCACAGAATGAGTTAGGAAGTATTCCCTCTATTTCTATTTTCTGGAAGAGATTATAGAGAATTGGTATAATTTCTTCCTTAGATATTTGGTAAAATTCACCAGGGAAACAATCTAGACCTGGTGCATTCTGTTTTGAAAGTTCATTAA
This sequence comes from Delphinus delphis, assembly GCF_949987515.2. Taxonomy (NCBI): domain Eukaryota; kingdom Metazoa; phylum Chordata; class Mammalia; order Artiodactyla; family Delphinidae; genus Delphinus; species Delphinus delphis. The sequence continues at coordinate 14,618,503 of NC_082694.2, read as the reverse complement.
TTATTGATTGAATTTTTTAAATAGATTTAGGCCTACTCATATTGCCTATTCCTCCTTCTGTGAGTTTTGGTAGATTGTGTATTTCAAGAAATTGGTCCATTTCATTCAAGTTATCAGATTTGTGGGCACAGAGTTGTTCAAAACATGCTGAGTAAAAGAAGCCATTCACAAAAGGACATATGTCATATGATTACATTCATATGAAATAAAATTCATAAAGATAGAAAGCCTATTCATGGTTGCCAGGGTCTTGGGGAAGAGGAGTAAGGAGTGCTCAACTTCTCTTTTTGCTGAATGTTACTTCTCTCCCTCCTTACAGGTATTGCTCCCAAGCACACTCTCCAATATCTTCCGTACACAGATCTCTGTCTCAGAGCCTGTTTCCCAGAGAACCAAAGTGCAACATTATAAGTTTACACTATTGCTAGCAGAATATAAGAGCTCCTGGGTCTTACATCCTTGCCAGCATGTGGCATTATCAGACTTACTAACTTATGCAAACTCAAAGATGTGGAATGTTCTCACATTGTTTTATTTTGTGCTTCTCTGATTACTAGTAAGGGTGAACATCTCTTTAATCTTTTCTTGGCCACTCCAATTTTTCCTTCTGTGAATCAACTGGATAAATGTTTTTCTTTCTTTCCTTCTTACTTCCTTTAAGTTTTCTAAATCTTGTTGCATAAACTTTTTTTCCAAATACCTTTTTTATTACAAAGTATCATATGTTCTTTGCAGAAAATGTAAAACACACACATACACACAACAGAGAAAGAGATAAATAAAAGTTATATGTAACCCCAGCTCCCAATGATAACTAGTAAGTAATACAGTAGTCCCCCCTTATCCAAGGGGGATACATTCCAAGAACCCCAGTGGATGCCTGAAATCTCGGATAGTACCAAACCCTATGTATACTACATTCTTTCCTATCCATACATATGATAAAGTTTAACTTATAAATTGGGCAACCTCAGAGATTAACAACAATATTACTAATATAATAGAACAATACACTGTCATAAAAGTTATATGAATATGGTCTCTCTCTCTCTCGAAATATCTTATTGTATTGTAGGTATTTTCAAACTGTGGTTGATTGCTGGTCACTGAAAACTGGGGAAAGCAAAACAGAAATTAAGGGGAGACTACTGCATTTTGGCTTACATCATTTCCCTATATGTGTATTTATTGGTTGCAATATCTTCATCCTCATTTTGGGCATTCTTAATTTGTGTACTTTCTGTGCTCTAAAAAAATTAGTTGGGCTGATAGTTTACCTGTATTTTATTCTTCAAAGAGCTAATTTTAAGTTTTATTTATCTTTCATACTAAGTTATCATTTTCCAATACCATATTTCTACTTTTAAATTTATTACTATACCTTTCCTAGTTTCCTTTTCTATTTTTCTAAAATATAATTTGACTAATTGGGTTTCTCTTTTCTCTCTTTTTGTCAGTGTAAGCATCTGAAGGAAACATATTGTTTTTGGCTCTATTCCAGTGATTTTAAAATGTTTTATCTAGGATTTCCATTGTTTAAAAATATGCCATTATTATTTCTGGACTTTCTGAAGAGAATATTCACTTTTAACAAATTTTTGTCATTTACTCACATAATTTGGTATACGTATAAAATTTTATATATATATATACACACACACACACACACACACACACACACATAATTCTCTGTAGAATTTAAGCTTATTTAAGATTATTGTATAGTTCTTATAAAAGACTAATGGACTTGAGCTTTTGGCCAACATGGAGTAATGGGAAATGGATTTACCCTCCCACCTGAAGCAACAACAGCAGAACCAGACAAAATATTTGAAACAATAATTTTCAATATTGCACACTGGCAATGAAAGAAGGTGATTCCTGAGAGATAAGAAAAAAATGAGTTAGGCCCTGTAATCGTCCCGGCTTTTTACCTTTAGAGAGTTTCCAGTCTAGAGCATAGAAAGGGGATTCACTGGACTCCCTGAATGGAGGAAATGAAGCTGAGAGTCTGGAGAGACCAAGATGGCTATACATTACAGGACAGAGTACCAGAGAGATAGAGAAAGAGAACCCTGAAGATCTTTAGAATGTCCCTCTTGAGTATTGAGCAGAGTGCTAATCAGTGCATATGTATAAGGAAATTACTCAAGGCTTGGGAATTAACCATCCAAAAGGATTACAGAAACTCACAGAGGGCCGGGAATAGGACCTGTTCCCATTAGCCAAACTGAATAGTCTCATAATTTATGGCACGTTGGGTAGAGTACTCAAAAGGATCTTACCTCAGTAGTAAAAAATAACTAACCTTTGACTAAACATGGCCCTGGTCTCACCTAACAATTGTAAAAGAAAGACCTGAAAGGATCAAAGTGTTTCCAATTATCTTAAGTGCATTTCAGAACAAAGTTCAAGAATATTCACAGGAATAAAAATAGCCACCTCCCAACAAGGCAAAATTCACAATGTTTGGCATCCAGTCAAGGATTACTAGACATACAAAGAAGCAGGAAAATATGGCCCTTGATGAGGATTGAATCAATAAAACAAAACTAAACTAGAACTTACACAGCTGTTAGATTAGCAGTCAATGACATTAAAAGAGTTATTACAGGAGATATGGGGATATATGTATATGTATAGCTGATTCACTTTGTTATAAAGCAGAAATGAACATACCATTGTAAAGCAATTATACTCCAATAAAGATGTTAAAAAAAGAGTTATTATAACTGTGTTCCATATGTTCAAAAACTTAAGTAGAAACATAAAATATATTAAAAAAATACCTAATTGAATATGTAGAGATGAGTACTATAATATCTAAGGTGATAAATACACTGGATGTCATTAATGGCAGATTATAAATTGACATAAAGAAGATTAGTGAACATCAAGGCATAGCAATAGAAACTATCCAAACTGAAGCATAGATTTAAAAAATAATTCAAGAAAAAAGGAACAGAAAATCAGTGATCTTTGGGGCAACTTCAAGTAGCCTAATATAAATGTAATTGGAGTCCTCAATGGAGACAGGGTGGGGATCTGCAAAATATTTGAAGAAGCAATGGTCAAACTTTTTTTTTCATATTTGATGAAAATTATAAATTCAAAGATTCAAGTAGCTTGACAAATCTCAAACACAAGAAATATAAAAAAACTACACCAAGGTACATCATTATCAGTTCACAAAAAAAAAGTGATAAAAGCAACCAAAGAAAAGATACAAGTTATGTAGAAAGACACAAAGAAGCATCAGATTTCTCTTTGGAAACAATGCAAGTTAGATGGCAGAGAGTAGCGTGTTTAATATACTAAAAGAAAAAAAAAATCTGTCAGCCTAGGGACTTCCCTGGTGGTCCAGTGGTTAAGACTTCACCTTCCAATGTAGGGCGTAATGGTTCAATCCCTGGTTGGGGAACTAAGATCCCACATGCCACACAGTCAAAAAAAAAAAAAACAACCCAGAAAACAAAAAACCCAGGCAATATAAAGACTTTTTGAAATATATAGGAAATGAAAGGATTAATCACCAGCAGACCAAGACTGAAATAAATGTTAAAGGAAGTCCTTCAAACAGAAGGAAAAATGTATCAGGTGGAAATATAAATCTATGTAAAGGAATGAAAAACACTGGAAATGGTAACTATATGGGTAAATATTTGCCCTTTTTTCTTATTTAAATATCTTTAAAAGATAACTGTTTAAGAAAACATAAGAACAATGCATTGTGGGGTTTCTAATACACGTATTAACTCTAATACATGACAACAGTAGCATAAAAGCCAGGAGCTAAGAAGTAGAAGTATACTATTTTAAGGTTTGCATACTGTACATGAAGTGGCATAATATCACTTCAAGGTAGACTGTGATGCATCAAGGGAAATATACTATAGACATTAAATCAACCATTGAACAACAGAAAAAGTAATAGCCAATACCCAACTCAAGATATAAAAAGGAATCAAAAAATCCTCAATACAAAGAAAATGAAGAAAAGGAGAACAAGGTACATATAGGGCAATTAGAAAAGACGTGTCAGAATGACAGACTTAAACCTAACTATATCAGTAATTACAAAAGCATGAGGGAATTTCTTCAACCTGATAAAGGGCATCTAAAAAAAATCTACAGCTGCTGTCATACTTAGTGGTGAAAGCCTGAATACTTTCTCCCTAAGATCAGGAACAGACAAGGATGTGCATTCTCACCACTGTTATTCAACTTGATACTGGAAAGTACAGCCAATGAAATCAGGCAAGAAAAAGAAATAAAATGAATCCAGATTGAAAAGAAAAGAGTAAAACTATTGTTATTTGCAGACATGATCATTTAGGAAATCCAACGGAGTTTGCAAAAGAGGTATTAGAAGTGATCATTGATTAGAAGTGAGTTTAGCAAGGTTGTAGGATATAAAGTCAATATACAAAATTCAATTCTATTTCCATACATGGTCAAAGAACAATTGGAAACAAAAAACTTTTAAAAGACCACTTATATTTGCATAAAGAATATGAAATACTTAGTGATTAACCTGAAAAAGAGATGTATAACAGCTGTATTCTGAAAATTACAAAATATTGCTGAGAAAGATTTAAAAAGATCTAAATAAAGGAAGAGACACACCTTGTTCATGGGTTGGAAGACTCAATATTGTTAAGATGCCAACGGTCCCCAAATTGATTTATATATTAAATGCAATCTCAACCAAAATCCCAATAGGCTTTTTCTGTAAACATTGACAAGTTCATTATAAAATTCATGTGGAAATACAAAGTACCTAGAAAGACAAACAACTCTGTGAAAGGAGAACAAAGTTGAAGAACTTCCACTACTTGAATTCAAGACATTGTAAAACTACAGTAATCTAGACAATATGGAACTGGTATCAAGACAGACAAACAGGGGCTTCCCTGGTGGCACAGTGGTTAAGAATCTGCCTGCCAATGCAGGGGACACGGGTTCGAGCCCTGGTCTGGGAAGATCCCCCATTGCCGCGGAGCAATTAAGCCCATGCAACACAACTACTGAGCCTGCACTCTAGAGCCCGTGAGCCACAACTACTGAAGCCCGTGCGCCACACCTACTGAAGCCCATGCGCCTAGAGCTTGTGCTCTGCAACAAGCCACTGCAATGAGAAGCCCATGCACCACAAAGAAGAGTAGCCCCTGCTCACTGCAACTAGAGAAAGCCCGCATGCAGCAATGAAGACCCAATGCAGCCAAAAATAAATAAAATAAAATTTTTAAAATACTTTTAAAAAAAAGATAGACAAACAGATGAATGGAAAGAACATAGAGGCCCAAAATAGACCCACACATACATAGACAACTGATTTTTCACAAACATCCAAAGAAATTACATTTCTTTTCAACAAATTCTGCTGGAACAATTGGATAACCATATGCCAAAAAAAGAAAGAAAGAAAGAAAGAAAAGAACTTTGATCCATACCTCACACTACGCAGAAAAATTAATTGATGCTAGTTCATAGAACTAAATGCAGAACCTAAAACTATAAATCTTCTAGAAGAATATATGGAAGAAACTCTTGTGATTTGGGGTTAGGCAAAGAGTTCATGGAAACAACACCAAAAGCACAATCCATAAAAGAAAAAAAAATTGATTTTGCCAAAATCAAGAACTTCTGCACTTTGGAAAACAGTGGTAAGAGAGTGAAAAGACAAGGCACAGTCTTGGAGAAGCATTTGTAAGTTACATATCTGATAAAGGACTTGTGTCCAGGATATATAAATACTCTCAAGATTACTAGAATTCTTTTAAAAACCTGACAACTGATAAAAAATGGGCAAAAGAAGATACGTCACTAAACAAGATACACAGATGGCAAATAAGCATATGAAAAGATGCTTAAAAATCATTAGCATTAGGGAAATGCAAATTTAAAATCACGAGATATTGCTATGCCTCAATTAGAATGTCTAATTTAAAAGACTGTCCATACCAAGTCCATACAAGCAAGGATGTGGAGGAGCTATACCTCCTACATTCTGCTGGTAGGAATGAAATATGGGACTAGCACTTTGAAAAACACTTTGTCAGTTTCTTAAAACTTAAGCATACACTTACTATATAACCTAGTCATTCAATTCCTAGGCATTTACCTAAGAGAAATTAAAGTGTATGTCCATACAATGACTGGTGCACAAATATTCATACCAGCTTTATTTGTAATAGCCTCAAACTGGAAACAACTCAAATGTCCATCAAAGGTGAATGGATAAACAAATTGTGGTATATCCATACAACAGAAAACTACTGAGCAATAAAAATGAATGAATTGATCATACAAGTTATAACATGGATGAATCTCAAAATAATTATGCTGAGTAAGAGGCCAGGCAAAAAGAGTACATACTGTATAATTCCATCCATATAAAACTCTAGAAAATGTGAAGTAATTTATAGTGACAGGAAGTAGATCATGTGGATGGGCAGGAGGCAGGGCAGTGCAGGAGAGATTACGGAGGGGCACAAGGAACATTTTTGGGGTGATGGGTGTGCTCATTGTGTGGATTGTGGTGATGTTTTCATGGGTGTATACATATCTCAAAACTTGTCAAATTGTACACATTAAATACATGCAGTTTATTGTATGTTAACTATACCTCAATACAGCTAATTTAAAATTCCATTATTATAGTCTGTATTTCTTCTTTTTTATGAGTTTTTTAAAAAATTTATTTGTTTTATTTATTTATTTTTGGCTGTATTGGATCTTCGTTGCTGCGGGCAGGCTTTCTCTAGTTGCGGCGAGCGGGGGCTACTCTGTTGCAGCGCACGGGCTTCTCATTGCAGGGGCTTGTCTTGTTGCAGAGCACAAGTTCTAGGCATGTGGGCTCAGCAGTTGTGGCTCGCAAGCTCTAGAGCGCAGGCTTGGTAGTTGTGGCACACGGGCTTAGCTGCTCCATGGCATGTGGGATTTTCCCGGACCAGGGATCGAACCCATGTCCCCTGCATTGGCAGGCCGATTCTTAGCCACTGCACCACCAGGGAAGCCCCTATATTTCTTCTTTGAAGAGAACGTTTGTAAAAATAATGTTTTACTATTTTCCCTTATGGTTACTTAAAAAAATTACTTGAAACTGTATAAAGTCATTTATAGAATTGATACTCTTTATGCTTATCGTGTAGTTCCTATAAAAGATTCATTTGAATCTTTTCATCTGAAAGGAAGTACCTTTATAGACTTTTTCAATCAGTTACATTTTATTCATTGTATTGTTCAAATCTACTGTATCTTTGTTAAATTTCTTTATTATAATCTTTTGAAAATGCAGAGTTCATATCTTTTATTATAATTAGACTTTCATTTATTGCTTCATTTATGATCGATTATTCTTTCAAATATGCTTGACTCGGGGTGGGAGAATGGTGGGAATGAGTTTTTCTTTGATCATTATTCTTTGGAGGCAGCTTGAACTTTCTTGACCTTTAAGTTGTTTGTTTGTTTGATTCAGAAATTTTTTCTTCAGTTATTTCCTTAAGTGTGTATTTTGTTTGCCTTTTCTTTATTGTCTTGTATACGTCTATGTCTTGCCAATTAGAGCTTAGACACACAGACCTACATCATTTTAAGAAGAGATTTCTGGTACCATGATCCTCTAATCTCCTCAATTTATAGTTCAGGAAACAAAGTCACAGAGAAGTAAGTGTCCTACCTAAGGCCAAACAACTAGAAAAACTGGGCTGGAACACCAAACTTTTGATTCCATGTTCCATGCCCTTTGTACTTCATCATCTTTCTCTTTCTACTACGGGCTGTCAATTTCACTTTAATGGCTCTCTGCTTAATCTGCCCCATGATTTGACACTGATGCTTTCATTAGTCTTTTTTCCCATTTATTAATTATTTGCTATGTTGCTGCATTTCTCTGAGAGGAGCAAACCTGTGCTGTCTGAAAAAGTTTTTACAGCATTTCTTGTGACCAAGAAACCAGCAGCTGAAAAGAAGCCCACAGAAAAGAAACCCACCACAGAGGAAAAGAAGGCTGCTGTATAAACTTAAATTTGTTTATTCGGTAAAGGTCAAATCATTTTGGACAGCTAATTTTGAATAAAGACCTGATCAAAGAGGCAAAAAAAAAAAAATCAGAAGTTAATTGAAATGATAACGAAACACATGATACATTCTAATTAAATGTAATGTTCATGTAAAATAAAATGTGCTCACTTTTTTGCAATTTTATATATAAAATTATATAAATTTATAAAAATAGATGACTCATTTATATATAAATATACATATACATATATATATACACATGTATATATAAATGAGTCATCTATTTTTAAGACCCTAAGCTAGAACCACCCAGCTAAGCCACTCCTGGATTCCTGAACCTCAGAAATTAAGTGAGGCAATTAATGTTTGTTGTTTTAAGCTCTTAAGTTTGGGGATAATTTGTTATGTAGCAAGAGATAACTAATAGAGCAACTCTATCATATTTCCTCTCAACTCCTTCTGGGTCCAGAGACTGGGTAACAGGAGAAGAAGACCAGCCCAGGAAATTGTTCCAGAATTTTCATTCTTGGGAGTTGTTGGATCAAGGCTTTATCACTTCTTTTCCAACAGTATTGAATCTTGAATTTTAGATGCTCCCTGAATTCTAAAGAGAGAACCAGGACTCTGATCACAGAGACAACATGGAGTCTCTTATGGAGAACACTTTTCACTTTTTGTGTGTGTATAAGGGCAACATGTTGAGAAATTAAGCAGCTTCACTGTCATAAACTCTCATCAACAAATATTAAATGTAATTTGTTAAATTGCTAATTATTTATTAGTCTTAAACTTAAAATTTCATTTCCAACAAATGAAATTTATAATATTGTGGTAATATTAATGGTAGGGGAGGAGGTCTAGAACTTTTTGTAGCAGTTAGTACCCTGACATATTTTAATTTTTGAATTTTAAATAGAATTTTAATTTAGGACTACGTACTATACTACTTAAACACTTGCGCTAAGTTGGGAGAGGTGCAGGAAAGAGAAAATTTTTAAAAAACCTATAGGGACTTCCCTGGTGGCACAGTGGTTAAGAATCCGCCTGCCAATGCAGGGGACACAGGTTCGAGCCCTGGTCCGGGAAGATCCCACATGCCGCAGAGCAATGCAGCCCGTGCGCCACAACTACTGAGCCTGCGCTCTAGAGCCTGTGAGCCACAAGTACTTAGCCCGTGTGCCTAGAGCCCGTGCTCTGCAACAAGAGAAGCCACCACAGTGAGAAGACCGCGCACCGCAACAAAGAGTAGCCCCCGCTCGCAACTATAGAAAAGCCCGTGCGCAGCAACAAAGACCCAATGCAGCCAAAAATATAATAAATAAATTTATTTTAAAAAACCCTTGGGCTTCCCTGGTGGCGCAGTGGTTGAGAGTCCGCCTGCCGATGCAGAGGACACGGGTTCGTGCCCCGGTCCGGGAAGATCCCACGTGCCGTGGAGCGGCTGGGCCTGTGAGCCATGGCCGCTGAGCCTGCGCCTCCGGAGCCTGTGCTCCTCAACGGGAGAGGCCACAACAGTGAGAGGCCCGTGTACCGCAAAAAAAAAAAAAAAAAAAGAAAAAAAAAACCCTATAATTTAGTTATGGAGTATGATGAAACCAGCTATTTTTCTGTCTCCCAAAAGGGATACTGTCACTTTAAATGTAATATGAAGAAACCACTGAAATCACACACACACACACACACACACGTACACACTATAATTTGCCAAGGGAAAAAGTTGTTAAATTGGTAACTTAGGTTAGTAAATAAAAAATGCCTAAAGGACTCCCTGCCTGAGACGGCCATGCGAGAGTGTAAAATTAAGATGAATTTTCCTAAGGGGCTGAGTATTATCTTCTGTTTGGTGGAAAATATATAAGAATTTTTGGCTGCTGACTATCAGTGTCCTGTGTATTTTGTACTGAGAAATGACTGGAGAGCAAGTGAGAGACAGGTTGGAAAACTCTGTGAGAAGCTACCCAAGAAGGGTGAATAAAACCTGTCACCATTATTACAATTTAGTTCAGAAGTTTGTAGATGTTTTACTTCTGAGCCCAGCAGCAGTCACAATAAAAGTCTTGCCAGAAAAGGTAGTAAACTTGACAAACTGCCCACAAAAGGACTTAGTTTAAGTAAAAATTCAGGAAAATTTGAAAATTATAGTTTCAGAAATAATTAAGTAACCACGAGGAAAGGAATCCACATGTATCATAGAATACAGACATACAAATGCATGCACATGCAGATACACCATATAATATTTTTAGTAAGATACTCTAAAGAAATACCAGCTTTACGTGTTTAATTTGAAGTTGTTTTAGTTTATTTCTGTACTGTGATTTGGAAGTCTAATTTTAATATTTCAGGCAGAAACCTACCATTTAATTCAGGAAAGACACATTCTTCTGTTTCTGCACCCTTCCATCTCAAGAATATGCAGCACTCTTCACCACCACCTGGTAGTGTTGTACAGCATCTGCAGGACAAACTCCCACTTTACAACCTATTAATCTCCACAGGTCTTTTTTTTTTTAGTATATATTTATTTAGGCTGTGCTGGGTCTTAGTTGTGGCATGCAGGATCTTTAGTTGTAGCAATGTGGGATCTTTAGCGGCATGTGGACTCTTAGTTGCGGCATGCATGTGGGATCTAGTTCTCCGACCAGGGATCGAACCCGGGCCCGCTGCATTGGGAGCGTGGAGTCTTACCCACTGGACCACCAGAGAAGTCCCTCCACAGGTCTTTGAAAATTGAAAACAAATACCATGACGTGACAGCTTTGTGATGGACACTCACTCATGAAAAGGTTATATGATAACTAAAGAAAGAATATTTGGTTAAGAACCAAAATAAGCAGTGACAAATTTTATCTGCAAGAGTAATCCACAGGAGGCAGAGATCCAGGAGGGCTCCCATGGTGTGGGGAGGCTTCAAGGAAAAACTGTAACATAAGCTGGGCTCTGAGGGATAGGATCAGAGTTCAGAGGCTTGAGAAAAGGGCATTACATTAGCAGAGGGGTGTGGACAGAAGCAAGGACAGTGTGAGCAGAGAAAATGAGGAGATTGATTTAGATCAGAACTGAAGGTTCATGCCGGGAAGAAGTTTCAAAAACAAATGGGTCAGTAGCAAAAGCAGGACAGGAAGGTTACTGGATTTAGTAAGTAGGCATTGCTCAGAGATTCCTAGAAGTGCTATTTCAGGAGATTGGCGGTCCACAGACAGAACTATTTACTATTTATAATACACCATTTGATTTTTTATGAATTATATCCTTCGTAGCTTCTCAGGAAAAATAAAACTACTATCCTGAAGATCCCTACAGGTTTTTAGCCCTGATAGATGAAGTAGCTTGAAAATCTCCCTTTATATTGATAATTTAAATCTAAAACCTTAAGTTTGTCTTAAAAATCCCAAAGTTTTAAAACAGAAAAAAAAGTTTTCTGGACCGGGAACAAGAAAAATAGACTTTAATTATTGCGCCATCAATGCATACCCCTTGAGGAGACCTGTCGGCTCCAAACTCCTCTGGTTTGTCTCACGGCACTGAACTCAGCTCTTCACAAGGAGAAATCCCCTTCCCTCTGCCCTTTCTCCAAACGCCCTCTCCAACAGCTATTATACATCCACCAGAGGCTCCATGGCAAAGCAGATGGCTTTTGCTTATGCCTCGGGAAAATATGTCTCATGGATAGAAAGCAAGGTATGTCATATGCCTCCTCTGTGTCTCTTTCATATCACAGGTGAATGAATGCACCTATAGCTAGAGATTGGAGAAATGCCCTGGAGATGGCTAGATGAGAAGAGTTCTATTTGAACACAATGCTGTGTTTTAGTTGGCTGTACCTTCTTGGACAACCATGATCAGGAGTTGTTTTGGAAAAAGGAGTTTAAATTATCCACGTTCCTTGGCATTATGAATCCAACTATAAATAGACAAGATAAATACGACACGGATGAGCTTATTGAAATTTAAGATGTAAAATTAAGTTTTACCTCCTGATCTCTTGGAATATCTTCACACTCAAACCAAACATGGAAATGAAATCAAATGATGAATGTTTAAAATGTGTGTAGTTATTAAATTCTCCAAAAGATTGCAGGGCATTCAAAATAAGTGCTAAGGGTAAATCAAATATACTCAAATAAAAATTAAAAAAAAATAACGGCTAAAAAATATCTTGTTCTTTAATACATTTTTATTTATAGAATTTTGTTCACATAGCTTAAGTTTTTGTGACAAGAGATTCTATATTTTTCCTTCAAAACAAAGAAGAATGTTACTGTTTTCCCTTTGTTCAAATCCATAAGAAAAGGTAGCTGTAGTTACAGTTCCTGCCTATAATGAAATGAGACTTTGGGGGACTTTGGGAGGCAATGAGTGTAATCTGCACGTGGGAGGAGGGAGGCAGCCCCTAAGATGGGTTCCCGGGAGCCCTGCCTCCTCTTATTCCTGCTCTTGTGTAATTCCCTCACCTTGAATGTGGGCTGGACCTAGTAACGTGCTTCTCACAAACAGAATGCAGGAAAGGTGAGGGATGTCACTTCTGAGATTAGGGTATAAAGTTAGGGTGACATCTCTTGCTCAGACTCTCTTGCTTGTTCGTTCAATGGAAGCCAGCTGCCACGTTGTGAGCTGCCCAGTTGAAAGGAACCGAGGGTGGCCAACAGGTAGTGAGGAACTGAGAACTCGGTCCAACAATCCATGAGGAATTTAATCCTGCCAAAAACCACATGATCCTCCCCTAGTTGAGCCTTCAGATAACTGCCAACCTAGCTAACGCCTTGACTGCAGCCTTGTGAGAAAACCTGCACCAGAGGACCCACCTAAGTGTTCCCAGATTTCTGACCCACAAAACCATGAGATAATGTTTGTTGTTTTAATCATTAAGTTTTAGAGTAATTTGAATATGGCAATAGATAACTTACACTCCCCTCAAGTAGCTTATGGTCTGATTAAGTGAAATAAATATATACATAAAGACAATAGCTAACACTTAATATAGTGCTTACTACATGCCAGGTCCTTTTCTAAGGATTTTACGTATATTGATTAATTTCATCTTATAACAACTCTATGAGGTAAATATTATTACTATCACCATTTTATAGATGAGGAAATTGAGGCAAGAAGAGGTTAAATAACTTGGTCATGGCCATACAGATAGTGGAACTGAGATTCAAACTCAGTTTGGTGTCGAGTTCAAGTTCTTAATCACTGTGTTGCACTGCTTCTTTCCATTTTATATGTCACAATATAAGTATGTATTCTTTGTAGGAGTAGTACAGCATATGGAATTATTATATCTGTAGGATAAAGAAAGGGGTCAGAAGGAGTCAGACACCTAAGCAAGATTTGAAAGACGGAAGGAAGGCATTCCAGGAAGATAGAATAGCATATGCTGAGGTACGGGGGCACAAAACTACGCCGTACTTGCCAAGGACATGTTACTATTCCTTTCAAATGTTTGAAACCAGTTATGTGGTCTTCCTTATATCCTGACCTTTATTTCTACTGGTAAACATTACCCTCTTGGAATTCTAGTAAGCTGTTACTCTTTTCCAAAAAAAAGTAATGCCTGATTCTCAACCAAGGGTAAAGGCAGGAGCTCAGTATGAGTTGAGCAGAAAAAAATCCCCTCACTTGTTTCAACACACAAGACGATTTAGAGGATTCGTAATGGAGGCATTTCTTCGGTAGCAACAGAAGCTCACTGTTTACATACTTCTCACGTGCTGTCCACTAGAGAGCATAACGCTCTCCTTATCGCCCTTGGGACAGTAAGGAAAATCAGTCAAAAGTTTGAGAACTATGATCATAGTTTCTATATTTAAATATAACTTTAAATAATCTTGCATCAGACCCCAAAAACCTATTGATTATTTGACAGGAAAAATGGAGAAGATAGAAGAAGGGGGATTAAACATAACTCAGAATTAACCACTGGAAAAAAGGAACCAGGTAAACCTAAAAACAAAGAGAAGAGGATGTAGATATAATAAGTAGGGACATAAAGAGTGGTTACCTTTCCCCTTCATTATCATAATTATTCTCAAAAGGCCAGGTAAAAAATTTTTTTTGAGTTAATTGTAGATTCCTACACAGTTAGAATAATGCAGAGAGATCCTACATAGGCCTATATCACAACCAGGATACTAACACTGGTACAACCCATCAAATTTATTTATTTTACATGCACGTGTATGTGTGTGTGTGTGTGTGTGTATGCTGAAGCTTACTTCTATGCAATTTTATCACATAGGTAGAATCGTGTGGCCATCAGAATCAAGATGCAGAAGAGCTCCATCACAAAGATCCCTCGTTACTCTCATGTAGCCACAGCCACCCCTGCCCCTCCTACTATCCCCAATCCCTGACAGACTCCAATATGTTCTCTATTGCTATAATTTTGTCATTCAAGAATGCTATATAAAAATACCTTCTGAGATTGGCTTGTTTTCACTCAGCATAATTCCCTGAGATTTATCCATGCTGTCATGTGTATCAACAGTTCACTCCTCTTAACTGCTGAGTAATAGTCCACGGTATGGGTGTACCACAGTTTGTTTAACCAGTCACCTATTGAAGGGCATTTGGGTTGTTTCCTGCTGGGAGCTATCACAAATAAAACTTTTGTAAACAACTGCTGGGTTACATGGTAAGTGCAGGTTTAGTTTTCTAAGAAACTGCCATACTTTTCTCCAGAATGGCTGTATCTTTTTACATTCCCATCTGCAGTGTGTGAGTGGTCTAGTTTCTCTGCATCCTCACCCTCATTTGGCATACTGCTACATTTTATTTTAGCCATCCTGATACGTATATAGTGATATCTCATTGTGGTTTAAGTTTGTATTTTGCTAATTGCTAATTTTTTGCCTTTTTCTTGTTTTTAAAAAATTTTTATTTTATTTTGGAGTATAGTTGATTACTAACAATGTTGTGTTAGTTCCAGGTGTACAGCAAAGTGCTCAGTGCTCTGTAATAACCTAAATGGGAAAAGAATTTGAAAAAGAATAGATACATGTATATGTATAATTGCTATTTACTTTTGAACAGCTTTTTATGTGCTTATTTGCCATCTGTAAATCCTCTTCAGTGCTACACATGTTCACGTCCTTCTCCGTTTTCTTTCCTGTGTTTTTTAAAAATAATTTATTTATTTCTGGCTGCATTGGGTCTTTGTTGCTGTGCATGGGCTTTCTTTGCTTGAGGTGAGCGGGGGCTGCTCTTCGTTGCGGTGTGCGGGCTTCTTATTGAGATGGCTTCTCTTGTTGCGGAGCACGGGCTCTAGTTGGGCAGGCTTTGGTAGTTGTGGCATGCGGTCTCGGTAGTTGTGGCTCGCAGGCGCTAGAGTGCAGGCTCAGTAGTTGTGGCGCACAGGCTTAGTTGCTCCTCGGCATGTGGGATCTTCCCGGACCAGGGCTCGAACCCATGTCCCCTGCACTGGTTGGCGGATTAACCACTGCACCACCAGGGAAGTCCCCTTTGCCCGTTTTCTAATTGGACTGTTTTTTTTTAACTGTTCAGTTTTGAGAGTTCTTTATGTATTCTAGAAATAAGTTCTTTGTCAGATATGTGGTTTGCAATTATACTCTCAGTCTATAGTTTGTCTTTTTCATCCTCTTCACAGGATCTTTCACAGAGCAAAAGGTTTTAATTTTGATGAGGTTCATGAACAATTTTTTCATTTTATAGATACTGTATTTGGTGTCATATACAAAAATTCTTTGTTTATCCCTAGGCACCAAAGATGTTTGGCCAATGTTTTTTTTTTTTTTTAAGTTTTACATTTAAGTTCTTAATCCATTTTGAGATAATTTTTGTAAAAAGTGTTTGACTTAGGTTGAGGTTCACTTCTGTTTGGCTTATGAATGCCCAATAACTCCAGCCCTATTTGCTGAAAAGGCTATCCTTCCTCTATTGAATTTCTCCTGAACCTTTGCTAAAAATCACTTGGCCATATTTGTGTGGGCCTATTTCTGTGTTCTCTATTCTATTCCATTGATCTATCAGTCTATCCGTGTGCCAGTATCATACAGTCTTGGTTACTGTAGCTATATATTAAGATTTAACATTGGATAGAGTGATTCCTCCTACTTCATTCTTTTTTTTTCAAAATTATTATAACTATTCTAGGTCCTGCACCTTTACCTATAAATTTTACAGCAAGCTTGTCTATGTTATAAAATACCTTGCTGAGATTTTGACCAGAATTGCATTAAATCTATAGCAATCAATTTGGGGAGAATTCATATCTTTACTATACTGAGTAATGTATGAACACAGTGTGTTTATCCATTTGTTTAGGTCTTCTCTTATTTCTTTCATCAGCATTTTGTAATTTTCAGAATACAGATGTTGTATATGTTTTATTAGATTTATATGTAAGTATTTTTCTTTGGAGCAATTGTAAATGGCATTGTGGTTTTAATTTCAGTTTCCACATGTTGTTAATGTCAATACATAGAAATGCAATTGGGTTTTGTGCATCGACCTTGTATCTTGAGATCTTGCTGAACTCACTAAACAGTTCTGGGATTGTGTGTGTGTGTGTGTGTGTGCATGTGTGTGTAAATTCTTTGGAATTTTCTATGTCGACACTAACATCATTGGCGATAGGGACAGTATTATTTCCTCCTTTCTAATATGTATGTCATGTCTTTTAATTTCTTTTTCTTGCTTTATTGAACTGGCTAGAACTTCTAGCCACTTCACTATAGTGGTGAAAGTGGACATCCAAGGACATCTTAGGGGGAAAGCATTCAGCCTTACGCCAGTAACTATGTTAGCTGTACGTTTCTGTAGATGTTCTTTAACAAGTTGAGAAGGTTCCCCTTTATTCCTAGCTTACTGAGGCCTTTTTTTTTTTTTTTGGCCACACCACTTGGCTTGCAGGATCCTAGTTCCCCGATCAGGGACTGAACCCATCCTGGCAGTGAAAGCACCAATACCTAACCACTGGATTGCCAGGGAATTCCCATTACTGAGTCTTTTTATCACAAACAGATGTTGGATGTTGTCAAATGCCTTTTCTGCATCAATTGATATGATTATATGCTTTTTCTTCTTCAGTCTGTTGATTTGGTGGATTTATGAGTTGATACTTGAACACTGAACCAGCCTTGTATTCCTTGTATTATGGTATATAAATCTTTTTACACATTGCTGGAATGAATTTACTATTTCATGGGTATTACTGCACCTAAGTTCATGAGATATATTGGTTTATAGTTTTCTTTTGGCTTGCTGTCTTTATCTGGTCTTGGTACCAGGGTAATACTAGCTTCATAGAATGAATTAGGTATTCTCTGTAGAGACTGTATAGAATTGGTGTTAAATCTTCTTTTGGCAGAATTCTCCAGAGACACCATGTAAGCCTAGAGATTTCTTTTTTGAGAGTTAAAAAGTTATGCACTCAAGTTCCTTAACAGCTGTAGGGCTATTCAAATGATCTGTTTCAGGGAATTCTCTGGTGGTTCAGTGGTTAGGACTCCACACTTTCACTGCCAAGCCCAGGTTCAATTCCTGATTGGGGAACTAAGATCCCACAAGCCATACGTGACCAAAAAAACAAAACAAAACAAAACACAACAAAAAAATACAAATGATCTGTTTCATATTGAGCAAGTTGTGGTAGTCTGTGTTTCTGAGTAACTGGCTCATTTCATCTAAGTTGTTAAATTTATATGTATAGAGTTGTAGTATTTCCTTATCTTTTTGATGTCTGCAGAGTCTGTAGTGATATTCCGTTTAATTTCTGATATTGATAATTAGTGTCTTCTTTTATTCACTGTCAGTCTTGCTGGAGGTTTGTTAATTTTCTTTCACTGATTTTCTCTATTGTTTTCCTATTTTCAATTTTATTCATATCTCTCTTTATATTTATTATTTTCTTCCTTCTCCTTGCTTTCAGTTTATCTTACACTTCTTTTCCTAGTTTCTTGAGGTGAGACTTTTCTTTGACCCATGTATTTTTCAGAAGTGTGTTGTTTAGTTTCCAAGTGTTTGGAGATTTTCCTGTTATTGTTCTGTTATTCATTTTTAGTTTGATTCCACTGTGTTTGGATAACATACGCAGTATGATTTCAAATTCTTTTAAATTTACTGAGAATTGTTTTATGGCCCAGCATATGATCTGTCTTGATATATATTCCATGGACACCTCATAAGAATGCATATTTTGGAACTTCCCTGGTGGTCCAGTGGGCAAGGCTCTGAGCTCCCAATGCAGAGGGCTCAGGTTCGATCCCTGGTCAGGGAACTAGATCCTGCATGCATGCCGCAACTAAGAGTTTGCATGCTGCAACTAAGAAGCCCGCATGCCACAACTAAGAAGTTTGCGCGCCGCAACAAAAAAGATCCCGCATGCCGCAACAAAGATCCTGTGTGCCACAACTAACCCCAGTGCAGCCAAAATAAATAAATAAATAATAAATTTTAAAAAGAAAAGAATGCATATTTTGCTGTTATTGGGTTGGTATCTATAGATGTTGATGAGATCTTACTGGTTGTTGGTGATGTTAAGTTCTTTTATATCTTGATTTTCTGTCTAGCTGTTCTATCAACTATTGAAAGAAGGGTGTTGAAGCCTCCAACTATTATTGTGAATTTGCCTATTTCTTCTAGCTCTGTCAGTTTTTGTTCCACATAATTTGCAGCTCTGTTGTCTGGTGCATACATATTTTTAATTCGTATGTCTTCTTGGTGAATTGACCCTTTCATTATGACATAATGGCCACCTCTATCTCTGGTAGTTTTCTTTGCTCTGAAGTTGTCTTTATGTGATATTAACATAGCCACTCCTACTTTCTTTTGATTAATGTTTATATGATATCTTTTAAAATTCTTTTACATTCAGTCTACTTATATGATTATATTTGACATGAGCTTATTATAGACATAATATAGTTAGGTCATGTTTTTTAATCCACTCTGCCAATCTTGTCCTCTAATTGGTGTACTTAGATCATTTACATTTAATGTAATTAATGATATGTTAGAGCTTAAGTCTGCCATTCTATTTTTTGCTTTCTGTGTCTTCTCTTTGTTTTCTATTTCTCTGGTTTCTTTTTCCCAGACATACTGTGGATTACTTGAACTTTTTTTTTTTAATACATTTATTTATTTATTTATGGCTGCGTTGGGTCTTTGTTGCTGTGTGTGGGCTTTTCTCTAGTTGTGGCTAGTGGGGGCTACTCTTCGTTGCAGTGCACAGGCTTCTCATTGCGGTGGCTTATCTTGTTGTGGAGCATGGGCTCTACGTGCGTGGGCTTCAGCAGTTGTGGAATGTGGGCTCAGTAGGTGTGGCTCATGGGCTCTAGAGCACAGGCTCAGTAGTTGTGTATGGGTTTAGTTGCTCTGCGGCATGTGAGATCTTCCCTGACCAGGGCTCAAACCTGTGTCCCCTGCACTGGCAGGCAGATTGTTAACCACTGTGCCACCAGGGAAGTTCCTACTTGAACATTTTGGAAGAATTACATTTTGATTTATCTATAGTGTTTTTCCCCAACTTTGCAAAGATATAATTGATATATAACATTCTGTAAGTTTAAGATGTACAACATGTTGATTTGATACACTTATATATTGCAAAATGATTACCACTGCTATGTTTTTTTTTAATTAGCTATTTTAATTACCTATGCTTAAAATTTTGGCAAAATATACATAACATAAAATTTCCCATATTTAATCATTTTAAATATGCAACTCAGTACACTGTGTCATACAGCCATCACCACTATTCATTTCAGTAACTTTTTCATCATCCCAAACAGAAACTCCGTACCCCTTAAGCAGTAACTCCCCACTTTCCCCTTATCTATAGTATTTTTAATTTTACTCTTTGCAAATTTTTTTTTTAGTGGTTGCTCTAGGTATAACACTATACATACTTATCACAGTCTACTAGTGTCCTTTTACCAATTCAAGTTAAGTATAGAAAGCTTATCTCCCTTTATGTGTTGCCCTCCCTCTTAATATAATTGTCTTAAACACTTACTCTACATACATTTAGAACCACATCAAACAGTATTATAATTTTTGCTTGCACTGTAAATTTAGAAATTTAGAAAACCCAAGAAGAGAAGGAAAGTCTATAGTACATACCAGTATTTTTGCTTATTATGTTCCTTCTTTCTTTCTGATGTTCCAATTTTCTTTTTTGTTTTCTTTGTTTGGAAAATATTCTTTTTGGTATGTCTGCGGGTGACAAATTCTCCTCATTTTCCTTCAACAAGAATGCCAAGATTTCCCTTTCATTACTGAAAAATATTTTCACTGGACATAGAATTCTGCATTGACAATCCTTTCCTTTTAGTACCTGAAAAATGTTGTGCCAAGATTGGTTCAAGATGGTGGAATAGAAGGACGTGTGCTCAGTCCCTCTTGGGAGAGCACTGGAATCACAACTAACTGCTGAACGGTCATCGACAGGAAGACACTGGAACTCACCAGAAAAGACACCCCACATCCAAAGACAAAGCAGAAGCCACAGTGAGATGGTAGGAGGGGCGCAATCACAATAAAATCAAATCCCATAACTGCTGGGTGGGTGACTCACAAACTGGAAAACACTTATACCACAGAAGTCCACCACTGGAGTGAGGGTTCTGAGCCCCACGTCAGGCTTTCCAACCTGGGGGTCTGGCAATGGGAGGAGGGATTCCTAGAGAATCTGACTTTGAAGGCTAGCGGGATTTGATTGCAGGACTCCAACAGGACTGGGGGAAACAGAGACTCCACTCTTGGAGGGCACACACAAAGTAGTGTGCGCATCAGGACCCAGGGAAAGGAGCAGTGACCCCATAGGAGACTGAACCAGACCTACCTGCTAGTGTTGGAGGGTCTCCTGCAGAGGCAGGGGGTGGCAGTGGCTCAATGTGAGGACAAGGTCACTGACAGCAGAAGTTCTGGGAAGTACTCCTTGGTAGGAGCTCTCCCAGAGTCACCATTAACCCCACCAAAGGGCCAGGTACGCTCCAGTGTTGGGTCGCCTCAGGCCAAACAACTAACAGGGAGGGAACCCAGCCCCACCCATCAGCAGACAAGTGGATTAAAGTTTTACTGAGCTCTGCCCACCAGAACAACACCCAGCTCTACCCACCACCAGTCCCTCCCATCAGGAAACTTGCACAAGCCTCTTAGATAGCCTCATCCACCAGAGGGCAGACAGCAGAAGCAAGAAGAACTACAATCCTGCCTGTGGAACAAAAAATTCATTCACAGAAAGACAGACAAGATGAAAAGGCAGAGCACTATGTACCAGATGAAGGAACAAGATAAAACCCCAGAAAAACAACTAAATGAAGTAGAGGTAGGAAACCTCCAGAAAAAGAATTCCGAATAATTATAGTGAAGATGATCCAGGACCGCAGAAAAAGAAAACAGGCAAAGATCGAGAAGTTGCAAGAAATGTTTAACAAAGACGTAGAAGAATTAAAGAACAAACACCTAGAAGAATTAAAGAACAAACAAACAGATGAACAATACAATAACTGCAATGAAAAATACACTAGAAGGAATCAATAACAGAATAATTGAGGCAGAAGAATGAATAAGTGATCTGGAAGACAGAATGGTAGAATTCACTGCTGCAGAACAGAATAAAGAAATAAGAATGAAAAGAAATGAAGACAGCCTAAGAGACCTCTGGGACAACATTAAATGCAACAACATTCGCATTATAGGGGTCCCAGAAGGAGAAGAGAGAGAGAAAGGACCCAAGAAAATATTTGAAGAGATTATAGTCAAAAACTTCCCTAACATAGGAAAGGAAACAGCCACCCAAGTCCAGGAAGCACAGAGAGTCCCAAGCAGGATAAACCCAAGGAGAAACACGTTGAGACACATAGTAATCAAATTGACAAAAATTAAAGACAAAGAAAAATTATTGAAAGCAACAAGGGAAAAATGACAAACAACGTACAAGGGAACTCCCATAAGGTTAACAACTGATTTCTCAGTAGAAGCTCTACAAGCCAGAAGGGAGTGGCATGATATATTTAAAGTGATCAAAGAGGAGAACCTACAACCAAGATTACTCTACCTGGCAAAGCTCCCATTCAGATTTGACAGAGAAATCAAAAGCTTTGAAGACAAGCAGAAGCTAAGAGAATTCAGCACCACCAAACCAGCTCTACAACAAATGCTAAAGGACCTTCTTTAAGTGGGAAACACAAGAGAAGAAAAGGACCTACAAAAACAAACCCATAACAATTAAGAAAATGGTAACAGGAACATACATATCGATAAATATCTTAAACATGAATGGATTAAATGCTCCAACCAAAAGACACAGGCTGGCTGAATGGATACAAAAACAAGACCCATATACATGCTGTGTACAAGAGACCCACTTCAGACCTAGGGACTCATACAGACTGAAAGTGAGGGGATGGAAAAAGATATTCCATGTAAATGGAATTCAAAAGAAAGCTGGAGTAGCAATACTCATATCAGATAAAATAGATTTTAAAATAAAGAATTTTACAAGAGACAAGGAAGGACACTACATAATGATCAAGGGATCACTCCAAGAAAAAGATATAACAATTATAAATATATATGCAGCCAACACTGGAGCACCTCAATACATAAGGCAACTGTTAACAGCTATAAAAGAGGAAATCAACAGTAACACAATAATAGTGGGGGACCTTAACACCTCACTTACACCAATGGACAGATCATCTAGACAGAAAATTAATAAGGCAACACAAGCTTTAAATGACACAATAGACCAGATAGATTTAATTGATATTTATAGGACATTCCATCCAAAAAGAGCAGATTACACTTTCTTCTCAAGTGCACATGGATCATCTCCAGGATAGATCACATCTTGGGTCACAAATCAAACCTCAGTAAATTTAAGAAAACTGAAATAATATCAAGCATCTTTTCTGACCACAACACTATGAGATTAGAAATCAATTACAGGGAAAAATTTTAAAAACACAAACACGTGGAGGCTAAACAATACATTACTAAATAACCGAGAGATCACTGAAGAAATCAAAGAGGAAATCAAAAAATACCTTGAGACAAATGACAATGAAAACACAATGATCCAAAACCTATGGGATGCAGCAAAAGCAGTTCTAAGAGGGAAGTTTATAGCAGTACAACCTACCTCAAGAAACAAGAAAAATCTCAAAGAAGTAATCTAACCTTACACCTAAAGGAGCTAGAGAGAGAAGAGCAAACAAAACCCAAAGGGAGTAGAAGAAAAGAAATCATAAAGATCAGAGTAGAAATAAATGAAATAGAAACAAAGAAAACAATAGCAAAGATCCATAAAACTAAAAGCTGGTTCTTTCAGAAGGTAAACAAAATTGATAAACCATTAGTCAGACTCATCAAGAAAAAGAGGGAGGACTCAAATCAATAAAATTAGAAATGAAAAAGGAGAAGTTACAACAGACACCACAGAAATACAAAGCACCCTAAGAGACTACTACAAGCAACTCTATGCCAATAAAATGGACAACCTGGAAGAAATGGACAAATTCTTAGAAAGGGATAACCTTCTAAGACTGAACCAGGAAGAAACAGAAAATATGAACAGACCAATCACAAGTAATGAAATTGAAACTGTGATTAAAAATCTTCCAACAAAAAAGTCCAGGACCAGATGGCTTCATAGGTGAATTCTATCAAACATTTAGAGAAGAGCTAACACCCATCCTTCTCAAACTATTCCAAAAAACTGCAGATGATGGAACACTCCCAAACTCATTCTATGAGGCCACCATCACCCTGATACCAAAACCAGACAAAGACAGTACAAAAAAAGAAAATGACAGAGCAATATCACTGATGAATATAGATGCAAAAATCCTCAACAAAATACTAGCAAACAGAATCCAACACACATTAAAAGGATCATATACCATGATCAAGTGGGATTTATCCCAGGGATGCAAGGATTCTTCAATATATGCAAATCAATCAATGTGATACACCATATTAACAAATTGAAGAATTAAAACCATATGATCATCTCAACAGATGCAGAAAAAGCTTTTGACAAAATTCAACACCCATTTATGATAAAAACTCTCCAGAAAGTGGGCATAGAGGGAACCTACCTCAACTTAATAAAGGCCATATATGACAAACCCACAGCAAACATTATTCTTAATGGTGAAAAACTGAAAGCAGTTCCTCTAAGATCAGGAACAAGATAAGGGTGTCCACTCTTGCCACTATTATTCAACATAGTTTTGGAAGTGCTAGCCACAGTAATCAGAGAAGAAAAAGAAATAAAAGGAATCCAAATTGGAAAAGAAGAAGTAAAACTTGCACTGTTTGCAGGTGACATGATACTAAACATAGAGAATCCTAAAGGTGCCACCAGAAAACTACTAGAGCTGATCAATGCATCTGGTAAAGTTGCAGGATACAGAATTAATGCACAGAAATCTCTTGCATTCCTATACACTAATGATGAAAAATATGAAAGAGAAATTAAGGAAACACGTCCATTTACCACTGCAACAAAAAGAATAAAATACCTAGGAATAAACCTACCTAGGGAGACAAAAGACCTGTATGCAGAAAACTATAAGACACTGATGAAAGAAATTAAAGATGATACCAACAGATGGAGAGATATACCATGTTCTTGGATTGGAAGAACCAACATTGTGAAAATGACTATATTACCCAAAGCAATCTACAGATTCAATGCAATCCCTATCAAATTACCAGTGGCATTCTTTACAGAACTAGAACAAAAAATCTTAAAATTTATATGGAGACACAAAAGACCCCGAACAGCCAAAGCAGTCTTGAGGAAAAAAAACGGAGCTGGAGGAATCAAACTTCCTGATCAGACTACAAAGCTACAGTAAGCAAGACAATATAGTACTGGCAGAAAAACAGAAATATAGATCAATGGAACAGGATAGAAAGCCCAGAGATAAACCCACACACCTATGGTCAACTAATCTACGAAAAAGGAGGCAAGGATATACAATGGAGAAAGGACAGTCTCTTCAATAAGTGGTGCTGGGAAAACTGGACAGCTACATGTAAAAGCATGAAATTAGAACACTCCCTAACACCATACACAGAATGAATTCAAAATGGATTAAAGACCTAAGTGTAAGACCGGACACTATAAAACTCTTAGCGGAAAACATAGGAAGAACACTCTTTGACATAAATCACAGCAAGATCCTTTTTGACCCACCTCCCAGAGTAATGGAAATAAAAACAAAAAATAAACAAATGGGACCTAATGAAACTTAAAAGCTTTTGCACAGCAAAGGAAACCATAAACAAGACAAAAAGACAACCCTCAGAATGGGAGAAAATATTTGCAAACAAATCAACAGACAAAGGATTAATCTCCAAAATATATAAACATCTCATGTAGCTCAATATTAAAAAAACAAAGAACCCAATCAAAAAATGGGCTGAAGATCTAAATAGACTTTTCTCCAAAGAAGACGTACAGATGGCCAATAAGCACATGAAAAGCTGCTCAACATCACTAATTATTAGAAAAATGCAAATCAAAACTACAATGAGGTATTACCTCACATCGGTTAGAATGCGTATCATCAGAAAATCTACAAACAACAAATGCTGGAGAGGGTGTGGAGAAAAGGGAACCCTCTTATACTGTTGGTGGGAATGTAAATTGATACAGCCACTATGGAGAACAGTATGGAGGTTTCTTAAAAAACTAAAAATAGAATTACCATGTGACCCAGCAATCCCACTACCGGGCATATACTCAGGGAAAACCATAATTCAGAAAGACACATGCAAGCCAATGTTCATTGCAGCACTATTTACAATAGCCAGGTCATGGAAGCAACCTAAATGACCACTGACAGACGAATGGATAAAGAAGAAGTGGTACGTATATACAATGGAATATTACCCACCCACAAAAAGGAATGAAATGTAGAGATGTGGCTGGATCTATGTCATACACAGTGAAATAAGTTAGAAAAACAAATATCATATTAATGAATATATGTGGAACCTAGAAAAATGGTACAGATGAACCGGTTTGCAGGGCAGAAATAGAGACACAGATATAGGGAACAAACGTATGGACTCCAAGGGGGGAAAGTGTCAGGGGGTGTGGTGGTGGTGGTGTGATGAATTGGGAGATTGGGATTGACACATATACACTAATATGTATGAAATGGATAACTAATAAGAACCTGCTGTGTAAAAAAATTAAAAAATTCTAAAATTCAAAATAAAAAAGAAAAATGTGCCACTTCCTCCTGGCCTGTGTGGTTCAGGTGAGAAATCTGTTGCAATTTGTTTTGGTTTTCCCCTATACAAAATGGTGTCATTTCTTTCTGGCTGTTTTCAAGATATTTTCTTTTTATTTTTCAGAAGTTTAACTGTCATATGTCTTGGAGTAGAACTCTTTGGGTTTATCTAACAGTATTTGGTATTTGTTCAACTTGAATTCGTAGGTTTATATCTTTTGCCAAGTTAGGGAAGTTTTCAGCTATTATTTCTTTGAATACTTTTTAAGTCTTCCTCTCATTCTCCTCTCCTTCTGTGACTACAGTGATATGATTGTTACTTTAAAAAACAAAACACCCCACAGTCACTGAGACTCTGTCCATTTTATTCCAGACTATTTTCTCTCTGTTTTTCAGAGTGCGTAAGTTCTACTGGTCTGTTCCTCAAGTTCACTGATTCTATCCTCTGCTATCTTCACTCTATTATTGAGCCCAAACAGCAATTTTTTTTTTTTTTTTTGCGGTACGCAGGCCTCTCACTGTTGCGGCCTCTCCCGTTGCGGAGCACAGGCTCCGGACACGCAGGCCCAGCAGCCATGGTTCACGGGCCCAGCCGCTCTGCGGCATGTGGGATCTTCCCGGACCGGGGCACGAACCTGTGTCCCCTGCATTGGCAGGCGGACTCCCAACCACTGCACCACCAGGGAAGCCCAACAGCAAGTTTTTAATTTTACTTATGTATTTTTCAGTTCTATCATTTCCATTTCATTTTTTTAAATAATTTCTATATCTTTGCTGAATTATTTGTCTTCAGTTTCAAGAAAGTCTGTAAATGATTGAAGTATTTTTTTGATAGCTTTAACATAATTATCAGATAATTCCAACATTTGATTCATCTCATTGTTGGCATCTATTGATTGTCTTTTCTCATTCATGTTGTGATTTTCCTGGTTGTTGGATGAGTAATTTTTTAGAAAAATTGGATAGTGGACATTCTTGATAGCATATTAACAAAGCTCTGGATCACACTTCATTTTCGTCTTCTTTTTCCTTATTCTTTAGCAGGCAGTCCCCTGTTGAGATTTAGCATATGGGCGGCTGGGTATGTATGTTTAGTTTCTCTCTAAGCCCTGCCAACACCACCTCGGCAAAAGTGGAGCACTGACTCATGCTGCCTTGTCGCAAATAGGTGGGGTGGAAGTTCAGCACTCCCCTTGCTCCACTGACAACTTCCCAGTGCACTCGGGGCGCCAACTCCCACTGTCTTGTTGCCTCTTAATGGGGCTGTAAGTTCAGCTCCCTGCTCAACGTGTTTGATACCACTTGCTGGGGGAATTGGAGCACCACCTGCTTTTGCCAGGCAGGAGATGGAATATCAGCTTCCTGACTCAGCCCTGCCAAAACCATCCTGCAGAGGAATTGGAGTGCTGCCTCCACGTCCATGGATTAAAGGGGTTGAGTGGAAATTAAGTCCCTGCTCAGCTCTGCTGATACCATGCTAGGGGGAGAGGATACAATTTTTTGTGTGTTTGGCTGGAGTAGGACGGATATTGCCAACAAAGTTTTCATTGTTAGGCCATTCTTTTTTCCATTCGTTGGTGAGGGCTTTTCTTGGAGCTTTTGTCTGTGCCTGTTTGTGGTGCTGGGTTGAAGGCTTCTGCAGTGCCCCATCTGAGATATGAGAGGAAACCTGTGAATTTACCACCATGGCATTTCTCAAGTGCCAAGACCCCTATGCAGCCCAACTTCTTCCTACCTTTCAAAACATTCCTATGTTTGTTCCTATGTATGTTCTTCCTACCTTTCAAAACATTCCTATGTTTGTTTTCTGTGCTATGTCCAGAGTATTTTAGGAACAGCCTGGAGGAATGGGATTACTTCACGTTTGTGGAACTGGAAGTCTCAAAAGGCCATTTTTAAGCACTTGCTTAGTTTACTATCTGGAGTCTCCCCCAGGTTGTCAAAAGTCATGAATCTTTACAACCTAGACTCTGCCCTGAAGAGAGGCATAGTAAGATACATAAACAGATGAATCAAATGCATACATAATAAGAGGAAATAACAGCACCCCAAATTTTTATAGGGCTTCATGGTTTACAGAGTACTCTCTATATATCTACATATACATATATATTCTTATACATTTACTAATTACATGTATGCATTTACTATTGAAAACATATTTATATTACTTTATAAATAAATATATATAACTCAGAGATGTTGCAAGGTGGGTGAAGTAGATACTGTTATTTAAAAAAAAAATAAAGGCTGTTTGGTTAAGATTCTTACCAAAGAATCTTAAGTAGAAATGTTACAATTTTTGTGAATTTTAGCCCTAGACTCCTATTACCTAACCACACTACTTAGGATAAATGATCTTTTGTTTTATTAGAAACCCCATGTTAACAAGTAATCATGGAGCATAATTTTGCTTTTTTGAGGTACACTGCTTATGGGTTTTGGAGTCAGACAGACTCAAATTCAAACTCCAGCTCCACTGTGTATTAGCTGTGTAATCTTCGAGAAATTACTTAATTCCTCTCTGCCTCAGTTTCTTCATCTGTAAAATACGGATAAAAATAATATTTACTTCAAAAGATTGCTTTGGATAATCACACATTTAAAGCAAAGTGCCTGGCATATTGTAAGCACTCAATAAATGACAGCTATTATTATTACTAGGATAAACAAAGCCGGGGTTGGGGGGAACCCATTGCATTTCCATAATGAGGAAGTAATGATTCAGAATCAAAGATTTCAAAAGCAGGGAGGGTGCATCTACCCATTCCTGTTCGGCTGTGTAGCACCTCACATGTTGCTTAATAAACACTGACATCTCTGTAATTCTAGAACTGGAAGGGACTTAAAGGTCATCTATTTCAAGCTTCTCATTTTACATATAAGGAAACTGAGCCTGAGAGGGGTTGAATGAATTACTTCAGGGTTACAGTGCTAACACCCTTCTGGTTACACCTGACCTGGTAAACCACACAAAAGAGTGAGCAGGAAACAAAGTAAAGAAAGACACCAGGATTCCAAAAAGAAAAAGATTCAGACCAATACAACTTGAGGGAGCAGGTCCAAAAGGTGTAAATACCTCCCTACGGGACGTCATATACGAGGGCAATGCCTACATATCATCCTCGTGGAGATCTATAAGGGGGCATCTAAACTAGAAGGCAACCAGTGAGTGGCTTACAGAAGGGGTGAAGGCTACATTGGGGTGGGCTTTGCTGGTGAGAGAGGCTGTCTCCTACAAACATTAGTGATGCGGAAAGAAGGTGGTAATGGATACAGAAGGAAAGGCATTATTGTCAACACTGCCTGTCCAATCCCTAACAGTAGGTCATTATGGTAGGCAAGTATCATCCATGTCGGCAAACAGGCATGTAAGTGGCAATATGCCCCGAACCACAGAGGAGATATAAAAGAAGTGAAAAACATTCAGATCAATATTTTTTGCTAGTAGTTATGCTTTCACCCATTTCTTTTTTTTAATTTTATTTTTGACTGCGTTGGGTTTTCGTTGCTGCTCGCGAGCTTTCTCCAGTTGAGGTGAGTTGGGGCTACTCTTCGTTGAGGTGCGCGGGCTTCTCATTGCTGTGGCTTCTCTTGTTGCGGTGCACAGGCTTTAAACGCACGGGCTTCAGTAATTGTGGCTTGTGGGCTCTAGAGCACAGGCTCAGTAGTTGTGGCGCACGGGCTTAGTTGCTCCGGGGCATGTGGGATCTTCCCAGACCAGGGATCGAACCCGTGTCCCCTGCATTGGCAGGCATATTCTTAACCACTGCGCTACCAGGGAAGTCCACCCATTTCTTAAATTATTCTTAGTAGCAATTTCCAGAAATGTCCATGTGGAGATTATTTTTTTGGCTTAAAAATGATAAAAATTGATTTTTAAAGAAACGATGAAAAGGAATGTTATTTTTTGTAATCCAGCATTTCATAATAATGCATTTTGTCAATTTAACCTTACTTTCATATTGGCTGTCAGCTAGAACAGTCAGTAAATGAGCAAGGTCTCTTAAACAAGGTCTGTTTTTTTATAATTATAAACATAGTCTTTCTTACTCATATCTGAAAGTGCATTTTGCATAAAAGCATATTTTTAAAGCAGTTTTTTAACAGATTCTCAAATCTGAAAGATGAAATTTTGACTTTTTCTGTCTTGTCTCTGTCTAGTTTCAAGCTAAGAATAAGTCAAAATGAAAAGAATACATATGAGAATAAGGGTGAATGCTAAGTTATAGTTAACTATTAAACATTTCAAAAAGATGGCATGAGCAGTTCTAAAAACTTCTTTTTGTTAGAGAAATGTTAAGTGGACAGTAAAAGTGGTTTACAAAATAGTTACATATAACGAGGGCTACCCTTCACATATGGGTCTATGTGTATATGCAGGAAAAACTCTGGACATTCACCCCAGATGTTAAAACTGATTTTTTTTTTCTGGGTCTTGGGATTTCACGGGTTGATTATTTCTGTTCACCTATTTGTATTTTCTGATTTTCTTACAATGAACATGTATTTTGGTCATAAGACAAAGGGGTTTTTCCCCTCTTCGTTCTTTCTTTGGATTGTTTTCTTAAATGTTACAGAGAAAGGAATCTGGAGTGGAGGGGAGGACCAATGCAAAGACCAGAATAATTGCAAATGAAAGGTTCTCTAGACTGAACAAAATATGGGGCAGGAGTCCATTTGATACTGGATGGGGTTTTTGTTTGTTGGCTGGTTGGTGTTCGTGTGTGAGTGAATTATTTTTTGTTGTGTGGTAAAAATGCAATCATAGAAAAATAATTTGCAGTTGTTCTGAAAATGGACTTTTTCGGTTGTTGCTTCTACAGACCCTTCTCTGAGAAATCAAGGTTTAGGCTTAAAGCAATTGTGCACTGGGTAGGAAGGGCCAATACAAAGTAAGGAGAGGACGTAAAGATCTCTGCCCTTAAAATTACTATTTTTCTCTCCTCGGTTAAATTTGAGGCCTCTTCTCCTCTTGTTTATTTTCTTTCCTTTAACAAATACCTAGAGCACTTTTTCTGTGTTGATTAAATCATAGGAGAGGAAAGAAAAGTCAGCCCTGACCTAGGTGCTAACAATCTAGTTGAGAAAACAAGGTACACGTTGGAAAAGTTAACTAAAAATACAGGGGCAGTATGCATTTAAGCATTAAATGACTGAACAGTGAAGTCCTCCAGCAGTTAAAGGAGTGGCTGGTAACTTTACTATGGTCATGGTCTAGATCAGTACTGTTCAACTGAACTTTCTACAGCAATGAAAATGTTCATACTGTGCTGATTAAGACAGTAGCTACTAGCCATGTGTGGTTACTGAGTAGTTGAAATGTGGTTAGTAAAATTGAGAAAATGAATTTAAAAATTTTTTAATTAAAATTTTAAATAGCTACATATGGCTGATGACTACCATATTGGGGAGTGGTAGACCAAGATCTGGAAAAAGGTATCAGTAGTGAAAGGTATCAATAGTAATAGGAATTGTCCTGTTACTTGAAGAAAGGGGAGGATCTGAGTAGCTGAGAATAAAGAAAAGCATTCTAGAAGAAGAAAAAGCATGAAGAAGCTGTACTCAGCTCACCTTGAAAGTATGAAAGTGCCCAGTGTTTGGATGGGGGATTGTGATGTGTCACTATGCTAGGCAGACCATGCAGCTGAGAATTAGGATTTGAAGCTGCAAGTAATGGGGAGTCGTGATTACTTCTGTTCAGTGGATAATAGTAGCTCTTACCATATGGCAGGCATTATTATATTGAGTGCCTTACATGGATTGTCTGATTTAATTCTTATAACAACCTTTTGAGGGGAATGAAGAGTCACCTGGTGGGACTGTAGAGGTAAGAGATAAAGGCAGGTAAGAGAAGCAATTATAACCTTGGAAACATGTCAAAAGTACTAAGGAAGGTGAAGGATGTAGAAACTAAAAAGCCTCATTTAAGACATTAGGAAGTTAGACTCAACAGAACATGTGGAGGGTGAATGGAAAAGGGAGTGAGACAATCTTTATCCTTAGGGATACTGATGAGGACAAAATCCTGGGAAGCACCAATAATTCTGGGGTGACTGAAAGCAGCTGACTTAGTAGACGGATCTTGAGAAGGATGTAGTTGGCAATGGAAACAGGTTAGTGGAGTCAAGAAATCTGATGGGGAAAAGGTTTTCAAGAATCCTAGAGGTAAGTTAATGATGAGGATGGTGAAGTGGCAGAGGAACATGGGAGAGTTAAGGTAATGCTGACAAAAACTGAGGAGTCAAGAGGAGGAAAGTCTGTTGTAGAAGGGAGATACGGATTCTGTTCCTGACATGTTGACTGGAGGTAACGAGTCCTCTGGATGATGATGCCTTGCTAGTTGGGGGGAATGTGAAGCTGGTTTATGAGACACATCAAGGCTGGAGAGGGGCAAGTTTAATGTGTTCTCACAGTAGAGCAGGTAAAGGGAAAAGAGAAGGTTGAGGATAGAAGCTGGGACGAATGCTCATCCACATAGGTGACTAAACGAGAAAGAAGAGCCAGGAAGGGAGAAGGGGTGACGGAACCATACCATGGCAATGCCTTGACGGTGAAGGAAGAATTTTAAAAGTGAAGGTTAGGCACAATTTTCATGTGTTGCATGATAAATAGTGATGGTGTGAACCCACCCGGAAACCCATTCCGGAGGTCAAGGAAAAAAAGAGTGAGAAAAGGGTGACTGAGTTTATCAAGGAAATCCTTGGAGGAACAGGAGGAACAAGTGCAGAGGATTTGTTTGGGCAGTTTGGCCATGGAAGGACTGAGAGGAAAAGGGAAACAGCTTGAGGAGGGTTACATGAAGGTTTCCCCCATGTCCCCAGGTCAGCTGGCAGCTTAGGAAGGGAGAAGGGACTCTTCTTCCTTTAGGTATTTGACAACAGTTAACAAAATGGATGCTACAGGTAGACATACTTTGAGAAGAGTGGCAGAGGGTGCTGGAGTTGGATGTTTTTCACTTTCTCAGTGAAGCCGGAATCAGGGCCACCTGCCAAGAAAGGAGAAAGGAAATCAGGTTAGGTGGGGAAGAGAAAGAAGATATGTAACAGCAACCGTTGGGGCTGCCCTTGAGAATTACCAAGAAATAAATTACAGGATTGGGTGCTAGACCAACATGATTCCATGACTTTAAACTGCCATCTCAGATTTACTCCTGGGAACTGACAACAACAGTAACAACCACCATCACTATTTATCATGTGGTTATCACGTGCTTCTGGGTGTTTACACAAATTATCTCACTTACTTTTCCTAACAATGACGTGAAGTGTTATTAATTCTGATTATTTCCAAATTATAAAAAAAGGAAATTGAGGCTCAAAGAGATTTTACCTTAATTAAAAAAAAAAAAAAGATTTCATACTATGTTGCCAGACACTGTTCCAGGCACAGAAAAGACGGGCAAGGGGGCTGCCTTCGTGGAACTTTATTGAAGAGGTGCAAACAGAAAAGTAAACGAATAATTTAATCCGATCATTTCAGATTTTAATAAATAGAGCGAAAAGAATAAAACTGGTAGTATAATAGGTATTATAATAAATGATATAGTTTATTACATCCAATGGAGGAGGGAGTGCGGGAGGGTAGAAGATACATTAGTGTGGTCAGGGGAGGACTCTCTGTGGGACAAGTGTGCTAATGACAAGGTGGATGACAAGGTGGAAGAGATTTCCAAGGCCAAAGAAAAGCTAAGGACAGAGGCCCTGAAGCAAGAACCAGCTTGGCTCCTCGTGCAGGTGCAGCTCAGTGGGCAAGCAGGTATAGGCCAAGGTTGGAGGCGCCACGGCAAGTCAAGGAAAGGATTTACGCAAAGGGGGTTACTCCATCCGATTCAAAGGAGTAAGGCGCCGAAGAGGCAGGGGCCAGGCCGTCAGGATCTCCGACGCGAATTTGCATTCCGCGAAGCTGCCCGCATTAGACGCGGGGTGAGGCAACCGGTCAGGAGAGGCTCCAGGCCTAGGGGCCAAAGGGCCGAGGCCTGCGGGGGTGGAGGTGTGAGGCGTGTGACCTTCCAAGTGTCGCAAGAGTCGAGACAGCACCGCGGACCGCGCCCGGCCAGCAGGCAGCCCCCCTCTCCCGCCCCAGAATCACCCCCGCCTTCCATTCTCTTTAGCGACCCTCGCCTGCAGCACCACCCACCACTCCTGGCCAGGCTTGATTTTTCCTCCGGGGTGGAAAGTCGGTCTTCCAGAACTTCGGAACGACAGTACCCCCAGGAGTGATGGGGGATGAAATAACTCAGGGCTAGAGCGAAGTCCTACGGGAAATAGACCTTTTTATTTCTGCCTTGTTTTCCCTCTTGGCTTTCTAGAAACGACTTGCTTCCCGGGATGCTCTCCAAGTCACCCCCTCCAACAGCGAGCCTATTGGTTTGGCCCCTAGTCTCGGATTGGCTGAAGGGTTACGCCTCGGCCAGGGATTGGAGGATGTTTGTTCCTTACGTATTCCCGGCGCCCATTGGTTCGTTTTCCCCGTTTCTGGGCGGAGTGGTTTGGGACGGTTTCCACCCTCTTGTTTACGGAGCGCGTAGTTGTAGCGCTCTCAAATCTCTGGGGCTGTCTCCAAAGTTCCCTATTTAGCTCTTCGGACCAATTGGGTCCTTGCTCCACCCTCTCCCGCTCCCTTGCACGCCTCCCGTGTGGTACGGCCCACAGCTTTAGAGCGGCGGCGCAAGCGGACGCTCGTCGCGTTCCTCCGCCTGCGCTCGCCGGGTTGTCCCCCCCTCGAGGGTGCGCTTGGTACGGCCCGCGCCTCCTCCTTCTCTAGCTGGGGTGGTTGCCTCCCCCTCGGGTCGGTGGCGCTTGGTGCCGCCCGGGAGAACCAGGTCATCGGTCGGTTCCCGTGAAAACAAAAACAATCGGCGGCGCCTAGGCTGGCAGCCGAACGCGGGGATCGGGGGCGCGGGGCCGGGTGGGACCAGCGAGCGGGAGCAGCGGCGACGCGCCGGGGTCGGGGCGCCATGGGGCAGGCGGGCACGGGCTTCGCCGGGGTCCCCCGGCGCCGGGGCTAGCGCGTCCGCCGCCTCGGCCGCCCGCGCCGCCCGCCTGGGGGACGAGGAGCAGGACGCGGCCTCGGCCGGGCCCGGGCCGAACGGCTGCGGACACCCGGGCACCGGGGAGCCGAACGCCGCCGCCGCCGCCTCCGGGATGGATCAGTGCGTGACGGTGGAGCGCGAGCTGGAGAAGGTGCTGCACAAGTTCTCAGGCTACGGGCAGCTGTGCGAGCGCGGCCTGGAGGAGCTCATCGACTACACGGGCGGCCTCAAGCACGAGATCCTGCAGAGCCACGGTAGGGCGGCCCGGGTGGGCGCGCGGGGCCGGGCCCACCCGCCCGCGTCCCTCAGGCCCCGGCGGGCTAGGAGGGTGCCCGGTCCCGCCTTCCCCGGGGCGCGGAAACCCACCAGGCCCCTGTGACTTTTTCTCCTTCTCTCGCCCGATTTGTCTCGAACCTGCCCCGTCCTCGTTGTTAATTACGAGTCAGCGCGAACCCACCCGGAAACCCATTCCGGAGCCACGGGCTCCAGCCCGGGTTAAACGGGGTTGGGGGCCGGTCCTTCGCACCTGCAAACTGCTACACTCCCGGGGTGGGCGCTCCTCGTCAATTGCCTTGGGCCCAAGGATCTGGGCCATGAGAGGGTCAGTGCAGCGAGCCCCCCTCCTCCCCTGCTCCGAACACTTAGCCCGGGGACTTTCCTCGCCTTTCTTCTCTTTTTTTTCTTTCTTTTTCTTAAATTAGAAACTCGAGTGTTATTCTTAGCTGTGGATTAACGGAACAGCCGCTCCTGCAAGTCCATAATTTGACTCTGTGTAGAAGTAGCTTTTCTTCAACTCCGCAGCGGCACCGACACGATTCCTAGGAAACTGGCTAAATCAAACTGTTCAGCTCTCCTAGCCTGCGAAGAGACAGAGGCAACTCTCCGGAAACACATTGTAACATAAGTTGTTAGTTAGTTGCGTTACCTGGTCAAGTTTTTACTTGATTTCCTTTCAGAAAACAGATTTTCTCTAGAAGGGGTTTCCCCTATATTATTGCCCTGGGCCCTGGGGGCAGATACGTTGCCAGAGTTAACTTGTGGAAGCTGGTTGGGAAGGGTTTTGGGTTTTGGTTTTGTTAAAGGTCTGGTATCCTTAGATTAAAATATCCATAGTGTTTTATCCATCTGGGATGGGCCCCAAATCCCATCCCAGATGGGAGCAAGAAATAAAGGACTTTATTTAATGGATTTATTGAAGAGGTTGGGAGGTCTCAACTCAGAGGCTGAACAGAAGTTTCTGACAAGGGAGGTTTGGTAGCTGGGGTGATGTCGATACTGTGGTCGGAGCGATTGAGGACAGTGGCAATAGCCGAGCTTCTCTCCACCTCTCCTTCCTCCTTGTACACCTTCCTTTCCCAGACTGCTTTCAGTTGAGAGTTAGTGCTCATCCATGGTGAGGGAGTCTTAACAGCAACATCTCATCGTGGACACTGGCAGTCACGTTTGAACTCCGGGGAAGAAGCAAACCAGAGACCATAGTGGGGGTACGACTTGGCATATGAATATGGAAAAATGAGCAGACCTAGACGGCTGCCTGTGATGGGGAAGGAGAGGTGGAGTGGGGTGGGACTCCTGGCAAGGCTCTGGTGAACTTGGTTTTGGACAAAGTTGGCCTTGAAAGGCCAATGAAGATAGCCAAGGGCATAATGTCTACTGGTGGCTGAAGATGTATAGATGGAGTTTAGGAGGAAAGTAAGGTTTAAGATGGTTTCCTGGTGTCATTCCTACAGAGGAGAGTGAAGGAGTTTACTTAGGCTGCAGGGAAGAACGACTCTAGGATCTAACCACAGGCTTGAACTCCTGTTGAAGAGCGGAGGGCCAGGAGGTGCCCCCGGAAACAGAAAGGACAGGCTTAGAAAAAGAGAGGTTGGTCAACTCGTATTTGCTATTGGGAGTCAGTGACCCTCTTTGCTTGCAGTTTCATAGAATTGTTAAAATAAACTAGGTGACTGGGAGTTAAGAAAAATAATGCAGATTGAGGGGTGAGGGGCTGCTTAAGTAATGGGGCTGAAGGTGTGCCCCCTCTGCCTTAAACTGGAGAGGAGATCTTTGTTTTGTTAAAGACAGAAAGGGAAGGAGTGGGTGCAGGGTGCAGACTTGGAGCGGTGGAAGGAACATTTCATTTTTGGGGACCAGGTCAGAGATTGAGGGCTTGGATAGGCAGAGCATGAGGGGCAGAAGATGGAAAGTAAAATCCCTTTCTTCCATGAGAAGACAGAGGGCATATTAATTGTAGGGAAATGTGATTGTGAGCCTCATTTTAGGGGATTTGGGGCCCATCCCAGATGGGTAAAATAATTTTGAGAACTTGCTGAAGCAGGAATGTGTTTTAGACCTCTTTGCTTGGGAGCTTTTCAAGGAACTTACGGTCAACGGGGTATTAGCCACAGAGTTTGCTGTGCTATTCAGTCTGATGTGGTGAATTGTGTGTGTTCCCTCTTCAGCCTCCTATTTTTTAACCTTCTTGTCTACCAAATTGCAGTCTTAAATTAATAATCTCTTTGATTTTTAAAAAATTCTTTAGTAATAGGATTAAGTGACTAAAGGCAGCTATAAAACATGAAAGAAAAATAAGTACCACAAGTGCCAGGTCTAGTTTTCAAAATAAAGTCTACTTTCTTATGGTGTTCTTACATATAAAAACAACAGACATCATGCTTTGCTATCTGGGTTATGGTATTTTTCAAAGCAGGTAATTTCTAAAGTTCTCTGTAGGGTATTACATTGAATCTTAGATATACCCTTCTCAAAGTCATATCGACTGAAATCTGAATTTGGAACTCCATTTTCAAGTTTAAAGGGAAGTTTGCAAGGCTCTGAATGTACCTGTCTGGGCAAGTGATCTGGTGGCCTCTGGTGACCTGAGGGAGGGGTTCCAATTGGGACCCTCCATTAGGGCTTGGGATCTCATTCTCTGGGCTCATTTGTGGTGATATTCTTGTAAGAATGTGGTGTGAATAAAGTAGAATCTTGGACTTCATAGATCCCCTAGTTTGCATCATACTGTTGGTGAGTGACTGCCTGATTTAGAAGTGTCCATTAGCGAGGGTCAGGGGATTAGGTCAGTTTTGGAGGTTGAATTACACTTTCTTATGTTTAAATTTCTTTTTTCTAAAGTTGTGAGTGGACAGCTATACCAAGTGAGGACAGTTAGGATGGTTTGTGGTAGAAACTGATCAAACATCAGTGGAGTTTAATTTGTAAGCCCATTGACAACCCAGGTCCACTCTCACCACTCTGATTCCAGATCGAAAACACTGCCCAAAGGGTGCTTGCCTGGCCTGCCCTAAGATCTCTCATTTGCTCTAAATTGCCCCATGTGGCATTTCCTCAACTCTGAGGGAAGAAGAGAGCACTGTTGTCATTTAGTTGTATCAGCTCTTCAATGAGAGTTTCCCTGTGAGTGTGAAGTTCAGTCTAATTTAAGAATCAGTATAGTTGATGCCGTTGATGCTGTTCGGCGATTGTTCACAGAGTGCCCTTGATCTCACGTGGATGCTGTGCTGGTTCTTCTCAAACTTCCCTCACGCATGTGCACTCTTATTTTTCAGATGGATTCACAATTTCACCTAAGTAGATTTATCCTCATTTTAGGCAGTGATACTTGTGAAATCATAGATTTGGTGTGTTAGGTATAATCAACTACGTATTAAAAATAAATTTGTAACTATTAAAATATTATTTCACATACAACTAAAGTCACCATTCACATCAGTGGTATTGGAACCACACTTTGGACAGCCCTTGATTAACAGATAAATGGTATAGATACATTTTGGTGATTTGACTTGTGATTATTTATTATCTTTTTTTGGCAAGTATATTTATATTTTGTTTCTCATTGTACTTCTGTGGTGAAAGGGAGAACATAAAAGAACTATATATCATGTATTGCTGATACTCTAAATTCATATTTCGTGATAGAAAATTAGGCTGAAACAATTGGGTAATGGCTTTATGACATGTATGTGGTATACTTGAAAAAATTATAATCTTTGTAAGTGTAAAGGATGTACAGTATTTTAAAAAATTATTATTTTTAGGCTGTTATTAAAGGGAGTTCTCATATAGTTTCTGAAAGTGATTCTCAAGGAATTTTCTAAATTTAAAATTGTATTTATTTTGAGTAGATAATACATGTAAATGGTATAAATTCAAATGATAAAAAAGGATACCCAGTAAAAAAATCTCCATCTCAGTCTTTCTTATTCTTGGACCACTTCACAGCCAGAGATGCTAGTTTCCAGAAAAAATTTTAAGAGGATTCAGGGAAATGATAATTTATCACTGTTTATTTTTTCTTTGAAGCATTGGACCTGTGGTTCTACTTACTGTGATTTAGGCTTAGTATTATCTCAATTTGCAAGTTTGTAAAGACAATTTCATTTGTGGGTGTGATCAATACATATTATCATCTAAAACTCCGTGTGTGTGTGTGTGTGTGTGTGTGTGTGTGTGTGTGTGTGTGTGTGTGTGTGTGTGTGTGTGTGTGTGTGTGTGTGTGTGTGTGTGTGTGTGTGTGTGTGTGTGTGTGTGTGTGTGTGTGTGTGTGTGTGTGTGTGTGTGTGTGTGGTCTGACGCTTCGTAATAAAAATGTTTTACGCTTCCCTGGTGGTGCCGTGGTTGAGAGTCCGCCTGCCGATGCAGGGGACACGGGTTCGTGCCCGGTCCGGGAAGATCCCACATACCGCAGAGCGGCTGGGCCCGTGAGCCATGGCCACTGAGCCTGCGCGTCCAGAGCCTGTGCTCCGCAACGGGAGAGGCCACAACAGTGAGAGGCCCGCGTATCGCAAAAAAAAAAAAAAAAAAAATCTTTTAAAGTATGATCCTCTATCTTTATTTATCTCTTTGGAGAATCAAAGAGAATTTAGTTACTATCTGCAGAATTGCTTCCTTTTTTTTTAAATTTGAGGGTGACAAATGAGAAGTAGGCAATTAAACATAAAAGAAAAAACAAAATAGATGATCATGTTTTAAACTAATTTTTGTGGTATTGTGTCAGTAGACAAAAACCAGAGGTCCATGGTCGCATGTTAGGCATACCTTTGCATTCTAGAATTTGGGTTGTATATACTACATACATATTGAAAAGTATGTTTATTTATATATGTAAATTCTCTGCTTTTCAGAGCCTACCAGTGTTGAGTGTACTGTGTTGAATGAATTGTAAAAGGATCAGGGTTTGATGGACTGGTGCTTTGTCTTTTTATTCACCTTTATTCTTTGGTGTACTTCAAGTAGACTATGTAGCTTGGTCTTCCATTTGTTAATCAAACTTTTTGCTAGACAAGACACTCCTGAGAGAATAATACCTTTAAAGTTCTGAATTGAATAAAATTTGACATCTACGTTGAACATCTAGTCTGGAAGGTAGCAGATAAGTAGGTCAGAAAAGTTTGCATGGATTAACAATAGCCATTGTTCAAATACTCAAGGAAGAGAATAGACCAGTCACCAAGCTACTTGGGCCTATTTTATATATGGTGAGAATAATAATAATAGGTTAGTGTTGGTGTTTTCAGTTGGGTTTAGAAGCAGATTTAACTGTCACCCATTCCTTTTCAGGCTCATTTAGGAGATATTCCTTTGTCCTTTGGCGCCATACTCATTCAGACTAGTATATTACTCAGGATCCTTTTGGTTGCAAGTGGCCAAATAGTTTTAATTAAGATGGAATTTGTTGACTCATAACTAAAAAGGCTGAGGTTAGGTTAGCGGCTCCAGGGGCACAGAGGGTGTTGTGAGGACTGATTTTGGTCTCTTCCTCTCTCAGCTGTGCTTTCCATGGTTGGCTTCATTCTCAGCAGAGCTTTTTCCACATGGAAGTAAAGATGGCCAGTGGACTCATGTCATCCTTGTACTGCTTGTG